>NC_073224.2:145965000-146600500 GCF_029281585.2 Gorilla gorilla gorilla | reverse complement strand
ATGTTTATTGGCTGTCATCCCTCATTAGAACGTCAACTCCTGGGGGGCACAATTGCTGTCTGTCTTATTTACAGCTCATTCTCCAGTACCTTGAACATTACAGACAACAAAATCGACACACAATAGATGTTTATTTAAATTGGCTATTTCTTTCTTCTGGAAGGAGGTTAAAGGAAGGTGGGAAAGGCAGGGCGTGGTGGCTCACGCCTGTAATCCCAGCACTTTGGGAGGCCAAGGCAGAAGGATCACTTCAGGTCAGGAGTTCCAAACCAGCCTGGCCAACATGGTGAAACTCCATCTCTACTAAAAATACAAAAATTAGCCAGGCGTGGTGGCACACACCTGTAATCCCAGCTACTCAGGAGGCTGAGGCAGGAGAATTGCTTGAACCCGGGAGGTGGAGGTTGCAGTGAGCTGAGATCACGCCACTGCACTCCAGCCTGGGCGTTAGAGCGAGACTTCGTCTAAAAAAAAAAAAGGGTGGGAAAAAGAAGGAAGACCCCCTTTTCTCTGTGATTTGGGACATAAAGTGGCTGATAATGAGAAACAGGTGGGACAGGGTTTTAAGAAGGGTAATGAATTATTCTTGACTCTTCCTTCAAAAGTTGTATTTGTAAAAAACCAGTAGAGAGTTTTGTTGTTCCAATTCTAATTATCATTTCTTAAAAAGTAATTTTATGGAAGAAACAATTTGAATTTTTACCCCTTTAGGTAGCATTGGCTTTCAAAAACACCAATCTCATGTCTTTTACATTCTTGGCCTGGAATTGAATTATGTGAATCTACTGGTTTTGTTTTCCACCCTCTTTATAAGATCTGCTATATCTGGTCCTGATAACACAAGGTCAAGGCCCAGGAAAGAACAAATGTCAATGCTTTCTTTCCTCATTGCCCTTCATTATAGCCTTAGTGAGTCCTTTCATGCATCCATGTCCACACATCTCTGTTTCTCATCAATACAGCCTGTGTGTTTTGAAAGCATGCAATTTATGCCTTTATATCCCTGCTTCTCTTTTTCCTATCAGCAAAATCTATGTGTTTTTTAAGAATTAAATAAGTATATTTTTCTTATATGTATTGGTCATTTTCTATATTTGAACAATAAGTTCTACTCAAGGTATATCTGTGCTGCAAAATTAATTTTCATACTCAAATTTTGAATGGTGTTTCTTAAAATGACTTTTTTAACACTTTCTAATGAGGTGGTTTTTATTGGCTCACATATACCATTCCTCTAGAATGTTGCTGTGAACTAGATGTGAATTTATGAAGGTGATGAAAATAGTAATTAAGCTAAGAACTACTTCTGGCAGGTAAGAGCATGGTTAATTATTTTCCTTAAAGAAATGCACAAATATATTAGGTTGGTGCAAAAGTAATGGCATTGAAAGCAATGGCAAAAACCGCAATTACTTTTGCATTAGCCAAATACATAGCCAAACAACTTTTGGAAGCCAGACCAACCTGCTGGACATGCTGAACCAGTTTTAGTCTATTCCAAAAGTGGAAAGCGACATGTATGATTCATTCCTGAGACATTTCAAAGAGCCAAATATGTTTATACATGATATAGCATGTCAATATCTTCATGAAAGCTTTTGACTTGCCTTTTTACAAAAGTCTATATGCTGTTTACAAGTGTGGCTTAAGAACCAGAATGGACATGGACATGCATTGGTAACTGGTCAGCAACCAGGTAAATTCCTGTAGCGTCTTTGCTCCTAGACTACAAATGGGCTTTTTAAGAATAAGCGTCTCACCAAGAACCCACCAAGAGCATTAAGAAATGAAAACATTGCTCAGACCTCTTTTAGCCTGCTCCCGATCTGGAATCTTGATTAGAGAACTTATTTTTAGAGTTTTCTGCATTTGTTCAACTACATGTGTAGGAGGAAAGAACACAGTATCACTCCGAATGTGTGTCTGTGACTGTTCTCTCGCAAACTGGGGGCTGGAAGTTTAGGGAAACTGTTTTCTCGGATCCAAGCAGAATCTGGATGTAAACCATTTCTAGACTAATATCGGTTTAATTAATTCTTGTGAATCTCCAAAGATTCTACAGCTTGTTTTGGGATACAGCAATTGTTACACCAACCCACCCAATGTAACCTTTATTTTCCGAGGCCACACTTGGGGATTTTGAGTACATGGATAACAAGTTCCCACCCTGTCCTTTCTTTATAAGGACAACCAGCGTGTGAGGTTTCTCCCATTTTCATGGGTCCCGAGTGGCCTCCCAGCCCTGGGAGCTTTCTCAGCCTTCTGCCAAGGCTCCAGCCAGGACTCTGCACTAGTTCTCCCCCTGCTCCTGCTGGGGCTCTACTCAAAGTTGATAGGGGTGGGGTAGGGAGAGGGATTCCTACTTCCTTCCTTCTGGTGCTTGTAACAGCTCTCTTAGCTGAAAGCTGACCCTTAGGCTAACTCAATTTAATCCTCCAAGAGGCAGTCTTTTTCTTTAAGCTTTTCTTCAGTTCTTTGTTAAAGACTTAAGTTTTCTCAGAGACTAGGCCAGAGAAACGTTGATCTGTATCATAACAAATAATTCATCACATGCAGACAGCTGCTGTCCTAACACTAGCCACAAATCTTAGTTTTCTGCTACCTTAGATGAATTTCCTGCCCTCCCAGGCAGCCCCATTCACTTTCCCCCAAAATGGCTGGAAAAAGTCTCTTCTTATTTGGTTTAGGAAATATAATCATGGTATTCTAGGGTAATAATCATCACTCCAAATTCTTGTATCATTTCTTCCAAGAAGCTTTGAGACCCTCATGCAAATAATACTCTCTTATTCTGATATCTCTGCCTTTCCAAAGTGAACTTGTAGATTACATATCTTTCTTTTCCCCTATTTGACTAAGGTGGGCCTTGTCCATACAGAATCTTCAACACTGTCCCAAGCTTCATAGAATTCCCAAGGAACTATAGTATGCACCTATGCCCTGTTCTGCACAGCACCTTGGCACCAGCTTCTTCTTTCCACTAGTCTCAACTTATTACAGTCCTTCCACCCCAACCAACTCCTACACTCAAGATCTTGACTACAGAGCTCTGGAATATTAAAAGCAACCACCACTAGCATACTGTGTGCAGAAAAAAAAAAAAGTTTGGAACCCTTGGATTTAGATGATTTAGCAAAGACGGAAAAAAAATGTATGCTTTGGAGGCAAAATAAGTAAGATTTTCAAATCAATATTCAAAAATACTTTTTCATTGTCTATTAATTGCAAACAAAACAGGATTTTAGTTTGTCACCACCATAATCCAAGCCCCTATCATGTCTTGCCTAGACTCCTAAAATAATTTTCCTACTTGTATTCTTTCCACCTCCCAACACATTCTCCACACAATATAGTGCTCTTTTAAAACTGTGTCATGTCACTTCCTTGTTTAAATCCTTTTGATGGCTGCCCATTTGACACAGCATAGAGTCAAACTCCTACCATAATAGTAATGGTAGTAATTAATAATAATAATAGATAAGAATAGTAGTAGGTTACCCCTATTATTCCCTATCATTGGACTTTGTTACTTCCTTCACAACATTAATTTCATTGTATTTACTTACTTGTATGTTGTTTGTCTCCCCAGCTTGAAAATGAGCTTTCCAAAAGCATCAGCACTGTTTGTCTTATGTTGGATCCTTATCTCCCGGCATGGTGCCTGGTACGTATTAAGCAATCAGTAAATGTTTATTGAGAGAATAAAGTTTTAGGATTTAAAAGTAACTTAGAAACCATCGAATCCATCTAGTCCCTTTCCCCAATTCAGGGCTTAATTTTCAGCCCTCTGTAATGCAGAGGCTACTTGGATAGCAGTGTTTATGCTGGTGGAGAACAAAAAAGAACAATAGGGAAGAGCTGTTCCCTTCCCCTAATTGATTTTACCTTACTTGTTCCTACATCAGCTTTGCTTTTTACCACTTAGACAAACAGTCATATGAGTCATTTATTCATAGCCAAGCAGCTTAATCATGCATGTGGACACTCCTTTTTGTGTGTATGTGGAGGGTGGAGAGTTATAGTTGAGTAGTTTCCAAACTAATGTTCATCTAGCTATTTGTGGAATCGTAAAGATTTTGTCTATTAGAGGCATGAGCCACCGCGCCCAGCCTATGCTCCCTCTAATAATTCTTTAATGTAGTATTTTCTAAATTATAAGCTTTGACTCATCATTGCGTATCATAAAGATAACTATGGTCTCATGAACTTTCGTTTCAGTCATAAATGTGACTGTATGTGTTTGAACTGTCTTGCTGTAGATGTAAAATATATTTCTTACTGTGGGAAATAAACAACAAAAGTCTGAAAGCCACTGCCTAAGTGAGCATTAATATAATATCTTATCTTAGAAAGGAGACTATTTGGTAGTCCTAGGAGAGGATTTGGGTTGACCTCAGAGCCCTCTTAGTCAGGGCTCTGAGGCTATTACGGATTAAGGTGAATGAGAATGGTAATTCTTTCTCTTTTTTTTTTTTTTTTTTTTGAGATGGAGTTGCCCAGGCTGGAGTGCAGTGGCAGGATCTCGGCTCACCACAACCTCTGCCTCCTGGGTTCAAGAGATTCTCCTGCCTCAGCCTCCCGAGTAGCTGGGATTACAGGCATGTGCCACCACACCCGGCTAATTTTGTATTTTTAGTAGCGATGGGGTTTCTTCATGTTGGTCAGGCTGGTCTTAAACTCCCGGCCTCAGGTGATCCACCCGCCTCAGCCTCCCAAAGTGCTGAGATTTCAGGAATGAGCCACCGCGCCCAGCCCATGGCTTCTCCGTTTACAGTGAAATAGGAAACAAGATCATCTGCTGAGAATGAGGATGAGGGAGGAGGTATTGAAGGCTTGAGAAAAGAAAAGGCAAGAGGTAGTGGAAGAGTGAATGGACTAAGGAAACATAGTCTGGCTATGGGCAGCATTAAGGGATATGTATTTAAAGCAGGTCCAGTGAACATGGTTACCTGTTCAGCTGTGAGATGCAGTAGTTAGAGAGCTGACTTTTACCAGAGATGAAAGGAAATTCTATTTAGGGAAAGAGAATAGCATAAACAAAGTTTGAGTACTTGAAATTACATGATGTATAATTATATTTTTAAAAATGTTACAGGCCGGGCACGGGTGGATCACGAGGTCAGGAGATCGAGACCATCCTGGCTAACATGGTGAAACCCAGTCTCTACTAAAAATACAAAAAAAATTAGCCAGGCGTGGTGGCACACGCCTGTAGTCCCAGCTACTCAGGAGGCTGAGGCAGGAGAATCACTTGAACCCGGGAGGCACAGGTTGCAGTGAGCCGAGATGGCGCCACTGCACTCCAGCTTGGGTGACAGAGGGAGACTCTGTCTCAAAAGAAAAAAAAAAAAGAAATACAAACGTAAGCCAGATAGACATAGTCCCTGACCTTACACAGCTTACTCTCTTAAATAAGCAATCTCAATAAAATTTGGTAGGTTCTTAAAAAAGAAAAGATGAAATATAGATAGGATTGTTAGATAAAATATAGGATGCTCAGTTAAGTTTGAATTTCAGATAAATAATGTATAATCTATTAATTACTACAAATATGTCCCATACAATCTGGAAACTCTATGAAAGTTCAGAGCAGGAGCTTCAAAGTTAGTCCAAGAAGATAATAAAAGGCTTCCTGGAGGAAGGGACATTTAAACTGAAACCTAAATTTTACCTTATGTGCCAAGTTCTTATCAATGGCATTTCTAACAAGAATTTAATTATTTCTGCAAAATGCTTTCTGCTCATTACTGGGGTGTGGCCTTTGTCTCTCTCTCTCTCTCTCTCTCCAAAGTGTTCTTCCCATAATGTGAAGAGGAGAAAGATCTTTTAAATCTTTTTATATAAAAGAATAATTTACAAGTTACAGATGCTCCTCAACTTATGATAGGGCTAAGTCCCAATAAACCCATCATAAGTTGAAAGTGTCCTTAAGTAGAAAGTGTACTTAATACAACTAACCTACCAAATATCATAGCTTAGCCTAGACTACCTTAAACATGCTTGGAACACTTATATTGCCTACATTTGGGCAAAATCATCTAACACAAAGCCTATTTTATAATAAAGTTCTGAATATCTCACGTAATTTATTTAATTTTGTACTAAAAGTGAAAAACAAAACGATTGTGTGATTACTAGAAGTATGGCTTCTACTGATTGCATTTTGCTTTTGCAACATTGTAAATTCAAAAACTCCTCAATCAAACCATCTTAAATCGGGGACTGTCTGTAGAATCTAAGCTGAAAACTCCTTCTCCCCATTGGACAGAAAACAGTTGCCACATAACTTCCTGTGTAACATTATTTAGTATCCTTCCAGATTAGAGTAGCTCAAGGTTTTAAGATTATATTCCTTTATGCCATACTAATTTAGGCCACACAAGCTATTAATTGTTGGTGTAATTTTCCAAATGAATTATTTTTGTGTATTTTCCAAGTAAAGTACTTTTGAGATTTAATAAAAAGAACTGGCCTTATTTTGATATACTGGAAATGCTATCCCAGCTTTGTCCCTGCCTGAGTCTTTTCCATCCTTCTCTGCCTTTCTTCCAGTGCAATCTATGGCTAATGTGCATTACAAGGCCAGATGTTTCTGGGGAAAACTACAAACAAACAAACCCTTGCTACTTGTCAGTAAGTGGTACTACAAATATCAGAATATACGTCTATATTTTTTAGTGATAGATTATTTGAATCAGTCCATTTATTAGCATTTAAATTTGTTACCACCAAATCAGTTGAGCAAGATGTTAAGGGGGTGAAATAAATTCTTTTGGACAAACTTGGTCATTGTCACTTGTAGAGAAAGACAATTGCTTATTTTTGTGGCAACTACTGTCACAGACAAAAACAAAAAACAATACTTCTGTCAATTCCCTTTTAGTCTGAGTTTCAAGGTCAAGAGATGCATCAAGAAAGTATATCTGTGTAACTATAGAAAATCACATCCCTGACTGCCCCAGCACAAGGCCTAGGCTGTTTCAGGCAGTTCCTCTCTAATGATACTGCATTCCCAGAACATTTAAAAATTATTCTTGAGAACTACAACCAAGAAATGGTGGTCGGGGGGAGAACTAGGTCAGTCCAGAGTCACATGGAGAAGTGTCTTCTAGACACTTTTTGGAATATCTTGATGGCTCACAATGAACCCATTAACTGGTCCCCTCAGCTATGGCAGAGCTGTGCACAACGTCCCCCATCCTCCCTCTGGCCAGTGACTGGACTGGAAATAGGCTGCTGACTCAAGCTGAGCAGAATCCCTTCCCAAGGAATCTGGAAGTGGGGATGGGAGCAGAAAGAGTGTGTCTTTCCATGTGGTTGGAACTGTAAAAAGTAAATATGAAAGCTGTGGCTGCCATCTGCCAGCTGCCATATGGCTTGAATAACTGAGAAAGCCAGATGCTGCAGAAAAAAATGAACTGAGAAACAAAGTAAGCTCTCTCTCTCTGAGTTCCTGCTGATATTTCCATTTCAGTGTCAGCTCTTTTGACGCCTGGTTGCTTGCATTCCTGCCTTAGCTTCGTGAAATGCTTCTATTTTCTTATGTTTCCCCTTTTCTACCTAAAATAGTTCAAAGTTGGTTTCTACTCTTGATAAACAAACACCCTGATGAATCCTGAAGGCTAGGCATTGTCCCCACCAATCTCTCTAGTGAGGCAGTTGTTTATCAAGAGTTGCCCTATGATGTGCACATTGCTTTCTCCTTAGCAAGGTGTTCCACTCATCAGTCCTGCTAGGCAAAACAAATGAGAAAAGATGCACGAAGCAGAGTGGGAAGAACTGGACACAACCGAGTTGAAAGCTAACCATATTACTTATTTGCTGTTTGACCTTAAACTAGTTTCTTAAGCTCACTGAGCCTCTGCTTATTTACATATTCACATCTGCCTTGCAGGATTGATTAAATGAAATAATTTATGTCAAAATGAGATTATGGTTCTTGGAGCAGTAACTGTAATGATATTGTCACTTGGTATCCATGGACACATTTAAGGCTCTCTTCCACAGGAAGCAATGAGATAAATATTTAGACAGTTTTCAATTTTTCTGCTATTAACATAATTCTGCAGTGAACAACCTTGTAACTAAATCTTCAAGCACACTTTTTTTTTTTTTTTGAGCTGAGTCTCACTCTGTCGCCCAGGCTGGAGTGCAGTGGCGCAATCTCAGCTCACTGCAACCTCCGCCTCCCAGGTTCTATCAATCCTCCTGCCTCAGCCTCCTGAGTAGCTGGGACTACAAGGGCCCATCACCACGCCTGGCTATTTTCTTTTGTATTTTTGTAGAGATGTGGTTTCACCATTTTGGCCAGGCTGGTCTTGAACTCCTGACCTCACATGATCCACCCATCTCGGCCTCCCAAAGTGGTGGGATTACAGACATGAGCCACCACACCCAGCCAGCCTCCTGAGTAGCTGGGACTATAGGCACATGCCATCACACCCCAGCTAATTTTTGTATTTTTCATAGTGACAGGGACTTGCTATGTTGCCCAGGCTGGTGTCAAACTCCTGGCCTCAAGAGATCCTCCAGCCTCAGTCTCCCAAAGTGCTGGGATTACAGGCATGAGCCACTATGCCCAGCTGTGATGTTTCTTTTTAAAAGGAAATTGCCAGCCCTTCAGGGCCTCTCTTTCTCCCTTCCCACAGATTGGAACTCAAACCCAATTGAGACCATGTAAATGAGGACAACACCTTAGGGAATGGCAAAACAAAAAGACTGAAGTACCTTAGGACCCTGAATGACTGCATGGAACAGAACCCTGCTGGAGCCCGAAGCACTGACCTCTGACCTCTTACCTCTGACATGAGATGTCTTTTTGCTACAGAATCTCAGTCTTATCTTAATAGCACAGGGGGGTCAATACATCTTTTATTAGTTACCGTAAGGCACTTTGGAGCACTAATTAGTTTTATACAATGAGCAGGTTAGGTATGACTTGACATCATCCCTAACAGCCAAAATGACGTATCCTCCACCTACATGTTCCAGTATTTCATTTGTTAGTATTATTCACACCCGCATAAAGAAAATTTTCCTTCCTTATAAAAGTGCAGTGGTTTCAGTGCTAATCATTCCCTGCTTCCTCTCCACAACAGTTCCTTCAGTGTTAATGCACGGCATCTTAACTGACAGCAAGCTACTGAATTTCAGGTATATTGCTGACCTAAGCGGATTTAAGCAAACAGTGGGTAGTTCTTTTGTTTATTTCCAAGTCTGAACTTGCAGTTGATTATCTGCAAATATTTTGTAGGATTATAGGTAGATTTCCAGAGTTAAATTAGTTGTATAATACATTATGGAGACTACAGCCTAATTTTTTTTATAGCCTAATTTTTATAAAAGTAACTCCCTTAGTATTGCAGCAAGCTCAATGTTAACTGCTTCTCCCGTATGGTCACTTGTGGATGCTTATATTAAACTGATGCGCTTTCATTATACATTAATGTTGGCTAACATGTGACAGCCTCTACGTAATCCAGATTACATATGGATGACTCTAGAAATAAAGTGAATATTGCACATTCATGCAAATGATTTCTAAATAGATGTTTAATATATTCCTTGCTTATGTAAATTAAATTGCTTTGTGATTAACACCTTCTTTGTTCCCCTTCTCTCAAGGATCATAGAGTTCTGTGCTTTCTATTGTCCAATGTCTGAAAACAGTTGGTTTTATTTACTTTATTTCATTTTATGGCTATTTATTGGGGGAAGGTAAATTCACTATTCTGTTATGGCTGAAACAGAAGTCTCTCGGAAACTTCGAATCCTTTTTTTTTTTTTTTTTTTACCCTAATGCTATATAAGAATTGCCTTATATTAAGTAAATATTCAGGAATAGAGACAGCCCTAAGAACTGGGTCATGTCACTAGCCCTCTTCAGTTGCAGTTCACGGATCCTCCACCTTGACAATAACCATGATTCTATCCATTTCTCCTCCCTTGTCTGGTGCTACCACCAACTCCTCAGCACCTCCTCTATACATGCATTGCAAGCTTTCTCCTTTCTCATAACTTTGGTATGCTGAAGATTTATACTGGCCTTTCTCTATGAATCCTTTCAGCTTCAACTTCAGCTCTGTATTGCACATGGGAACTCTTGAAAAGACAATCTGATCCTGTCCCTCTCGGGAGAAACTTTTGGGCCACAGCTTTTTTCTCAGCTATAGCAAGGAAAGCAGATAGGGAAAAGAGGTGAGTTGGTCACTATGTGCAGAATATGGCCAATCAGAGAAGTTCTGCTAAAGGACCAAGCAGGTGTGGCAGTTGCTGAGATTTGCCTATAGCAGTTATTTACTTACATGTCTATCTCTCCTAATTTTAAGCTTTTTGAGGTCAGGTGCCATGTTTCAGGTATTCTTCAATGCTTAGTGCCCAGCACAATGCTTGGTACATAGTAGGTTCTCAATACATTTTACTGAATGAATCAATGAATTGATGAATGGCTATCTTGGCTCCCCAGCTAGACTGTTAGCCCCCTTGATTGGCCTCAGAGTAACACAGATCCTTAAAATGAACAAATTACAAGACTACTTTGAGGATTGTTTTAAGAAATCCTGTTTAAAAAATAATTGAAATGCTAGCCAAAGTGTTTTTTGATTTTGCTTTAATGATTTTAATTAGTATCCAACATCAATTCTTAATCTGTATACAACAGTTCTGGAGTGACCTGAACTTGTTCAGTTCACTTGGAGTGAACTGAAATTTGTTTGCTCATACACCTTAAGTACTCCCCAAATAGAATATATAAAAGTACTAATTTAGATTGGTTTTGTGTAATCTGTGTAATCTGTAAAAATAATATTTTACAGCAGTTCTCTGGGTAATGAGAGTCACTCTGTACAGATAGTAGGTATGTACTTAAATATTTATACATTTCCCTCTGAGCTAGTGAGTCATTGACCCTGAAGCTGGAATGAGGCTGGTTTGCACCATGGAAAACTTAATCGTTCCCATGGTAACACAGAGACTCTTGCCTACCACTTCTTCCCACATCTTTGTTATATTTAAAGCAAGAAATTGTTATTTACTTCATATTTGATATGTTGATACAATTTTCAGGGCACAAATTCCTAACCTCAGCCATTCTTGTGTATAAAATATTGCCATAGTAACAATAAAAAAACTGATTATAAGTAATAACTTATGAACTGAAAAATGATCTGTCAATTCTATAGCATTTTAGAGTTCAAAAAATTTTCCCTCAATTTTGCGACAATTATCAAGATGTTGGGATTAAAAACATATTTAACCAACTAGTGAACTAATGATTCTTACATATTTTGAAAAGACAACTACTAAGTTACTTTACATGTTTAAATTTAAAATATTTTTTGCTTATCAAAAAATAATTTCTGTTCATTATAGCAAAGTTAGAGAATAAAGACAGGCAAAAAGAACATTTAACAATCCAGTAATCTCCATTTCCCATGGTTATTATGTCTTTTCAGTATCTTTTCAGTGTGTGTATATGTGGAGGTGATGTGGCGATGGTGTTGAAGAGAGAAAGAAAGAAGCTTATCTCCCAATAAATTTTGTTCTGTATTCTGATTTTTTAAAACTTCATATATGCCGGGCATGGTGGCTCACGTCTGTAATCCCAGAACTCTGGGAGGCCGAGGCGGGCAGATCACGAGGTCAAGAGATCAAGACCATCCTGGCCAACATGGTGAAACCCTGTCTCTACTGAAAATACAAAAATTAGCTGGGTGTTGTGGTGCATGCCTGTAGTTCCAGCTACTTGGGAGGCTGAGGCAGGAGAATCGCTTGAACCTGGGAGGTGGAGGTTGCAGTGAGCTGAGATTATGTCACTGCACTCCAGCCTGGCGACAGAGCAAGACTCCGTCTAAGAAAACAAAACAAAACAAAAACTTCATATATTATGAACATCTTTTCAAATATATTAACTATAGTGTCATTTTTATTGGTTGAATAGTGTTGATGTTTGGTTGAAGGAATTTACCATACTTTAGTTAACCAGTCCTCTTTTTGTTGGTCATTTTCATTTTTCAGTTTTTCACCAATATCAAACATATACCAAAAAAAGATAAAGAAAAAAGAAAGAGAGAGCAAAGAAGGGAAAGAGAGAGGGAGGAAAGAAGGGAGGGAGGAAGGAAGGACACTGCAATGAACATCTTGTGGCACACATCATTAATTATTTCCTTAACATATATTTCCTTAGCTTTATTTTGAAGTGGAATTGCTAGTTAAAAGGTATGTACTTTTCAGACATTTTGTCAAAGAGCTCTCCAGAACAGATGTAGTACCTTCTCTAATACTGAGTATTATCTTTAAAAATAATCCTTACCAATTAGATAGGCAAAATGGTATTTTAATGTTGCTTTGATTTGCATCTTTTATTATTGATGGAAATGAAAAAAAAAATCTTTGCTGACCCTTTTCTTCTTTTCTGATTTACCAGTACAAGTCCTTTGCCCATTTTTCTGTTTGGCTATTTATCCTTTCCTTACTGATATGTAAGACTTCCTAATTGTTAGTCCTTTTTTTTTCTCTTTCCATTTGGCACTTGCCCTTTTTCTTTTTCTTTTTTTCTTTTTTCTGAGACAGGGTCTCGTTCTCACTCTGTTACCCAGGCTAGAGTGCAATAGTGCAATCATAGCTTACTGCGGCCTCAAACTCCTGGGCTCAAGCAATCATCCCACCTCAGCCTCCTGAGTAGCTAGGACTATAGGCACACGCCATTATGCCTGGCTTTTTTTTTTGGAGAGATGGGGGTCTTGTTATATTGCACAGGCTGGTCTCGAACTTCCTTGCCTCAAGTGATTCTCCCATTTCAGCCTCCCAAAGCTGGGATTACAGGTGTGATCCACCATGCCCAGCCTGCCCTTTAATTTTTTGGTGACTTCTAAAGCACAGTTTTTAGTTTTTTAATATTTAAAAAATAAATATTTTACTTAATGTTTCACATAATATAATCCCCCCTCCCAAGACTATACAAGTTTTTCTTTATATTTTCTTCTAGTAAGGCTATGGTTTCATTTTTATATAAAATCTTTAAAATCATCCAAATGCATGAAAGTCACAATAAATCACTAGAAATTTATTTTAGAACATGGTGTATTTTTTCCCTCCAAACAATTGGCCAATGACCCTTTCATTTATTGTATAGTTTATATTTTCCTCACTGATTATAAATGTAACATTTTAAAAAAGAGATGGGGTCTTGCTATGTTACTCAGGCTGAAGTGCAGTGGCTATTCACAGGTGCAATCACAGTGCACTAAAACCTCAAACTCCTGTGCTCAAGTGACCCTCCCATTTCAGCCTTGTGAGTAGCTGAGACTACAGGCTTGTGCTACCATTCCCAATTTGAATGCCACTTTTATTATCTATCTACTTGGGTCTGAATAACATTGAATTTTAATGTGAAAATACAAAGATGCCCCACGTATCTAACTATTTCCCCTCTGTGTGTGTTGCCTGGGACCTCTTCAAAAACTGTTTTTAATCAGCTATTGTGTGGAGGGAAAATAAGGTTTCATTTCAAATGCCAAAAAGATACTGAATGAATCTCTTTAAAATTAAATCAGAAAGTGTTATAAATATTTTATAACAGTGTCATTGCTAATGCAGACTTGTATTGTGAGATATTATAATCTAAGCTCTTTTATTGCTATACATCTGGGCTATGATGGCTTATATTTTATGATCATATTTTGCTCATTAAGCCAATAAAATATTCCTAATTAACTATGGGTGATATATGCATTAATTATATATTTATTATAATTACTCAGGGGCTAAGTATTATTTGTGAATTTAAAATGATCAAGGCCGGGCGCAGTGGCTCACACCTGTAATCCCAGCACTTTGGGAGGCCAAGGTGAGCAGATCACAAGGTCAGGAGTTTGAGATCAGCCTTACCAACATGGTGAAACCCGTCTCTACTAAAAATACAAAAATTAGCCGGGCGTGGTGGTGCACGCCTGTAATGCCAGCTACTCAGGAGACTGAGGCAGGAGAACTGCCTGAACCCAGGAGGCGGAGGTTGCAGTGAGCCGAGATTACACCACTACACTTCAGCCTGGGTGACAGAGCGAGACTCCATCTCAAAAAAAAAAAAAAAAAAAAAAAAAAAAGATCAAACACATTTTGCATACATGGGTACCTGTATGTGACCAGCTGGTAGGTCTTAAAGTCAAATGTATTGGTTCATGTTTTTCCAATATAATCAATATAATTATACCAAAGAAATCGAAATCGATTTTGTTATCCTTTAAAGCTCCCAATACATAGAAAAGCATCTGTGTAGGTTTAAGTTGTGCTTAAGTTGTTCCTTTCTCCCAAATACATGAAAATCACAAAGATACATATTTCTGTTCTAAATATAAACAGTAACCCTAATTTTAGTTTTAATAAAGACGATAGGTTTGATGGTGAATGCCGTCATGGTGAACTGGTATTTAGACAGTGACTTTCTCAATCACTTTGCCTGTAATTTAACCACATGCCACTTGCCATCATATGCTCCTGAAAATACTATAATTGGTCACTTAATCAATGTACTAGTTCATTGTAGTAAATGTTGGCCTTAACCCATTTATGCCGGAGGTTGCAAATTTTTTTGTGTGAAAAATCAGACGATGACCTTGAGCATAGGATATAAATAACTCCCACAAGCTTAGCGTTCCAATAATGGAACATTAGGAATAAATAGGTTTTAACCAAAACAATGACTTAGGTCAAGTTACATAACCAAGCTTATAAAGGTGAATCTGCAGAATTTTATATTAGGTCATTTCAAAGATATATGTAACTCACTTTTCTTCCCATATATACATTCCAATAAGACATTTCAGGCATATTTTGGTGCATTTGATAGACGTCAAAAATAATACTTGCTGTCAAAAAACAGCATTAAATCCTGTGTGAGCCTGACTGAAAAAAGAGCTACAATGTGATTACCAAGAAAATGGTCTGTGAATTGCTTGGGCAGAATCTCTAAAGCCTGTTCTTTTCCCAGTGCTCATTTACAGTGAAGAAAACAAACCAGGTGGCAGGGGAATTTAGCTTGAAAAGAGGCTTATTTTCCCCTCCCGAGACACAAATTTGATTTTATCTCTTGGCTCATATTACAAAGTGTAGCTGTTCTCCAAATTAGCTCTTGAGGATGATTTTTTAAAAATGTTTCTCACTTCCTTCCCCTTAATCATGCTTTCTACAGTGTATTGAGAATATCTACCTCTTCATCTCCTCAAGTCTCTCACAGATCATTTCTCATTTCGCCTTCTTCTAACTTCCTGTTCTGTCACAAAAATCTCTTGATCAATTCTCTCTACTTTTCTTGTAAAATCCCAACTTTATGTGCTAGGCTTAAAGCCACCACCATTTTTAGAAATCTGCTTATCACATGATAAGCATCATGCCTCCACAAAGGGTATCTCTATTTTTCTTTTCTTTTCTTTTTTTTTTGGAGATGGAGTCTCGCTCTGTCGCCCAGGCTGGAGTGCAGTGGCGCGATCTCGGCTCACTACAAGCTCCGCCTCCCGGGTTCACGCCATTCTCCTGCCTCAGCCTCCCGAGTAGCTGGGACTACAGGCGTCCGCCACCACATCTGGCTAATTTTTTGTATTTTTACTAGAGATGGGGTTTCGACTGATCTTGATCTCCTGACCTCGTGATCCACCCACCTCGGCCTCCCAAAGTGCTGGGATTAAAGGCGTGAGCCACGGTGACTGGCCCACAAAGGATATCTCTATTTCATAAATGAGAAAGACTGAGCTTAGAAAAATTCAGTAGCCTTTTCTCGCTCACAAGGCGAGTAAAATTTGAAGAGGAAGAGGAATATGTGACTTAATCCCAGGTATAGAAGGCCCAGGGCCTACACTTACTTTCAATACCAACAATGCAGGGGCAGTATAATGTAACTATGAAGAAGAGTTGTTCTGGAGCCAGACCGCATGAGCTTCAATCCTGGCTTTGTCACCTAAGAGTTAATCTAAATTTTTTGTGTTTCAGTTTCATCATCTGTAAAATATAAACCATTTACTGAACAACTATTCATTGGTTCCCAATCATTCCACCTCAGAGTTGTTCTCTGATGTGCTGTCTTGCTTTTGTTTAATTTGTCACATTTTATGCTGATGATCACCAAGGGCTTAGACGTCTACAAATGAAGGCTTAAATCACTATATTAGGAAAAGCCCCCCAATCAGTTGGAATATTAACTGTAAGCAGGGAAACTTGGATGGGTAGTCATACATACTAGCTATGGCCTCATAAACTGTAGTGAGAATGAGTAGTCCACACATATTGCTGGAATGTCTGAACACTGAAAAATTACCTATTCCTCCTCCCCGCCTTTTTTTCCTAAAAGACAAGGTCTTGCTCTGATGCCCAGGCTGGAGTGCAACGGCATGATGATTGCTCACTGCAGCCTCAAACTCCTGGGCTCAATCAATCCTCCCACCTCAGTCTCCTGAGTAGCTACGACTACAGGTGCATGCCACCATGCCTGACTAAATTTTTTTTTTACCTTTTAGTAGAGACAGGGTCTTGAAATGCTGCCTAGGCTGGTCTTAAACTCCTGGCCTCAAGAGAGCCTCCTGCCTCTTTTTTTCCTTTTAAAATAAGAACTATCACTGTTTTCTTCTCCTTCCTTTTTTTTTTCTCTAGCAACTATTGCCACCCTGGCCCCAAAAGTTATTTATAGAGTACATTGGTAGTAATTATACTTACAATTTAGTCCATGGAGTGCAGGACCATGAGGAACTATAGCTAGATAAGATTGTGCCAGAATTAGAAGAATAGACATTTTACTTTCAGAGACCATGACTAAAAGAATATTAACACCAAGATGCTCCTTCCATCAGCTGGATGTACCTTTGGGCTTGGAAAGATGGCAAGTATAGGAGTTGTACTGGAACAGCTGGATCAAATAGGTTGAAGGCATTTTTGTCATTGTACATGTGGGGAAAGGCAACCAAGTAATAAGACACAACAGATATCTCTTAAGGCAGCAACACAGCTCACAGTGACACCTCCCTCCCCAGCACAGCGTAAGGATGGAACAGTAGCAAAATATCTATACACATAACTTGCAGATGAATCATGCCTGAGTAACATGGAGGTGGAAATATGACCCAAATGGGGCAAACAGACTTGTTTTCCCAAGAAACTGGAATTTTGATGTGAGATGCATAGAGGGTGAGTTGTTTACAGCCCACCAGGAGGACAGTTAATGGATTCCTACCAGTGAGTTTCCCAGAGTTTCCCTGGTTATTCAACAGTTCCCAAGATTCCATGAGATACCCCAGTATCCTTCCACTAAAGTCAACTTAACGAGCTGCAGTTGTTGTTTGCAGCCAGAACCTTAACTACTACACTTCCCCAAATAGCTTTCTCTCATGTTATTCCTTTATGTGTTCCTTTCTCTCCACCAAAATAGCAAAATAGAAAAAAAAAATTGGGCTTATCAAGAATGCTGTGATATTTTGACTCACTGAGCTTTGGCTGTTTCCCTGCATGAAATTCCCTTCTTCTTCTTCCTGAAACCTTGTTCAAGGATACTTAAACTATGATACTTACCATTGTCAACCCCTAGTTACTTGCTTTGATTTGGAAAGTCGTCCACTGTGCCGTCACATCAAAATCATGGCACTTACCATACTGCACTGCGTAGTCTTTGGTTTACTTGCCTGTCTCCCCCATTAGATGGCAAGCTCCTTGACAGTAGGGGCTACTTCCCATCTGACTGTATTTCTCCAGTTCTTTATTACAGTACCTAGTGCCCAGGAGACCCAGTAAGTAAATAGATAAATGAATAAACAGTTTCTGCTTCAATATGAGAACATGATTAAGCTTACCTGCTTGAGGAATGTGAGGAAAACAGCCAATGTAAAATGGCCACACCCTTTCTAGAGCTGATGACAGCCAACTGGTCCCAAATGTGGAAGTCCAGCGAAAAATCAGCAGAGCCACCTACCCAACCCACAGTTGACTTAGAAGATAATTCCAGAAGAGCTGTCCAACTAATGCAGAGACTCCTAAGAAAAAAGGTATAGTTATTGTTGTAACCCACTGCCCTTTGGGTGGCTTCTTAGGCAGCATTTTTGTGGCAATAAATAACTGGTGCAATATCTGTAGGTTAGATTTTACCTGAGGATCACCAACTTGAGAGCTTTGTTTGCTAAAAAAAAAAAAAAAAAAGGTTTTAAATCCAAGGATTGCTTTTACAAATCCCACTGTGAATGTGAAGAATGGATATATTTATAAATCAGTAGAAATAATATTTCTCACTACTTAATAATGTTTTAAGATTAGTAGAAGACATTTTTAAAAAGAATAATTTAAAATTAAAAAAATTTAAGGGATAATCAAAAGTAAAACCACCAATAACTTCTTTATTCTAGCACACACGTTTGCATTTCTATTGAGCCTTTCTCCATGTACATATGTATTTTCACGTTGTTCTAATAACAATGTTGTATTTTGTTTTAATATTAGAGGAAAATTACCATATTCATATATAATATTCATAAGTATTTTCATGCCTACATTAAGTTATTCAAATAGATTTACTATAATTAATCATTGTTTCAATCGTTTTTAAAAGTTAAATTAATATTTTTCTATTAGCAACAATATAGCAAATAGTTTTTTCTTCTTTTGGTATTACTTCTTCAGGCAATAAACATTGTCTTTCTTGTTTATTGCCATATCCCCTCATAACCCTAGTAACTAGCAAAGTATATGGTAGACACTAATAAACATTTCTTGAATGAAAGCAATGCATGAATGAGTAAATGGAATTTACAGAAGTAGGCTTTCTAGTTCCATCTGCTTCAAATGCTTTTTAAACAAAATTAGCAGGACTGAATTAGATTCAACATTCACACCATTTGAAAGAAAAATTTATTTGCATCACAATTTAAACTTATCATCTATAGATAAAGAGATTTGTTATTCACCTCAAAATCTGAGTTAGTTGCATAGTTGACCCACAGGAACGTATCAGCTTTAACTGAAAAGACCAAAAAAAAAAAAAATTCTAAGGTTTTTGTTCATGAACTGTTTGTACAAATATACTGGATATATACCATTTATTCCCAGTTCTCATCCTCCTCTGCAACGCTTGACACTTTGGGCTACTTCTTTTTCTCAAACTTGGTTGGTTGTGTATCTGTTTTTGTGACAATGAATTTACACAACTTCTCTTGCTGTTTCTTTGACCCCTCCTTTGCCCTTGCCTGTGGTCATTCTCTAAATATTTCCTTAGTCTTCCGCTCTTCTCCCTTTCCAATCACTGTCTATAATCACTCACCTATAATTTGGCTTCAACTTGTACTTTCTGTGAAACATGCTCAGATCTGTATACCTAATCCTGATCACTCCATCTGTGTCTTTTCAATCTCATCCTCCTCCATTTCCTTGAGCTTCATTTTGCTTGTATTTTCAATCTGCTTCTCTTCTCTGGCTTCTTTCCCTTGAGCTACACATGCCTTTGCAATTCCTCCTTGACCCTGCTTCTTCCTTAAGGTGTTTTCTCATTGCTCCCTTTTCCTTCACCACCAAACTTTTTGAAAGAGTACTCTCTGCTGCCTGGCTCTAGTTCTCCCCCTCATTCCTCTTCAGTTCTTTGCATGTTGACTTCCGATCTCTCTTCCTGAACTTTTACTTCAGTAACACTATCTTTGATCCCGTTCCAACAATGCCTCTCTGTGGCATCTCACACTCTTGTAACTCTCTCCCCGCGACTTCCTTTACATAATGCTTCTTGGTTTCTATCAAATCTTTCCTCAAATATTTTCTTCTTTTTGCTTTCTGTCTTTGAACATTTTTCAAAAAATTCTACCATCCTTAAAGGTCTTTATCCAGTTTCAAAGTTAACAAATATTTATTGAGTGCCAAGGACTGTCCTGGCTCTGGGGATGCAGAAATAAACCAGACCCTCACTGGCTCTGGGTACTTACAGTCTAGCTTAAACAAACCCTGCTATAGAGGGACTTGTTACATAGCCCTACTATATGATCCCACATCTCCGCTGTCCAAGTCTCACGGGATACATCCATTTGGATGGCTATTTCTTTCTCTCCATCCAAATCTACCTCTTCTTAGCCATCATTGTCCCCACCTCCATTATTATTTAGGCATGGTCCTCCTATCTCACGGTAGATGCAGGCAGAAGCTAAATCCTGTAAATTCTGTTTCCAAATGCCTCTAATTTGTTTCTTTTATCTTATTATCACCAAACTTTCTTTGTTCAGGTCTACATCATTACTATTTTTACAATAGCTTAATAATTAATGTTCTTGTCTCTGTCCATTCCAGACCATCTCATATGCGAACTCAAACTAATCTTTTTAAACATTATTGTTTATGTCATCCCCCTTCTCAAAAATGTTCACTAACTCCTTCCACTGCTTACAAAAGGATTTCCAGACTTCTTAAAAGGATATGGAAAGACTTGAGACTTTGTAGTCAGAAAGCTTGGGTTGCATTTCCAATCTGCCACTTATTCACTCTGTGACCTTGAATAATCTCACTGGGCTTCAATTTTCCCATCCATCAATTGGGATTAATGACTAGTTATAAAGACCAAATACATGTGAAAGTGCTTTATATTTTTAAAGTCCTATAATGAATATAACCTTTTTTCCTTTTTTTTTTAATTTAGAGATAGTTACCAAATTACAAATAGCTTCAGCTTTGGAGTTAAGTAACAACCTGGTTTGAAATTTCACCTCCATTACTTATTATCTGTGAGACTTTGAACAAATTAGTAAAACTCTCTGAGACTGTTTTCCCCCCATGTCAAAACACCTATTTTGCATGGCTATATGGAAATTAAATGAAATAGCAAATATGAAAACTTTTGGCCCAGTGTATAATTCATATCAGGCACTGATCTGTTTTCTTTTTGCCCTAACCTACTTTTCCTGCATCATATACCACTACACCTCTTTACAAACCTTATTAATAGAGCCACTCTAGACTACTTTATTTCCCCAAGCCACACAATGTACTTTTGTGTTTTTTCTTCAGCTACATGCTCTTTCCTTCTCTATCAAAATTGTACTCAATCTTCAAGGTGCAGTTAAAATATCCAGTCCTCCATAAAACCCTTTGTACTTCACAACTAGTGTGTTAATCACTTCTTCCCATGCATTCTTAGCCTGTATATTTTATCACAATATTTATTTGAATCTGGTTTATATTCTGCTTCTCCCACCAGATTATAGGGTCTTCAAGAACAAGGTGGGAGTTATATTCATCTTTATTTCTCCCACATCATAGTCAGGACACTAGATAGTTACTGAATGAATGTAGAAATCAGATGCTGTCTTCTCTTTCCACTTTCTATAGGACACCACTTCTACAAATGCCTGCCCAAACATGTGCAAAAGCAAGCACATCTTCTCTAAACAGCTCCCTTTCAACTCCACTGTTTTTGACAGTGACACTCCCCTAACCCTACTCTGAGGCTAAACTTTTTTTTTCCTTTTCTTGAGACAGGGTCTCACTCTGTCACCTAGGCTGGAGTGCAGTAGCGTGATCATGGCTCACTGCAGCCTCAACCTCCTGGGCTCAAGTGATCCTGCCACCTCAGCCTCCCAAGTAGCTAGGATCACAGGTGTGCACTACCACACCTAGACAACATGAAAAAAAAAAGTTTCATATATATGCATTCTCTCTGAAACTCTTAAAGCTTCATAAGGAGATGTTCTCTTTGTCCTTAAAAGCCTATTTATAATACAGATACATATAGTGTACTATAAATAACTATTTAAATATGGGCTACAGATTAGCATATTTTATGACATATCACACTGGTATTTATATCCAATTAAATTTCTCTCAGCCACGTATGTAATAAACTAGTTACATGGTTCATTACTAGTTGAAGACTGACCAAGCCTGATAAAGATGATAATAGACACTAACATTATATAACACTTCATACTATAAAAAGTACTTTCACACAACTCTCATTTGATTTTGAATCCTGTGTGTTACATAATATTTCTATATCTGACCTGAAGAAAATGAGGCTTGGAGAGTGACTTGTCTAAGTAAAAAAAAAAGCTGGGACTGGAACCTACAACTCTTACTACACATTCAATTCTGTTTATGCTACCACAGAAGCCTGCAGCAATAAACTATTACTGAAATAATGTGTGCTCTACTCATCTATTTAGCATAAGTCTATAAACATGTTACATGAAAAAGCAAAGTTATTATAGTTTTTTCAGGAGAGACAAGATATGGGTCAGTGACACTGTGACAACTTGGGACATTTTTTGCCAGCCAGCTTTTTCAGACGGATAAACTTGTTAAGATCAAGATAAATTTAGGCACCATAATAAATCTTTATATCAACAGTAAACTGACAAAAAAAAAAAACCCACCACTTCACAAAGTTTTTTTTTTTTGTTTTTGTTTTTTTGAGATAGAGTCGTGCTCTGTCTCCCAGGCTGGAGTGTAGTGGCACGATCTTGGCTCACTACAAGCTTTGCCTCCAGGGTTCAAGCGATTCTCCTGCCTCAGCCTCCCAAGTAACTGGGATTACAGGTGCCCACCACCACACCCAGCTAATTTTTGTATTTTTAGAAGAGGTGAGGTTTCACCATGTTGGCCAGGCTGGTCTCGAACTCCTGAGCTTAAGTGATCCGCCCCCCCTTGGCCTCTCAAAAGTGCTGGTATTACAAGCATGAGCCACCATGCCCAGCCTGAAGAAAATTTAATTAAAATACTGTTTTTAATCAAAGAAATTTTGTTTTGACTAAATTTAGTAGCACTGAAAAACAAGTGTCTACACTTCAGAAATTAAAGAACCAGTAAGTTGTCCTGCAGAAAATGCTAAATGAAAAAATAGCATAATAAACTGTAATGTCTTCTTGAGAGCAGCATATAGGGCTCAGACAGAACGTTTTAAGAAAACATTGTCAACAAGCCAGTTGCCATCATATGTATCAAGAGTAATGAATCTGATGAACCAAAGTGACAAAATGGATTTCAACGGTGTCTTGTTTAGTTTTTAGAAATTCCAACATCCCACTATTTATAGTATAGCCTCTTCTTCCACATGACAGTATGACAGACTCAGTTTTTTGTCTTTTTTTTTTTTTTTTATCTTTTTTGAGACAAAGAATCTTGCTCTGTCACCCAGGCTGGAAGTGCAGTGGCACAACCGCAGCTCACTGCAGCCTTGACCCCCTGGCTCAATCGATCCTCCCACCTCGCCCTCCAGAGTAGCCGGGACTACGTGCGCCTGCCACCAAGCCTGGTGGAAAAAAAAACCCGTGTTTCATATTGTCATATAGAAGAGGCTATACTATAAACAGTGGGATGTTGGAATATATATATATATATATATATATATATATATATATTTTTTTTTTTTTTTTGTAGGGACGGGTCTCACTATGTTGCCCAGGCGGGTCTTGAACTCCTGGGCTCATGTGATCCCCCTGCCTCAGCCTCCCAAAGTGTTGGGTTTACAGGTATGATGAGTCACAACGCCCGGCTGACACACTTTTTTTTTTAATGCAATTTCTGTTTAGACCTTGACACCTGTTGATATTACTAGCCACTATGGAAAAAAGCAAAAACAGTTGCTTAAGATGCTCTAACATTTTTTTTCCCCTGTAGAAGCCAACATGGAATACAACATGAAAACTGTCTAAATGGGAACCTTCTAATATAGCTCATTGTATGCCATGCATTTCCACTCCATTTCCACTATGTTGGAACTGACTTCTACTTTCCTACTTAGCCATTAGGCGACTTAGTTGCCTCTAGGCAAGTAACTTCCCTGAAATGTTTCATTTTCCATGAAGTTTAAAAAAAAAAAAAGGTGGAGGACTTTAGAGAGCTTTGAACCGAATAAGGTCTATCAGACATCTTGAAAAGCTTTTTCTCCAGACGACGCAGAAACAGGCACACGGGGTTCTGCTTTCCCCACCTCCCACTCCCAAGCCCAGGTCCCATTCTTCTCACTTTCAATCCTCATTTGGGCTCCTAAAGGAATAGCAAAGAGAGTTATTTTATCAATACCAGCGCTCCTCTGTCCCCAAATCCAGCTAGGGAAGGTTTCGGAGGCCTCAGCTACTTGAGAGAGGGTAGAGACGATCCTTCCTCGTCTATCTACCCAGCCACCCACCCCTTCCCAGATGTAGCGTCCGGGCCCCAGACCAAGAGCGTGCTTGGAGCTCTCCGGTACAGTGAAGCGCGCGCTTGCCTGGCTAGGGCCCCTGTGAAGGAATGGGATCCCGAGGTGCTTGCCAGGACCGCAGCAGGCGGAAGCTGCTGGCAGCGCGAACGGGCGGCTCCCGCCGGCGTGGGTGGGGGAAGGGCGGCAGCCACACCCGGAAGTCGGTCCGGGAGAGAGGGGGAAATCTGAGGGAACGAGGCTTCCGGTGGCGCAAAGGGTGTCGGGAGCGGCTTCCTGCAAACCTTCCCTGGCATCTGGAGGGACCACCGTTGCCGCGACTTCGGCTTCCACGATCTGCGTTCGGGCTACGCGGCCACGGCGGCAGCCACTGCGACTCCCACTGTGCCTGGCTCTGTCCATATTAGTTCCCAGGCGGCCGTCGCCGTTCCAGCAGCGGCAGCGGCAGCGGCGGACATGTTGTGAGGCGGCGGCGCGGGTGTCTGAAGGATGGTTTGGCCGAGGCGGCGGCAACGGCTGCTGGCGGCGGCGGCAGCGGCAGCGGGGCCTCGGGCTCTATAGAGCCGAGCCCGCTGGGTACCCGCCCGGTACCGCGGCGAGGCCAGTGCCCCTGGATCTTGCCTCTGCTCCGACGCCGTTGGGGACCAGTTAGGCGACAGCGCCCGCCCCTCTGAGGAGACACGAAGGTGGTTCCCCAGCCGCTCAAATTTCCGGACCACCGCGCTTTCCCCTCCTCAGCCTGGGCTGTGCTCTCTAGAATCCTCAGGCCCCCACTTTCTTCCCAAACTCATCCTAAATCCCTCACACACGCGAGTGTTCCCAGCCCTCAAGCCAGCTGCTCCTCCGTTCATTTTCTGCACCCTCTTCGCAAAGCACTCCCCGGGATCACTCTCCGAGGGCGACTTTTTGAGAAATCTCGGTGGAGTAGTGGACCAGAACTGGGGAGTTTTTAAAAGCCGGGGCGCGAGAAACAGGAAGGTACTATGGCTTCCTCGTCTGGCAACGATGATGATCTCACTATCCCCAGAGCTGCTATCAATAAAATGATCAAAGAGACTCTTCCTAATGTCCGGGTGGCCAACGATGCTCGAGAGCTGGTGGTGAACTGCTGCACTGAATTCATTCACCTTATATCTTCTGAAGCCAATGAGATTTGTAACAAATCGGAAAAGAAGACCATCTCACCAGAGCATGTCATACAAGGTAAGCCGTGTGTGAGAACTGGTTTGAATGAGGTTCTAGGGTAGCAGTCTGCTAATCGCGTGACCCTTTCGTGTCAAAGCCTCCATTCCTCTTCCCTGGTAAGTAACTTAATGAAAAAGCCAGACTGGCATGTAGGCAGCCGGTGCTTTAAAAACAATCCCTTTGTAGCATTTTTGCAGTACTTTTCATCCAGCGAATACATGTAAGGAGTGCAAACATTTAGGTCAACGTCCCCAAAACGTAAAGAATAAGAGTGATCTCACCTTACAGCCAGGTAAGCCGAAGCAACAAGAATTACTTGCCTGAAGTTGAACTTAGATAATAATTAAGGAACGCAGAAGTTCTCCTTTGGAAAGTTAAAATTCAGACGGAGGAACTTCAAGCATGGGAGGAGACAGAGCACCCCCTTCCCCACCTGACCTTTCACCAATGTAGAGGAAAAGATTTATTTTCTGAACACATGAGTTAAAAAATTCTTAACATACAACGTGTTCAACGTTGTCAAGTTTATCGTTGTTGAATAAAAGGTGTATGTTTTCTGCTCTAAAAATGGTTTGATGGTACGTTCATGAATGAGTTACCAAAGAACTCCTGTTCCATTCTGTAAGAATAGGGTGAACTTTAAATTTTCGTTTTTTTCTTTTCGTTTGCTTTTATGTCGTTTGCTTTGTTCTGTTCTGTGGAGATAAGTTTTGAAATCTTTGATTGAAAGTTTATGCAAGTTTTTTTTTTAACGGAAAATTTCCCCGTCCTTTCCTGCTGTCATTCCTATTTGAATGTATACACTTAGGCTTTTATGGAACAGCACTTCTGAAAACTTCAACAGTTTCTTTTATCCTGGAAAGGATTTGGTCCCGTAATACGGATTTGGGGGACTGTATTCTGGTGGTTTCAGAGAGGAGAAACATATTTACTATTCATAATGTTTCGGGAACGTACCTTTTGCGATATTTTTACATGTACTCTTGTGAAAGAGTTGTACTCAATTTGAGGTGAGAACTTGCCTTTCGTAATAATCTAATTAAAATTATTGATTGCTTGTGAAATCAGGGAAAAATGATTAATTTTAATCATTTTGATAGGCAGGTGGTTGTCTATCACTTAAATTTTATAATTTAACTTTTTAAAATGTGACTTTCCTGTTGTACTGAAGTAGAGAACACATCTGCTTATATTGACCATATCCAATATTTTACTGTCAGTATTGACAAAAGGATTAAATGATTCATTTTTAATCCTTTATGACGTCTTGAAAGTAGTTTTAAAATATATCCTGCCATTTCAGTACATAAGGAGAAAAATCCCTAGGAAAAAGCATATTTGATTCTTAAAACTAGTACTAGTTTTTTTTTTTTCTACTTGTTTGGTGTGCTGAATACTCTAGCAAGTAAAATGAAAGCCAAGTTGTCTATTTTTTCCCTTGTGTATTTATTTTTACATTGTATGTGTGATTGCTGTCATAAGTCTTTCACAAGATTATCCAGCACAGATAGCTATAATTTCTTTTTACAACTCATAAAAAGGAAAAAGAACCTTTATCAACATTGCCTTTCTAATGAAAATTGCAAAAGATTTCAACGGGGTCTGCCTAAACATTTGTTTACACTACAGAAGTGGGGATCGTTCCAAAAACCTAATAACACATTACAGTCTGTCTTCTTGGGGAGAGTTGATTCTTTTCTAGGATATATTTAGATTTCTGATTGACATGATGGAATAGAAGTGCAGCTGTAGCAAGCAGTATGCTAAATAATTCAACTTTGGAATATGCTAAATTCAGTTTAATGTGTGAGTCAGAAAGCTATAGTGAAAAAGCATTTCCATTGTGTAATGAAGATGATTTGTTTTTAAAAATCATGTATTGACGTGTTACCTTAAATTTAAAAATTTACCTTTTTTTCTTGTATTATGCTATTCTTAAAAGTGGATAAGAATCTACATTTTCGCCCAAGAATTCTCCCTAGTTGGGGTTGTAGACTTTATACATTTATAATCTCATATTGCTTAATTATTCCAAAGAAGTTTTGTTTTGAGAGATTACATTTTTAAAGAAATTCTTAAGGTTTATATGTTTTATTTAGGTGTTTGAAGTGTGTGCCTATACACTAATCATAATAGGACATTTTTATACTTTTCTGTCAGCATTGATTAGGAATGTAGAATATATCCAAATGGAATAAGTAATGTACATTTTAAAGTGATATGATTCTCACATGTTGAAGTTTGGGTTTTTAGTGATAAGTTTAATGCATTAGACTTTGCTTCAGGACATTTCACTTCTTCATTTCTCACCTTGCTTTATCTTGTCTGAGCAAATTAAGCATTCTGAGATAGTTCTGTAAAATGCAAGTTAAAGTTGAACTAATTTTATCACCAGTATATCTATGAAATAACTTATTTAAAAAAATTTTTTTTTCTGTTTTGCTTATTTTGAGTTTAAGAAAGTAGACTTGGTATTGAAGACCATAGATACATGAATAGAGGGAGTTCTAAGCTATAAAAAGGTGTTCCTATTTTGTTGCAGTTTTTTGTGAACACGTATTCTTGAATGAGTTCTAACATGTTCTGTTGCCTTATAGAAAGAATTGACATTGAGAGTCAGCTGTAAGTTCTGCACTGAGAATTCTTTAACCTTAGGGAAATCTTTTAACTAAGGTTTTCTTATTTATGTACAAATAATACTTGATTTCAGGTATTACTTGTAATTTTGAGAATTAGTCAGCGGTTGAGAACCTTACATGAAATATCTCCCCTCACATTTATGAGAATTGTAACTGAAAGTAGTAAAAGTTTGAAAGAGTATCTGAGAGTTTGCGTCTTCAGCCGTTGAGTTGCTCCAAGCTGTCTTACGTTGAAGGAATTTTTAAAAAATTCTTGTCCTTCTCACACTAGTACCTTTGTAAGATAACATGAAAATAGATCACTGGAAAAGATGAGGGAAAGACCAACACTCAATTTTTTACTATTCGATTCAATAGACATAAAATTATTTTGTCAAATTGCAATGAAGGTACTTAAATGCTTTGAATTTCCATACTTAACTAATGTTAACCATTAGGAGCAGTTTTGGCATAAGTCCATGGACCACAGTTTGAGAACCTTTGCTCTAAAGCCTAAACCAGTCTCTGTTGGAAAGTGGACGTAAGTAGTAAATAATTGTTTATACAGATATTTTTTCCGAAGGGACACATCTAATTTGCACTGCAACATTTATAACATAATCAAATGCTTTTCAAGTTAGGATTTTATTAATACTTTTCTTTAAATTAATATATTTTTTGTTTCTGTTTTTTCCTTCTGCCACCCCACAATTACTTATTGAATACTACCAATCTATAAGATTTGTAAGTAATTAGTATAAGATTGTAAGTAAGTAGTATAAGAATACTACTACTACTAGATTGTAAGTAAGTAGTATAAGAATACTACTACTTATTGAATACTACCTAGCATCATGCTAGGTACTACTAAGGATATTAAGATAAATGATACTCAATTCCTTCTCTGCCATTAGTCTCTCATTGTTGTCCAAGATTTCCAGTAGTGATACCATGGAGGACATGGTTCTTAAGGGGTTTCAGAAACCTTTGCCAGGCTAATGAGCCAAGAAGTCACTTTGGCCTACATCCTCTTAATGTATTTTATGTGAAATACATTAGTTGCTTCCTTCCCACAAACAAAAGAAAATGGAGAAATTAGAGAATGCTGATTTATATAGTATTTAAAAGGTACTGTATATCACATAATTTTAAAAATGAAAAACATGTTTTATGCATATGAAGTATAAAGTGATTCACATAAATTCATGTTATGACAACCTTTCAGGAGTACATCACTTTGTAAAATAAGATAAGCCTATATGAAGATTATTGTTGCTTCAAAGAAATTTTTACTTCTTTTTTGTTTTTTTAATAGCTGTCTTATTAACATCTGTCTTTTAAGCTGAAAAATGTGCAAAGTATTTTTTCCCCTAATGTACACCATGGACTTTTCTGGTTGTAGTTTTGAGATACATGGCATAGGGTGACAGACAGTGATGTGTGTTAATTTTACTCACAAATTTAAAAAAAAATATTTTTCTGTTTTGGAAAGATGAGATCCTTAGAAATAGGGCCATCAATAGTCCATAAGGTCTCTGTACAAATTAGAAAAAGGCACTCCTTCCTTAAAAAGCATTACTACTGTCTGCCAGAAAAAGTATCACAGTAAACATACGAATTTATGGTATTTACAATAAGAATGGCCCTCTAGTATGTTGTGTACTGAACAACCTACCTAACTGTATGTAAATGGTGGCCCTGCTTGGGAGCCATTTCCTTTATCCTTTAATACTCTCTTTGTGTGAAATGGGAATGATAACTAATACATGATAGCAAATAATGTAAAATATCTCTCTATTTAGAAGGTATTATGTCCAGTTATTGATATCTGTTAGCCCAATGTGTTTAAAATTAAAGTCAATGTAATTTTTGAAATTAAATTTATGGCTGCTCCTTTTCAACCATTTTGTTGAGAGTATACTTTTTGCATATGGCAACTCTTTGAATAATATTAAATATTAACCTTGGACCTACTTGAAAGCAGTGTTCTCAGCCTTAAATGTTTTTAAAGGTAGTTATATATTTAAAAAAAATTCTTAATCCAAGCCCTCCATGGTTAAAAATAGCTTGGATTGGATTTTCTTTCTTTCTTTTTTTTTTTTTTTTTTTGAGACAGAGTCACGCTGTCAGGCTGGAGTGCAGTGGTGTGACCTCGGCTCACTACAAGCTCTGCCTCCCGGGTTCAAGCAATTCTCATGCCTTAGCCTCCTGAGTAGCTGGGATCACAGGCGTGTGCCACCACACCTGGCTAGTTTTTGTATTTTTTGTAGAGACAATGTGTTGCCATGTGGGCCAGGCTTGTCTCTAACTCCTGACTTAAAGTAATCCCCGTGCCTTGGCCTCCCAGAGTGCTGGGATTACAGGCATGAGCCACCATGGTCGGCTGGCTTGGATATCCTTAATGTCTAGTATAGTAATTATGGTATTTTGAAGGGTTGTCTCTCCATTGTGTTGATTTGTTAATTTTATAAATTTGATATTTTATAAATATGCTTGTCCAGCTTGAATTTAAATATGATATTGTATAGCTATACACTTATTTAGGTCCTGTACACTTATGAGGGTACTCTTTTAAATTTAAAATAAAAAATACAGATGAGAAATACATAGTCTGAGTTGGTTAAGTGATTCTTAGGTGCTAGACACTATCAAATGCCTTATACTAATTACCTGTTGATTCCTACAACCCTAAAACTAATAACAATATGATATTTATTGCTTCATTTTTAATTTTTAAGGGGCAGGGTCTTGCTCTCTCACCCAGGTTGGAGTGCAGTGCCACAGTCATAGTTTACTGTGGCCTCAAACTCCTGGGCACAAGCGATCTTCCTGCCTCAGCCTCCCGTGTAGCTGGGACTACAGGCGCCTGCCACCACGCCGGCTAATTTTTTTGTGTTTTTAGTAGAGACGGGGTTTCACCCTGTTAGCCAGGATGGTCTCGATTTCCTGACCTCATGATCTGCCCGCCTTGGCCTCCCAAAGTGCTGGGATTATAGGCGTGAGCCACCGTGCCTGGCCATGTTGGTGAATTTGATATACAGAACTTAGATGCCTTTCTGAAGTTTTTAGGGAGGTCAGGGGAAGTGAGTTAACTTAATAATAGGACAGTACTATGCTTTTTGGCATCAGATTATTTCTAAAGAAGGTTGATGAAAACAGCTTAACATTTGAAATACTTAAAGTTGTAAATCATTCAAAATGTCTTAAAAACCACAGTTTGCATGGGCATGTAGATTTGTAAAGGTGTTTTTGGCATTCTCCCAGAAGAGCAAATCCCTGAAGTTAGAAGTGAGAGCATGTATACTAAAAGGAGTCTGGTTCAACATAATGATTGAAAGACTTCAAGAACTGATGACTTAAATTGATTTACTGTTTTTTGCCACCTATGTTTCATCACTGGTTCACAATACAAAATATGCCTTTGGGGCATTAGTCAATATACCAAAACTATAAAATATAATTTTAAATACTATGACCCAAAAGGAAATTTTATGCCTTGTCTTTTCTGGATTACAGAAGGTATTTAGGGTGTGTGATTTTTTTTTTGAAACAGGGTCTTGCTCTGTCATCCAGGCTGGAGTACAGTAATGCAGTCATGGCTCGTGACATCCTCAATCTCCTGGACTTAAGCAATCCTCTTACCTCAGCCTCCTGAGTAGCTAGAACCATAGGCATGAGCCATCACACTCAACTAATTTTTTTACTTTTTGTAGAGACGAGGTCTTGCCATGTTGCCCGCGGTGGTCTTGAACTCCTGGACTAAAGAGATCCTCCCACCTTGGCCTCCCAAAGTACTGGAATTACAGGCATGAACTACCATGCCTAGCCCTTTTTTTTTTTCCTTATAAAATTTCCTTTCTAAATATGAAAAGGGGAGAAACATTTTTATTAGTGCTTCTTGTATCTTTATAGTCTTTCAGCTAAGTTTTTTTTTGCCACATCATTTAAGTATGTTTTTATTTTTCCTGTTAAGTTTTATTTTCAAGAGAAACCTGTTGGCTGACTATAAGTGCTGAATTTCATGACTTTTATTTCCACCAGTATTTTTTAAACTTGGCAGTTTGAGTATCTGCTAAAAATAGCTTCCTGTTGATATATTGGACAAAAGAAAAACTTCTGTTCTTTTATTCTGTCCTACCGGAACTTAGTACAGAATGTGTTACCAGCCTACGTTTTCTAAGTCAAATGACACAAAATGTTTTTTCTTACTAAAACCATATGTTCTTATAATGGGCTTTTTTTTCCTCCCTGCCTACAGGAAATGCTTTGGTCTTTTAAAAATTAGTCAGAATGAAAAGTGAAGGCATGTGCCTTGGTTCTTTAAGTTTTAACTGATTTGCCACCTAATATTTAGCAGATTGATAAAATATTTGTCTTGGCTGTCCAGACAGTTGTTGTACAACTATAAAATAGGTAAAATTATTAGAAAACAGCAAAACATTCCCCTCCCCCAAAGAAAAGCCCACAAAAACTTTATGGTCTACAGGTTGGGGGAAAGCTGTGTTTTATCACCCTTTCATATTTTAATATTTTTATTTCTGTAGCACTAGAAAGTTTGGGATTTGGCTCTTACATCAGTGAAGTAAAAGAAGTCTTGCAAGAGTGTAAAACAGTAGCATTAAAAAGAAGAAAGGCCAGTTCTCGTTTGGAAAACCTTGGCATTCCTGAAGAAGAGTTATTAAGACAGCAACAAGAATTATTTGCAAAAGTAAGTAATTTAAATTATTTTCCTCTGAATCCTACCCTGTTTGCTAACTGAAATTGCTTCCTAAATTAACAGACATACCCAGAGGATTCCCTTTTTCTAGGTAGTTGATTATAGATTCTGGTGTTCAGAGCTGACCAATTTGACTCTGGTTTATGTGAAAGTAAATATTTGCAGCAATCTGTTCTGAAGAGAACAACTCCAAATACCTATTGAAATTTCACTTTGATATTTTTTCAGACAGAATGACCATTTTAAGGCATGAAAAGTATACCTAAATATTCTTAAGATTTAAAATGATGAGCTGATGAGAAAATACTATATCAAATTTTATGATGTGTGACATACAAGCAAAATCTGATTAATATCAACTGTGTAGTTAAATTAGGTCTTTAATATACAACTTTGAAGCATTTTAATCTTAAAAAATATTTTAAAGCTAGTAGAGCAAAGGGAGAAAATGTCTTCTTCCTTGCTTGTAATAATTCTAATATCTAGACTCTGAAGGATTAGAACCAAATACTAATGTTCTCTGTTTCAAAAAGAGAAGGGAGGGGAATTGGTGGCAATGCTGTGTTTTCCCTTCTAAGTTCTGGCCTCTCATTTGAAATTATAAGGCAGCTTTGGATTGAATAGAAGAGAAGCTGTAGTAACCATTAGAACTGGGAAGTATCATTTTAGGTAAACTCTTCCAGGTTAGTCCTGTAGCTGATCTCTCTGCAGCCATAACCATCAGTTTGGTTTACATCAAACTGCATTTTAGTCTTAAGTATTGTTGGTCACTAGACACCAAGTACCATTTAAACAAGATAAAAAGAAAAACTTACATTTATTGAGTTCTAACCACGTGTTAATCACATTGCCAAGTAATTTTCCTGCATTATCTCATTTAATCCTCCCAACAACCTATCATAGGCACTAAAGAGGAAAAGCCTTTGAAGCAGGCGTGAGTACATGCAATGTTATAATTCATATGAATATGAGGTACAAAAGAAGAGGCGTTGATGTTTTAAAAACATTAATGGCTATTTATTGATACTGCAGACCATCTAGAGAATGCTAAATTGAACATTTAGTGACAGAAGATTTTCTCCTGGATACTTTAAATACATAAAAACTTGGCAGAGTTTTTATGAAATATAAATTTTATTGTATTCATTTACATATTAAAAAATAGACTCAGAGGTGGAAAAACTTCCTTGAAATTATTTGTCATTTGTTCTACAGTTACTTACTGAAGTCATTACTATTTACCAAGCATCATGCGAGGTGCTAGGCTTACAAGAGTGAACAAGGAGACAGGGTTCCTGTCATTATAGAGCTTAATCTACTGGGGAAGATTGAGTGGGAAAGATTGACTTAAATAAAACAGTAAGTTCAGAAAGTTAGGAAGTGTTGGAGTCTATATTTAAACTTAGGTATTTTGACCCAAAAGCCTGTACTGTTTCTAACATACCATGCTGATGCTCTAGCCTCCATTTTATATGCTTAAACTTATTATGGGGCTTTTAAATAGAATATGTATTATCCTTGCCAGGGCAAAATATAAAGAAATAATTGACTACCTGCTATATCTGTCTTTACCTTTCTATCACTATTATCTGTTTTTTATTCCTCTTTTTTGTCTCCCTTGTTTCTTACCCTGACTTATGTATGAAGATCTCTAGTATTTCTTTACTATTGTGAGGATGACCAGCGGAGAGGTAAAATTATAGCAGTTGCCTAGTACTTCTTCCGTAGAGCACTGAAGTTCTAAATATGAAAGAGTGGATAAGTAAATATATCTTTTTTATCACTTTCATTTTGTTTCATTTTTTAGACTTTAAGTATTAACACAATGACAGCCTCATTTGAAGCTAGCAGCAAATATTTGGAAGGAGGGAACCTTTAATACATCAAGATTAAAGTTAACTTTAAATTATAAATGAGTCATTTTAATATGTGGGAGTGAGAATCTTAAAACATAATGAAAACCTCCAAAAGAAAAGTGAATTAGGAAATAAATGCCTGCTTACCTGTCTTTCACACCCTAATTTTAGAAGAAAAATACTTGGGATGGATTGAGTAGGGGGCAAGAGAGAAAAAAATATATTACAGTAAATATCACTGAAAAATGTTCAGTTTGTGGAAATGAATACAAATAAAATTTTATCAATCAACTTTTTTTTTTTTTAAAGAGACAGGATCTCACCATGTTGCCCAGGCTGGAGCACAGTGGCTATTGACAGGCTCGATCAGGCACACTTCAGCCTAGAACTCCTGGGCTCAAGGGATCCTCCTGCCTCAGCCTCATGAGTAGCTGGGACTATAGATGTGCACTAGTGAGCCCAGCGAGCCCAGCTCAACAGTTAGTTTTAAAGGCATAGAAATGTTTTTATGTTCAGAGAAAAGTATCAGCGCTGATACAGGGCCGTGGTACCTAAAAGTCAATTAAATTTGAAATGTAACTAGTACACAACTTTGCAAACCATTGAATAAACTACCAAATCAAGCACCTTTGCAGTAAAACCTTTGTAGAGACTTGAAATTATTTGAATTTTTTCCATGTCACAAAATTATACCAATTTGTAGTTGATTAGACCACAAAATATAGGTATGCTTATGTTGGTTGAATGTACATATTTGATTTGCCATGCAATTTTCTTATGAACTCTTATAATTTTTTTTTTTTTTTTTGGGGTGGAGTCTTGCTCTGTTGCCCAGGCTGGAGTGCAGTGGTGCTATCTCGGCTCATTGCAACCTCCGCCTCCCGGGTTCAAGCGATTCTCCTGCCTCAGCTTCCCAAGTAGCTGGGATTACAGGCATGCACCACCATGCCTGGCTAATTTTTGTATTTTTAGTAGAAACAGGGTTGCATCCTGCTGGCCAGGCTAGTCTCAAACTCCCAACCTCAGGCGATCTGCCCACCTTGGTCTCCCACGGCGCTGGGATTACAGGCATGAGCCACCGCGCCCGGCCTTAAAATGTTTTTAGCGAAGCTCTGTTAGTTGGTTTTGAACTCTGGGTATTCCTGCCGTAAAAGTAAATATGCTATTGTGTTAGAATCAACTATTTTTCCTATTTCTTTACAAAAATGGATGGCAGTCATTATTAGGGAGAATGGATGGTTTCTCATTTCCTAAGCAAAATAAAGTTTTTGTTTACTGTAAAAGTTGTCTTATCCTTGTTTTTTCTAATATCTATACTCTTTTCCTTACTTATTTCTTCCTCTTTGCCTTTAACCATATACGGGTCTTCTGCATTTCCTTGTATCCCCCAAACCCTTTCATCTTTTGCTATAATGATCTGTGATACCCACCAAGCAAGGTGGCACCTTCCTGTAGTCCCAGTTACTTGGGAGATGGAGGCAGGACAATCCCTTGAGGCTAGGAGTTCAAGGTTGCAGTGCATAACAACTATGCCTGTAAATAGCCACTGCACTTTAGTCTGGACAACATTGCAAGACCCCATCTCTAAAATAAATAAATAAATAAATAATGATCAGTGCTACCATTTTTTGAAAATGTACAATCACTTATTCCTCAAATTTAACTTCTATCCTACCACAGAGGCATTTAATCACCAAATTCAGTAATTTTTTTCTTTCAATTCTTACTCATCTGTTTTTTTAAAAATAACATTTAATGTAGACCTCTTCCTTTATTAGTCTCTGATACTATGGTTACTTGGATAGCTTTCCCCCAAGGTAATAGCTTTTCTTCCACTTCACTACTGCCACCTACGCCAGCACCACCCTACTCCTGCCCTTCAGTCAACAAATTTCAAGTCAGAATTCAATTAACATGTCCCTACTGTATGCAAGACATATGTGGTACTATAGATATAAAAAAAAATGAAGAATATATCATTATGAGACTGACTACTTGGACGAGGAAGATAACTATAATATGAGGCTGACCACTTATGAGAAAGAGATTCTGGCTGGGCATAGTGGCTCACACCTGTAATCATAGCACTTTAGGAGGCCCAGGTGGGAGAATCACTTGAGCCCAGGAGTTTGAGACCAACCTGGGCAATATAGTGAGACCCTCTCTCTACAAAAATAGAAAGAAAGAGAGAAGAAGGAAAGAGAAAGAAATCCCAAGTATGGAAACATTACATCAAATTTTGGGGGTACAGGAGTATGCCAACTAGTAAGCAATTATCTTAGCTCCAGACCCACCTTTCTATGCTCTGCTTTGTGACTGGACCTAGTACTCTGCAAGCCACATGTTTCTTTGCTAGCTGACTCTCCGTTAGACTCTATTGCCAGTATGGGACTATCGTGGGAGATTGCATGGATGGAGGAAGAGAAAGGGTTTTCTCTTACTTTCTCTTGTCTTTCAGTTCCTTTGAACAACCCAGCAACACTTCTTCACCCTGGTTGCATCAGTTTTCCTGTAGCAGAGACTGAACCCGGTTTGCATTTTCTCTAATACACCACCAGCCTGAACCTGCACCCCATCCCCCGACTCTGGCGGTGTGGATCCCAACCCTTGGGGCCCTCCTCCAAGTGCAGATATATTAGTACTAGCTTATCTATGCCCATTCTTCTGAGATCTGAGTTTCAGTTCCATGAAGTGGTTTCTTAAGCTTCTAAATTTTAAAAATTCCAGCATTTTCCTTTATTCCCTCAGTTTTAGGGTTGGTGGCTGCTTCCTGTAGCTGCTACTTTCATGACATCTTCATGTTCTCTTCCTGCCTTTTCAGCTCCCTAATAACAACTTTATACTTGTTTAACAATTCTTTGTATTAAATTTTTTCCATTCCAGTAACTCATGTGACATCTATCTCTTGATTATACACTGACTGATACCAGGAGGAGAAAATAGTATTTCAGTTTGACTTGAAGGAAGGGTAGAATTTCAGTAAGTGGCAGGAAATTTCACATAGGATGAGTGTCAGCATGAGTAAAGGTAGCAAAGATGAGGAAGTATGGTGTATATTTGGGAAACATTTTGTGTTCTAGGCTTTTTTGAAGCACAAAGTACATGTTACAAAAAAAGACTATAGAGAGGTTGGGGTAGACACTAATTTGGAAGACCTTGAACTCTAGGCTAGGAAATTTGGATTTGATTGATAACAAATGATTTTTTTTAAAAAAATGAAATAATGACCTGATTAGAATTTATATCTAGAAATGTTTGGATAATAAAGTCATGACAGATTATTCAGAAGAGTGAGGATTGTACATGGTAAAATCTTAAATGTTACTGGTTATGCTGGGCATCACTGTTTTCCTGTAGCATGTTCATTCAGAAAATACTGAGGGCCTTTATGTTAGGAATGCAACAAAGAATATGGAAACAATCTCTATTCTCAAGTGTGGTGGAAAAAAAGGATATAAACTTAGATAATTCTAGAACAAAGTGGATGGATATGGGAATGCATAGGGAATTATGGTATATTAAATAGAGCATAAAATATGGCCTGGAAAGGTCAAGAAAGACTAACTGATTTGCATTTCAAATGATGACTAGGAATTAGCTATGCATAAAGGGGAGGGTATGAGTTGGACTTAAAGAACAATTCCAAGAACAGACAGAGAAGGAGAAAAGGATTGTTTTGGCAGAGTCTAATGGGAAATTGTAAGACCTTTTTAAGAACAGGTTCATTTTTTCCCTTCTTGGTGTGGTTTTTCTGCAAACATGAAATTAAATTGTGAAGGAGCCTTAGCTGTTTCATAGGTAATTAATAATGTATGCATCCTGGTTTCTTAAATCCTGTGGTTGTTTTTAATAGAGGATATATCAGATGAATGGATTTTAAGTAGTATCTTTTTACTAGTGTGTATACGGGAAGGATATGTATATTTGTATGTGTGTATATGCAAATGTGTGTACTTACAGAGAGGGAATGAGGGACACAGAGAGATAGGCATATAGTAGGTTAGGGAATTGTAATAGAAACTCAGAAAGAAATAACGGGGTAGCTACTGCGTACATGTACAGTACTTCTTTTCTATGAGGTAGAGGTACTATACTAGAGAACTTTTAAACCACATAAATAAATTTTAGATTGAAAAATGTTTGTATCAAAGTTGTAATATGAGGGTACAGAAGAGTCAAGTGAAATGAAAGGAAGAGGGAAAGAGCCAGAGGGAATATTGTGGGTTTTTCACAATATTGGTTCAACTTTTTCAACTTCTTCAGTTGAATCAAAGGTCATAAATTACGTGAAATAAAACAGGGCCATTTATAAGAGATCCAAGTTTGAGAAATTTCTTAGACCTGTGTGGTTAGAAAAAAGCAATCTCTAATTATATTTACCTATAGAGTTTATGTTCTCCAGATGTGTGACAATTACATAGTACTTGGACAGTATCCAAGTATGATAATAAACTGTCTGAAATTGGCCTAATCTACATTTAACCAAAGTGTATATATTGTGGGTTTGTAAAAAATTGTCATTTTTTTTTATGTTTTGGGTGTTTAGGCTAGACAGCAACAAGCAGAATTGGCCCAACAGGAATGGCTTCAAATGCAGCAAGCTGCCCAACAAGCCCAGCTTGCTGCTGCCTCAGCCAGTGCATCTAATCAGGCGGGATCTTCTCAGGATGAAGAAGATGATGATGATATCTGAAATTCACCAGCTGAGTTTCTATTTCTTCTATAAATGTTTTTCCCTGCACAACAAAAACAGTGAAAGAAATGCTTATCTGTAATTTTGTATGCATCTTGGTGGACTTGTCATTGGTATTCTAGGGATGTCTGCTATTAAGTTTCATCTATTGTGTGTTATACATGTGAAAACTGTCTCTTTGAACTATTGAAAATTTAAGGTTCAGTATAATATCAATTTTGAATTTTTAATGGTGTTTATGAAATTTTAGATAGCAGCGAGTCCTTCATTTGATCAATAAACAGTGTTACAGATAACTTCAAGTTTATAAAAATACAGTGAAATTTCTACAAAGCTCTAAATCTGCATTTGCATTTCCTCTGCCCTTTTAACTAAACTAAAACTTGTGAATTTTAAATTATTAAGGGGGGGGTGCTGTGTGAATCAGTAGACGTTGGATTGGGTTGGTGAAAGAGTTCAGTTCTGTAGTATCTGAATTTGTCTTTTAAAATGAGTACATATATAGGCAATACATATATATGCTCAGATCAATATACTTGTTTAGAAAAACTTCAAGACATTCAAAAACTAGGAAGGAGTATGTTTAATAGTATTTGTATAAATTTGGTGGTTATGTTTTTTTATTTTGTTTCTGTTTTGTGTAGAGGTAAAAACTATAGTTTTATTACAGCATAATTCATTTTGAGCTCCACTATGACATTTCAAAGACTGCCCAGTTTGGAAGTCTGTCATGATTTTTACTCTTTCACTCCAATTCAGTAATTGTTGATAGTATTACTTACCTAGTCCATCCATACTCATATTATTCAAATATATAGGTGGTACTTTTGAAACAATTGCATTGGTTCTCTTAGTTTAACTGAGGTTTATGAATATTCAAACCTTTGCTGGGGGAAAGAAATGAAAGTTAATGAGCATGCTTGCTATGAGAGAGGGATTTTTAATTTAACTTGTAGTTATAGTTTACTTATTGTTTTTAGAATTACTTTTACATTTTCCCAACTAGATGGCCTAGAGTCCAACATTACCTTTTGAGATGACATTATTGTCTCCATCATAATTGAGTGATAGCTTTAAAAAAAAGATTAGTTTTGCTTAAGAAGTTATGTTACAAGTGATCAGCCCTATATGAATTAACTGATCAGCCCTATATGAAACATAAGTTGTGTTATAACTGATCAGCCGTATATGGAACATAAATAGTTTCTACCTGCTTGTTAGAGAAGCTTTAATTTGGTTCTAATAAATAAAGTATGGTAGTGATTATAGGAATCCAGGATGTTGAAGAAATGGCATAGTGTCTATATTTTGGAAACAGAAAGGAAAAGTCACTGAAGATAGTATTAAGTAATTAAATTCCTATGTCAGTTGCCAAATCTTTTAAACTTATGTATTCACCAAGCCCAAAAATAGATTGTGGCTCCCAGGATTCCAATTTTAATTGGAGAGCTAAGTAAGTAAAGTTTTATAACTGTTAGGTTTCTTAATGATCATATTTTGCAGTTTTAGTAAAAGGGAAATATTGTTATACATTTATTAAATATACTTCCCCCATGAAGTGAAAAGGTTAATTTTGCTGAATGTTTTAAGTTGAAGTTACTTCATGGATGTCATACCCATGAAGTGCATTTGGATGAGATAAAAGAAATTGTTTTTTAAAAAGTTTAAGTACCAAAGGTAGTCTAGTCTAGAACAATAAGTTAATACGTGTTGGCTTTTCTAATTTGTACTGTAACATCCTTATACTTTCTATTTTAAGTATATCTGTTTCTTAAGTAAACAACTTAGATATTTTCCACACCTTTTTTTTTTTTTCTGATGCAGAGTTCAGGTTAATTAATATTTTACTGCATCTGATAATGTATTATACATTTGAAGCCTAGTGACTTTTCGTTTTGACATTCTTGTGATTTCATATGCTGTATTCTTCAAGCAATAAAATTGTGATGTGTTTTATAAATGGTTTTTATATTTAATGTTCTATAGAGAGATTTCTATTATTACCATTTTTACTATTTTCAAGAATCTTAGGCCCAAAAGACATTTTGGTCATTTGGTATGTAGTACCTGCCTTTTGTTTTTGTTTACTGTTATTTCAAAAAATGTGGTTTTACTTGTGTTTTTATAATTTACAGTCCTAAGATCGAGGCATAACAAAGCTTACTTATGCAATATTTTATTTTTAGGTTTTTTCTTTTTTTTTTTTTTTTAACATTTAAGAGTCACTATTATGTTTTGCCAGTTAAAATTTTTTAAATCTTTTGAAGAGAGAAACAAAATCTTCAGCGTTCTTGAGAAATAAAATTATTGTTCAGTATTTTTCCATCCCCTTGAATATATGTTATATATCTTTTTCAGCAGATTATCAGGTTAATAAGTGTTTAAAAGGCATCAGTTTTTAAAACTGCATATACCACACACACACACAAAACAGTACACAAATAAAGGTTTTCACAAATTAAGCAAACTCACATACTAGTCTTCAGATCAAAACACAGAGCATTATGTGTACCCCAGAAGCCCTCCTCTTGCCCCATCTTAACACTATCTTCTTTCTTGCTGAAAGTTACTATCCTGACTTCTAAAATCATAGATTAGTTTTGCCTGTTTTTTATTTTATGTAAATGTAATCATACATAATACACTTTTTTTCATTCATCATTTTTGTGAATATTTTAGTTTCTTGTTGCCACTGTAACAAATTACCACAAACTTAGTGACTTAAAACAACACAGATTTATTCTTTTATAGTCCTGGAGATGAGAAGTCCAAAAATCAGTTTCATTAGGCCTAAATCAAAGTATCAGCAGGGTTGGCTCTTTATTGAGGTTGTGAGGGAGAATGTTTTCTTCCCTTTTTTGGCTTCCAGTGATGGCCTGTATTTATGGGCTTGTGACCCCTTCCTGTCTATGATCAAAGCTTGCTTTTGTCATTATATCATCTTCTCTTCTGTAGTCAGATCTTTCCCTGCCTCTAAGTTTAGGGCTCACCTGCATAAAGCAGGGATAATCCCCCTATCTCAAGATCCTTAATTTAATCACATCTGCAAAATCTCTTTTGCCATATAAGTGACATTCACAGGTTCCAGGGATTCATATGCTGGCTATCTTTGGAGGCCATTATTCAACCTGCCAAAGTGAGATCCATTCTTATTGTTGCATGTATTTGTAGTTCATTCATTCTCATTGCTGTATAGTCTTCCGTTTGTTTATCCATTTTTCATTACATCCAAAAGTTATTCATTCTCCCATTAATAGTCATTTGAGAATTTTTCAGTTCTGAGCTATTATGAATAGTACTGTGTAGAACATTCTTATACATGTCTTTTGGTGAGTGTATATATTTCCATTGAGTATAAACCTAAGAATGGAATTGCCAGGTTGTAGGGTGTGTGTATTTTCAGTTTTAATATTTACTGTCAAACAGTTTTCCAAAGTGACTGTAAGAAGGCACCATTTTAATGTGTAGCATAATAATGAATTACCCTAATGATCTTAGTGGGTTGAATTTCTCGAAACACCTAAATTGTACCAAATGAGTTATATTGCAGCAGGTATGTTGTTATTTAATTTCATATAAGAGGAAAATAAGAGCAAAAGTAATTGCCCTTATTAACTGACACATTAGTATTACATACTCATTAGGTTATTGCTCCTTAGAAAAAATGCGAATTTTAAGTAATCGTAAGTAGTATGTTGAATTAGTATGTTGTGGGAAAATCTGTGATTTAATTTTTTAATTGAATTTTAAATTTCGGGTTATAACCTCATTAAAATGCATGATATTTCCTTATATAGGTTTCTAAATTATGTCTGTCCAACTCATCTATATCCAAATGGCCATTAGGAAGAATTATCCAATTCAGATGGCATAGGCACTGCCTTCCAATTTCTTCATTTGTATTTTTTTGTTGCTGTTTTCTTTTTTGCCTCTGTCCCCAACAATATGACCACAAGTCCTACCCCACCTCCTCTGTTTTTCACCGTCCCCCAGGATATAAAGTGTCATGGTTAGGATCGGCCAGGGTGAAGAGAATGATAACATAAGTAGCCTCCTTTCACCTAAAGTATTACCACTGGTTCTTATCCTATTTCCTCGAAATAAATGAGAAGAGAAAGTAAGGAATAAGAGGAAGAAACTTTTTTTTTTTTTTAAAGAAACAGGGTCTCACTATGTTTCCTTTTTCTTTTTTCTTTTCTTTTCTTTTCTTTTTTTTTTTTTGAGACAGAGTCTCGCTCTGTCACCCAGGCTGGAGTGCAGTGGCGCAATCTCCGCTCACTGCAAGCTCCGCCTCCCGGGTTCACGCCATTCTGCCTCAGCCTCCTGAGTAGCTGGGACTACCGGTGCCCGCTAGCACGCCCAGCTAATTTTTTTGGTTTTTTTTTTTTTAGTAGAGACAGGGTTTCACCGTGTTAGCCAAGATGGTCTCGATCTCCTGACCTCGTGATCCACCCGCCTTGGCCTCCCAAAGTGCTGGGATTACAGGCGTGAGCCACTGCGCCCGGCCTATGTTTCTTAATATAGATTGCAGTGGCTAGATTACAGTGACTATTCACAGGCATAATCATAATGCACCATAGCCTCAAACTCCTGGGCTCAAGCAATCCAAAAGGAGGAAACTTTTAACTTATGATCAGTTTCTACCATAAATCAAGCAACTTAGAAAAACCTTAGAACAGGGTTTCTCAAACCAAGCATTGTTAGTATTTGGGGTTGGTTAAGTCTTTGTTTGTGGGAGCCTATCCTGTGCATTGTAGGATTTCTAGCAGCATAATTGGCTTATACCCACTTGATGTCATTAGCACCACTCCCCACCCTACTTCCAGTTGTGACAACCCAAAAATGTCTCCAGACATTGCCAAATGTCCCTGGGTGTTGCGAGTATAGGAGGCAAAATTGCCCCCTGTTGAAAACCACCACCTTAGATCATCTAGGTTTTACTTTTAGGATAAGACACTTGAGGGAAAGGCTGTGAAACTGAACCTCTGTTAGAAGCAACACACAGTATCACTGCAAAAAGACTAAAAGAAATAGGTGATTTGGAAAGAGGAGGCCCAGGATTAAAATATGTTTCCAAGAAAGTCAAATCTTACCGGAGACTTGACTTCACATCTGCTGATCCCTTTACCCGATAGGACCTAGAGCAGCCATTATAAATCTCTGTACCTGCTTGCTGCTTTTCTACCTCATTGTTAGCCACACCCAGTTTGAAACGGATGAGGTATGCTATTTCATAACTAGTACATCTTTTAATAAGCATTTTTTATTGTGATTAAATATGCATATCGTAAAATTCACCACTTTAACCAGTTTTAAGTGTTCAATTCTGTGGCGTTAAGTATATTCATACTATTGTGCAACCACCACCACCATCCGTCTACAGAACTCTTCATCTTCCCAAACTGAAATTATGTATTCATTAAACAATAACCACCCATTACCTCCTCTCTCCTCAGCCTCTGGTAACCAGCATTCAGTCTCTATGAATTGACTACTCTAGATATCTAAATGGATTCATTCTTATTTCATTTACCATAATGTCTTCAAAGTTCATTCATGTTGTAGCATGTATTAGAATTTCTTTCCTCTTAAAGGCCAAATATGCCGTAGTATGTAAATACCGTATTTTGTTTATCAATTCATCCATTAACGGACACTGGGTTGCTTCTGCTTTTTGGCTATTGTGAATAATGCTTCTGTGAACATGGGTATACAAATAACTGTTTGAGTCCTAATAGGCTTGTTATTTTTGAGTGCACAGATCTGTATATTCGCAATTGAAATAGGGAAAGTCTTTATATTCATATAAAGATAATTTATAATACAATAAGTCCTCAATGTTGTTGATAGGTTCTGGGAAACTGCGAGTTTAAGAAAAACAACATATAATGAAATCAATTTTACCATAGGTGAATTGATATAAATAAGAGTTAAGTCCCTATGGCATATATTTCTGGTTACAAAAACACTACCAAATTTCTAATAAAGACCCAAAACACTTCTAAAATTAAACATTGAGATTAATGTGAGCTTTATATACATTTAAAAAGGATAAAAACAAGTAAGAATTGGCCGGACATGGTGGCTTACGCCTGTAATCTCAACACTGGGAGGTCGAGGTGGGCAGATGGCTTGACCTCAGAAGTTCGGAACCAGCCTGGGTAATATGGTGAAACCCGTCTCTACAAAACAATACAAAAATTAGCCAGAGGTGGTGGCTTGCACCTGTAGTCCCAGCTACTCGGGAGCCTGATGTGGGAGGATCCCTTGAGCCTGGGAGGTCGAGGCTGCAGTGAGCCATGATCACGCTACTGCACTCCAGTCTGGGCAACAGAGCAAAATCCTATCTCAAAAAATATATATATATTATCCAGCCCCAAATGTTTATGGGGTTGTTATTGATAGACCCTGCATTAAACAATCCCACAGTCGGTGCTGCGGTGAGCCGTGATGGTACCACTGCATTCCAGCCTGGGTGACAGAATGAGACCCTGTCTCAAAAAAAAAAAAAAAGTAAAAATTATTTACCCAATATTTGACGAATCAGTGAGTGACAGCAGTTGTAGTGGTAGTGGGTTAAATCAAGGAATAACTGTTGGGAAGTGAAAATTTTAAGGAGCACCTCCTACCACCATGCAGTTCAAAAACAAAAAATAAGAAATAAAGTGGGCTTGCTGAGTGCTTTCATACTGCATCATTTATTGTGCATTTGTATGATTATCATATACTTTACAAATTTTCGTTTTACAGTAATTTGTATTCATTCGTTTTTCAACCTGCTTATTTCAGTTCAGTGTCTTGGGTAGCTGGAGCCTGTCCCAGCAGCTCAGGGAGCAAAGTGGGAGCCAACCCTGGACAGGATGCCTTTTCATCACAGGGTGCACTCACACAGCACACACACGCATACTGGGACCATTTAGCTGTACCAATTCACCTAACGTGCATCTTTGGGAATTGAGAAGAAACCAGAGTACCCAGAGAAAACTCATGCAGATATGTGGAGGACATGCAAAATTCACACAGACAGTGGCCCTGGTTGTAAATAATTGTTTTTCATCAATGTTATAATGAAATTACAGGCCGGGTGTGGTGGCTTACGCCTGTAATCCCAGCACTTTGGGAGGCCGAGGCGGGTGGATCACGAGGTCAGGAGATCGAGACCATCCCGGCCAACATGGTGAAACCTCATCTGTGCTAAAATACAAAAAATTAGCCAGGCTTGGTGGTGTGCACCTGTAGTCCCAGCTACTTGGGAGGCTGAGGCAGGGGATTTCTTGAACCCGGAAGGCGGAGGTTGCAGTGAGTTGAGATCGTGCCACTGCACTCCAGCCTGACAACAGAGCAAGACTTCGTCTCAAAAAAACAAACAAAAAAAGAAATTACATTAGTTGAGGACCTGCTGTATGTGATATGAACAATGAGGATCAACTCTTTTTGTAATAGTTTTTTTACATGTTATTTCATTTGTTTATTTCCTCTGTGAGGGTATTGATAGTCCAGTCATAGACTGGTAACACAGGCACACCATTAAAAATAATAGACATATAGTATGCAGTATTTTGTTTTACTTATGAAACTCCATATTTTATGTATGATGTATTGAGTATGAAGAATAGTACATACTGTTTCCTTTTAACTTTATGTTTCTTGCCTTTGTATATTTTATATGAATAGCACTTGTCACTAACATAGAAAGCAGTAGAGGTGGAAGAGGGAGACTTGCCAGAATAAGTTTTTAATGTGAATCAGAGATTTTTATTAGGAATTGGGAGTGGAAGGAGAGAGATAGTATTAGAAAGTATGTATGCAGCAAAGGATGGAGAAACTGTCCTTGTTGTTAAGGCATCTAAGGATGCTCCAATTACTGGGGAAAACATACCAGGCTCAAAATGGTCTGATTATGCAAATACCATCTAATACGTTTGTTTCTTTTGTTGTGCCTATAAAAGATGCCATTAACTTCATATTTATGTTACTAATAAACTTCTAGAATCCATGTAGTAGGGTGTAGTAGTGTGGTTAAGCTATGAAGAACAATGGTATTTATTTCCAAAACACTTATTTGGTATATTACATAGGATAGAGTATGTTTTCTAAGCCAAATAGTGTTAGGTTTTCATGTGCAGTTGCCTTACACATATACTAGTAGCCCTTACAAAATTTCGTCTGTCTTTATTATAAACATGTTGTAAGTGAGGAAACTAAGATTCCAAGAAATTAAGTACTGTTGGCCCTCTGTGTCTGGGGGTTCCACATCTATAGATTCGACCAACCATGGACTGATGGATTGAAGACATTTGGGGAAAAAACAAAAAATAACCCAACAATGAAATAGTATAAATTTTAAAAATAATATAACAATATTTATATATCACTTACATTATGTTAGATATTATAATCTAGAGATGATTAGCATCCTTGGATTTTGGATTTTGGTATCCTTGGGGTATCCTGGAACCAATCCCTGGCAGATACCAAGGGATGACTGTAATATAATAACATCTAACAAGTGAAGGATTTGAACCCCAATATAAGTAATTATGAAAACTATTTTTCTTCCACTAGAACTTTTTTCCCCAAAAATACTCTGGAAATACTGGAACAAATACTAAAATAAATGACCTTTATTTGAAGATCTTTTAAAAAAATTATAAGCCTGCCTGAGGATAGCAAAATTGTGTGCTTTTGCAAGGTAATTGTAGAACTCATTCTAAGGAAACAGAGGTAATGTCTGGTACTATTTTCAGCTCCCTTTTTCTGTCCACTGTTGTCTAAATGATTCACTCAGTGTTATGCAGAATATGAGAAGTTATTTTATAAAGTTGATTTGTGGTATAGGCTTTACATACGTCTTTTCTTTTGGTCAAAATACTAAAGAAAGCTTATACTAAAGAAATACTAAAGAAAACCTGGGTGTCAGGTTTTAGTTTCATCCTTATTCAAATGTTGCAGAATTTTGGAATCTTTTGGAGTACACTTTCTCTTAAAAACAAGCCCATCACCTTTAGTATAATGGTGAGTAAAAATAAAATAAAAACAAGGCCAAATTGCGTTTTTTTAAATTGCAAGGTCCCTGTTTTCCATATCCCAGTAACAAACCTACTGTTGTACAAATAGGAAATAACATCTAGTAGCTACTTTAGCAATGGACGTGGCAAAATAAATAAATTAGTAGCTATGGCTCATTATTTAGGATTTAAATGAGCCATAACTACTATAAATGAAATTGAAGATCATGTTCTTAATTTGAAATTAAGGATCATGATCTCATTGGTACTGATGAGTCAGCAGCTATCAATATATAAGGATAACCCTTATATTTTAGGAATTATTTTAGGAGAAAGAACTATTTTAGGAATTATTTTACACAGAATTCTAATCATGCTGCCTTGGAGATTAGGCAACTACCATTCCTCACTTTGTAGCTTTATTGATTATCTTCTGAAGCTTGCAGTAGCCTCCTAACTTGCCTTGCTGCCAGTCCTTCCTTGTCCCAGTCTATCCTTCACATTGCCACCTGTGTTATTTTTCTGAAATACGAAAGCGAATATGAGGCTTCTCTGCTCCTTGGTGATAATAGTATAAAGTCCAAACTCTTAAGTATTACATAAAAAGTATGTTTCACAGCACACCTCAACTTTGTTTTCTATAATCTCTTAATCGTAATGAAATCTGGGCTAAATAATGCTATCACTTTAACTACCTTTGTGCATGCTTCCTCCCAACTCTGGAGTAACCTTTTCCCATCTTTACCTGGCAAACTTCAAACCATACCTCATGACCCAGCTTAAATTTTAGCTCCTATGTGAAGTTTTCTCTGATACTTTTATGTGTAATCACCCTTTCTTTGATTATGTGTGGTAGATATTTCTATTTTTGAATTCTTCCTAGCATATTATAATTTATTTGTTGACAAATCTATTTCTGTTATAGTGGGAGCTTCTAGAGGACAGGGACCATTTAATTATCCTCTCAGTATCCTAGCAACTGACACAGTAAAGGTTTTTGCACTTGAAATTACAAGTAATCTACTTGTAGTTAGCCCTCAGTTCACCTGATACTCTATACCATTTGTTCCTAGAAAACTATACAATACATGATAGGAACTTGGTAAATATTTGATGGTAATAATGGAAAAGAAGAAAAAATTGCATTTCATATGCTGTGTTTAAGAAGAAGGGTCTACACCAGGCATGGTGGCTTACATATGTAATCCTAGTGCTTTGGAAGTCTGAGGCAGGGGGATCACTTCAGCCCAGGAGTTTGAGGCTGCAGTGAGCTATGATTGTATCATACTCTAACCTAGACAACAGAGTGAGACCCTGTCTCTAAAAAAAAAGAAAAGAAAGGTGCATGAATAAACCATTTAAGAAAAACTCAGGAATACAGTATTTCAATATTGAAAAGGTTGAAATTATCAGAAGAAATTTTTTTTTTGGCATAGCATTCTCTGGTTCTAGAAATACAAGATAACAAAATGTTTTCCACATGGTTAGCTAGTGAAACAGAAGCACCTTAAGATATTTCAAGCAGGCCAGGCGCGGTGGCTCACACCTGTAATCCCAGCACTTTGGGAGGCTGAGGCAGGCGGATCATCTGAAGTCAGGAGTTCGAGACCATCCTGGCTAACATGGTGAAACCCCGTTTCTACTAAAAATACAAAAATTGGCCAGGCTTGGTGGCGGGTGCCTGTAATCCCAGCTACTCAGGAGGCTGAGGCAAGAGAATCACTTGAACCTAGGAGACGGAGGTTGCGGTGAGCCGAGATCATGCCATTGCACCCCAGCTTGGGCAACAAGAGCAAAAACTCCGTCTCAAAAAAAAAAAAAAGATACTTCAAGCAAAAAGTGATTTAATATAGGGATTAGGTAATAAAATTACAAGAGGAACTGGAGGAGCAAAAAAGGTAAGGCAGGCACGATTGCCCAGATATGAGAAACTGTGAGAACTCCTTTGATCATCTGTAACTTTCAGTCATGCCAGAGCCTTATTTTTTTCCTTTTTTTTTGAGACAGGGTCTCACTCTGTTACTTAGGCTGAAGTGCAGTGGCTTGATCATAGCTCACTCCAGTCTCTTCTTCCCCAGTAGCTGGGACTACAGGTGTGCGCCACCATGCCTGGCTAATTTTTTTTAGTAGAGATAGGCTCTCACTATGTTGCCCAGGCTGGTCTCGAACCCCTGGGCTCAAGCGATCCTCCCATCTTGGCCTCCCAAATTGTTGGGATTATAGGCATGACCCACTGCACCCAGACAGGGCCTTTTCACTGCATAAGAAATCACCTTGGCCAGGCATAGTGGCTTACACCTATAATCCCAGCACTTTGGAGGGCGAAGGCAGGTGGATTGCTTGAGCCCAGGAGTTCGAGACCAGCCTGGGCAACATGGCGAAATCCCATCTCTACAAAAAATACAAAAAGTAGTCGGCATTGTGGCATGTGCCTGTAGTGCCAGCTACTTGGGAGGCTGAGGTGAGAGAATCACTTGAGCCCAGGAATTTGAGGCTGCAGTGAGCTGAGATCATGCCACTGCACTCCATCCTGGGTGACAGAGCAAGACCCTGTCTCAAAAAAAAAAAAAAAAAAAGAAAGAAAGAAAAATGGAAGTCACCTGCAGTATTTTAAGTAAGGAGGGATTTAATAGACAAAACTAAATGATGAAATTGTTAGAAGGGCTGGTGGAGCAAAAAGAGGTGGTGTTGCCCAGAAATGAGGAAGTATAGTAAGCTACTTCTTCCTCTGGAGCCAGTAGTCAACCCATACTACACGATGACTTTAACAGAGTTGTGCTCCTCTGTCCCCCATGCAGCCAGTGCTGCCACCATAAGATCCAATGTCCAGCTGCTACCCAGGTTCTACAGGAGCCTACTCTTATGACAGTTGGGTACCATAGTCTGCTGGTACCATCACTACCTGAGCCAGAAGATTGTTTCCATGTCGTTCAGCTTTTTAATCTCTTGCAAATGCCTACAGTTGACAGAACCCTAACGGGAATGCTGTGAGGCGGAGCAAGATGGCTGAATAGAAGCCTTCACCAATCATCCTCCCCACAGGAACACCAAATTGAACAACTGTCCACACAAAAATAGCACCTTCATAAGAACCAAAAATCAGGTCAGTGATCACAACACCTGGCTTTACCTTTTTATTACTGAAAGGCACTTAAGAGGGTAGGAAAGACACAGGATTCCCTTCTGTCCCATGATGTGTCTAGAAATGTCATCTGGGAGCTAGGTCCTGGAATGGTGGCCTCAGGACTCCTCATGGTGTCCTGTCCTACTGTGGCTGACCAAGCAAAGTTCTCTTTATTCTTTCGTCTCCTCTCAAGCAGAAGGAAGGAGTCTCCCAGAGCTGTGCTGCCTTGGGTTAGGGGAGGGGTGGTGCAGGTATTCCCTTGGCTGCTCAGCTGGCATCTCACTGGGTTGCATGCCCCTGAAGTTCACTGACTCCAAGCCCAGTACAGCATGAGGACTTGCCCAAGAATTGCAGCCCTTGTGGCCTAGACTGAACTGCCAGCCACTCTATCGCCTGTCAGCACCATGTGGCATGGAGAGAGAATCTGTGTGCTGGAGAGGGGAGAGCACAGTTATTATGGGACTTTGCATTGAATGAGTTGCACAGTCATGTCACAGCAGAAAGCAACACTGGGCAGAATTCAGCCAGTGCCCACAAAGGGAGCATTTACACGAACCCCAGTCCGAACGGAATTGCCCACCGCAGAGGTTGGAACCTGTGTTCTGGCAAGCCTTGCCACTGCAAAGATTCTAAATAAACTTGAAAGGCAGCTTAGGCCACAAGGACTGCAGTTCCTAGGCGAGTCCTCATGCTGTACTGGCCTTGGAGCCAGTAGACTTGGGGGTATGCAACCCAGTGAGACACCAGCTGGGCAGCAAAGGGAATGCTTGCACCATCCTTCCCCCAACCCAAGGCAGTGCAGCTCTAGGAGAGGCTTCTTCTGCTTGAGAGGAGAGGAAAGAATAAAGAGGAGTTGGTCTTGCAACCTGGATACCACCTCAGCCACATTGCAACCTGGATACCACCTTATGCCTCAGGACATAAGGCAGATTCCTGAGGTCCCCATTTTAAGCCCTAACTCCCAGATGACATTTCTAGACACACCGTGGACCAGAAAGGAACCCTCTGCCTTGAAGGGAAAGGCCCAGTTCTGGCAGGATTCATCACCTGCTGACTAAGGAGCCCTTGGGCTGTGAAAAATATGCAGCGGGTACCCAGCCAATGTTCACCATAGGCCTCGAATGAGACTCAGAGACATACTGACCTTAGAGGTTAGCCAGCACATTCTCAGCTGTGGTAGCTACGGGGAAGAATTCCTGCTTGAGAAAAGGAAGTGGGAGTGTAAAGAGGACTTTGCCTTGCAGCTTTAGGTACCAGCTTGGCCATAGTGGGGTAGAGCACCAAGTGGGCTCTTGGGGTCCCCGATTCCAGGCTCTGGCTTGTGGAAGGCATTTCTGGGCCTGCCCTGGATGAGAGGGGAGTCCACTGCCCTGAGAGTCCCAGGCCTGGCAGCATTCACCACAAGTTGACTGAAGAGCCCTTGGGCCTTGAATGAACATTAGAGGTAGACAGGCAGTACTTACTGTGGGCCTGGGGCAGTGGTGGCCATGGAAAGAGACTCCTCTGCTTGTAGAAAGAGGAGGGAAGAGTGAGAAGGACTTTGTCTTATGGCTTGGAGGCCAGTTCAGCTGCAGTAGCATAGAACACCAGGTAGATTCCTAAGGTTTCAAAATCCAGGCTTGGTTCTCAGATGGCATCTCTGAACCTGCCCAGGACTTGGGGTGGGGGGTGGGGAGAGAACTTGCTGCCTTAAAGGGAAGGACGCAAGCCTGACTTTGCCATCTGCTGATGGTGGAGCCCTAGGGCCTTGAGCAAACATAGGTGGTAGCTAGGCAGTGGTTATCGTGGGCCTTGGGCGAGGACCAGTGCTGTGCCGGCTGCAGGTCTGACCCAGCACAGTCCCAGTGGTGCTTGTGTCACAGGGGTGCTTGTGTCACCCCTCCCCCAGCTCCACACAGCTCAGCATAAAGAGAGACTACATTGGTTTGGGAGAAACTAAGGGAAGAGAACAAGAGTCTTTGCCTGGTAATCCAGATAATTCTTCTGGAACTTATCTAAGACCACCACATCACTGGGCTTGGAGTGCCCCTTAATGCAAATATGGCTGCAGTGACCAAAGACTTAGATCACAACACCCAAGTTCCTTCAAATACCTAGAAAGCCTTCTCAAGAAGAAAGTCTCAAAGCTAGGGCCTGAAATAGGGGTACAAACAAGTCAAAACTGTGAAGACTACAATAAACTCTTCAATGGCCAGACACTGACAAACAACCACAAGCATCAAGACCCTCCAAGAAAACATGCCCTCACCAAACAAACTAAATAAAGTACAAGTGACCAATCATAGAGAGATAGAGATAATGTGATCTTTCAGACAGATAATTCAAAATAGCTGTTTTGAGGAAACTCAACAAAATTTAAGATAACACAGAGAAACAATTCAGAATTCTATCACATATACTGAACAAAGAGGTTGAAATAAAAAGAAGCAAGCAGAAATTCTGGAGTTGAAAAATGTGATTGATATATTGAAGAATGTATCAGCCTTAACTGCAGAATTTATCAAGCAAAAGAATTAGTAAGCTTGAAGACAAGCTATGCACAGAGGAGACAAAAGGAAACAATAAGAAAGAATGAAGCACACCTGCAAGATACAGATTCGCCCTCAAAAGGACAAATTTAAGAATTATTGGCTCTTGACTACCTCAAGACATTTAAAAATGAAACTCCCAATGATCAGAGATAAAGTAAGAAACATAAAAGCAGCAAGAGAAAAAAAACAAATATTAATAACACACAGCACAGCTCCAGTATGTCTCCAGCAGACTTTTTAGTGGAAACCTAACAGCCCAGGAGAGAGTGGCATGACATATTTAAAGTGCTGAAGGAAAAAAAACTTTTAGCCTAGAATAGTATATCCAGCGAAAATATCCTTCAAATGCGAAGGGAAGAAAAGACATTCCTGGCCGGCGTGGTGGCTCATGCCTGTAATCACAGGATTTTGGGAGGCCGAAGCAGGCAGATTACCTGAGGTCAGGAGTTCAAGACCAGCCTGGCCAAGATGGCAAAACCCCGTCTCCACTAAAAATACAAAAATTAGCTGGGCATGGTGGTGCATGCCTGTAGTCCCAGCTACTCAGGAGGCTGAGGCAGGAGAATTGCTTGAACCCTGGAGGTGGAGGCTGCAGTGAGCCGAGATCATGCCATCTGAAGGTACAAAACTCACTGGTAATAGTAGTACACAGAAAAACAAAGGATATAATAACACTGTAAACTGTGGTGTGTAAACTACCCATATGTTAAGTAGAAAGAAAAAAGATGAACCAGTAAAAAAAAAATAATAACTTTTCAAGACATAGTACAATAAGATAAATAGAAACAATAAAAAGTTAAGAAGTTGGGGACAGAGTTAAAGTTATTAGTTTTCTCTTTGTTTATGGAATCAATGTTAATTTGTCATCAGTTTAAAATAATGGGTTGTCAGACATTATTTGCAAGCCTCATGGTAAACTCAAATTTTAAAATGTGGAAAAGATACACAAAAAATGAAATTGAAACAACCACCAAAGAAAATCACCTTCACTAAAAGGAAGACAGGAAGGAAGAAAAGAAGGAAGACCAGAAAACAAATAACAAAATGGTAGGACTATGGCCTTACTTATCAATAATAATATTGAATGTAAATGGATGAAACCCTCCAATCAAAAGACAGAGTAACTTAATGGATTAAAAAAAAAAAAACAAGACCAGGCTGGTTACTGTGGCTCACACCTATAATCCCAGCACTTTGGGAGGCCAAGGCTGGAGGATCACTGGAGTGCAGGAGTTGAGACTAGCCTGGACAACCTAATGATACCTCCTCTCTACAAAAAATGTTAAAATTAGCTGGGCATGGTGGCACATGCCTGTGGTCTCAGCTGCTTGGGAGACTGAAGCGGGAGGATCACTGGAGCATGGGAAGTCAAGGCTGCAGTGAGCTGTGATCACATCACTGCACTCCAGTCTGGGGAACAGAGCAAGACCCTGTCTCAAGAACCAACTCCTGCCAGCCCCCTCCCCCAACACACACACTAGCAAAAAAGACCCAATAATCTTTTGCCTACAAGAAGGACATAGAATGAAAATAACGATGCACATAGACTGAAAATAAAGGCACCATAGGCTGAAAATATAAAGGCACACATACAGTGAAAATAAAGGGATGGGAAAAGATATTTTATGCAAATGGAAGCCAAAAAGCACAGGAGTAGCTATACTTCTATGAGACACAATAGATTTCCAGACAAAAACTATAAAAGGAGACAAAGAGGTCATTATATAATGAAAAAGGGTCGATTCAGCAAGAGGATATAACAATTATAAATATATATGCACCCAACACTGGAGCACCTAGGTATATAAAGCAAATATTATTAGAGCTTAAAGAGAGACCGCAATAAAATGATATCTGGACATGTCAACACCCCCGCTTTCAGCACTGGACGGATCATCCGACAGAAAATCAACAAAGAATTATTGGACTTAATCTGCACTATAGACCTATGGACCTAATAGATATTTACAGAACATTTCATCCAGTGCCTGCAAAATACATTCTTTTCCTCAGAAGATGGATCATTCTGAAGGATACATCATATGTTAGGTCACAAAACAAGTCCTAAGAAATTCAAAAAAATTGAAATAATATCAAGTATCTTCTCTGATCACAATGGAATAAAACTAGAAATCAATAACGAGAAATTTTGGAAATGGTTATACAAACACATGGAAATTAAACAATAGTGGCCACTATGACCAACTATATGCCAATAAATTGGAAAACCTAGAAGAAATGGATAAACTCCTAGACATATATAACCTACCAAGATTGAACCATAAAGAAAGTCAAAACCTGGACAGACCAATAACAAGTAATGAAACCAAAGCCATAATAAAAAGTATCCCAGCAAAGAAAAACATGGGATCCGATGGCTTCACTGCCGAATTCTACCAAATATTTGAAGAACTAATACCAATCCTACCCAAACTATCCTGAAAAATAGAGGTGGGAATACATCCAAATTCATTCTACAAGGCCAATATTACCCTGACACCAAAACCAGACAAAGACACTTCAAAAAAAGAAAACTACAGGCGAATATCTCTGATGAACATTGATGCAAAAATCCTCAACAAAATACAAGCAAACTGAGTTCAACAAAGCATTAAAAAGATCATGCATCATGAGCAAGTGGGATTATCCCAGGGATGCAAAGATAGTTCAACATATGCAGATCAATCAACGTGATATATCAACGGGTTGGACAAAAACTATATAGGAAAAAAATCTAATAATCTAATTTAAAAATGGGCAAAAATTTGAGTAGACATTTCTCAAAAGACATACAAATAGCTAACAGGCATATGAAAAGGTGCTCAACATCATTGATCGTCAGATAAATGCAAATAAAAAATACAATGAGATGTCATCTCACACCAGTGAAAATGGCCTTTTCCCAAAAGTCAGGCAATAACAAATGCTGGTGAGGATGTGGAGAAAAGGGACCCCTTGTACACTGTTGGTGGGAATGTAAATTAGTACAACCAGTTTGAAGAACAGTCTGAAGATTCTTCAAAAAACTAAAAATGGAACTTTTATAGGATCCGGAAATGCCATTGCTATGTATATACCCAAAAGAAAGGAAATCAGTATATCAAAGACATTTCTGCACTCTCGTGTTTATTGCAGGACTGTTCACAGTAGCCGAGATTTGGAAGCAACCTAAGTGCCCATCAGCAGATGAATGGAAAAAGAATATGGTACATATACAAAATAGAGTAGTATTCAGCCACAAAAAGGAATGAGATCCTGTCATTTGCAGCAACATGGTTGGAACTGGTGGTCATTATGTTAAGTGAAATAAGCCAGTTGGAGAAAGACAAAGTTTACATGTTTTCACTTATTTGTGGGAGCTAAAAATTAAAACAATTGAACTCACAGAGATTGAGAGTAGAATAATGGCTACAAAGACTGGGGAGGGTAGTGGGAGAGGGGATGGGGAAGTGGGGATGGTTAATGGATACAAAAATATAACTAGATAGAATGAATAAAATCTAGTATTTGATAGCACAACAGGGTGACTGCAGTCAACAATAATTGTACATTTAAAAACAAGAGTGTAATTGTATTGTTTGTGACACAAAAGATAAATGCTTGAGATGATGGATACCCATTTACTCTGATGTGATTATTACATATTGTATGCCTGTATTAAAATATCTCATGTACCCCATAAATATATACACCTGCTATATACCTGCAAACAAAAACAAACCAAAACAAAAACAGGAACCCTGCCGGCAACAGAGTCTAAGGAAATTTCTATGTTGCCTAGCCCCTGCAATACAGTAAAAGGGTAGGCGGAGATGATGCTGAACACATCACAATATCTGGAACATAGCATTATAAATATAGTTTATGAAAGAAATATAAAGACAAAGAAATTTATCTCTAATGCTTTTAAATATTTCACACAATAAATAAGATCTTAGGTAACTTTCAGCCTTAATATTTTTACTAATAAATTAGAAAAGCTAGAGGGAACTTCCTCAACTTGGTAAAGAACATGTTCAAAAAAAGCTAACATTACGCCTAGTGGTAAGAAACCTGATCCTTTCCACTGAGATCAGGAAGAAGGCAAGGATGTTCCCTCTCACTACATCTTTTCAACATTGTTATGGAAGTACTAGCTAAAGCAATGAGACTTTTAAAAAATTCTTTAAAAATATTAGAAAAGGTACCTGACAAGGCAGTCTTTCAAAGGTACAAAAGTAGATCTTTGAGCCTATTTGACAGAGGAGGAAAGTGTGTATGTGCACATACACATATGTGTGTGTGTAAGTGAGTGATACACACACATTATATATAGTATATTGTATGACAAAAAGAATACTGTGGTTTGTGAAAATGGAATTTGTTTGTTTTTGCCAACCAATCACTCTATGATTTTGGTAGAACACTGGTAGAATTCTGAAAGTTGAAATACAGCTTCATTAATGTTTATTAGGCATTGGCACTGTGCTGGAAACTAGGGACACACAGATGCAAATTATACACCTCAATTCAGTAAATGTTTATTAATTATCTCTGCACTAGGTACTGGGTCTACCAAGATGAATTAAGGCCAGATTTCTTTCTGCAAGGTCCTCATAATCCAGTGAGAAAGACTGATAAGCAAATGATTATAAGATTGTGATAAGTATATCGATAAATTGAAAGTATGACCACAAGAAAAATATTGAACGGTAAAATTTTAAAATTTAAGTGACAAGAAACTTGGAGGTTACTTAAAATTACCCAAGAAGATGTCATATCCAGGAGAAAAAAACGTTGGCTCCGGAATGAAAAACATCTTGGGCAGTTACAGTTGAGGGATTTGGGGTTCTTAAGTGTGTATAGAATGGTCACTTTGGGAAATACAGAAAGATTTTTTTTAAAAAATCTCATCTGTAATCTCACCACACAGTTCCCCGTAACATTTTGATATACCCCTTTCTTAATCCAATGGCATCTCTTTTTAAAAATGGAAATAATGTAAAAAAATAGAGGCCTGAAAGTCCACAAAGAAGTGACAGGTTGCATGTTACATGTATATTAGAAGTTATTCAGGGAAAAAAAAGAGAGAGAGAGACCCATTTGGGCCAGGTGTTTTAAACTTCAAAATACACACCTGAATGCAATAGCTTTTCCCAATTCTCATTTCTCTACTATTATTTGCCCTTCACCATCTACCCAGTCACACAATCAGAACCATCCACCTACTGCCAGAATAATCTGTAAAACAATCTAATTTGTTAATCCGTTGGATTGAAATACTTTAATAGCTCCTCATGGATTTTGGTATCAAGTATCAATTTCTTATTTTAGCACAGACAGCCCTTCTCCGTCTAGCTCCCACCCACCTCACCAATCTGACCTGACCTCCTGCTCCCCACAGTTCTCTAGCCACATTAAAATGTTTGTAGTTGTACGAATGCATAGTAGTATTCTCCAATCATCAGTATCTTTTTACATGCTCTTTTCTCTATCTAGAACATCATTACTCATCCCTACATTTTCTCTGTTTAATTGCTTCTCCTCTAAAACTCAATTCAAGGATTGCTTTTCAAGATGCTGCAGTCTATTCTGTTGCCCCACTATACCATGCATATGCTACCTAACAGCATTTGCTATACTGTTCTGAATTATTGACAAATTGTTCTCTCATTTAATTTGACCTTGAGGACAGGAACTATGTCTTGATGATCTTTGAGGCTCCTGCTTCTATCACAGTACCCAACATATAGTAGATGTTATAAATACTAGTTGAAAGAATCAGTGTAAAATGGTAGATAAAGGGGCTGATACTTTTTTTCATTAATAGTCTTCAGGAAACACATTTAAGAATTGTAGCAAATGTTAGTTGCCTACCCAACAGCCATTCTTCCTTTCTCTTTTGTTATCAAAACCCAGCTTTTGTTGTAGCAATGTATCCTATGGCATGATTCTTGATAGACCTAAGTCAGTCATGACATCCCCTTCTTCTTTTCCAGTGATCCATATGGGTTGGGCATGATGAGTCACAGAGGGAAGATGCTGAGGCTTCAGGGAGAGGTCTTCTTCCCTGATAGAGAGTCACTTTCTCCCCTTTTCTCCCTGCTGTGTTTACTGTTTTGTAAGGGATATGAAGCATGGAACTGGAGGAGCTGTCCTGTGTCAGCCTGAAATAATCAAAAGGATCAAAAATCCTGTTTTAGGCAAAATAGCAAGACTCCATCTCTACAAAAAATTTAAAAAATTGGCCAGGTATGGCAGCACATGCCTGTACTCCTACCTACTTGTGAGGTTGGGGTGGGAGGATCACTTGAGCCCAGGAAGGTGAGGCTACAGTGAGCTGTGATCGTACCACTGCACTCTCACCTGAGCAACAGAATGAGACCCTGTCCCTAAAAAAAAATAATAAAAAATTTAAAATCCAGTTTTAAAGAGTTTATTCACCAACCTGGACAACATAGCAAGACCCCATCTCTAAAAAAATAAAAAAAATAGCCAGGCATGGTGGCATGCACCCATAGTCCCAACTACTCGAGAGGCTCAGGTGGGAAGATCACTTGAGCCTGAGAGGTCAAGGCTGCAATGAATCATGATTGCACCACTGCACTCTGGCCTGGGTAACAGAGCAAGACCCTGTCTCAGAACAACAACAAAAACGCCAAGAGTTTATTCAAGGAAAAAGCTGGGAATGGCCATCTGGGAAACAGACTCCAAAGAAATGGGGTCAGTGCTCTGAAGTTAAAAGTTAAGATCTTGCTTATAAATGCAGAAAACAAAGAAATTTAATAGGATTATAACATTTTCACTACTAGGCTGGCTTATGAGTTACAACAGTTTAATTAGTTACACTTTGTTTTCTTTTCCTTACAGCTTGTTTTACTTCTTAACACCTTATTGTCATCTCCTTTCCAACTTGAGTGTATTTAACATTCTTTCTTAGACATTGTGATAGTCGTGAAGTCTATTTTATATATTTATAGTCGCTTTATTCATAATTGTGAGAAACTGGAAACAACACAAATGTCCTTCAATAGGTAAATGGGTAAGCACAGGAAAGAGGCAGAAAAGCCCAGGAAAAGAAAGGGGCTGGACAAAGGAATTGGGGGGAATGAGAGAACTGTTCTGTATCTTGAGTGTTGTCACAGTTATATATCTCTGTGTGTTTATTAAAACTCAGAATTGTACACCAAAAGAGCAAACTTCCCTGTTTGTAAATTATAACTTTTTTAACAAAGTTAAAAAAAAAAGGAATGTTTTCTTAAGTATGAAGAAATAAGCTACTAATACAAACAATGTAAAACAAAATCAGGTCAGATCAGCCATCAGACAGATTAAACATGGAGAAGTAATCCAGTTGATCTACTATTGAAAACAATATAAGTTACTCTATCATTCTACTGTATTATTATTTGAGTCCTTCTCAGAAACCATAAAAGGTAGTGGCTTTGATTTATAAACTAGCAGTACTCTTACCAGCTAGCAAAGTAATGAAGAGTCTTGTGATTCTGGGATATTTTCTATTTGCATCTAATACAGAATACAGAATGTGAATGTGCTTAGAGAAGGATAAGAAGTGAGACAATCAGGGTCTTGTATTAGTTACAGGGAAATACTCTAGCTCCAGTTCTTTAGAACTATGCCAAGAGCTACCAAGATTGAGTAGAAGAGATAAAAAACATCTGGAATAAACGGAAAGATTGTCACATCTAGTCTCTAACACATAACCATGATTCTAAAAATAATACATACAAAATTCAGTCATTCATCTTAATAGAATTATCTTGTAGGCCACAGATAATTTTTCATCATCATACTGTAAACAATAGACACCTTTACTGTTTTCAGAGTGGCACTGAATCCTTTGTAAGGTGTGTCATCCACACTGCCAGTTAGATTCTATAGTCTCTATAACCTGGATAATCTTTGGGTATAATGACCTATGAAATGAATTGGGAGGGCCATCTGTGGGTCTGTTTTTAAACAGGTGCTGTCCCACCCTTTTTCTGAAAGTCCCTTCCATAGAGGATAAGCATGTACCATTCGTTCAATCAGCTTCTTCCAAAGCATTCATTCTGAGGTCACTTGCTGCCGTTCTTTACATACCAGCTCTGCTGCACACAGAGACCTGGCGTCGAAATAACGTTTTCTGCTATGTGATCTAAGCCTTGATCTGGCAAGTGGTAAAGTCCTGCTGCAACATGGGCTTTGGGTAAGAGTTAATACACCCATACTGATAGTGATAAATTTGTGAACTAAGATGTTCCAAATAGCCTTAGTTGGTTGGGTCTTTAATCTGGGACCTATTAATCCACTCAGAGTTTTAAAAAAATTGGTAGGACAGCTGCTGTCTTAAATTGATACATTGCCTCCAGGCTAAATTTTAGTTATCCTTTGTCATTCCAAACATTTCTCAAATTTGTCTTTCACTATTTGAGGTTGAGAAGAAGTAGTTGCCTCTTTCAACTCTACAAGTAGGTCCTCAAATTGGTGGACTCTTGATTCCCTTCATTGCTTACAAAACGGTCAATTCTTTTTCTCAGCTCATCTCTTTCTTGTAATAGCTTGCCAAATGCAGCCAATAGCAAATAACACACAACATTCTGTTTTCCAGCCTTCCCCCGAGCTACAAATGTATTAAGTATGTGACCTGTCTTCCAAGTTACTGTAGATAACAATTTTATTAAATGTTTCACTACTGTATAGCATGGATTGCTATCTGAATCTCTGAAAACAATTTTCTTGCTACCTGCTGTCGCTCTTAAATGTTTTATGTTCTTGTTATTGCAGCACCCCACTTTAGATAACCATGTCTACCTTAAGTGAGGATGACCTGGATTTTGCTGTAGTAACAGCCCTAAATTCTCAGTAGTTCAAAACAATAAAGATTTATTTGTTGCTTATTGCTATGGTCTGAATGTGTCCCCCAAAATTTATTGTTGAAACTTAATTGTCAATGTGATAATATATAAGAAGTGGAGACTGGCTGGTCTGAAGGTAGTCAGTTATCTCAATTGTTCACAGTCAGTTACAGATAGAACCCTTGTTCTACTCTTTCCCCCTTCTCACTACTGCAGTTAACTAGCCTTGAAAAAAAAAAAAGATGTGGAGGCTTTTAGGAGTGATTAAGCCATGAGGGTGGAGCCCTCATGAATAGGATTAGTGACCTTATAAAACAGGTGCAGCAAGCTGTTCCCCCCTTCTGCCATGTGACAATGCATTAAGAGACACCATCTATGAAGTAGAGAGCAAGCATTCAGCAGACATAAAATCTGCTGTTGCCTTGATCTTGAACTTTCCAGCCTCCAGACCTGTGAGAAATACCTTCCTATTATTTCTAAATTACCCAGTCTCAGGTATTTTGTTATAGTAGCCCAAATAGACTAAGATGCTTATGCAACTTGTCTTCACAATGTGGAGCAGAGCCCCTCAACTGCCCCAAATAGACATGTAGCCTACCTCACTACCGACACCAGCTCAGTCAGGGAGACCCTAACCCAGTGGCGATAGAGGAATTAAAGACACACACACAGAAATATAGAGGTGTGAGGTGGGAAATCAGGGGTCTCACAGCCTTCAGAGCTGAGAGCCCCAAACAGAGATTTACCCACATATTTATTAACAGCAAACCAGTCATTAGCATTGTTTCTATAGATATTAAATTAACTAAAAGTATCCCTTATGGGAAACGAAGGGATGGGCCGAATTAAAGGAATAGATTGGGCTAGTTAACTGCAGCAGGAACACACCCTTAACACACAGATCGCTCATGCTATTGTTTGTGGCTTAAGGATACTTTTAAGTGGTTTTCTGCCCTGGGCAGACCAGGTGTTCTTTGCCCTCATTCCCGTAAACCCACAACCTTCCAGCTTGGGCGTTAGGGCCATTATGAACATGTTACAGTGCCGCAGAGGTTTTGTTTATGGCCAGTCTTGGGGCCAGTTTACAGCCAGATTTTGGGGGGCTTGCTCCCAACACCTCACAGGTGGACTGTGAGATACCTGAGACTTTCTCAGGGCATACATTGTAAGAGGAAAAACGAAACTGCTTTTTCTCTCTACTGACACACTTAACACAGAACACATCTGTGACCAGATGTATGGTGGTATTTCCCCACATCCAATCAATTCTGCAGCTAACACCAGCTGGATGTCCTTTAATACAATCCAATTCTGATACTATCTACCTAGATAGTGTCAGATTCCACAGGCTCAGTCCCACAAGACTGCTCCCACTTCAGGCACAAATCGCAAGTAGTGGAGTGTTACCAATACTTCTGACCAACTGGCTATAAATCATGGTTCCCGTTATCACCTTGAAAAAACTGCATGTTTTGGGAATGGCTTAGGGGCTGGGATGAATTTGTCCCAAGTCATGCTGGGTAGTCAGGTACTGCTGTCCCAACTAAGTTGCTGAAGTCCAACTAGCTTCTTACCTTGTCCTTGTGTGGTCCTGGCTGTCTGGGTATGTGTCCTGGGTGGACTCAGTGTTTCTCTGGGTTGTGTCTGAGATGACTGTCTTTGACATGGTGTTCAGGGGATGGGTGGCATAATGAATCCTTCTCTCTCTTTTTTCTTTTCTTTGAGACAGAGTGTTGCTCTGTCACCCAGGCTGGAGTACAGTGCTGTGATCTCAGGTCACTGCAACCTCTGCATCCTGGGTTCAAGCAATTCTCCTGCCTCAGCCTCCCAAGTAGCTGGGATTACAGGCACCCACCATGCCTGGCTAATTTTTGTGATTTTAGTAGAGACACTGTTTTGCCATGTTGGCCAGGCTGGTCTCAAACTCCTGACCTCAGATGATCCGCCTGCCTCAGCCTCCCAAAGTGCTGGGATTACAGGCATGAGCCACCGCGCTTGGCCTGAATCCTCTCTTTTTTTTTTTTTTTTTTTTGTTTGAGACGGAGTCTCGCTCTGTCGCCCAGGCTGGAGTGCAGTGGTGCGATCTCGGCTCACTGCAAGCTCCGCCTCCCGGGTTCACGCCATTCTCCTGCCTCAGCCTCCCGCGTAGCTGGGACTACAGGCGCCCACCACCACGCCCGGCTAATTTTTTGTATTTTTTAGTAGAGACGGGGTTTCACTGTGTTAGCCAGGATGGTCTCGATCTCCTGACCTCGTGATCCGCCCGCCTCGGCCTCCCAAAGTGCTGGGATTACAGGCGTGAGCCACCGCGCCCGGCCCTGAATCCTCTCTTATGTGAACTGGCCTGAGGCTCCAGTTTTGTACCCTTTACTAATAATTGTAATAATAAATCTATATAAAATATTTTTTCCAACATTTAGAGCTTTATGAACAGAGGAAACAAATAGCTTTCATAATGTCAAGTTATAGACTTATTTTTGTTGCAGAGAAGTACAATACTTTGTTGCAGAGAAGCTAATTAAAGATTCAAGCATAAAATATATTTGGATAATGTACTATGGGAGAAGTGGGATGGGAATATGACTTCAAGGAGAAAAAGGAATATCTAAAATTACTTTGTTTCAGAAGAGCTTGCTTATGTATTTTTTAAATGGATGATGGTTAAGGGTCTATAAGCTACGGAAGCAGATAAACCATCAAATCTCAATGGCTTAAGTAGAAATTTCTTCTTTTTTTTTCTTTTTCTTTTTCTTCTTATTATTATACTTTAAGTTCTAGTGTACATGTGCACAATGTGCAGGTTTGTTATATATGTATACATGTGCCATGTTGGTGTGCTGCACCCAATAACTCGTCATTTACATTAGGTATATCTCCTAATGCTATCTCTTCCCCCTCCCCCCACCCCACAACAGCACCCAGTGTGTGATGTTCCCCATCACACACTGTCAAAACTCGGTCAAAGTGTTCTCGTTGTTCAATTCCCACCTATGAGTGAGTGAGAACATGCGATGTTTGGTTTTCTGTCCTTGCAACAGTTTGCTTAGAATGATGGTTTCTAGCTTCATCCATGTCCCTATAAAGGACATAAACTCATCCTTTTTGATGGCTGCCTAGTATTCCATGGTGTGTATGTGCCACGTTTTCTTAATCCAGTCTATCACTGATGGACATTTGGGTTGGTTCCAAGTCTTTGCTATTGTGAATAGTGCCACAATAAACATGCATGTGCATGTGTCTTTATAGTAGCATGATTTATAATCCTTTGGGTATATACCCAGTAATGGGATGGCCGGGTCAAATGGTATTTCTGGTTCTAGATCCTTGAGGAATTGCCACACTGTCTTCCACAATGGTTGAACTAGTTTACAGTCCCACCAACAGTGTAAAAGTGTTCCTATTGCTCCACATCCTCTCCAGCACCTGTTGTTTCCTGACTTTTTAATGATCGCCATTCTATTTGGTGTGAGATGGTATCTCACTGTGGTTTTGATTTGCATTTCTCTGATGGCCAGTGATGATGAGCATTTTTTCATGTGTCTTTTGGCTGCATAAATGTCTTCTTTTGACAAGAGTCTGTTCATATCCTTTGCCCACTTTTTGATGGGGTTGTTTGATTTTTTTCTTGTAAATTTGTTTAAGTTCTTTGTAGATTCTGGATATTAGCCCTTTGTCAGATGGGTAGATTGCAAACATTTTCTCCTATTCTGTAGGTTGCCCGTTCACTCTGATGGCAGCTTCTTTTGCAGTGCAGAAGCTCTTTAGTTTAATTAGATCCCATTTGTCAATTTTGGCATTTGTTGCCATTGCTTTTGGTGTTTTAGCCATGAAGTCCTTGCCCATGCCTATGTCCTGAATGGTATTGCCTAGGCTTTCTTCTAGGTTTTTATGGTTTTAGGTCTAACATTTAAGTCTTTAATCCATCTTGAATTAATTTTTGTATAAGGTGTAAGGAAGGGATCCAGTTTCAACTTTCTACATATGGCTAGCCAGTTTTCCCAGCACCATTTATTAAATAGGGAATCCTTTCCCCATTTCTTGTTTTTGTCAGGTTTGTCAAAGATCAGATGGTTGCAGATGTGTGGTATTATTTCTGAGGGCTCGGTTCTGTTCCATTGGTCTATATCTCTGTTTTGGTACCAGTACCATGTGTTTTGGTTACTGTAGCCTTGTAGTATAGTTTGAGGTCAGGTAGTGTGATGCCCCCTGCTTTGTTCTTTTGGCTTAGGATTGACTTGGCAATGCAGGTTCTTTTTTGGTTCCATATGAACTTTAAAGTAGTTTTTTCCAATTCTGTGAAGAAAGTCATTGGTAGCTTGATGGGGATGGCATTGAATCTATAAATTACCTTGGGCAGTATGGCCATTTTCATGATGTTGATTCTTCCTACTGATGAGCATGGAATGTTCTTCCATTTGTTTGTGTCCTCTTGTATTTCATTGAACAGTGGTTTGTAATTCTGCTTGAAGAGGTCCTTCACATCCCTTGTAAATTGGATTTCTAGGTATTTCATTCTCTTTGAAGCAATTGTGAATGGGAGTTCACTCATCATTTGGCTCTCTGTTTGTCTGTTATTGGTGTAGAGGAATGCTTGTGATTTTTCCACATTGAATTTGTATCCTGAGACTTTGCTGAAGTTGCTTATCAGCTTACAGGGATTTTGGGCTGAGACGATGGGGTTTTCTAGATATACAATCATGTCATCTGTAAACAGGGACAATTTGACTTCCTCTTTTCCTAATTGAATACCCTTTATTTCTTTCTCCTGCCTGATTGCCCCGGCGAGAACTTCGAGCATTATGTTGAATAGGAGTGGTGAGAGAGGGCATCCCTTTCTTGTGCCAGTTTTCAAAGGGAATGCTTCCAGTTTTTGCCCATTCAGTATGATATTGGCTGTGGGTTTGTCATAAATAGCTCTTATTATTTTGAGATATGTCACATCAATACCTAGTTTGAGAGTTTTTAGCATGAAGGGCTGTTGAATTTTGTTGAAAGCCTCTTCTGCATCTATTGAGATAATCATGTGGTTTTTGTCTTTGGTTCTATTTCTATGATGTATTACGTTTATTGATTTGCATATGTTGAACCAGCCTTACATCCCAGGGATGAAACCAACTTGATCATGGTGGATAAGCTTTTTGATGTGCTGCTGGATTCAGTTTGCCAGTATTTTATTGAGGATTTTTGCATCGATGTTCCTCAGGAATATTGGTCTAAAATTATCTTTTTTTGTTGTGTCTCTGCCAGGCTTTGGTATCAGGATGATGCTGGACTCAGAAAATGAGTTAGGGAGGATTCCCTCTTTTTCTATTGATTGGAATAGTTTCAGAAGGAATGGTACCAGCTCCTCTTTGTACCTCTGGTAGAATTCGGCTGTGAATCTGTCTGGTCCTGGACTTTTTTTGGTTGGTAGGCTATTAATTATTGCCTCAATTTCAGAGCCTGTTTTTGGTCTATTCAGGGATTCAACTTCTTCCTGGTTTAGTCTTGGGAGGATGTGTGTGTCCAGGAATTTATCCATTTCTTCTAGGTTTTCTAGTTTATTTGCATAGAGGTCTTTATAGTATTCTCTGATGGTAGTTTGTATCTCTGTGGGATCAGTGCTGATATCTCATTTATCATTTTTTATTGTGTCTATTTGATTCATACATAACAATATTAACCTTAAATGTAAATGGGCTAAATGCTCCAATTAGAAGACACAGACTGGCAAATTGGATAAAGAGTCAAGACCCATCAGTGTGCTGTATTCAGGAGACCCATCTCAAATGCAGAGACACACATAGGCTCAAAATAAAGGGATGGAGGAAGATCTACCAACCAAATGGAAAACAAAAAAAAGCAGGGGTTGCAATCCTAGTCTCTGATAAAACAAAGATCCAAAGAGACAAAAGGCTCAAAATAAAGGCTCAAATTAAAGGGATGGAGGAAGATCTACCAACCAAATGGAAAACAAAAAAAAGCAGGGGTTGCAATCCTAGTCTCTGATAAAACAAAGATCCAAAGAGACAAAAAGGCCATTACATAATGCTAAAGGGATCAATTCAACAAGAAGAACTAACTGTCCTAAGTATATATGTACCCAATACAGGAGCACCCAGATTCATAAAGCAAGTCCTTAGAGGCCTACAAAGAGACTTAGACTCCCACACAATAGTACTGGGAGACTTTAACACCCCACTGTCAACATTAGACAGATTAACGAGACAGAAAGTTAACAAGGATACCCAGGAATTGAACTTAGCTCTGCACCAAGCTGACCTAATAGACATCTACAGAACTCTCCACCCCAAATCAACAGAATATACATTCTTCTCAGCACCACATCACACTTATTCCAAAATTGACCACGTAGTTGGAAGTAAAGCACTCCTCAGCAAATGTAAAAGAACAGAAATTATAACAAACTGTCTCTCAGACCACAGTGCAATCAAACTAGAACTCAGGATTAAGAAACTCACTCAAAACCACTCAACTACATGGAAACTGAACAACCTGCTCCTGAATGACTACTGGGTACATGATGAAATGAAGGCAGAAATAAAGATGTTCTTTGAAACCAACGAGAACAAAGACACAACATCCCAGAATCTCTGGGACACATTTAAAGCAGTGTGTAGAGGGAAATTTATAGCACTAAATGCCCATAAGAGAAAGCAGGAAAGATCTAAAATTGACACCCTACCATCATAATTAAAAGAGCTAGAGAAGCAAGAGCAAACACATTCAAAAGCTAGCAGAAGGCAAGAAATAACTAAGATCACGGCAGAACTGAAGGAGATAGAGACACAGAAAACCCTTCAAAAAATCAATGAATCCAGGAGCTGGTGTTTAGAAAAGATCAACAATATTGATAGACCGCTAGCAAGACTAATAAAGAAGAAAAGTAGAAATTTCTTATTCACGTAAAAATCTAATGGCTATCAGGGAGACAGATGTTAATGGGAGATTGGAAGGCAGTGGTTGGAGCAAACTATCTTTGCTAATGTAGTCAATCAACATCTAGCTGGTAGAAGGGGAAAGAGAGAGAGAGAGAGCAGCATGCAGATCGTGCATGGGTAGTTTTTATGGGCCTGATCAGGAGTAGCATAAGTTACTTTCACTCACATTCTATTGCTCTGAATTCATTCTACACAGCCACACCTAATTTCAAGGGATGCTTTTTATCCATGAAGAAGAGTAAGTGGGTTTGGTAAACAGCTAGTTGATCTGTAATTCTATGATGGATATAAAATTTCTAAAATACTTAGATTCATTTTTTGTAAAATAAAAAGAGCAAATTCACAGGTCTACTTTTAAAGTTAGTATCTAAACTGCAAAAAAAAATGTATTTTTTGTGAGGGCAGTCCATTGAGATTTGGGTTTGAAACATCTTTAGTTGTAGCAAGCAGGCAGTAGCAATCTGACAGACTTTTCTGGTTTATAGTTGGTATGTCACAAGGTTGTTTATACATGAGCTTCAGCTCATAGAACTTCAGGATAAAGAGAGTTTCAATTTTAGTGAGTCCAAGTCAGAAAAATGGAAGAAAAATTTAGAAACATTAGTTTGGAGACTTATAGCCAGGAAAGAATTCAGGATTCAGGATTTCCTGCAAGGAAAATAATAAAATCCCCAAAACAATGGACAGGGTTAGGAATTTATAACAGGTACATGAAAGTTTTCTTCTGAAACATAGATTTTCTCTCTTTAGTTCCCTACTTCTAACAAAGATAAATCATAGAAAGACCAATCTATTTGTAAAATTATGTTTTAGTCTTATACCTGGCCTGATTATTTGCATAAAGTACAGTAAGAATAGTGATTTATCACACAGGCTCTTTTAAGTTGGTTTGTTGGAACATTTTCATAAAAAATCTCAGATTAGACTTTTTAAAAGCTTAGGAGCCAGAGCTGAGTGTGATGGTTCATGCCTGTAATCCCAGCACTTTGGGAGACCGAGGTGGGTGGATTGCTGGAGCTCAGAAGCTAGAGATCAGCCTGGGCAACATGGCGAAACACCATCTCCACCAAAAAAATAATAATAATAAAAATTAAAAAATTTAAAAAAAGTAAAAAAGCTTAGGAGCCAAGCCAAACACTATAATACCTGTACGAAAACTTTGGTGAATACCTTTCTTCTCAAGGTCCTCAAAATACCTTGAGGTTCCTGGGTCTGTCCAAAAGTGAGATTCTTTACTTACTTCAAGGTCAGGGACCTTGTAAGGGAACTGTGTAGGCAAGGTACCAGGTCAGTCTTTTTCCAAGTCTATTGGCTTTCTAAAGTGAACCTCAATTCCTCAAAACAGTCTAGTCATTTCTAAAAATACGACATTCCAGTCTAATCCTCAGTAAAGTAATCAGCATTTCAAATTGTGTACTATTACAAAAGAAAACAAATTCTTACGAATCTATGCAAATAATTATATTGTCATAAAATAACACTACTTGCAAATAGTTTCTAAATTTTGGAGGGATCAAATAAAGAGGTAAATATTTCAATTTGGCTCACAAAAGTATACTTTACTTAATTGGTGTAAGCTATAAATAGCTTAAAAGAAAAATGTTTACTCTGGGGAAAAAAGAATCAGCAATGTTTCAAATAAAAAGTTATGGTTAAAAAACAATTTCAGTTTTTCATCAGTTCAGTCTCATGTACTTAACTATTGTTCCATGTGATTATACATTAGCAATTTTATGAGTCCACTTTTGTTCTATTAGTGTTCCAAAATTGTTTTACCCCATCTAATGATTCAATGTTGATTTCTTTAAAAAATTTTTTAAAGGATGAGCTTGCTGTTAAAAAAAAAAAAAGAAAAAGAAAACAAAATTTTAAAATAGAGATGAAGTCTCACTATGTTGCTCAGGCTGGCCTTGAACTCTGGGCCTCAAGCGATCCTCCCACCTTGGCCTCCCAAAGTGCTGGGACTACAGACATGATTCAGTCTTAAAGTCATCAGAAACATGTATTCAAGATTATTTGTTGTAGTCTTTTCCATGAATTTCCTTAAAGACAAAACTTTAAAACTTATAAAGAGAGAGGCTGAGGCAGGTGGATCACCTGAGGTCAGGAGTTTGAGACCAGCCCGGCCAACATGGCAAAACCCCCATCTATACTAAAAATACAGAAAATTAGTTGGGTGTGGTGGCACACACCTATAGTCCCAGCTACTCAGGAGGCTGAGGCACGAGAATCACTTGCACCTGGGAGTCAGAGGTTGCAGTGAGCCGAGATCACGCCATTGCACTCCCGCCTGGGGAACAGAAAAAAGAACTTTCAGAAAACAAGAGCATAAGCATAAAGCCACAGATGCTTAATTGCGGACAATAAGACTTAATGTAACCATGATTAAAGATGCAATTGACAAGGAAATTTGGTCATTTTTTGTGGCCTACAACTTTACACAATATCCATAATTGTGACTAATAACACATACCAGGACATACCAGATTTTTAAGAATCTCATTCCATTTTGGAACACATACTAACACATTTATACAAATATGACTCACAAAAGGCTAAACATTATTTCTTATTTTACAATCCTTCCTGCATGATTTTAACATACCAAATAAGCCTAATATGTCTCTCTTTTACTTCCAGGGACCCTTCTGGGGTGTCCAAAAGTTAGCTTGAAGTCAAAAAGACTTAATTTAGAATTTGAAATTTGATTTTAGAAAGCCTGTCAAATATGTCAAAGATTTAAAACACTGGAACAGAAATAGGATCATAGGTCATTCATTTAGCAAAACTGATAATTAAAATAATTCAAAAAGCAAAAATCTTTTCTTTATGTTAGAGAGGGGACTCAGTTTTCTAAACTATCAAAAGGCCTAATAAAGACAGCTGGAGGCAAACAGAGTCTATCTGTCCTTCTCTTACTGTGTGCCCACTTTTTTGCAATTTATGAAAACTGAGCAACAAATTTTTTTTTTACTCATTAATACTACGCAAAAATCTGTTTCAAAAGAGAAAAGCAAATTTTATTTATTTTAATTTTTTTAGAGACAAGAGTCTCTCTATCACTCAGGCTGGAGTACAGTGGTATGATTATAGCTCACTGTAACCTTGATCTCTTGAGCTCAAGCAATCTTTTCACCTTACAACCTCCTGAAGCTAGGACTACAGGCACATTCCACTGTGCTTGGCTAATTTATACTTTTTTTTTTTGCAGAGATGAGGTCTTGCTCTGTTGCCCAATCATGGCTCACTGAAATCTCACCTCCTAGACTCAAGCAATCCTCCCACCTCAGCTCCCCAAGTAGCTGGGACTACAGGCATGTGCTTCTATACCCAGCTAATTTTTGTTTCTTACTTTTTGTAAAGACAAGGCCTCCCTGTGTTGCCCAGGCTTGTCTCGAACTCCTGAGCTCAAGCAGTCCTGCTGCCTTGGCCTTCCAAAGTGCTGGGATTACAGGCATGAACCACTGCACTTGGCCTTGCCAACAATTTAAAAACTAGTTTTTCTTTGCCAGATATTACTAAATTTACATGAACTTGAAAAGCATTTTGGCTGATTATTTAATTTATGAACACTCATTTATTTATAAGTCAATTTGGTACCATGTAGATAATATAAAAAGGCAGCCATGTACATATGTATGCATAAAATACAGACAAACATAAGTAAAGATTTTATAGCATTGATTTAAAAATTTTAGCAATAAGACAGGTAAAACTCACATAAAGGGCAGTTGAATTCAAACTCTGTCATTGTAAATGGAACGAGTTAAAGTTTATCTGTCCCACATATTCAAAGCCCTTATAAGGGTTTTTTTTGTTTTGTTTTTTGTTTTGTTTTGTTTTGTTTTGTTTTAGAGAAAACAGTGTAGCACATTTATATCTCACAGCACAAAGAGAATTTAAGCTTTCTGAAGAAGAAGTCAGGGTGTGTTAGAGAAAGATTAAAAATAGATGCCTAGGTAACACAAAATTATAGGAATTCACCACAGGATTTTATAAGGAGATCAATTTTAGTTAGGTAGTTTTCAATTTAGTCTCCATTTTCCAATTGGACCACTGAGCTTAGGGTGGAGCCCATTAATGAATAGTGCCAACAAAGTGCTTACAGTTTCCTGGGCCTAATACTGGTATTTGTGAAAAGCAGACACAGCTGGAAGGCAGAGCACCTAGATCCTAGAAATTTATGACCCCATTTTCACACTGAATTCCAGTTTCCCAGAGTGGAGGCCAAAGTCCAAGAGAGAAAGGTCATGGAAACAGGTCGTGCAATCTTCTACAGTGTATCTCACTAGAAGGAATGTTCCGCAAGGCTGGTGGGTGACTCAATAAAAGTCCCCCAAGGCTGGTAGGACTCCAGCCCACTCTGTCATCAGCCTATCCCCCATAGGAGTCTTATCCTTTGGTGGTGAGTGTTCCTACAGCCTCCAAGTTTCCAAAATGTACTTGTTAAAAAATCTAGCCATGCAAGCACTTTGGGAGGCCGAGGAGGGCGGATCACGAGATCAGGAGATGGAGACCATCCTGGCTAACACGGTGAAACCCCATCTCTACTAAAAATACAAAAAATTAGCTGGGTGCGGTGGCGGGCACCTGTAGTCCCAGCTGCTCGGGAGGCTGAGGCAGGAGAATGGAGTGAACCCAGGAGGCGGAGCTTGCAGTGAGCCGAGATAGCGCCACTGCAGTCCGGCCTGGGCGAAAGAGCGAGATTCTGTCTCATTAAAAAAAAAAAAAAAAAAAAAAAAAAAATCTAGCCATGCAAAAAATAAAAATAAAAAAAAGTAGCCTCTGTGTAATAACCATTCATTGCAACCACTGTCAGCCACCTCCAAAACTGCAGCCCTCACCAGTGACTGCAGCCACTGAATGTAGAGCCAGCCATTGCATACTCAAGGATCAGGTATTCTCTCACAGTACAAAGTAACTTCTGGTACCCTCAAAGCCAAAGCTGTCAGGGAGCTCACTGCAAATGAGAGCAGAGCTTTAGACCTGAGAAGAACCTGCTCATGACTTTTGGTGCTTCATGAAGAAGACAGAAGACCCCAAAATGTGGTCAGAGGCACCTTTTTGGTCTTCCTTAAGGAGTGTCATAGTTGCTAGGGTTCCCCTCTAGATCTCTTCGTGTGGTATCAAAGGTGGTAAAGGAAGGAAGAATAAAAGTACATGGGATAATAAGTCTCAGGGAAGCCAATTTGGGGAGATTTAACACTTCTCAAAAAAGTCAATGAAGTTTTACCTTTTTCTAAGCAAAAAATTATACCAACAGGAAAGGAAGCAAACAGAGGGATGAAACATATTTTTTTACACACTCACATATATATATACACACACACATGTGTATGTATATGTACATAAACACACACGCACACATACAATTTTGAGACAGGGTCTCACTCTGTCACCCAGGCTGGAGTGCGTTGGCACCATCATGGCTCACTGCAGCCTCGACCTCCCAGGCTCGAGTGACCCTCTCATCTCAGGCTCCCAAGTAGGTGGGACCACAGGTGCATGCCACCACACTCAGGTAATTTTTTTTTTTTTTTTTGTAGACATGAGTTCTCCATATGTTTCCCAAGCTGGCCTTGAACTCTTGGGCTTAAATGATCTGTCTCAGCCACCCAAAATGTTGGGATTACAGGCATAAGCCACCATGTCCAGCCCAAACATATAACTTTTTATAAAGAGTTTCAGTAAACTGAAAAAAATTCCCATGGGAGAAACAAGATCCAAAAGAGAAAAAGCAGAAAGGCCTTAAAAAAAACTTTTAGTTTGAATATCAGTTTTTAATTAAGCTGGCTTCTGACCACATAAAGCTTTTTAAAAACAATCTTTTAAAATCTATCAGAGTTTAGCCATGACAAACAGCCAATATTCTTGGTTTTGAACTTCTTTAAATCAAAGTTATATTCCAAATGACTCCAACCAAAACCTATAAGCCTTTTATGACTTAACCAAGGATGCATAAGGCATCTCCAAAAAGTGCAAAGCAGTTCTCACAAGAACCAGAACTACCCCAAAGACAGCTCAAGGAAAAAAAATTTACTAATTGCAAATGGGGTACAATATACATTTCTGACCAACCATGTTCTTTAGGGTCTTGGCTTATCAACTAACCATCTTCACATAAAGTCTCAGCAATTGCATGCCCCATAGAGGGAAGATTAAAAGAGACAAACAATTAGTAAGACAGGAAATTAAAAGCTGTCCATGGAAGGGAACAAGAACAATAATAAATGGGTACTCCAAAAGTCAAGAGTTACACAAATATCAAACCTGTAATCACCCAATGAGTTCTTCCTGCCTGCTCTACAGACAGAATCAATTCATTTAGAGCATGGCATTGCAATAGAGAAAGAGTTTAATTGATGTAAGGTCAGCCATGTGGAAGAACTGGAGTTATCACTCAAATCAGTCTCCACGAAGGCTCAGAAGTTAGGGTTTTACACCTGAGAAGAACCTTCTCATGACTTTTGGTGCTTCATGAAGAAGACAGGAGACCCCAAAATGTGGTCAGAGGCACCTTTTTGGTCTTCCTTAAGGAGTGTCATAGTTGCTAGGGGTCCCCTCTAGATCTCTTCATGTGGTATCAAAGGTGGCAAAAAAGGAAGGAAGAATAAAAGTAAATGGGATAACAAGTCTCCGGGAAGCCAACGTTTTGGACAATTTGGTGGACAGGGGGATAGGGAATGGGTGCTGCAGATTGGGTGGGGATGAAATCATAGGGGTATGGAAAATGGTCCACATGTGCCAACTCCACCTTGGATAGGGGCCACAGGACCAGTTGAGTTATGAGTCATGGGTCCAGATGGGGTCAGTTAGTTGCAAGACAGTCTGAAAACAATCTCAAAACACCAACGTCAGGTTCTACAATAGTGATGTGATCTATAGGAGCAATTGGAGAGGTCACAAGTCTTGTGACCTCTGGCCACATGACTCCTGAGAAGTAAGGGATTATAGAAACTATATCTACATCTTATCAGCATTCAGACCCCACTCATAATCCTAACCTTATGGCCTTTCATTAGTTCTACAAAGGTGGGTTAGCTTGGGGAAGGGGTTATTATTATCTTTGCTTTAAGATTAAACTATAAACTAAGTTATTCCCAAAGTTAGCTTGGCCTACATCTAGGAATATAAGACTAGACTACAAGTTGAAATGTCTCCTTTTTAAATCCTGTGGGGAATCCAAAGCAGGCAGTTTTAGTGTACAAAGGATTTTTACTTTGTTTTAAATCTGATTTCTGCTTTTTTTTTTTTAAGGAGAATTTCTAAGGCTAATCATGACACTAATATGTGTCTTTCTTTCAATTTGATCCTCCCACAAAAACAAATAAGGCAATTACTTAGAATGGAGTAAAATGTTTTTCAGATATAGGAGTCTTTCTAGTCCAGAGGATCCATCTTCTGGCCACTAACGATTAGAATTTCCAACTATGTATTTATTTCAATAGCAACTCAATTCAATAAACCTCTTCATGGATAGACCAGCAGGTAATTTTCCAGGTTTGGAATAAGTTTTTACCACATAAGCAAGCGTATCCCTGGAGAGGGCATAGAACAGCTAATTCCCATGATTTCCGCAAATTCACTCCCAGAAATAGGCCAAAATAGCAAAAACCTCTTGTCACAGATGGTAAAGAATGGTGTTTGTGTGCACTGTTCCTTCATGTTCTGCAGGGAGCAAGTCTATGCAAATCTACCCCCAAAGTTTAAGGAAGCTGAGAGGCTGAAGAAACAGGCTGACAATCCAGTTTTTCAGGAAGAAACATTTAATAGGGAATTAACAAAGAGAAGCCATCTCTGTGTCTTGTTTGATGGCAAGACAAGATAGTGGATCCCTGCACCATTTACCCTCCCAGGCCCAGGGTTTACATACCACAGGGGAGGAATGTGTAGGACAAGTGAAGTCAACACCCAGGGAAAGGCAAGAATGCTATGTGAATCTGCCAAAGGGCAGGATTTAAAGTCAAGGTTATTTGACCTAAGGGCAGAATTTACAGTAACAGTAAAGTAGAAATCTTAGAGGTATTCTCAGAACAGGGAATCAGAAGTCAACATTGTGGATAAGCATTCAAAATGGAATTGCTTTAGCCTCTACACTTCAATAACCCACAAATTTATATGGGACTACCAGTCACAGATCCTTTAATTGGTGACAACAGGTAGGTTCTCTTTGGATTAGACTTTCCCAGAACTAACGAGGCAACAAATATTGAGGCAACAAAAGTCCCTTATGGTTAAGACTTCTTATGAAGACAAACTTCCCTGGCCGAGTGTGGTGGCTCACACCTATAATCCCAACACTTTGGGAAGCAAGGCAAGAGGATCCCTTGAGGCCAGGAGTTCGTGATCAGCTTGGGCAACATCTCCCACTCCCCTAAACGAAAAAAAAAGAGAGAGAAATTAGCCAGGCATGGTGGTACACACCTGTAGTTCCAGCCACTGGGCTGAGGCAAGAGGATCCCTTGAGCCCAGGAGTTTGAGGATGCAGCGAGCTATTATTGCACCACTGCACTCCAGCCTGGGTGAGAGAGTGAGACCCTGTCTCTTAAAAAAAAAAAAAGAGAGACAAACTCCCCTGAGAGCTTGGCACATTCAGAACAAAGAGTGTGCTGCTTGATAGCTTATGTGTCTTGGGGTTCCCAGTCCTTTCAGAACGTAAATCAAAAATAAAATTCAAAGGCCTCCCTGCAACCATCTGAATGGACTGCCTCCTTGGCCAGGACACTCTAAAATTTAACCTGAAAGACTGGTTGGGGCCATGACTGACAGGAAGGGTGGGAGGGGTTGGACATACCTTATTATACCTCTCCAGCATTAACATCAACACAGACCTTAAGTCTGATAAGAAACATTTACGATCTATTTTCTCTGAAGCCTGCTACCAATTGCCAATTGCCAATCAGAATATGCTTAAATCTACCTATGACCTGGAAGCCCCTGCTTTGAGTTGTCCCATCCTTCCAGATCAAGCCAAAGTAAATCTTACATGTATTGATTGATGTCTTGTGCCGTATGTTTGGCTTTGTCCCTACCCAAAATCTCATCTTGAATTGTAATCCCCATACTCCCTATGTGTCAAGGGCAGGACCAGGCAGAGGTAATTAGATCATGGGGGCAGTTTCCTACATGCTGTTCTCATGATAGTGAGTGAGTCTCACGAGATCTGATGGTTTTATAAGCATCTGGCATTTCCCCTACTTGCACTCACTCCATCCTGCCGCCCTTTGAAGAAAGTCCCTGCTTCTCCTTCGCCTTCCACCATGATTGAAAATTTCCTGAGGACTCCCCAGGCATGCAAAACTGTGAGTCAATTAAACCTCTCTTCTTTATAAATTACCCAGTCTCAGGTATTTCTTCATAGCAGTGTGAGAACAGACTAACACAGTAAATTGATACTGAGGTAGTGGGACACTGCTATAAGGATATCCAAAACTGTGGAAGCGACTTTGGAACTGGGTAATGAACAGAGGTTGGAATAGTTTGCAGGGCTCAGAAGAAGACAGGAAAATGTGTGAAAGTTTGGAACTTCCTAGAAACTTGTTGAATGGCTTTGACCAACATGCTGATAGTGATATGGACAATGAAGTTCAGGCTGAGGTGGTCTCAGATGGAGACGAGGAACTTATTGGGAACTGGAATAAAGGTGACTCTTGCTATGCTTTAGCACAGAGACTGGCAGCATTTTACCCCTGCCCTAGAGATCCGTGGAACTTTGAACTTGAGAGAGATGATTTAGGGTATCTGGAAGAAGGAATTTCTAAGCAGCAAAGCATTCAAGATGTGACCTACTTTTTCTTTTTTTCTTCTTTTTTTTATTATACTTTAAGTTTTAGGGTACATGTGCACAACGTGCAGGTTAGTTACATATGTATACATGTGCCATGTTGGTGTGCTGCACCTAGTAACTCATCATTTAACATTAGGTATATCTCCAAATGTTATCCCTCCCCCGTCCCCCCACCCCACAACAGGACCCAGTGTGTGATGTTCCCCTTCCTGTGTCCATGTGTTCTCATTGTTCAATTCCCACCTATGAGTGAGAACGTGTGGTGTTTGGTTTTTTGTGCTTGCGATAGTTTGCTGAGAATGATGGTTTCCAGCTTCATCCATGTCCCTACAAAAGATATGAACTCATCATTTTTTATGGCTGCATAGTATTCCATGGTGTATATATGCCACATTTTCTTAATCCAGTCTATCACTGATGGACATTTGGGTTGGTTCCAAGTCTTTGCTATTGTGAATAATGTCGCAATAAACATACGTGTGCATGTGTCTTTATAGCAGCATGATTTATAATCCTTTGGGTATATACCCAGTAATGGGATGGTTGGGTCAAATGGTATTTCTAGTTCCAGATCCCTGAGGAATCGCCACACTGACTTCCAGAATGGTTGAACTAGTTTACAGTCCCACCAACAGTGTAAAAGTGTTCCTATTTCTCCACATCCTCTCCAGCACCTGTTGTTTCCTGACTTTTTAATGATCGCCATTCTATTTGGTGTGAGATGGTATCTCACTGTGGTTTTGATTTGCATTTCTCTGATGGCCAGTGATGATGAGCATTTTTTCATATGTCTTTTGGCTGCATAAATGTCTTCTTTTGACAAGTGTCTGTTCATATCCTTTGCCCACTTTTTGATGGGGTTGTTTTTTTCTTGTAAACTTGTTGGAGTTCATTGTAGATTCTGGATATTAGCCCTTTGTCAGATGAGTAGATTGCAAAAATTTTCTCCTATTCTGTAGGTTGCCTGTTCACTCTGATGGTAGTTTCTTTTGCTGTGCAGAAGCTCTTTAGTTTAATTAGATCCCATTTGTCAATTTTGGCTTTTGTTGCCATTGCTTTTGGTGTTTTAGACATGAAGTCCTTGCCCATGCCTATGTCCTGAATGGTATTGCCTAGGCTTTCTTCTAGGTTTTTATGGTTTTAGGTCTAACATTTAAGTCTTTAATCCACCTTGAATTAATTTTTGTATAAGGTGTAAGGAAGGGATCCAGTTTCAGCTTTCTACATATGGCTAGCCAGTTTTCCCAGCACCATTTATTAAATAGGGAATTCTTTCCCCATTTCTTGTTTTTGTCATGTTTGTCAAAGATCAGATGGCTGTAGATATGCGGCATTATTTCTGAGGGCTCTGTTCTGCTCCATTGGTCTATATCTCTGTTTTGGTACCAGTACCATGCGTTTTGGTTACTGTAGCCTTGTAGTATAGTTTGAAGTCAGGTAGCGTGATGCCTCCAACTTTGTTCTTTTGGCTTAGGATTGACTTGGCGATGTGGGCTCTTTTTTGGTTCCATATGAACTTTAAAGTAGTTTTTTCCAATTCTGTGAAGAAAGTCATTGGTAGCTTGATGGGGATGGCATTGAATCTATAAATTACCTTGGGCAGTATGGCCATTTTCATGATGTTGATTCTTCCTACTGATGAGCATGGAATGTTCTTCCATTTGTTTGTATCCTCTTTTATTTCCTTGAGCAGTGGTTTATAGTTCTTCTTGAAGAGGTCCTCCACATCCCTTGTAAGTTGGGTTCCTAGGTATTTTATTCTCTTTGTAGCAATTGTGAATGGGAGTTCACTCATGATTTGGCTCTCTGTTTGTCTGTTATTGGTGTATAAGAATGCTTGTGATTTTTGCACATTGATTTTGTATCCTGAGACTTTACTGAAGTTGCCTATCAGCTTAAGGAGATTTTGGGCTGAGACAATGGGGTTTTCTAGATATACAATCATGTCATCTGCAAAGAGGGACAATTTGACTTCCTCTTTTCCTAATTGAATACCCTTTATTTCCTTCTCCTGCCTGATTGCCCTGGCCAGAACTTCCAAAATTATGTTGAATAGGAGTGGTGAGAGAGGGCATCCCTGTCTTGTGCCAGTTTTCAAAGGGAATGCTTCCAGTTTTTGCCCATTCAGTATGATATTGGCTGTGGGTTTGTCATAGATAGCTCTTATTATTTTGAGATATGTCCCATCAATACCTAATTTATTGAGAGTTTTTAGCATGAAGCGTTGTTGAATTTTGTCAAAGGCCTTTTCCGCATCTATTGAGATAATCATATGGTTTTTGTTGTTGGTTCTGTTTATATGCTGGATTATGTTTATTGATTTGCATATGTTGAATCAGCCTTGCATCCCAGGGATGAAGCCCACTTGATCATGGTGGATAAGCTTTTTGATGTGCTGCTGGATTCAGTTTGCCAGTATTTTATTGAGGATTTTTGCATCAATGTTCATCAGGGATATTGGTCTAAAATTCTCTTTTTTTGTTGTGTCTCTGCCAGGCTTTGGTATCAGGATGATGCTGGCCTCATAAAATGAGTTAGGGAGGATTCCCTCCTTTTCTATCGATTGGAATAGTTTCAGAAGGAATGGTACCAGCTCCTCCTTGTACCTCTGATAGAATTCGGCTGTGAATCCATCTGGTCCTGGACTTTTTTTGGTTTGTAAGCTATTAATTATTGCCTCAATTTCAGAGCCTGTTATTGGTCTATTCAGAGATTCTACTTCTTCCTGGTTTAGTCTTGGGAGGGTGTATGTGTCGAGGAATTTATCCATTTCTTCTAGATTTTCTAGTTTATTTGCGTAGAGGTGTTTATAGTGTTCTCCAATGGTAGTTTGTATTTCTGTGGGATTGGTGGTGATATCCCCTTTATCATTTTTTATTGCGTCTATTTGATTCTTCTCTCTTTTCTTCTTTATTAGTGTTGCTAGCGCTCTATCCATTTTGTTGATCCTTTCAAAAAACCAGCTCCTGGATTCACTGATTTTTTGAAGGGTTTTTTGTGTCTCTATTTCCTTCAGTTCTGCCGTGATCTTAGTTATTTCTTGCCTTCTGCTAGCTTTTGAATGTGTTTGCTCTTGCTTCTCTAGCTCTTTTAATTGTGATGTCAGGGTGTCAGTTTTAGATCTTTCCTGCTTTCTCTTATGGGCATTTAGTGCTATAAATTTCCCTCTACACACTGCTTTGAATGTGTCCCAGAGATTCTGGTATGTTGTATCTTTGTTCTCGTTGGTTTCAAAGAACATCTTTATTTCTGCCTTCATTTCGTTATGTACCCAGTAGTCATTCAGGAGCAGGTTGTTCAGTTTCCATGTAGTTGAGTGGTTTTGAATGAGTTTCTTAATCCTCAGTTCTAGTTTGATTGCACTGTGGTCTGAGAGACAGTTTGTTATAATTTCTGTTATTTTATATTTGCTGAGGAGTGCTTTACTTTCAACTATGTGATCAATTTTGGAATAAGTGCGGTGTGGTGCTGCGAAGAATGTATATTCTGTTGATTTGGGGTGGAGAGTTCTGTAGATGTCTATTAGGTCAGCTTGGTGCAGAGCTGAGTTCAATTCCTGGGTATCCTTGTTAACTTTCTGTCTCGTTGATCTGTCTAATGTTGACAGTGGGGTGTTAAAGTCTCCCAGTACTATTGTGTGGGAGTCTAAGTCTCTAAGGACTTGCTTTATGAATCTGGGTGCTCCTGTATTGGGTGCATATATATTTAGGATAGTTAGCTCTTCTTGTTGAATTGATCCCTTTACCATTATGTAATGTCCTTCTTTGTCTCTTTTGATCTGTGTTGGCTTAAAGCCTGTTTTATCAGAGACTAGGATTGCAACCCCTGCCTTTTGTTGTTTTCCATTTGCTTGGTAGATCTTCCTCCATCCTTTTATTTTGAGCCTATGTGTGTCTCTGCACATGAGATAGGTTTCCTGAATACAGCACACGGATGGGTCTTGACTCTTTATCCAATTTGCCAGTCTGTGTCTTTTAATTGGAACATTTAGCCCATTTACATTTAAGGTTAATATTGTTATGTGTGAATTTGATCCTGTCATTATGATGTTAGCTGGTTATTTTGCTCGTTAGTTGATGCAGTTTCTTCCTAGCCTCGATAGTCTTTACAATTTGGCATGTTTTTGCAGTGGCTGGTACTGGTTGTTCCTTTCCACGTTTAGTGCTTCCTTCAGGAGCTCTTTTAGGGCAGGCCTGGTGGTGACAAAATCTCTCAGCATTTGCTTGTCTGTAAAGGATTTTATTTCTCCTTCACTTATGAAGCTTAGTTTGGCTGGATATGAAATTCTGGGTTGAAAATTCTTTTCTTTAAGAATGTTGAATATTGGCCCCCACTCTCTTCTGGCTTGTAGAGTTTCTGCCGAGAGATCCGCTGTTAGTCTGATGGGCTTCCCTTTGTGGGTAACCTGACCTTTCTCTCTGACTGCTCTTAACATTTTTTCCTTCATTTCAACTTTGGTGAATCTGAAAATTATGTGTCTTGGAGTTGCTCTTCTCAAGGAGTATCTTTGTGGCGTTCTCTGTATTTCCTGAATTTGAATGTTGGCCTGCCTTGCTAGATTGGGGAAGTTCTCCTGGATTATATCCTGCAGAGTGTTTTCCAGCTTGGTTCCATTCTCCCCGTCACTTTCGGGTACACCAATTAGACGAAGATTTGGTCTTTTCACATAGTCCCATATTACTTGGAGGCTTTGTTCGTTTCTTTTTATTCTTTTTTCTCTAAATTTCTCTTCTCACTTCATTTCATTCATTTGATCTTCCATCACTGATACCCTTTCTTCCAGTTTATCGAATCGGCTCCTGAGGCTTGTGCATTCGTCACGTGGTTCTCGTGCCTTGGTTTTCAGCTCCATCAGGTCCTTTAAGGACTTCTTTGCATTGGTTATTCTAGTTAGCCATTCGCCTAATTTTTTTTCAAGATTTTTAACTTCTTTGCCATGGGTTCAAACTTCCTCCTTTAGCTCGGAGTAGTTTGATTGTCTGAAGCCTTCTTCTCTCAACTTGTCAAAGTCATTCTCTGTCCAGCTTTGTTCCGTTGCTGGTGAGGAGCTGCTTTCCTTTGGAGGAGGAAAGGCACTCTGATTTTTAGGGTTTCCAGTTTTTCTGCTCTGTTTTTTTCCCATCTTTGTGGTTTTATCTACCTTTGGTCTTTGATGATGGTGACGTACAGATGGGGTTTTGGTGTGGATGTCCTTTCTGTTTGTTAGTTTTCCTTCTAACAGTCAGGACCCTCAGCTGCAGGTCTGTTGGAGTTTGTTGGAGGTCCACTCCAGACCCTGTTTGCCTGGGTATCAGCAGCGGAGGCTGCAGAAGAGCGGATATTGGTGAACAGCAAATGTTGCTCCCTGATAGTTCCCCTGAAAGTTTTGTCTCAGAGGAGTACCCGGCCGTGTGAGGTGTCAGTCTGCCCCTACTGGGGGGTGCCTCCCAGTTAGGCTACTCGGGGGTCAGGGACCCACTTGAGGAGGCAGTCTGTCCGTTCTCAGATCTCCAGCTGTGTGCTGGGAGAACCACTACTCTCTTCAAAGCTGTCAGACAGGGACATTTAGGTCTGCAGAGGATTTTGCTGCCTTTTGTTTGGCAATGCCCTGCCCCCAGAGGTGGAGTCTACAGAGGCAGGAAGGCCTCCTTGAGCTGCCGTGGGCTCCACCCAGTTCAAGCTTCCTGGCCGCTTTGTTTACCTACTCAAGTCTCGGCAATGGCAGGCGCCCCTCCCCCAGCCTCACTGCCGCCTTGCAGTTTGATCTCAGACTGCTGTGCTAGCAATGAGCGAGGCTCCATGGGCATAGAACCCTCCAAGCCATGCACGGGATATAATCTCCTGGTGTGCCGTTTGCTAAGACCATTGGAAAAGCACAGTATTAGGGTGGGAGTGACCCGATTTTCCAGGTGCCTTCTGTCACCCCTTTCTTTGACTAGGAAAGGGAATTCCCTGACCCCTTGCACTTCCCAGGTGAGGCAATGCCTCTCCCTGCTCTGGCTCACATTTGGTGTGCTGCACCCACTGTCCTGCACCCACTTTCCGACACTCCCCAGTGCAATGAACCTGGTACCTCAGTTGGAAATGCAGAAATCACCCATCTTCTGTGTTGCTCACGCTGGGAGCTGTAGACTGGAGCTGTTCCTATTCGGCCATCTTGGCTCCATCCCTCTCCCTGATCTACTTTTTCTAAAGCATACAGTCACATCTGTTCACAAGGAGATGGTCTGAAATTGGAACTTATGTTTAAAAGGGAAGCAGAGGACAAAAGTTTTAATAATTTGCAGCCTGACCATGTAGTAGAAACAAAAACCCATTTTCTGGGGAGAAATTCAAGCCACTGGCTGCAGAAATTTGCCTAAGTAAAAAGAGGCTGAAGAGTAATAGCCAAGACAATGGAGGAAATGTCTCCAGGGCATTTCAGAGATCTTCCCGGCAGCCCCTCCCATCACAGACCCGGAGGCCTATGAGGGAGAAATGGTTTTGTGGGCTGGACCTAGGGCCTTGCTGCTCTGTGCAGTCTCAGGACATGGCACTCTGTGTGCCAGATGCTCCAACTCCAATTATGGGTAAAAGGGGCCAAGGAACAGCTCAGATTGTTGCTTCAGAGGGTGCAAGCCCCAAGCCTTGGCAGCTTCCACGTGGTGTTGGGCATGCGGGGGTGCAGAGGACAAGAGGTAAGCTTTGAGAGTCTCTGCCTAGGTTTCAGCCTGCATGTCCAGGCAGAAGTCTGCTCCAGGGCCAGAGCCTGCATGGAGAAACTTTACTAAGGCAGTGCAGAGGGGAAATGTGGGGTTGGAGCTCCCACATAGTCCCCACTGGGGCACTTCCTAGTGAAGCTGTGAGAAAAGGGCCATCATCCTCCAGAACCCCAGAATGGTAGATCCACCTACAACTTGCACTGTGTGCCTGGAAAAGCCCCAGGCACTCAACACCAACATGTGAAAGCAGTCACCGGGGCTGTACCCTGCAGAGCCACAGGCGCAGAGCTGCCCAAGGCCTTGGGAGAACACCTCCTGCGTCAATGTGCCCTGGATGTGAGACATGGCTTCATAGGAGATTTTTTTGGAGCTTTAAGATTTAATTGCTGCCCTGTTGGGTTTTGAACTTGCATGGAGCCTGTAGCCCCTTTGTTTTGGCCAATTTCTCTTATTTGGAATGGGAACATTTACCCAATGCCCGTATCCCCATTGTATCTTGGAAGTAACTAACTTGCTTGTGATTTTACCTTCCCAGTAGCTGGAACTACAGGTGCATGCCACCACACCTGACTAATTTTATTTTATTTTATTTTTTGATATTTTTTGTAGAGACAGGGTTTCACCACATTGGCCAGGCTGGTCTTGTAAGGACTCTTGGATTAGACTTTTAAAGGCATCTCAATGCTAAGAAGCTAACCCAAGGATTCACCATTATACTGTGCCTGTAATAACTGTACATTTGGTAGAAGGCCTCTCTTCTCAAGATCCTGGCCTCAAGTGATCTACCCACCTCAGCTTCCCAAAGTGCTGGGATTACAGGCATGAGCCACCATGCCCAGATACATCAGCATGCTTTTGATATTAATGTTCAAACTTTAGAAAAACTTATAAACAATTCCTTTCTAATTTTAGCCAACTTGATCACACATAAAATTCCTTTCCCAAGATTAATCTTCCACAAACCTTCTACGGCTTACTTAAACCTTCAGTTTTGTCCTATATTGCCTTTTTATATTGGTATTCTACCTTAGGACAAAAATTTACTTTTGCTTCCTTCTTACTATTTTGACTACACCAAGTTCTCCCTCATGCAAAAGAAAAAATTACTCTTTTCAACTTTCTTTACCAAAAATACATCTTTCTTACTTTTTTTTTTTTTTTTTTTTTTTTTTAGACAGGGTCTCTTGCTTCGTCACCCATTCTGTAATGCAGTGGCACAATCATGGCTCATTATAGCCTCGACCTCATGGGCTCAAGCAATACTCCTGCATCAGCCTCCTGAGTAGCTGGGACTACAGATGTGCATCACCATGCCTGGCTACTAAAAACATATTACAGAGATGGGGGTCTCACTATGTTACCTATGTTGTCTCAAACTCCTGGGCTCAAGCAATTCTGTCTCAGCCTCCCACAGTGCTAAGATTACAGATGTGAGCCGCAATGCCTGGCCCACATCTTACTTTCTTTATGTACTCTGTATATAGAATTGTTTTTCTTATATCTTATAGTTTTAATTATATATATATATAAACTACAATTTTAACTCTTAGCAACCCTAATATCTAAAGAAAGCCTAGGAAGTTAGTAATTTTAAGCTTACATACCAGTATTTGTAGGTGAAGCCCATTTCATAGTTTTTAGAAAGATACTCATCATTTTTTTGTTTATTAACAGATTGAATATATTTAGCCTTTCTATGCTATTATAAATGACTCACACATTTTATGATTATCTAATACTTAATGTGACATGACATGACTTTAAGCTTCTGAAAAAGATTTTAAAACTATGAAAAGTTCATTTATAAACTTTTATTGCATTTATATTTATTTTATTTATTCATTCTTTTTTATTTTATTTTCATGTCTTTTTTCCTTCAGATGAGATATTTGTTCATTCTTATCAATTATGCTTGAACAGTTTATTAAACAAAGCTAGCCATGATCTCAAGTTATTTGTTTGTTAATTGTTTTTACATCGTGTGAATGTTAGGCTACCTAATATGTTAGCCACTACCTAAGCAAGAACCCTAAAGTTAAATACATGGGTATTTTGCTGTTTAGAAGACACTTCTGTTTTTATTAAAATAGCAATATTAAACTAGTCTTATTTACTAAAGATTTCCTAAGTTGTGTGAACTCAAAGGCATTTGAGTTTGTATCTATTTTTCTGATAAAATATGTTATGTAAGTTCTTACTTTTACTTTAAGCCAATTAGAGCCCTTTCATATATTTTGATAGTAAAATTTCATGTACTCATGACATGTATAAGCATAAAAATATACAGACAGAATATACATAGACCATACACAGACAGAAGCAGATTTTATAACTTTATTAGGTTTTTCATTTGCCAATTCAAATAATTTCTCTTCCCCACTTTAGACTATCAAATCGTCAACAATTGTTAACTGGGTAACTTTAAATTTGCACTTACAAAGGACATGACTCTTAGGTGAAAATTTACATCCCAAAGGCACAGTATTTAGATCTAAACACCATTATTTCATGAGACAAAGAAGGGCATAGGTAAAGGCCCAGTCAAGACAAGGTTGCCAGGAAAAGTGTCTTAAACAAGATAAGGTTTGTTATGTAAACTCTAAGCCAAGCCTTCCCCATTGTAAAAATTTCTAGTGGTTTCAGAGCAGTGAGGGAGATGCCCTTACAAATGGAGATTTCTTGTATAGATGTAAATTTCTTTTACAAAGTGTTTGAAAATAGACAGCTAAATGCCAGAAAGTCTTATTTTGGAGACAGTTCCATGGGTATTTTCAGTTTACCTTGTTTCTTAGTTAGATTACTGACTTTAGGGTGCAGACTTTTAATGAATAGAGCAAAGAAAGCACTTGCAGTTTACTCTTCACATATTTAAGTATTAATACTTAAGTATGTGAAAGCAGGCACAACTGGAAGGCAGTGCATCTAGATCTTTAAAAATCAAGGACCCCATTTTTACACTGAATCTTGGGTTCAAGGTTCAAGAAAGAGGGAAACATTCTAAGACCAGGCTGCATGATACTACCACAGTGCACCACACTACAAAGACATTTCTCAAGGGTGGTAGGTGTCAGGTCCTTGACTATGCCAATTGTCATGCCCAGGGCCAGGTTTCAGCCCATACTGAGGTCCGAGGGGAGTGGGTGGATGAGGAGATAGTTGAAAGACTATTCAGGGGGCCATAGGCAGGTACAATGTAGTTTTATTCAGCAGCTTACTTACACTAGCTCTCTCACACTGTTCGCCTCGTCTTGGCTGCTTAGTCCAGTGGCTCCCACACACAGCTGCGTGGCCAGCTCTCCCATCAGGGTCAGCAGCTTAACTCTTTCTCTCTCTGTGCATGAGTGGTCCAAGCTGTGTCCTGGCTCCCCCCTGTCCATCCAGACAGCTGTGACTGTCTCTCTTTTTCTCTGGGTGCAAGTGTGCTTATATACTGTCAGCAAGGCAATTATACCCCCTTATTTTTTTTTTGAGACGGAGTCTTGCTCCATCACCAAGCTGGAGTGCAGTGGCGCAATCTTGGCTCATTGTAACCTCCACCTCCTGGATTCAAGCAGTTCTCCTGCCTTAGCCTCCTGAGTAGCTGGGACTACAGGTGCACACCACCACGCCCTGCTAATTTTTGTATTTTTAATAGAGATGGGGTTTCACCATGTTGGCCAGGATGGTTTCAATCTCTTGATCTTGTGATCTGCCCACCTCAGCCTCCCAAAGTGCTGGGATTACAGGCATGAGCCACCATGCCCGGCCACAGTTATACTTTTTACAGACAATAGTGGCATAGGGCCAAGGGATGGCCTTCCCGTGTTATGGCTACATGGCTGTGATAACAAGTGGAGTTATATGGCTGTGATAACAAGTGGAGTTATATGCCTGTGCTACAAAGTCACGCAGCATGTAAGCATCTTACCTCAGCCCATCCTTGACCAAAGCACAGCCATGTTCCTTACAGTAGGCAACCCAACAGCAATCAGCCTGCTCTGTGATCTGCTCATCTCCATCAGGAGTCTTATCTCTTGATGGTAAGAGTTCAAGCCTGCCTTTTTATCTAAGACCTTTGCAGGAATAACCATTCACTGCAACTGCTGTCAGCCACTTCCAAAACTGTAGTTTTTGCCAGTGACTTACCAGCACACACAAAAGTCAAACTCTCTCACATTACAAAGTAATCTCTGGTAGCCCAAAAGCCAAAGAGATCAGGCAATATTTTTAACAGCTTATAATTCTTTATCATTTAACAATTTAGTTTCCCCCATGCCAATATGAATAGCAATTTGTGAATTAACAGAATCTGATTTTGGAAAAAATTTTGAATCTAATAATTCTTTTTTCAGTTTTTTATTTTTTTTTTTGAGACAGGGTCTCACTCTGTCACCCAGGCTGGAGTGCAGTGGTATGATCGCAGCTCACTGCAGTCTTGACCTCCCTGGACTTAGGTGATCCTCTCCCTTTAGCCTCCTGTGTAACTGGGACCACAGGTGTATCAATGAAAAGAATCAAACTCTGTAAAATACTTGAAGAGATTTATTCTGAGCCAAATATAATTGACCATGGCCCATGACACAGCCGTCAGGAGGTCCTGAGAACATATGCCCAAGGTGGTCGAATGCAGCTTGGTTTTATACATATTAGCGAGGCATGAGACATCAATCAAATACATTTGAGAAATACATTGGTTTGGTCCAGAAAGATGGGAGAATTTGAATTTGGGGGAGGGGGTTGGGAAGAGGGGCCTTCTAGTCCAGAAATTTAAACATTTTCTGGTTGACTATTGGTTGAGTTTGTCTAATGACCTGGGATCAATAGAAAGAAAATGTTCAGGTTAAAATAAAAGATTGTGGAGACCAAGGTTCTTTTGAAGTTTCATAGTGGCTGCCCTCAGAGACAATAGATGACAAATGTTTCCTGTTCAGACCTTTAAAAGTTGCTAGACTAGCAGTTAATCACTTCAAGATTGGGAGGGCCTGGAAGAAAAAGATCTAGCTGTGTTAATAGAGATTCTTTACAGATGCAAATTTCCCCCCACAGAAGACAGTTTTGCAGAGCCATTTTAAAATATGGCAAAGAAACATGCTTTGGGATAAAATATTTTGATTTTCTTCTTTGTCATGTAATGTTATGCCAGAGTCAAATTGGAAAGTAACTCACAATATATAGGGTTAAATAAAACCCATTTGATGAGAATTTACGGTTTGTAGGGTATGACTCCCCAGACCCTTTAGATATTTGGGCAAGATAAGAAAAAATAAGAGCTTTGTTCATGGGTGTATGCCACCATGTCTTGCTAATTTTTTGTATTTTTTTAGAAACTGGGTTTTGCTATGTTGCCCAGGCTGATCTCAAACTCATGGGCTCAAGGGATCCACCCACCTGGTCCTCCCAAAGTGCTAAGATTACAGGCGTGAGCCACCAGGCCCAGCTGACCCTAATAATTCTATATTATCTTCTAATTCGAAACACATTTCCTCCCTTTTGAGAGAAGGAGGTATGGGTGGTGTGTAACCTACAATCCTTTTTGGAATGTCCAAGCTTTTTGTAGAAATTGCGAAGCAGGGGATTGAGTAAGTTTTGGAACTTATTAGGCCATTTAGAGGTTAGGAATTGGTTGAAAAATTGTTTTGGTTGTAAACTCATGACCTCCTTTGCTTTTCTTCTCTGTTTAATTTTCCTTCCTTTTCTTCCCTGGTTAGAGTATGGGACATTTGACCCACAATATTAATTAGAACATGAGTTTGACAGGTAGTCCAACTGGGGCATTGTCTCTTTAATATAATTATCAACTCTCATCTGATTTGTTTATAAAGTTTGAGTTAGGGAGTATCATTTTGGTGGTTAATATAACTTTCTTCTTTTAGGCCTGAATATTGTTTAAACACTCTTTCAACGGTCTCATAGTATGATATTACAGGTTCATTAAGATTTTGTTGGTATTGCTGTATTTTGTTCCACCCAACTATTATTTAGAGAACTAAGGGAATAATATGTAGCAAAGCTTTGGCAGTATTGTAGGTCAATTCACAATCTGCTTCCAAAAATTTGTGGAAGTCTAAATCCTTCAGGTTCTAAAGGATTTCTCTAATTTACATTTGCTATCTAATATTTGGTTTAACTTTCTGACACTAACATTTGAGCCAGTTGATATGAATCAGAAAATCAGGATCATAAATTCAAATGTTTGGTTTTAATTTTCTAGCAAATTCAATAGGATCCTGAAGAGAATCAAGGAATCCTTTAATTATGCTTTTAAGTTTAACTTTTGACTATGGTTGATAAACCTAGGCAGGTTCTCCTCTGCTGAACACAGGGTGTTTCCAAAAACGGAGCCAAAACAGCAGAAGAAGGAGGAGGAGGAGAAAGGGGAGCTAAGTCCAGACAAGGAGGTTCTGACAAAAGAGAAAGAGGAACTGAAGGGCGAGGAGAAATTTTGGCAGTCTTTTTCCATTCAGAAATTATTTTAGACATTTTTGTTTTTCTCTTGCAAAGAAATGACTTTATCAGAGCCTTTTTTAGAAGCTTCTAAGTACCATTGAAAATAGCTCTCCCTTTGGCATGAAGTACAAAAATAAATAAATAAATAAACAAGAAAAAAAACCACAGGAAATAGCTTTCCCAGTGAGTGTGTTTTTATTTTAGAGCTGGCTTTTTCTAACTGAGTGTGTCATTATCTTCTATTTATAGATGAGGAAATTGAGGCACTGAAAAGGTAAACAATCACTCACCCTTACTGAGCACCTATTATACACTAGGCACTGTCCAAAACACTTTACAAAAGAGGGAAATAAGCTTAGAGATGGAGAAGAAGCAAACTACAAAAATTAGAGAAAGATAGCATGATGGAACACATTGCGAGCCTGGCACAAGGTGCAGTGAAAAGAAGCATACAATAAAGAAAGGGAAGTAATAAAGAGAGGGAAGTAATGATTAGCGAGCAAATCACATGGAATGAGTATTGGATTTGGGTAGGAATTCAGTCCTGGTCCTGCCACTGACTCAGCTTATTTAGGCAGACTATTAGAAGTTAAGAACATGGTTTCTGGAGTCCAAGTGCCCAGGTTTGAAATTTTCTACTTCAGCAGCTTTAAGAAGATACGTGGCCTCTTTGTGTCTCAATTTACTCAGCAGTAAAAAAGATAGTATTATCTCCCTCATAGGATTGTTGAGAAGATGAGAGTTAATGGGCATTTCTATTAATAGCAATTTAGCTTGTTACGGACTAACTCTCCTGCTGAGAACAACTAAAAACACTGTAAAATGTTTTTAGAAATACATGATTGAAGGTATTGAAGAGCTACCTAGGCAACAAAGAGATTAGAAGTCAAGATCCTAGAAGGAAAGAATGCACAGAGAGAGGTAAGATGTTTGGCAATTCTTTTTTTCTCTTTTATTTTTACTTATTTATACATTTTTATTTTTTTACTTTCATCTTTCTTTCCTGGCACCAATTATTAAGTATTGGCTAAGAGATTGAGACTGCTTGCAGTCGTATAGGACTAGGTGAAGAAAAACTGCACTTCAGGGCCTAACAAAAAGGAGAGATCCTAATAAATACTCCAGTTTTCCAGTTGTGATTCCCCAGAAGTCTACAACTTAGGGATGAAAATATACAAGCCATTATAAAAACTGACTCCTTGGTTCAAATCAGCTCAGTCCCTCCTTTTATTAAGTTGACCTGACTCTACTGAAACTGTCTGAAAGGAGAAGAAAGAAAAGTCAATAAAGGGTATCTTTAGAAGTTCACTTCTATGGTTTACTTCTAGGTTACTATGATGGTCTCTTGGGACCTTGCTTCAATTGTAATCCCCATGTGTCAGGGGAGGGGCCTGGTGAGAGGTGATTTAATCATGGGGACGGACTTCTGCCTTGCTGTTCTCATGATAGTGAGTGCATTCTCGTGAGATTTGACGGTTTAAAAGTGTGTAGCTTTCTTAGTGTGCACTCTGTCTCCTACTGCCTTTTGAAGAAGGCACCTGCTTCTACTTTGCCTTCCACCATGATTGTATGTTTCCTGAGGCCTCCCCAGCCATGCAGAACTATGAGTCAATTAAACCTCTTTTCTTCATAAATTACCCAGTCTCAGGTAGCTCTTTATAGCAGCATGAAAACATACAAACACATCAACTTCAAACTATACTACAAGGCTGTAGTTACCAAAACAACATGGTACTGATATTAAAATATAAAGTAGACCAATGGAAAAGAATAGAGAAGCCAGAAATGAAGCCAAATACTTATAGCCAACTGAATTTGGACAAAACATACAAAAATACGAATTAAGGAAAGAACACTCTATTCAATAAATGATGCTGGAAAAACTGGCAAGCCACATGTAGAAGAATGAAACTGGAACCCCATCTCACACCTTATACAAAAATCAACTCAAGATGGATTAAACACTTAAGTCTAAGACCTGAAACCATAAAAATTCTAGAAGATAACATTGTCTGAGCAAAGAATTAATGACTAAGTCCCCCCAAAGCAAATGCAACGACCACCAAAAAGTAAATAAATGAGACCTAATTAAACAAAAAAGCTCCTGCACAGCAAAAGAAATAATCAGCAGAGTAAACAGTCACCCCATAGAGTGGGAGAAAATTTTTGCAAACTATACATCTGACAAAAGACCAGTATCCAGAATCTATAAGGAACTCAAACAAATCAGTAATTAAAAAATAAATAATCCCATCAAAAAGTTGGCAAAGTACATGAATAAAAGTGGCCAAAAGTGGGCGAAGAACATTTCCCAAAAGAAAGTATACAAACAGCCAACAAACATGAAAAAGTGTTCAATATCATTAGTTATCAGAGAAATGCAAATTAAAACCAGAATGAGATATCACCTTACTCCTGCAAGAATGGCCATAACCAAAAAGTCAAAAAATAATAGATGTTGGCGTTAATGAGGTGAAAAGAAACACTTTTACACTGCTGGTGGGAATGTAAATTAGTACAACTGCTATGGGAAACAATTTGGAGGTTCCTTAAAGAACAAAAAGTAGAACTACCATTTGATTCAGCAATACCACTACTGGGTATCTTCCCAAAGGGAAATAAATCATTATATGAAAAAGACGCATACACGTGCATGTTTGTAGCAGCATAATTCGCAATTGAAAAGACATGGAACCAAACTTAGTGCCCACCAACCAACAAATGATAAAGAAAATGTGATATATATACGTGATGGAATACTATTCAGGCATAAAAAGGAACAAAATGTCTTTTGCAGCAACTTGGATGGAGCCAGAGACCATTATCCTAAGTGAAGTAACTCAGGAATGGAAAATCAACTATCGTATGTTCTCACTTATAAGTGGGAGGTAAGCTATGAGGATGCAAAGGCATAAGAATGACATGCTGGACTTTGGGGACTTACGGGGGAAGACTGAGAGGGGGATGAGCAGTAAAAGACTACATCTTGGGTACAGTGTACACTGTTCAGGTGATGGGTGCACTAAAATCTCAGAAACCACCTCTAGTCAAATTATCCCTGTAACCAAAAACCACCTGTACCCCCAAAACTATTGAAATAACAAACAAAAACTGATGAAAATTCTAAAGCTACAATTCCATAATTTAAAATCTTCCACCAGGGCACTCTAAGCCAAGAGAATACTTTCACAAACTGACTCTGACCTACTCTGTATAGGATGGGAGGAGTTACCTTTTTTTCCTCCAGAATGATAAAAGGATTGGATTTCTTGGGCAGTTCTAAAGTGTGGGTCCAGGAAAACAACCACCAACTCAGGAATTAATATAAGTTTTAAAAGTCTTCTTCTGGCCCGGTGCGGTGGCTCATGCCTGTAATCCCAGCCCTTTGGGAGGCTGAGGTGGGCGGATCACGAGGTCAGGAGATCGAGACCATCCTGGCTAACACGGTGAAACCCTGTCTCTACTTAAAATACAAAAAATTAGCCGGGCGTGGTGGCAGGCGCCTGTAGTCCCAGCTACTTGGGAGGCTGAGGCAGGAGAATGGCGTGAACCCGGGAGGCGGAGCTTGCAGTGAGCAGAGACTGCACTCCAGCCTGGGCGACAGAGCGAGACTCCGTCTCGAAAAAAAAAAAAAAAAAAAAAAAAAAAAAAAGTCTTCTTCTTCTTTGTCTTTAAAGTTATTCCATAGATATAACAAAAAGATCTGCTTCAAAAGCTTCAGAAACAGAAATGTTTTGACTACATGTTTGCTTTATATATTCCAGTTCCCCCTTTCCATTAGATGTGTATTTTAATAGGTAGATAATAAAGATGAGTAATCTTCTGGCATTTTCATGCTCAGGTTTCCATTCTGATTTTATGCATTTACCTTTTCTTTGTTACCTTAGAATCTTTCCTTATATCAAGTCCCTCAGGTTTTTACTCCAAGTTAGCCAGCCTTAGAGGGAGAGTTTTTACATTTATTCTGTCTCTACCTGACTGGAATTGTGGGCTTGGATTAAGACAAAAGAGAAAAAGAAAGAATTGGCAGGGACTTTTGCTTCAGGCCATGATGAGGTAACAGACTGGATTCGCATTTTCATCTTTATTCTTTATTTTTTAAGAAAACAACTTTATTGAGGTTTTTTTTTTTACTGATCATGAAGTTTCTCCTTTTCAGGTGTATAATTCAGTGATTTTTGGTAGCTTTTCCAAGCGGTGTAACCATTACCCTGTCAGTTTTAGCACATTTTTATGCTCCCAGTAAGATCTCTTGTGCCCATTTCCTGTTAATCTCTGTTTCTATCCCACTGGGCGGCACTACTGTATCTTCTCTCTCTATGGATTTGCCTATTTTGGACATTTTATTTAAATGGAATCATACACAATATGTGGTTTCTTGTTTCTGGTTTCTTTCATGTAGCACAATGTTTTTGAGATTCATTGTGACATACCATGTGTCAGTAGTTTGCTCCTTTTTATTGTTGAAGAGTATTTCATTGTATGGATAGACCATGACACTGTTCACTTCTGCTCCTCTTTCATTGGCTAGAACACAAGTCACATGGCCAAACCCAACTGCAAAGGAAGCTGATAAATGGAGTCTATGTGCCCACAAGAATGGAGCCTATTGTGGTAAGTACAAATACCACGAATGTGGTTGTGTGTAGAAACTGCAGAGTCTGTACTGGGCACAGTGGCTCCTGCCTGTAATCTCAGCACTTTGGGAGGGCGATGCAGGCAGATCACTTGAGGTCAGGAGCTTGAGACCAGCCTGACCAACATGGTGAAATCCTGTCTCTACTAAAAATTCAAAAAATTAGCCAGGCATGGTGACATGCACCTGTAGTCCCAGCTACTTGGGATGCTGAGGCAGGAGAATCACTTGAACCCCAGAGGCAGAGGTTGCAGTGAGCTGAGATTGTGCCACTGCACTCTAGCCTGGACAGCAGAGCAAGACTTTGTCTCAAAAAAAAAAAAAAAGAAAGAAAGAAAGAAAGAAAAGAAAAAGAGTCCAGGCAAAATGGCTCACGCCTGTAATCCCAGCACTTTGGGAGACCGAGGTGGGTGAATCATGAGGTCAGGGGTTCAAGACCAGCCTAGCCAACATGGTGAAACCCTGTCTCTACTAAAAATACAAAAAATTAACTAGGCGTAGTGGTGGGCACCCGTAATCCCAGCTAATCAGGAGGCTGAGGCAGGGAGGTGGAGGTGAACCTGGGAGGTGGAGGTGAACCTGGGAGGTGGAGGTTGCAGTAAGCTGAGATTGTGCCATTGCACTCCAGCCTGGGCAACAGAGTGAGACTCCATCTCAAAAAAAAAAAAAAAAAAAAAAGAAAAGAAAAAGAAACTGCAGAGTCTGTGTTTTTGAGTTGCCTTGATGAGCAATGGAGCACACTCACATTTTAAACAAATCAAAAACTGAACAAAACATATAGAAAGGAGGTATATTACTTTTCTATTGCAGTTGTAACAATTTACCACAAACTTAGTGCCTTAAAACAAGTTTGCGGTATAACAACAGCAACATATATATAATATATGTTTTATTATATGTTTTTATTATATTTTTAAATATATATGTTTTAAAAATATATTTTAAAAACATATTTTAATATATGTTTTAATATATTTTAATACATGTTTTATATTATATATAATTATATAATATAAAAAATATATATTATATAAATATATATAATATAAAACATAAATGTATTATATTACAGTTCTGAAGAGTCCAAAATGGATCTCACTGGGCTAAGATCAAGGTGTCAGCAGGGCTGCATTCCTCCTGGAAGACCTAGGGGAGAATTTGTTTCCTTGTTTTTTCTAGCTTCTAGAGGCTGGGAAATTGGCTTATGTATTCATTGTTTTTTGGCTTTCATCAATCTTCAAAGCCAGCAACACATCATTCTGACCTGTGCTCTGTCATCACATCTCCTTCTCTCACTCTAATTCCCCTGCTTCCCCTTTTCGCCTATAAGGACCCCTTATCAATAAATTACTTTATTTATTGATCAAGCCTATTATTCAAGCCTACTTGAATAATCCAGGATAACCTCCCGATTTCAAGATCCTTAATTTGATTACACAGGCAAAGTCCCTTTTGCCACTTAATATATTCACAGGTTCTGCGAATTGGGACATAAACATTTTGTGGTTGGGGGGATGTCATTATTCTGTCTACCACATAAGGATTTCAGACATTGGACAACAGGCGGGATGAAGGGGAACAAATGAGGTGAGCCTCATTTAGCTCAGTAGCTTCAGTTACTGACAGAGGAGAGTTTCCAGGCCATACCACAGGAAGGGGGTACTCAAACAGATCTTGATGGTCTCCTTGAATAGAGGAAACAGAGTTGAGAATTCACACAGGGCAAGGTAGCTAGATTTCACTTGGCAGAGTACTGGTGAGGAGAGAGCTTCATGGAAAAGAGAGAACTAAATAGAGAAAGAGAGCTTCGGATATTTGCCAAGTTGTCCCTGAGTCTTTTTTTTTTTTTTTTTTTTTTTGGTAGAGACGGGGTTCTCCCTATATTGCCCAGGCTGGTCTGGGACTCCTGGTCTCAAGCAATCCTCCCACCTCGGTCTCCCAAAATGCTGAGATCACAAGCATGAGCCACCGTGCCCAGCCCTTCTTGAGTCTTTTTTTTTTTCTTGTTTTTTTTTTTTTTTTTTTTTTTTTTGAGACGGAGTCTTGCTCTGTCACCCAGGCCAGAGTGCAGTGGCGTGATTTGGCTCATTGCGGGCTCCGCCTCCCGGGTTCACGCTATTCTCGCGCCTCAGCCTCCTGAGTAGCTGGGACTATAGGCGCCCGCCACCATGCCCAGCTAATTTTTTTGTATTTTTGTAGAGACGGGGTTTCACTGTGTTAGCCAGGATGGTCTTTATCTCCTGACCTCGTGATCCGCCTGCCTCCCAAACTCACCAAAGTGTATGTAGAAAGAAACTATTTAGGGCTGCTGAGAGAATCACCAGAGATGAGCAGGAAGAACAATCCCTGGAACAATCCCTGGAGCTCACACAGGAGTCCACCCGCCAGAGTGAAAAAAATTGGTAATACATGGGACATGAGGTGGGATACACACAGGGTATTGCTTCAGTAATGAGGCAAAATTAGCTGTAAACTAAAAGCTACTCTTGTCCCACGAACAAAGCTTGAGGGAAAGCCTCAGAAGGAACAAACTATTTTCAAGTAACTTAACTGAACAAAGCTCAAGAATATCAAAAGGAATATAAATTATGTAGCATCAAATGGCATAAAACTCCAATGTCAAGCACCCAGTGAAAAATTATTAGGGATACAAGGAAACAGAAAAATATGACTTATAACAGGAGAAAAATTACTTGAAAGAAATAGACACTAGAATGACATAGATTATCATCTGTTATTATCAATGTTTGTATCATCAAATTAGTAGACAGTATAAATTATTATAACTATAACTGTTATATAACTTATGTGTTCAAGAAGGCAGAGGAAAGCATAAGCACGTTAAAGAAAAACATAGAAGATATAGAGAAATTTAAATCAAACTAATATAGATGAGAAATACAGCCTCTGAGATTTTTTTTTTTTTCGAGACTGTCGCCAAGGCTGGAGTGCTGGAGTGCAGTGGCGCGATCTCAGCTCACTGCAAGCTCTGCCTCCCGGATTCACGCCATTCTCCTGCGTCAGCCTCCCTAGTAGCTGGGACTACAGGTGCCCAACACCACGCCCGGCTAATTTTTTTTGTATTTTTAGTAGAGACGGGGTTTCACCGTGTTAGCCAGGATGGTCTTGATACCCTGACCTCGTGACCCTCCCGCCTCAGCCTCCCAAAGTGCGGGGATTACAGGCCTGAGCCACTGCGCCTGGCCGAGATTTTTTAAAGTACACTGGGTGGGATTAATAGTAGATTAGACAGTGGAAGAAAATATAATATGTAGCAATAGGAATTACCCAAAATGACACACAGAAAGAAAAAAAGTTGAACTTTGGGACAAATTCAAGTGGCCTAATGTGTGTATAACTAAAATCCCTGAAAAGGAGGGCTAGGACAACAAAAAAAATTGATGAAGTAATGAATGAAAATGCTGAAAACTATGAACCCACAGAACCAAGAAGCTCAATGAACCCTGCACATAAGAAACATGAAGAAAACTACACCAAGGCACATTATAATCAAATTGTGATAAAGAGAAAATCTTAAAAGCAGCCAGAAAAAAATACATATTACATAGAGAAGAACAAAGATTTAAAAATCCAGCATATTTCTTGTTGAAAATAATGCAAACCAAAAGATGGTGGAATATTGTTGGCAAAACACTGAAAAAAATCAAACTAACGTTCTATACTGGGTAAAAATATCTTTCAAAAAAAGGCAAAATAAAGGCTTTATTGAATATATAAAAACTCCCCCTTTTACTTTGCTCTCCATCCTTTTCGCCATGTAAGGATGCAACATTCAAGACACTATTTTGGAAGCAGAGATCTGGGCTCTCATCAGACACCAAACCTGCCAGCTCCTTGATGTTGAACTTCTCAGCCTCCAGGACTGTGAGAATAAATTTCTATTGTTTATAAATTATATATATATATGGAGAGAGAGAGAAAAAAAATTTAATGCCAGCAGAATTGCACTACAATGCTAAAAGGGTTGGGTGCCATTGCTCACACCTGTAATCCCAGCACTTTGGGAGGCCGAGGTGGGTGGATCACTTGAGGCCAGGTGTTCAAGACCAGCTTGGCCAACATGGTGAAACCCAATCTCTACTAAAAAATACAAAAAATTAGCTGGGTGTATTGGCAGGTACCTGTAATTCCAGCTACTCAGGAGGCTTAAGCACGAGAATTACTTGAACCCGGGACACAGAGGCCGCAGTGAGCCAAGATTGTGCCATTGCACTCCAGCATGGGTTACAGCGTGAGACTCTGTCTTAAAAAAAAAATGAAAGAAGAAGCTGGGCGCGGTGGCTCACGCCTGTAATCCCAGCACTTTGGGAGGCCGAGGTGGGTGGATCACGAGGTCAGGAGATCGAGACCATCCTGGTGAAACCCCATCTCTACTAAAAATACAAACAAATTAGCCAGGCGTGGTGGCGGGCACCTGTAGTCCCAGCTACTCAGGAGGCTGAGGCAGGAGAATGGTGTGAACCCGGGAGGCGGAGCTTGCAGTGAGCCAAGATTGCACCACTGCACCACAGCCTGGGTAACAGAGCGAGACCCCGTCAAAAAAAAAAAAAAAAAGAAAAGAAAAGAAAAGAAAAAGAAAAGAAAAGAAAACAAAATTAAAGAAAAGAAAGAAATCTGCCAAGCAGAAGGGAAGTGATACCAGATGAAAACGTGGAACTACACAAAGGAATAAAGAGAGCACTGGAAATGGTGAAAATGTGGGCAAAGATAAAATACTCTTCTTGCTAATTTAAAAAATTTCTTTAAAAGATAATTGAAGCCATGTGTGGTGACATGTTCTAGTAGTACCAGCTACTTCAGAGGCTGAAGCAGGAGGATCATTTGAGTTCAGGTGTTCAAGACCAGCCTGAGCACCAAAGCGAGACCTTTGTCTCTTAAGAAAAAAAAAATTGGCTGGCCAGTCACAAAAGACCACATATGATAGGGATTCATTTACCTTAAATGGCCAGAATAGGCAAATCTATAGACACAGATTAGTGATTGCCTAGGGCTTGGAGGATTGGGGGAAAATGGAGAGTGACTGCTAATGGGTAAGGGGTTTCTTTTTGGGATGATGAAATTCTCTAAAATGATGGTTGCACAAGACTGTGAATATGCTAAAAATTGTTGAATTGTGCACCTTAGGTAAGCGAATTGTATAGCTTGTTAATTATCTCTCTCTTTTTTTTTTTTTTTTTTGAGATAAGGTCTCACCTTATCACTCAGGCTGGAGTGCAGTGGTGTGATAATGGCTCACTGAAGCCTTGCAGCCTCAACTTCCTTGGCTCAGGTGATTCTCCCACCTCAGTCTCCTAAGTAGCTGGGACTACAGGCATGCATTACCATGCCTAGCTAATTTTTTGTATTTTCTGTAGAGATGGGCTTTCACCATGTTGCCCAGGCTGGTCTTGATCTCCTGAGCTCAAGCAATCCACCCACCTTGGGCTCCCAAAGTGCTGGGACTACAGGCACGTGCCACCATGCCTGGTATTGTTAATTATATCTCAATAAAATTCTTTAAAAAGAAAACTAGGTATTTAAGGCAAGATTAATAGCAATGAGCTGGTCTTGGTGGCTCACGCTTATAATCCCAGCACTTTGGGAGGCTAAGGTGGGAAGATCACTAGAGCCCAGAAGTTCATGACTAGCCTGGGCACCATAACAAGACCCCAACTTTACAAAATAATTTAAAAATTAGCTGAGTGTGGTGGTAAGTTCTTGAGGTCCCAGCTACCTGGGAGGCTGATGTGGGAGGATTGCTTGAGCCCCTCAGGAGGTTGAGGCTACAAGTGAGCTGTGATTGCACCACTGCACTCCAGCCTGGCAACAGAGAGAGACCCCATATCAAAAAAACTTAATAACAATGCATTGTGATGCTTATAACATCTGAAGGAGTAAAATGCATGAAAATAGCACAAAGGCAGGGGAGGGAAAACAGATGTATATTGTTGTAAGGTTATTATACCATACATGAAGTATCATAATTCTTGAAGGCAGATTATGATAAATTAAAGATTTATACTACACATCAAGGAAATGCAAGTTAAAATTACAATGAGATATTGCTTCACACCCACTAGGATGGCTATAATCCAAAACAAAAATAAGAACAAGTGTTAGTGAAGATATGGAGAAATTAGAACTCTAATGCACTGCTGTGGGAATGTAAAATGATGCAGCTGCTTTGAAAAACAGTCTGGAAGTTCTTAAATGGTTAACATAGACTTACCATATGACCCAGTAATTCCATGTCCAGGTATGTACAGAGAAATACAAACATATGTCTACACAGAAACATATATCTAATATTGATAGCATCATTATTGATAATGGTCCAAAAGTGAACACAACCCAACTCTCCATCAACTGATGATAATGAATAGATAAATAAAATATGTTATATCCATATAATGGAATATTATTTGTGAATAAAAAGGAATAAAGTACTGATATATTTTACAACATGGATGAACCTTGAAAACACAATACTAATTGGAAAAAAAAATCACAAATGACCAGATATTGCATGATTTCATTTATACACAATATCCAGAATAGGCAAATCTAATGGTTGCCTATGGCTGAGGAGAATGGATAAATGGAGGGGAAGGTTGGTTAGGTTTAGGGGATCTCTTTTTGGGAATAATGAGAATGTCCTAAAATTGATCATGATGATACTTGCCAAATTCTGTCATACTAAAGCCATTAAATTATATATTTTAAGTGGATGAAGTGTATGATATGTGAATTATATCTCAAAAAAAGTTGTTTTACCAGCCTGGGCAATATAGTGATGATAACAGTGGCAGCCTCTCTGGAGCAGCTGCTCCCATCACTCCAGCTGCAGCAGGGAGGCACAGGTAGGCTGCACATTCCATGGAGCCAGCAGGAGCCAGGAACAGGTGGGAGCCCCTCCCCTTCTGAGTTGGTGGGGCAGGAGCTCCCTGGGTACAACTGCAGCTGCCCAAGTTGTGGCTGTGGACCTGGGTCTCCTACTCCATGGAACAGGCAGGAGCCCTACCCCACAACACCATAGCTGCAGCTGCCCAAACCATGGCTGTGGACTCAGGCATCCTTACACTCTTTGGGGCCTCAGAAGGCCCCCCACCGCCGTTGCAGACTCAGAAATGCCTGCTCCCACTGCCTGGCTTCTCCCTGCTATTGGTGCTCACTCTGACCTTGCCGCAAAGTCAGGGCTGAGCCCAGGTGCTGTCACAGCATGGCCAGGTGTGCACACACTTGGAACAGTGCTGACACACAAGCTCCCTGCTGCCTGGGCCCCCTCCAGACTTTGGGCATTGATGAGCATAGGAGGGAAGCCAATGGGGACTGAGGGCATCTTGGTGCTGGCCTGCAGGCACCCCTAGGCACTTACAGCCTGGGCACCACAAATGGCCACAGGAAGCAGATAGGTTCCTGGGTGGAAGGGTGTGAGTTCCTGGTGAGGCCTCACCTTCAGGCCAGGGAAGGCCTGAAGGCTGGCGACTGGGCTACCAGTTCCACAGACCAGAGTGCGAACTTCTGGGGCCTTTTCTGGACCCATGGCCACCCATGGACCAATCAGTGCTTAATTCCTCCCCCTCTGAGGCCCATAAAAGCTCTGGGCTCAGCCAGAGCTAAGTAGACTTCAGGATGACCAGTTGCAGAGAGGAGCTACCCACTCCAGGGCCTCTTCTCTGCTGAGAGCAGCAGATGTTGGGACGACCAGCTGCAGAGAGGAGCTACCCACTCCATGGCCTCCTCTCTGCTGAAGCTACCCACTCCATGGCCTCCTCTCTGCTGAAAGCTACAGATACATTAGGACAACCAGCTGCAGAAAGGAACAACCTACTCCAGGGCCTCCTCTCTGCTGAAAGCAGCAGATATGATAAGACAATCTACCTGCAGAGGAGGCTCCCCCTCCAAGGCCTCCTCTCTGCTAGGAGCAAAACACTCATCAGGATACCCTAGCTGTGTAAAGGAGCTACCTACTGTGGGCCTCCTCTAAGCTGTTCTATCCCTCAATAAAGCTCCTTCTCATCTTGCTCACCCTCCACTTGTCTGCATACTTCATTCTTCCTGGTAGCAGGACAGAACTCAGGGCCTGTCAAATGGTGGGGCTAAAAGAGCTGTAACACAAACAGGGCTGAAACATGCCCCTTGCTTGCCACATTGCAGGTGAAGAGAAGGAGAGAAGAGCTGTGGCCCTTCAGGAAGCCCAGACCTGGGAACTCCCTGAGCTAGAGTTGTGACTCCCTCTTTGGGGTCCTGCAGTTCCTAGAGTCTCTAAGCTTCTGGGTGCCACTGCGTTTCCCAGTGGCAGCCTTGGAAGCTGCTTTTGGTATGCCTGGTCCAGCCACAGCCTTGCAGAAAGCCGGCACCCATGCCAGTACTTGGAGCTTCCTGCCCCACTGCAGCAGCCGGCATGCCTGACTGTGCACAGTGGCTGGACCCCATGCTTGCTCACTCACACATCTCTCACCACTCCATGCCTGGCTTGCCCTTGGCAGCCGTAGGATCCAGGACAGTAGCATGAGCTGAGAGGAGCCTGCCAGGCCAAGTGGGTGGAATGAGCCCAGCAGCCCCAAGCAAAACTCAGCCACAGAGGTTTCCAGCCAGAAAAGCAACAACTCAAGGATCCTGCAACAGTGAGACCCCATCTCTGCAAAAAATTTAAAAATTAGTCAAGTGTGGTAGTACATACCTGCAGTCTTAGCTATTTGAGAGGCTGAGGTGGGAGGATCACTTGAGCCTGGGAAATGAAGGTTGCAGTGAGCCGAGATCACACCACTGCACTGCAGCCTGGGTGACACAGCAAGACCCTGTCTCAAAAAGGTAAACAGTCATTTTAAAAATAAAGTTTAAAAAATGTATATTAGAAACCCTAAAGTAACCACTAAAATACAAAACAAAGAGTTGTAGCTAATAGGCCAACTGGAGATAAAATGGAATAATAAAAAATACTCAATCCAAGAGAAGTTAACAAGAAAAAGGGGGAACAGAAAACAAATAGGACAAACAGAAAACAAAAAGTAAGATGGTAGACTTAAACCCTACCATATCCTTAATTATGTTAAGTGTAAATATCTTAAACACCCCAATTTAAAGGCAGAGATTGTCAAGTTGGGTAGAAAAGCAAGACCCAACTATATGCTGCCTATAAGAAACCCATTTGAAAAACAAAGTAACAAATAACCTAAAAATTAAAAGATGGAAAAAAATCCCATGCTAACACTAATCAAAAGAATACTAGGATGACAATATTAATTTCAGACAGAGTAGATTTCTGAGCAAAGAATATTGCCAGTGTTAAAAAGAATCATTCTAAATCCAGGTACAGTGATGTGTGCCTGTAACCCTAGCTACTCCAGATGCTGAAGCAAGAGGATCACTTGAGCCCAGGAGTTTGAGACCAGCCTGGGCAACATAGTGAAAAAAAAGTTAAAAAATTAGCTTGGTGTGGTGGCGAGTGCCTGTAGTCCCAGCTACTCAGGAGGCTAAGGTGGGAGATCACTTGAGCCTGGGAAAAATTGAGGCTACCTTGAGCCATGATTATGCCACTATACTTTAGCCTAGATGACAGAGTGAGACCCTATCTCAAAAAAAAAAAAAAAAAAAAAAAAAGAAAATGAGATAAAACAAAGGAGTCAATTGGTCAAGAGAACTTAGCAATTCTAAATGTTTATGCACCTGATAATTAAGCTTCACATACATAAAATAAAACTGATGGAACTGCAAGGAAAAATATATAAGTTCACAATTATGGTAAGATAGTTCGGCATCTTTCTCATTAGAATTTAATAGAAGAGATAAACAGAAAATCTGTAAAGATATTGAAGGTTCAAACACCATAAACCAACTGGACCTAATTGAAATTTATCAAATACTTCACCCAACAGCAACAAAATACATGTTCTTTTCTAATATCCACAAAACATTTACCAAGATAAGTCATATTCTGATCAAAAACCAAGTCTCAGTAAGTTGAAAAGAATTCAAATATACAAAATATGACAACAAGAAAATTAAATGGAACTCAACAACAGAAAGATATCTGAAAAATCCCCAAATAGGTGGATATTAAACATAAATAACACACTTGTAAATAACTCAAGTATCAAAAAGGCAAGCAAAAGAATGTTAGAAATTATTTGAATTGAGTAAAAAGAAAAATTTGTGAGATGATGCTAAAGCAGTGCTTAGGAGGAAATATATAGCATTAAGGGCATATATATTTTAAAAATTGTTTCAAATTAGTGACCTTAGGAAACTGTAAAAAGAAGAACAATTCAAATCCAAATCAGCCAAAGAAAGTAATAAATATAAGAGCAGAAATCAGAGAAATGGATCACAAATAAGCAAGAAGAATAGAGAAAATCAATAAAGCCAAAAACAGATTGAGAAGATCAATAAAATTGATAAACCTGTAGCCTGACTGATAGGAGACAAAAGAAGATACACATCACTAATATTGAGAAGGAAAGGGTGACATAATTATAGGTTCTATAAACATTAAGAGGATAATAAGGGACTATTATAACTTTTTACTAATATATTCAACAACTCAAATGAAATAGACAAGCTACCAAAGCTTACTCAAGAAGAAATAGTAATATGCAAAGTTTTATTTTTATTAAAGAAATCAAATTTTTAATTAAAAATTTTCCCATTAAGAAAACTCCAGGCCCAGATGGCTTCACTGTTGAAGTCTACCAAAATGTAAAAGCAAAATAATAACAGTTCTACAAAAATTCTTTCAGAAAATTGAAGAAGAAGAAACTTCCCCTAATTCATTATATGAGACTAGCATTCACCCGGTACCAAAACCAAACAAAAACACAGAAGATAATGAAACTGTATGCCACTGTTCTTCATGAACATTGAAATAAAATTCCTCAACAAAATGTTAGCAAAATAAATCCCGTAATGAATACAATGGTTAATACATTCTGACCAAACTAGTTTATCCCACAATGTAAAACTGGTGAAAAAAATTAGAAAATTAACCAATGTAATTTAATCTACACACACACACACACACACACACACACACACACATTCTTCTCAATAGATGAAAGAAAAACATTTGACAAGGTCTTACATTCATTCTAATGAAAACTTTCATCAGTGTAGGAATAGAAGGGAATTTCTTTTACCTGACAAAGTCCATATATAAAAAATTTACAGCTACCGTCATGGTTTATCATGAACAACTGAATGCTTTCTGTCTAAGATTCCAAAGAAAGAAAGAAATGTCCATGCTCACCTCTTTTTCTTTGACAGGTTCTCGCTTTATGACCCACACTGGAATGCAGTGGCGCTATTATGGCTCACTGCAGCCTTGACCTCCTGGGCTCAATTAATTCTCCTACCTCATCCTCCCAAGCAGCTGGGAATACAGCTGTGCACCAGCATGCCTAGCTAATTTTTTTTTTTTTGTATTTTTGGTAGAGACAGGGTTTCACCACGTTACCCAGGCTTGTCTCAAACTCCTGGGCTCAAGTAATCCTCTTGCCTTGGTCTCCCAGAGTGTTGAGGTTTATAGGCATGAGCCACTGTACGGGTCCTCCATGCTCACCTCTTCTATTCAACATTGTATTAAGAAAATAAAAAGAAGTAACAGTATATAAATTATAGAAGAAGAAGGAAAATTTTATTTGGAACAACAGAATCATCTAGGTAGAAAATCTTAAGGAACTCCTCAAGAAAGATAATATAACTATATAACTAAGAAGTGAGTCATCATTGAAGTATATATAATGTACAAAATACATAAAAATATTAACCACAGTCAGGAATCAAAATTCTACAACCTATACCATTTATAATAACATTGAAAAAAATTTTTGAGACAAGTGTCTTGCTCTGTCACCCAGGCTGGAGTGCATTGGCATGATCTTGGCTCTGCCAACTTCACCTCTTGGGTTCAAGTGATTTTCGTGCCTCAGCCTCCCAAGTAGCTGGGACTACAGTCATGTGCCACCACATCTGGCTAATTTTTATATTTTTAGTAAAGACAGGGTTTCACTATGTTGGCCAGGCTGGTCCATAACTCATGGCCTCAAGTGATCCACCCACCTTGGCCTCCCAAATTGCTGGAATTACAGTCATGAGCCACTGCACCCAGCCTAGAAAATTTAAAATATTTAGGAATAAATTTAATGAAAGATGTTGAAAACATGCACACTGAAAATGACAAAACATTGCTGAGAGAAGCTAAAGATGACCTAAATAAATACAGCAGAGAGATATGGCAGGTTCATGAATCAGAAGACTCAATATTGGTCAGATGTTAGTTCTCCCCCTGGAGATTCAAAGCAATCCCAATAAAAGGCCAGCGCAATTTTTTAATAGAAATTGACAAGCTGATTCTACAATGTGTTTGAAAATGAAAAGAATCTAAAACAGCCAAAACAACTTTAAAAAATAATAAAGCTATTTATTTACACTATTTGATTTTAAGACCTATAAAGCTACAGTAATCAAGACGGTATTGTATTGGTGTAGATAGAAAATAGAACAGAGCAGATACTCTGGAATTAGAGGTAAGGCTACAGTAATCAATATGATATGGTGGTGTAAAGACAGACAATAGAATAGAATAGAGAGTTTGGAATTAGAAATATAATTGATTTTTCACAAAGGGTCAATGCAATTCAATAGTGAAAGGATAATTTTTTAAACAAATGACACTGAAGCAATTGAATTGCTATATGTGACAAAATGAATCTCATGCTATACACAGATTATATACACTTACCTCACACTATATGCATACTGTCCACAAAAAATTAACTCAAAATGGCTCTTAGACTTAATTGTAAGGGTTAATACTATAAAATTTCTAGAAGAAACAAGGAGAAAATATTCATGACCTTGGATTTGGCAAAGATTTCTTAAACAGGATACAAAAAGCATAAAAGAAAAAGAGTCACTGTATGAATTATCTACTGTGGGACAACAAATTACCTCTAATCCTTAAATAGTGACTTAAATAGTACTTATTATTACCTTTGTGAGTCATGAATCCCAGCATGATTTAGCTGAGACCTCTGCTTCAAGGGTCTCTCACAAGGCTACAGTCAACTTTTAACTGGGGCTGTGCTCTCATTTGAAGTCTCAGCTGGTTAAGGATCCACTTTTGATTGTTGTTTTCAAGATTTAGTTCTCAAGGGTTGTTGAGAGGCTCTTAATTCTTTGCTAGTTATTGGCCAGGGGTAACTCTGTTTTGCCCTATGGGCTTCTCAGTAGGGCAGCTCACAATAGAGCCTCTTGCTTCATCAAAGGGAGGATAAAAGAAGAGTCAGGGAGAGGGTACAAGCAAGAAGCAAGTCACAGTCTTTTCTAGTGTAATCCTGAGGTGATATTCTATCACCTTTGCCACAAGTTATTCATTAGAAATAAACCACTATGTCTAACTCACATTCAAGGGAAGAGGATTACACAAGGTCACAAATGCCAGAAGGTAGGGATTGTTGAAAACCATTTCAGAAATTTCCAACCATAAACCATTGAACTTTATAAAAATTAAAATATTTTGCTCTTCTGAAGACATTGTCATAGACTGGGAAAAAACATTATCCAATAAAAGAACTGTTATCTAAAATATATAAAGAATTCACACAGTTCAATAATAAAAAGACAAACAATTCCATTTTCAAAATGCCAAAAAGCTGGGCACAGTGGCCCATTCCTATAATACAAGCTACTTGGGAGGCTGAGGCAGTATGATTGTTTGCACCCAGGAGTTTGAGGCTGTAGTGCACCATGATCATGTAGTGCACTGTGAATAGCCACTGCACCCCAGCCTGGGCGACAAACTGAAACCCCATCTCAAAATAAAAAACTGGGCAAAAGATTTAAATAGATACTTCATAAAAAATATATGTGGATGGCAAATAAGTACATGACAAGATGCTCAACATCATTATTTGTTATGAAAATGCAAATTAAAACACAATGAGATACCATCATATATCCACTAGAATGTTAAAAAGACTAGCAATACTAGTCTTTGGTGAACATGTGAAGCAACCAGAACTCTCATACACTGCTTGTGGTACTTGAAAATGATGTAATCTCTTTAGGAAACAGTTTGGAAGTTTCCTAAAAAGTTAAACATAAACCTATTATCATGAGATCTTTGGGGTGTTGCTTCATTTGCTGGAAACCTCTGTGGCCATTGGCACCTTTACCCAAGTTTTGCTCAGGCCTGTGGGGCTTGTTTTGCCCACTTGGCCTGTCAGGCTGCACTTGGCTTGCACTGTTGGTCTGGATCCCACACCTACCAAGGGTGAGCCAGGGACAGAGCGGTGAGGAATGTGTGAGTGAGCATGGGGTCTGGCCACTGCACACAGCCAGGCATGCCGGCTGCAGTGGGGCAGGCAGCTCCAGGTGCTGACACAGGTGCTGGCCCCCTGTGAGGCTGTGGCTGGACCAGGCATACTGCAAGCAGCTTCCACTAGGGGCACTGGGGAACACGGTGGCACCTGGAAGCTAGGAGACACCAGGAACCACACAGCCCCAAAGAAGGTGTCACAGCCCTGGCTTGGGGAGCTTCAAGGTCTGGGTTGCCCAAATGGTCGCAGCTCTCCTTTCTTCTCTCCTTCTCATCACCTGCAACATGGTGAGCAGGGGGGCATGTTTAAGCTCTGTTAGTGTTACAGCTCTTTCAGACTTGCCATTTGGGGGTCCCAAGTTCCTGACCCACATCCAGGAAGAATGAGGTATGTGGACAACTGGAGGGTGAGCAAGGTGAAGAGGTGTTTTATTGAGCAACAGTACAGCTCTCAGGAGACCCAAAGTGGGTAGCTCCTTTCTGCAAGCAGGTCGCCCTGACATCTCTGCTTCCTCAGTGGAAAGGAGACCCAGAGTGGGTAGCTCCTATCCACAGACAGGTCATCCCATCATCTCAGCAGAGAGGAGACTGGAGTGGGTAGCTCCTATCCACATGCAGGTCATCTCAACATCTGTGCAGCCCTTAGCAGAGAGGAGACCCAGAGTGGGTAGCTCCTATCCACAGGCAGGTTGCCCCGATGTCTCTGCAGCCCTCAGCAGAGAGAAGACCTGGAGTTGGTAACTCCTCTCCACAGGCAGGCTGTCCCATCATCTGTGCAGCCCTCAGTGGAGAGGAGACCCAGAGTAGGTAGCTCCTATCCACAGGCAGGTCACCCTCATGTCTCTGAAGCCCTCGGCAGACAGGAGATCTGGAGTGGGTAGCTCCTATATGCAGGCAGGTTGTCCCGTTGTCTGTGCAGCCCTCAGCGTGGATTCTATCCACAGGCAGGATAGCTCCTATCCACAGGCAGGTCATCCCAATGTCTGCAGCCCTCAGCAGAGAGAAGCCCTGGAGTGGGTAGCTCCTATCCAGAGGCAGGTTGTCTGGATGTCTCTACAGCTCTCAGTGGAGATGAGACCTGGAGTGGGTAGCTCCTGTCCACAGGCAGTTCATCCTGACAAGTCTGCATCCCTCAGTGGAGACTAGAGCTGGAGTGGGGAGCTCCAATCTGCAGACAGGTCATCTACCGAGTCTGGCTGAGTCCAGGGATTTTTATGGGCTTCAGAATGGAGAAAGTGCATGCTGATTGGTCCGTGGGCGGCCATAGGAGAACCTGAAAAAAGCACCATAAGTTCTCACTTCAGACAGCGGAACTGGCAGCCCGGGCCACAGCCTTCAAGCCATCCCTGGCTTGAAGGTAGGACTTCACCAGGAACCACCTCTTTCCACCCAGGAGCCTGGCTGCCTCCTGCTGCCATCAACTTGCTGTCCATGGTGCTCACCAGCACCCAGGCTGTTCATGCTGAGGGGCACCTGCAAGCTCACACTGAGCTACCCTCTGCCCCCTCTCAGCCTCCCTCCCATGCTCCTCAGTGCCCAAAGTCCAGTGGGGACTGAGGTGGCAAGGGCTGGTGTGTCAGTGCTGCCCCAAGCATACACACTTGGCCAGGTCATGACAGTGCCCAGGCTGGGGTCTCAACTCTGCTCCAAAATCAGACCAGGCACCAGGAGTAGGGAGAGGAGCAGACAATTCCAAGCCTGTGGGGGTAGGGGGCCTTCCTGGCCCCCAGAGCTTTGGAATGCCCGGGTTCACAACCCCGGCTGGGTGACTGCAGGTGCACCTGGAGGGCAGGGCTTCTACCCCTCCAACTCTGAAAGGGGCGGGGCTTCCACCTGTTCCTGGCTCCCTCTGGCTCTGTGGAGCACGCAGCCCCAGCGGTGCCTCCCCACTGCAGCCAGTGTCATGCCTGAGGCCACTCCAGACAGGCTGCAGTTGCCATCACTATTATATAACTCAGTCATTACATTCTATTACATTATTCTATTGCTGCTATAAAAAATTACCACCAACTCAGTGGTTTAAAACAGCACAAGTTTATTATCTTACAGTCTGGAGGTGAGAAGTCTAAAATCAATCTCATTGGGCTACATTCAAGAGTTGGAAAGGCTGGTTCATTCTGGAGGGTCCAGGGGAGATTCAGTTTCCTTGCCTTCTAGCTTCTAGAGACTGGCTGAATTTCTTTGGCTCCTGCTCCCATCCTCCATCTTTAAAGCCAGCAACATAGCATCTTTCAATCCTTCTCTCAGCCCCATTGTCACTTCACTTTCTGTCTGACTCTGACTCTGTTGTCTCCTTCTTACAAGGGCCCTTGTGATGACATTGGCCCGCCTTGGTAATCAAGTGAATTTCCCACCTCAATTTCCCACCCTTCACTTAATCACATCTGCCAAGTACCTTTTGTCATATAAGGTAAATGGCAGAAGGGAATTAGGACATGGACGTCTTTGGCAGATCATTATACAGTCTGGCAAAAACTTGTAGGTATTCATTCCAAAAATAAAGGAAAGCATGTGTTCATAAAAAATCTTTTTATTTTTCCTTGAGACAGGGTCTTACTCTGTTGCTCAGACTGGAATGCAGTGGTGAGATTATGGCTCATTGCAGCCTCAACCTCCTGGGCTAAAGCAATCTTCCCACCTGAACCTCCTGGGTAGCTGGGACCACAGGCATGCACCACCATGTCTGGCTAATTTTTTTTTTTTTGTAAAGATGAAGATTTGCCACGCTGCCCAGGGTGGTCTGAAACTGTTGGCCTCAAGCAATCCTCCCACCTTAGCCTCCCAAAGTGCTGGGATTACAGGCGTAAGCCACCATGCCTGGCCCCTACAAAATCTTTTACACAAATGTTCATAGCAGCTTTATTTGTAATATTTACAAATATTTTATTTGTAAAACAAAAAGTAAACTATTCTCCTTTAGCAAGTGAATGGATAAACAAATTGTGATATATCCACCCAATAGAATACCACTCAGAATTAAAAGAAATTATACAGCAACAACATAGATGAATTCAAAGTAATCACAGCAGATAAAAGGAGCCAGATGATGGTGTACATACGGTATGATTCTATTTATAGAAAAATTCTAGAAAATCTAATCTGTAATCAAAAGCAAATCAGCAGCTGCCTAGGGACAGAGTGGGATGGGAGAGGTGGGTTTGGATTACAAAGGGTCACAAGGGCATTTTTGGGGGTGATGGATATGTTCATTATCTTGATTTTTGTGATGGTTTCATGAGTATATACATATATCCCTTTATGAATGTACAGTTTATTGTATGTCAGTTGTACCTCAGTAAATGTGTTAATACAAACAAAAACAATTGATTCCATTTGGATTAAAGATAATAAAAGGGGTTGGAGCATTTTGCTGGAGGATGAAACTATATTCATCTTGGTTACTTCAGAAGCAAACTGGATTTGGTGGGGGCAGGATGCTTAAACAAATATAAGCAAATCTTCCTCTTTTCTGTTTTTTCTTCATTTTTTTTTTTGCCTTCCATAGATGTTGCTGAAACACACCAAGAAGTTGCTAGCTGTCTTAAAGTTCCTTTTAGAGGACTCTGCTTTAAAAATATTTGCTTAAAAAATATCTAATTAACAGTTGAGGCTCAGAAGTGCTTATTTTCAACTAATAATTTTTTAACTTTCTCTCCCTCTCCCTTTTTTTTTTGTTTTTGTTTTTGTTTGAGACAAGGTCTCTCTCTGTTCCCCAGGCTAGAGTGCAGTGGCACGGTCACGGTTCACTGCAACCTCTGCGTCTGAGGCTCCAGCGATTCTCCCACCTCAGCCTCCCAAGTAGCTGGGACTACAGGTGAGCGCCACCATACCTGGCTAATTTTTGTATTTTTTTTAGAGATGGGGTCTCACCATGTTGCCCAGTCTGGTCTCAAACTTCTGAGCTCAAGTAATCTGTTGGTCTCGGCCTCCCAAAGTGCTGGTATTACAAGCGTAGGCCACCATGCCCAGCCAACTTTCTCTTTTGGTTGTAGATTTCATCACATTGCATGTAACTTCTAGGTCAGAATATAGCAGCATGCCACACAGGCCCCTACTTTCAAAATCCCACTGAAAAACTAGGGTCCAAGTAGAATGCTTTTAGCAGCACATTAATCCAATGCTTTGTACTGAGCACTGATTATATTCAAGGAATTGAATTACATATATTAAGTCTATTTCTCCTTTTGGACTTTCATGGTAAAAGGACTACATATTGTGCTACTGCCTAATATTTTCTGTACTAAGTGGGCTGTAATCTGAAAGGACTATAATGTATGGTCAAAGAAAGAATGAAAATTGCAGTAAGGTCATGAACTTCTTACACAAAGAAATGAAAAATTCTGTTTTATTTCAGATTTAACAATACTAATTGAATGCATAATATTTGCATGATGTCCTAATATTTACACTGAGTGCAAACAATAAATTCTACTATAAAGCAGTCCTGCAAATTGTAGCCAAAATCAATGTTCTTTTGCTTACTGCAGGGAGACTGGTTCTTTTTACTTCTATATAGTTCAACATTCTTGCCATTAGATGGCAGTCAAAACTAATGCAATGATTAAACTCCTCTTCAAGTTTAATAATGGTTTGCGTAGGTACAACGTGTTATTCAGTGGACATATTTATAAAAAGTTCTGTGAAAATTGAAAGGCATTGTCAATGATCTAACATTCCTCTTGGTAACCAGGCATTTTCCAAGGTAAATAGGTATCCCAAAGAGATCAGGTCTTTTTTTAAAATATGCTTTCTGAAAATTTGGAGTATAACATATGTACACTAAAATGCAGAAAGCACCGTCAGTTCGAGGCATCACCACAAAGTGAAAACACCTATATAAGCATCACCTAGATAAAATGAAAGAACGTTACCAGCATCTCGGAAGACTCCCTTGTGCTCTCTCCCAATCATTACCTTCTCCCTTCTCCCCAGAGGTAACCATTATCCTGACTTCTGACATTATAATTTAGGTTTTCCTATTTTAAGAAAGTTTATAAGTGTTATTATATATTCTTTATGTCTGGCTTCTTTCACTCAATATTTTTGTTATTTTTGCTTGTAGGTATATTTCATTCTTTTCCCTTGTGGTTAACAAATTTTATTATATGAATATACCACTATTTATCCATTCTACTATTGGAAATTTGGGTTGTTTCCAGTATTTAGCTATTATAAATAATTTTCTGTGATGAACATCCTTGCATGTGCCTTTGGTGCACATAAGAATGTATGGCGTTTGAGTATATACCTAGGAGTAGAATTTTTGGATTGCATGGTATGCAATATTGCCAAATAGTTTTTCAAATTTGTATCAATTTACACTTCCACCAGCAGTGTGTGAGAATTTCCATCATTCCACATCTTTACTAATACTTGGTGTTGTCGATCTTTTAAATCTCAGCCATTCTGGTAGACAGGTAGCGATATTTCAGTAGGGTTTTAATGTGCATTTTCCTCATACCTAATAAGGTTAAACACTTTTTGAATATATTTTCTTACGTAAGTGTTGATTCATGTATTTTGCCAATTTCCCACCATGTGGTCAATCTTACTGTTTTGTAGGAACTCTTTATATATTCTCCAGATATGAGCCCTTTGTTTGGTATATATATTACTAATACATTTTCCCATTCTGGGTTTGTCTTTTCATTCTCTTACAAGTACTTTTTGGTAAATTTTAATTTACTCATTTTATCAATTTTTTCCTTTATGGTTAGTTCGTGCTTTTTGTACTTTGTTTTAAAAACCTCTGCCTATACCAGAGTTGTGAAGATAGGCTCATATGACATGTTCTAGAAACTTCACTGTATTAACTGTGAAACTCTGTATTTTCACAAAATTCAACTCCACATAGATTTTAGATCAAACTGTGAAATACACTTGTTTACTATTGCTCGCAGTCATGTAACTTGTGGCATTCCTTTCTTCTGGGCACAGGAACCAGAAATAGGATACTAAGAACAGAGAATAAAAATTTGTTTTTTCTCAAATTGTATGTTTGCCTGTGAAGAAATTCTTTCTTGCCAATTTTGCTGAAATGGAGAGAAGAAAGGGTATGCAAGAGACACCACTTCTTCAGGTTAACTCCAGGAGAATGATCTAGAAAGTGTTCTAGGATACTCAGCTGGGCGTGTTTTCTTTTTGCAGATTGAATCCTGAAGTATTGTAGTCAGTCATTCCTTTAACATTTAATGACACCTTTTTTTTTTTTTTTTTTTTTGAGACACAGTCTCGCTCTGTTGCCCAGGCTGGAGTGTAGTGGCATGATCACAGCTTACTGCAACCTCAACCTTCTGGGCTCAAGTTGTCCTCCCACCTCAGCCTCCTGAGCAGCGGGGATTATAGGCACATGCAATTATGGCTGGCTAATATTTTTATTTTTTGTAGAGGCAGGAGGGTCTCACTATGATCCCCAGGCTGGTCTCAAACTCCTGGACTTAACGCTATCCTCCTACCTTTGGCATCGCAAGTGCTGGGATTATAGCCATGAGCCACTGCACCTGGCCTTAAATGACATTTGAGTAATAGTGAAGATGAGATAAATTGTGAACAGGCAGGGTGTCTCCTTGAAGCAGTCTGGGTAAATTGCTATGAGAGCACAACACTAGGAAGAGTTTCCAGGGGTAGCAGATCCTTGTTACTCCTGGACCCACCCACTAGAAGTGCAGAAAAGGCAGGTTACTTCATAGGTGGATAAGCAAATGTTCAGTTACCCTTCCGTGTAATCTGGTGGCCAAAAACATTAATTAAGAGTCCCCTCTCCTGAACCTTCAGCTTAAACACTGAGCAGCTTCCTGTCTCACCACACCTAAGCGGAGATTTGTTTGAACTCACCGCACATGAGTCCTTAAACAGAACCTCTCCAGCCTTGCTCGAAGTGAGTCATTTATTTTCTGGGTCTTTCCTGGGAGATGCAGGGAATGGTGTTCGTGTGAGTTTGTGGTGTGTTTGTGTTTGCTGTTTTTTTTGGCAAATTCCACAGAGCAATGTGTGTGATATTCATTAATAATCAAAATACACTATGGAGTTAACAAAAATACATGCAAACATTATGGCTCCATCACTGGAAATTTAGAAATTCTGACTTAATAGGCCTACAGTGAGGCCTGGGCGTTGTTGGTTTTTGTAATTTTAAACTTTCTTTAGATAGATGAAATACGGACAATGTAATAAAATTAAATGTACAAAAGAGAAGTAGTGAGAAGTAGGACTCTTAAAAAAATCATCCCAGTCTCCTAGTTCCCCTGTCCAGAGGGAAGTACTACTTCCAGTTTCTTGTGTTTCCTTCCAGAGGTATTCTGTGCATGCACACAGAGAGTGAGATTTTCTCTTTTAAACAGAAGTGATAGCATCATTTACTACTGTTCTGAATATTGTAAGTCACTAATTTTTAAAAGGCTCTCCAAGAGATTTTGAAGCAAATGCTTCATTAAGAGCTACCGATAAAAGCTATGCTTCTGTTCCCCGCTAAAAGCTATGGATGCATCTATTAAAAATCTTTTATATCTAATTTCATGTATTCAGCAATGCCCTCAAATCTGTGGTCTAAATTCATCGGGTTAAGATTCTGTGATCTAGGGTGTTCAATTTAAGAATACTTGGTGTTACCAGACTAAAATACAGGATGCCTAAATTTGAATTTCAGATATAAAATAGTTTTTAGTGTAAGTATATTCCATGCAATATTTATAATATCTGAAATTCAAATTTAAGTGGGAGTCTGAATATTTAATCTGGCAGCCCTATAGAAAATTTTGAGTCATCGGAAGTTATTCCAACTGATAGTCTGTAGAATGCCCTCTTTTTGAGACGACCTAGGTTATAATTTTAAAACCAAGCCCTTTAGGTTAAAGCCAAATTCTCCGAGTTTAATGATAAATTAGGTATCTGTTGGCTTACTTCAACATAAGTGGATTTAATTTGCTGTTTTATCTCATGGGATAAACCTGTATTGTTACAGTGAAGTGGCCACTGAAATTAAAAAATAAACTTGAGGCCAAAAGTTTGAGACCAGCCTGAGCAACATAGTGAGACCCTCTTTCTAAAAACACAAGAAATTAGCAAGATTTGGTGGAATACAATGTAGTCACTGCTACTCAGGAGGCTAAGGTGGGAGGATCACTTGAGTTTGAGGAGGAATTGAGGTCCAGGAGTTTAAGGCTGCTGTGAAATATGATGTTATGCTTCATGTCACTGCCCTCCAGCCTGGGCAACAGAGCAAGACCCTATCTCTTTAAAAACAAACAAACAAAACACCAAATCTTGAATTTACACATAGTAGATTATGTGTATTACTTTTAAAGAATTTAAAATATCTAAAGTCTGAGCCATGTTAGTCTTTAGAATCAACATTAAAATCTTAGCAGACTGGATTTGGATAAGGATAAAGAGAACCGGCCTACAGGTAAGTGTTCATGATTGATTATTTAAATCATTTTTATTATCAATAAAAAAGTTATTAAGCATTTACTTAAATGGTGAAAAATTCTGACATGAAGGATGCAGAATTGTGGTTTATTATCTTTTAAGTAAATCAATAATAACATATTATGCTGCAGTTTGCCACGGTTACCACAGGGCTGAACGAAGGAGGATGAACGAGAAATGAAAACTTAAAACAAAAGAAACTGTCTTAAAGAAGGGATCTGGGGAAGAAGAAGAGGGCTTCCTGCTTCTCCTGAGCAAAGGCAGCCGCCTTGAGCTTCTACAGCCGTTCATATTTATTGGGTAGATAGAGCAGGGAGCAGGAGGTAATGATTGGTCAGCTACTTAACTGATCACAGGTTCACATTATTGCTAACAGGCTTCAGATGTGCCTAATCACAAGAAACACATGTGCCTGGGGCGTGACTGCCCTCAGCATTCCTTCTGGGCGGCAGACGCAGTTTATCAGTTTGCCAACACCCTGCTTTCAAGGGAACAGTTTGCTGTTTACTCATATAGCCTCCAGTGGTATACTGAGTTGGTCACAAACCTCACTCTTTCGGCCTGCAACAATATTATAATAAATATCAAATGACAAAGAATTACAAATGTTAGAATTCTACTATGAAGATAGTAGAGGCAAAGATTACCACAATGGATATGATTTTGTTATGTAAGAGATGAAAAGAACTTACAATTGTGTTAGACCCTGAGTATCCCAGACAATATCTGAATGGACTCAATAAAATTAAAATTTATCATTTCATTTCAGAATTGTAGCTACAGTACCTTTTCATTTCCTTCCTTGCTAATCTACATAGGATTTAGACGGTGGTATGCTTATGTTTAACAATCAGTGCTCCAGCAAAAAAGCCCTGATTGGAAGCATTTCCTAATTCCTGTGGTGTAAAAACTCTTACCATGACTGCTATCAAGCTAACACTTTTTAACAACCTGTTGGCAAAATTCCTGAAAATTTGTTCTTGTGAATCTGTACAAGCTGATTTTATTTCTATGAGTTCATATGATGTACCTGTCTGGTTTTCATAAAAAGAAAACAGAGAATGTTTGTTCTTTGTTAACTGGTGTGCATATCTTGAAAATTTTTATCACATGCCAAAAAATTTCCAAACAAACAAAACTCAACAACAAGAAAAAAAATAGGAATACTTTAAGAAATTAATATAAATTTTGAACGGGTTTGGGAAAGTACAACCAACACCTAGAGAAAACTATAACTTTTGTTCTACCAGGTCTCCTGCCCTGAAGAAAATTTAATATAAACAAATACCTAAACGTTTTTAAAGTTACACAGTTCTATCATAATGCAGTGGGAAAAATCCAACCAATGTAGAAAAGTAGACATAAGTTACCTCTTTAAACACGTCTATTCCGTTTGATTTATACAGAATTTTCTTTTTGTTTTTCCACATTTCACTAGAGCAATTACATGAAATGCTTTAACTAGATTCAATAATGGTGAGTAGAATTCCAAAAAATATAAAATGGCCTCTCTGTCTCCCTCTCACTTTTTTTCCCTCTCTCTTTCTTTCTTTCTTCAGGGAGCCACCTTGAGCAATGCCCTTGAAGTTTTGGATTTCTTCCAATTCTTGGGTAGGAAAACTGGCAGTACAGAAAGTAGTGATGACTATTAACTAGCCAGTGCCATTCTTCATTTGGCTGGCATGGACTCAGCATGCTAGTGTGATCCCATTTTTGAAACATTAAAATGGTACTGCTCTTTGATTTTCTTCCTTAAGGTAGTTTTAGCTTGGTTGTTCTGGCCTAGCTACTTGGAGGATAATTTTATTTCTGGACATTGTCTCTGTAGCTTTAATTTTAAGACAATGTCTTAAGATTTTCAAATGACAAGGGATTGATTTATGGTTGAAAGTTGATGTTCTTGGACTAGTAAATTATTATATATCCCAGAAAGCAGCAGTGAAAAAACCTTGTTTCATATTTTGCCTTAATAAAGGATTCATGAAGGGAATATTTGAAGCCAGAAAGGGCATTAGCTAAATGTTTATAACATAAAGAAATTATAAAAGGAATTTGCATTTGAATTGCTACATGATAATATATGCAAAAGAAAACATAACACTTTAATGGATTATTATAGACCAGAGTTCTATGATATGCCTGAAAAGAAAATGCATTCAATAAGTTATTTTTCATAATAAAAAGATACATTGTAATAATTGTTTAAATTGCTAAAGCACCTTTGTAATTTAAGCCCTTTCAAGTTTACTTGTAGAGCAGCTTCATTGTATATGGAGAAAATAGAACAATATCATTCTCTTGTTTCTTAGTATTATTACCTTATAAATTATGTAATATGAAATTGAAACTATGTGGTGATTGATTGCCAAGATAGGTCAAGTAGCAAAAAAGTATAATTGGTTTGAAGATTTTTACATTTAATTATTCAGATTATGATATAGAGGTAGCATCTGGAATAAATTAATATTAGATTTCTACTATAATAAAGAGATATTTCTTTCACGATTCTGAAAGTTATGTTTTAACATTTTAAATTTAATTTACTTTAATTTTTTAACATAAGAGATGGGGTCTTGCTATGTTGGCTGCGTTGGTCTTAAACTATTGACCTCAAGCAATCCTCCCACCTCAGGCTTCCAAAGTGCTAGGATTACGGGCATGAGCCACTGTACCTGGCCAGTTTTAACATTTTTAGAGATAAAAATTCTGTGCTTGAACTGCTTACAAGATGCCTTGTCATGAGTCTATAAAGAATAAGTTATCTGTAAAAATAATTTAATGCCAAAATGATTTTGATTATGTGAAAAATCATAAACGTCTTATAAACTGCCATACTGATAATATACATTTGTGTATGTGACCATGTGTATGTAAAATATCTGCATGTTTGTTGGCTAAAATGCCTATATGCTATTTTAGAGAGGATTTGTTCTGATAGGAAATACTTTGAAATCTGATTAATCTTTATTATTTTTTAACAAAGTATAACACTAAACATTTATTTCTTTATTGTGAAAGTTTTCACTTTTTAATTGTTTTTGCTTAAACATCGTTGAACCAGTGACTTTTAATGTCATGAAAGAATTTTATAAATTACAAATAATTCTTTAGAAGAGATTATTTAAGGTGGTAATATGAATTATATTAAAAATTTTATAGTAATGGAGGGTAACAGAAATTTTATTTAAATTTGAATATTACAACTTGATGCAGGGCTGGGTGCAGTGGCTCACTCCTGTAATCCCAGCACTTTGGGAGGCTGAGGTAGGAGGATCACTTGAGTCCAGGAATTTGAGACCAACCTGGGCAACATTGTGAGACCTCTGTCTCTACAAAAATAAATAAATAAATAAAAATAAATACATAAATAAAATTAGCCAGGTGTGATTGTGTGCCTGTGGTCCTAGCCACTCAGGAGGCTGAGGTGGGAGGATCACTTGAGTCTGGGAGGTCAAGGCTGCAGTGAGCTATGATGGTGCCACTGCACTCCAGCCACTCCTAACGTCTCCAGGACATTAGGAGACCTTGTCTCAAAACAAAAACAAATAAGAAAACCCTTGATGCCCCCAAATTTAGCTTTTTGAAGAGAAATGAATTGTTTTAATTGTGGAATCCTGCTTCAGAACCTTGGAAGAAGAAAAAATCTTCATGTAGGAGGTGAGCTTTATGTTCAATTGGGAAATTACATAAACAGCACGGTTGAAAATTTTAATGTGAACAGTAGATTATTTTACTTTAAAGGGAAATCCTCGCTGGGCGTGGTGGCTCCCGGCCTGTAATCCCAAAACTTTGGGAGGCTGAGGGGGTTGGATCTCTTGAGCCCAGGGGTTCAAGACCAGCCTGGGCACCAATGGCAAAACCCCATCTTTACAAAAAAATCCAAAAAATTAGCCAGGTGTGGTGGTGAGCACCTGTAATCCCAGCTACTTGGGAGGCTAAGGCAGGTGAATTGCTTGAGCTGGAAAGGTGAAGGTTGCAGTGAGCCCAGATGGCACTACTGCACTGCTGGGCAACAAAGCAAGACTCTTTTTCAGAAAAAAAAAAAAAGATAAATCCTTTAACTTCGGTTTAAATTATATTCTATAGGTCTTAGCTTTTATGACAATACTTAGATATAATAAATCTTGGTATTGCTGTGGTGCTAAATAATGAGACACTCATTTAATAAATCCATTTCCCGGCTGGGCGCAGTGGCTCACGCCTATAATCCCAGCACTTTGAGAGGCTGAGGGGGGCAGATCATTTGAGATCAGGAGTTCGAGACCAGACCGGCCAACATGGTGAAAACCTGTCTCCACTAAAAACACAAAATTTAGCTGGGCGTGGTGGCAGGCGCCTGTAATCCTAGCTACTAGGGAGGTTGAGGCAGGAGAATTGCTTGAACCTGGGGGGGTGGAGGTTGCAGTGAGCAGAGATCGCGCCACTGCACTCCAGGCTGGGTGAGAGAGTGAAACGCCGTCTCAAAAAAAAAAAAAAATCCATTTCCCCTTACTAATTCATGTTACTTGCAATTGCAAAATACATTCATGATTCTAGGGAGTGATAGGAAGTGATAGGAGAGGCGGTTAACAGTGTTAGGTGACATAAATAAACGAAGAAATTATTTTGGAATAGAGGCAATGTAGAAAAATGTTAGAAAGTGTTGTTCAATCCTTCACAGGCTTTTCACTGCATGGTACAAACTTAAGCATTTAAAAATTGGCTATAACCCACTTGGAAGAGGGCATTTGTATGCTTAAAGTGGCCTCAGAAAAGGACAGCAGAGAATTTAGGAAGATTAGCAACTGGACTGTCAGGCGAACTCAGGCTGTTGGCCTCAACTCCAAGAGGGAGCGCAGCTAGGCAAAAGAATACGGATTAAGCGGAAGAGGTTGGAACACCTGTGCAGGCCAGGTAGGGGAGGAGTTTCGATGCTGACAAAGAACCCGTTGGGAGAGCTTCCTAAAACACCCAGCTGTCATGACGCACTGAGGAGTACTCTACTAGTTGACTGCTTTGAAGTGTGTGTGTGTGCGCTTGCTTGCTTTAGGAGACAAGCTATTAATACTAAAGCATATGTTAGGGAGTTGCTCAGCGTACTTGATATCTAGTAGCACCAGCCAAACTAGCTAACAGCCTTTCCATGGAGATAGGCCAGGAAGTAGCTCCATAGAGAAAAAAGGAAGTAGTGGACCTGCCTCCAAGGTTCCGATACTGGGAGGTGAAAGAGATCTGAAGTTCCGAATAAGCTGTTTACACTACCAGAGAAAAATCTGGCTCCCATCCAACCCTCACCCACGAGGTGCCCATTCCAGACATGGGGCAAGCTGCCTTCTCATCTTCCGCAGGTGACAGCTCGGCTCACATTTGTCCACGTCTTCCATCTCTTGCGCTGGCAACATCCCTAAATGATTACTGGAAGAGCTGCCTCTTTTTATAATTTCCTGACAGAATTTATAAAATTAAAATATTTAATTAAAGACAGAATCGGGGACATGTTGCCTTCACATTTGCTGTTCAACTTGTGCACATTTTGGTGGTTCCCAAGAATCGTCATGCCAAAGCATCAGGCTTGAAAGGAGAGATCACCTTAAGCATCAAGATTTAAAAAAATAAAACACAACTCTCCTCAGTCTAAACTCTAGGATTTGGATGACGCTTCCCTGTCAAGGTTTCTCCCGAGTGGAGGAGACAAGAGGCAGGAAAGGCAGGTAACTAAAATTGCCTCATGTAAAGGGGCTCAGCGCAGAGGAGGAATGAGATAATAGCGGCGGTGGGGGTCTTTTCCCTTCTCTCCCTTTCTATCTTGGAAACAGGGGTCCGAGTGGCAGCGGAGTGGGGGCAGTCCAAGCTCCGGGGTGCCTGCAGGAGGAGACTCGACCAGCGAGAGGGGCCGGCGAGGGTGACCAGGTGCCCGCTTGGGGACCCCGCCGGCGGTGGCCAGGCTAGCCCAGGTCCTCCCCGATCCCAGGATGCACTGCGCCCCGCCCCCTCCCCGCGCCGCGTTCCGCCTCCCCTCGGCCCCGGCCCCCTCCCGCCCAGCGCGGGGAGGCGGGGACGCGGCGGCGGCGGAGGCTTCTCCAGTCGCGTCTTTCTCACTCACTGGGGAGCCCGGCGGTGGCGGCACCTTTCGAGGTAGACCCGCTGAGCTGCTAGCCCGCCGGCCAGCGAGTGAGAGGTCGGACAGACTGTGGAGCCGACAGACTGTGGAGCCGACAGACTGACGGCCAGCGGCACCGCCAGACGGCCAGAAAGTTCCGCCATGAGCTGGGGCACGGAGCTGTGGGTGAGTGGGGGAGAGGGGCGCCCCGCACGGACCCCGGCCCCTGAGAAGCGCGGGTTGGGCGGGCGCCGCGGACCTTCGGCGGTGAAAGCGCGCACCGCCGTCCTCGGTCCGGCGCTGGCGGAGGGTGAGGGTCCCGCTCGTCTTTGTGTGCAGACTCCTCTTCCCTTCTCGGCCGGGGGTCTAGGGGGCCGCTAGTCCGTGCTCCCGCCTTTGCCGCCGTGGTGCGGCTCGGGCGGCGCCCGGGACGGCCGGGGGAGCAGCCCGCGGGCTCCTGCGTCCGCCGTGATCCCCTCTTGTTCCTTCTCCCTCCTCCACCTTCACTTTTCCCGACGCCTGGCTTCGCGCCCGGCGGCTCCTCTCTCCCTTTGTATCTCTCCTCCCGGAGGCGGGGGAGGGGGCCCATTGTCCCCAAGGGGCGCTGTTCGAGGGCGGGGAGGGGACCGGCCGCGATTCCTCGCCCGGGCCAGGTCCGCGGGGCTAGGGCGTCGCCCGTCTAGGGCGGCGCCGCCCAGAGCCCTCGTCCCAGGTATGGGGACCCAGGCGGCTTTGTTCGGAGCCCGGCCTCGGGCCAGCCAGGCCCAGCCCACACGCCCATTTCCCTCTCCCTGCCTCAGTGGTTCGGGCGGGCACAGCTTCGAGGGACTCCGGTTTGGCCACCCCCGGCTGCAGCCTTTGGGCTGGTGGGTTGGTTTTGGGGGCTGAATTAAATCGAGTGATCGATGAGGAAGCTAATTTTACCAAAAGGAACGTACAGTTTCCCTGTTGCTTTACTTCCCTTTCCGTTCTTTATTCTCACTTGTTCTTTCTCCTTCGTTCTCTCCTTTCCTTTCCTCCTTGCCTTTCTTTGGCACAGGAGGCTCCAGACAATGCCCAGTGTCTGGCCAAGGTACGGGCGGAGGGTAATAGGTCGGAGAATTTGCTCCTGGCGCCGGCGCGGAAGGGTCGAGGTGTGGAGGGCAGTGATTTCTCAGGTGCGGCCGGGGGAACTGGGGGCGTGGGGGCGCTGTCCCGAGAGCCGCCTGGCCTCAGCCACTCCCCTTTTTATTCCACCTGTGCCTGTTTTCCGTGCCTTTTGTTCGCGAGGATCTCGTGAAATCACTGCAGAGAAAGGGGAGAAATAACTTTTGAGTATGTGTGTGCCCAGCTAGGGTGGGAGTGAAAGCCAACGGGTTAATTGAAAGGCAAAATGTTTTCTTATTTTTCACGTCTACTCATAGATTGGGAATCTTAGAACTGTGAGACTTTAGAGTCCATCTAGTGAATGCTTTACTTAGCCAGCCAGGAATCTCTTGTGCAACATTCTGTACAAGTGCTTACCCAGTCTGTAAACACACCACCCAAGAGAAAATACCTTAGGAGCCCCTTCATTCCGTTTCTTAGATAGCATTAATTGTTCTTATATTGGGGAGGATTGCATGGTAAATGAATTACGTAAAGTTTAATTCTTTTACATTGGTTAGTTTCTCAGGCATTATTGACCTTTTTCCCTTACACTTTGTGCATTCTATAATTGATTATAGTGAATTATCAATGAAAGGAAATGGGTATAGTTTTATTTTCAATTTTTCAATTTTTTAATTTTTTCATGCCTACCAGAGTGCATTCATTCGTTTTTATAATTACAAAATATTTTAACTTTTACCTACTTAAATGACTTGTGCTTCAAAGGAAACTAAAATGTAAGTAGAATACTTTTAAAAAGCAAACATAGGAAAACAGTGGAGGCATGTTATTTAGATTTAACTCTTAAGATTTTTAAAAAATTCACTTTGTATCACACTAAAGAATAACAGTTTTAAGGAAAAACATTTTAGTGAATAATAAAATGTGATTTTAAAAGTTTTTTTTTTAAACTTATGGTACTACGTAAGGAAACGATTCCATTCCTCTACTGTCTCCTGTAATTTGGTTACTTTCAGCATTTAAAGAGTTTCTCAGCAATCTGAAAAGATAAACTGTAGAAGAGATGGGAATTTTTGTTCTAACTAAAATTTGCTTTGTGTCCTTTGGAAATTCTGAAAAAAGATTTTTAATTTTTCTCAACATTTAATACATCTCCATATTTTAAGATTTTTAGTTTGAGGATTTGAGGAAAACATTTATTAGAAACTAAGTAATGTAGAGTGAACTAATATCAACTTGGTGTCTGAAACTTAGATAAGCAGAACTTGGTGTAGAGGACTATTGTTGGGACTAGAAGAAACCTTAGAAAAATTTGAGTATGCTTCCTCTTTTTACTGTTCTCAGTTTTGAAAAAGGATTGTACTTCTAATGGATTGTAATGTAATACAAACACCTGTACTGTGCTCTTGCCATTGAGGAATTTGAGGTTGGGAAATTCTCTCGAAATTTTGGATTTAGAAACCAGTTCTCCTATTATTTCATATTTAGAATCACATTACTGTCCCAAAGAGTTAATTATTGAGAATATGTTGTTACAGAAAAATGATACGTAGCCATGCACTTAAACCTGAGTCTGTTTCTTGTAACAATCATTGGAATTTTTATTGCTATTTTAATGCTTCTTAAGTCTTATGTTAAATTTGAGAAAAAAAGGAATTCAATAGAACGGCTCTAATACTGACTTTGGGGGACTTTTATAGTGATGTGCTGAGTGGATCGTGTCAGACTTTGGTCGCGTAGTTGTTAGGGGATATGAATTAACTTGTAATAAATTTGAGCTGTGCTTACAGGGATTTCTAGTGTTCCAAATGAGTAAATAAGTTAGTGAATATATACTACAGTCACAGTTTTGCATTGTATTCTGGGTAATACCAAAGAAAGAGATGATACTGTCTTCACTTCTTCAGGATGCGCGGTAGCATCTTAGGCATTGCTTATTGTGTTCATTTGTTTATTACATAGCAAGAATGGATGGATCAGATAGCCAAATATGAATTAATAATTTCACAAAGCACAGATTTTGAAATTACTAGCTTTTTTTTTTTTTTTTTTTTTTAACAGATAGGGACATTAGAGATTGGGAAAGACCTATGTTTAGTAAATAAGTTTTACTTATTAAGAAATAGGTTTTTAGTTTTTGAGGACCTAGTTAAAGTTCGACAGAAAAAAATCTGTGTATGGGTTGTGAATGTGTGTATAAATATGAAAAATATGGCTGAGCACCTCACATTCATATGATTTACTGAAAAATTTGCTACCCAAGGAAAATGCTGGACAAGTCTGGTAGTTAGAAGATGGATTCAAATATCTGATTTAATTTATAAGTGCATATAAATCTTTTTTATGCCTTAATTTCCTGGTCGATATAATCTTTGGCCCTTAGTTTAAGAATGTGTAATTTAAAAGCCATTGTTATTTTCATCATATTATTTATATTATTATTATTTTTGAGATGGAGTCTCTTCTGTTGCCTAGCCTGGAGTGCAGTGGTGCGATCTCGGGTCACTGCAACCTCAGCCTCCCTGGTTCAAGCCATTCTCCCACCTCAGCCCCCTGAGTAGCTGGGATTTCAGGTGCACACCACCATGCCCGACTGATTTTTGTATTTTTAGTAGAAACAGGTTTTCACCATGTTGACCAGGCTGGTCTTGAACTCCTGACCTTGTGATCCGCCCGCCTTGGCCTCTCAAAGTGCTGGGTTTACAGGCGTGAGCCACCGTACCCGGCCTTCATCATATTATTAACTAAATGCATTTGACAAAGCTTATATCTTTTTGGAAGAAACTGAAAAATGTGGGTTGAGTGATAGATTAGGTGGATAATTTATGTATTATCCTCAGTGTTAACCTTTTAATGCTTTATTATCTTGGCTTCATAACACTTTATATAGCACTTAAATTTACATTGTAAGTGACTAGATTGTCCTTGAGTGTAGAAAGGCTGGATTCATCTTTGTTTTCACTGACCAAAACAGTGCTTGTAGGTGATCATGCATGTTTTGCCCAATTGCATTAATAGTTGATTGCATTACCCAGAGTATTGATTACTAATTAGCAAGTGTATCTTTAGGGTTCTGAAGGCCTTTGTAGATGATGATAGGTTGGGTGATCTAGATAACAGCTCAAGAAAGTCTAAAGCTGAAACCAAAATTATAAAGTTAAGTTTTACTGCTTGGGTTAAACATTTTTGTCAAGTAAAATGGTAAAAGGATGGGGAAGAAAAGACCTACAGGTAATTTCTGGTGAATTTACTTGATTGATAGCTTGGTAATGTGACTGCCTAAATAATTGGTGAAATCTTAGGCCACATTAATAGATTTATCTGTAACAAAGGTATTGGGTCTCATAGTCTACTGGTTAGACCATATCTGTAATATATATGTATATTTTTAGAGATGGGGTCTTGCTATATTCTCAGGCCAGTCTTGAACTCTGTGCTCCACAATCGTCCTTCCTTAAGCTCTCAAGAAGCTGGGACTGTCTATAATATTGACTTTAATTTTACTTCACATTTTTTGGAGGGTGCTTGTCTAGAGGAGGTTGACAAAGAAAATTCATTATTAATGTAAACTGAATTGCTTCTCCAAAAGTAAATGAAAGGCCCTGAAACTGCTGTAGGAATTCAGTTTTGTTTTAAAAATACAATAATTTTGTGTCTATTATTTGGGAAGCACTGTTATGTTTGGTGAGATTTATGAAGGCTTATGATATTGGCCCTGCCCTGACAAAAGGTAGAGTTGCTTTGAGATGATATAACTTTACTGTAAACTCCAAAATACTTCCCTACATTGATACCACTGCCCAGAATGCCCTCTGTTGACCAATTCCTATCAACCCCATGCCTCCAGACTACCCATTCTGGATATTGTCTTTCTTATGGGACTACCACCTTATATTACGGTTATTATAGTTATTTCTTGTGTATTCAAATCTTAGGGAAATTGTCATGGTATAAATACTTAAATATCTTACATTCCCTTTTGTTGGTAGAAATTGTTGTGTTCAACATTGTATTACAGACGTTATTGCTATTAGTTAAGGAGGATGAGTGAGAGGTATCAAGATATCTGTTTATGTCACCATTCCATAATGACTATAATAAGTTGGAAGCTAGAGAGCTGCCTCTAACCAATATCTCCTTTGCATAGCCACTTATACTCCATTTACTTCCATTTGCTTGCTTTCTTTGCCTTTTTCTTAAAATATTTGCTCTTTCTCCTTCCCCCACCCTATAAACCTATAAAATATGATTTTGGCTGGAAACTTTAAAAAAACCTCTTCTACCAACTTTTTCCTCTGTCAGCTAGTTTGTAGAGAGGAAATAGTAAGAGAAATAGTAATGGCTTATAAATGTCAAATACCTTCCGTGTATATCAACAAGTGCCGTCTTATTTAATAATCTTCAATCTTTAAACATTTTCACTTCAATAGCAAAAAAAATCTGTCTTGGGGAATATATCTATAGAATATTAAAAACTGGTAGGAAAGGTTATGTAAAGGTTTTGTTTTATAGAATGTGAAAGCCGTTCCATATTTCAGTTCAGGCCTTGTCTATCTAATACACCTGAAACACATAAACAGGACTGATGCTTGTTCATTCAACAGATGTTTATTTCATGCGTATTATGGCTTCAGCACTAAGCTAGGCTTTGTGGGGCATACTAAAAGAATCAATTAGATATCAGCATGAGCCTCAAAGCAACCCTAAAACAAGTAGAAAGTAATAGATGGACTTTAGGGCTGTGAAAAGTGACTTTTCATTCTAGATATCACAGGAAAATCTTTAGGAAGACTCTGTCATTTGACCTAGGTTTTGGAATAAGAAGGGTTATGCAGGTGGGGGTTCCTGACAGGTTCCTAGAGGGCAGATATTGTGTCTTACTCATTGCTTATTCATTGTCTGATTCATTGCTGTATCCTGCCTGGATTAGCCTGACATTAGTAGGGTCTTTAATAAATGTTTGTTGGACTGACCTGAGTCTAGTGTTGCATTTGACTTGAATTTGAGTGCAGAATGTCTGAAAGTAGTGATGAAGGGTAGACTGGAACCAGGCAGGCAAAGAGGTTGGTCTGGCTGATTGCTTGATTCATGAACCTCTTGTGTGTGTGTATGGGTGTGTCTGTGTGTGTGTGTAGTTACGCATTTGTATATAATCAAACCACTTTTCAGACCATTTAAAAATTCACAGAAGGAAATCTTAGTTTATTGGTAGAAGGGATTACCTCTTGCTTCTGAATACTTTGGTGGCAGGAGGGGAATACTTCTGGGTTTTAGAAGATGAAAGTGTATTTATTTTAGCGCCCCTGCAAGAATATTTGAAGGATGTTATTTCCTTTAATAATATGTTACTAATTTGAAATTAGTTTTATTTTTAAATATATATTATTACTACAGCTCGTTTATATTGTTTTTTATTTTCCCTTTATCTGTGACTGTATACTGTAGGCCCTCCATATCATTTGATTTCCACGTCTGTGGATTCAACCAACCGTGGACTGGAAATACTAATTAAAACAATCATACAACAATAAAAATAATACAGATCTAAAAACAATACAGCATAACAACTATTTACACATATCATTTACATTGTATTAGGTATAAGCAATCTAGAGATGACTTAAAATATGTGGGACGATGTGTGTAGGTTATGTGGGTTATGTGCATATACTGTGCTGTTTTATTTTTATTTATTTATTTTTTGAGACAGAGGCTTGCTCTGTCACCTAGGCTGGAGTGCAGTGGCGTGATCTTGGCTCACTGCAAGCTCCGCCTCATGGGTTCATGCCATTCTCCTGCCTCAGCCTTCCGAGTAGCAGAGACTACAGGCGCCCACCACCACGCCTGGCTAATTTTTTGTATTTTTAGTAGAGACGGGATTTCCCCATGTTATCCAGGATGGTCTCGATCTCCTGACCTCGTGGTCCACCCGCCTCGGCCTCCCAGAGTGCTGGGATTAGCGGCGTGAGCCACCCCACCTGGCCTGTTTATTTTGCTGGAGTGCAGTGGCACAATCATAGCTCACCGCAGCCTCAAACTCCTGGGCTCAAGCGATCCTCCTGCGTCAGCCTCTCAAGTAGCTAGGACTCCAGGCATGTGCCACCATACCCAGCTAATGTATTTTTTGTAGAGACAAGGTCTCGCTGTATTGCTCAGTCTGGTCGTGAACTCCTGGCCTCAAGTGACTTTCCTCCCTCAGCCTCCCAAAGTACTGGGATTACAGGCATGAGCCACTGTGCCTGGCCCTATGCCACATGCCATTTTGTAAGGGACTTGAGCATCCATGGCGAATACCAATGCTGGTGGACAACTATATTTTTACTTCTATATCAGTTTAAATATCAGTGCTTTTTCTGGAGGTGAGAGGGTGTTCACTGGGAAAAATGCAGTTAGTTTAGATCCCCACTCTTCTGCTTTAATTCCTAGTTTCATGAGCTGATTTATGTACTAAGAGTATTCTAATAAGAAAATATTTTAGAATATTTGAAATATCACCTTCTAATTGATGACAATGATAAATGCTTTAAAACTGCAAATTGTGCTTTAAAAATAATAAAAATAATCTATTAGTGTTACAGATAATTTTAATATTGTCATCTGTGCCTTTCAGCATTTTCCTTTTTTTCCCAAAATAAGTTGTATTAACTTCTATGATTGGTTTTACAGAATTTTCATTGACTAGTTCTTTGAAACCTCTTTTATACTATAGGGGGATGCTGTCGGGCATTGTGAGATGTTATCTACCTGGGCATGGGGGTACACCCCTCTAGTCTCAACTGTTTGGGAGGTTGAGGCAGGAAGATTGCTTGAGCCCAGGAATGAGTCCAGCCTGGGCAATATAATGAGACACTATCTCCAAGGAAAAATAATGTCTGACTGCTTTTTGTAATGTGGGAGTCAGCATTTATAATCTGTATGGAGCCCAAGAAAAAAAATCTATAATAACAAGGATAAAAGTGTATGTAAAGTGTCCGTGTTGAATCCAAATTAGTTATTCACGTTTGGCAATTGGGGCATTTTTTCCTTAAGTTCTTGATAGATAACTAATCAGCAGACTTTACAAATATCTCATGAAAGATGGGAAATACTAGTATTTGTATACTTGTTATAGTTTGAAAAGAATCAGTGTATAGAGTGAGATTTTTCTATTTTTGGCACATCATAATTTTGTTGTTTTTAGGGAGTAAAGGATATCTGTTTTGTTTTTGCTGTGTCCTTGCTGCACACCCAATTTATAGAAAAGGAGCCTGGTGCAGCTGCTCATGCTTGTAATTCCAGCACTTTGGGAGACCAAGGTGGGTGGAGCTCTTGAACCCAGAGAAACCAGCCTGGGCAAGATGGTGAAACCCCTTCTCTACCAAAAAAAAAAAAAAAAGCAAAAATAAGCTGGGCGTGGTGGTGGGCACCTGTAGTCCCAGCTACTCAGGAGGCTGAGGCGGGAGGATCACCTGAGCCCAGGAGTCGAGGCTGCGGTGAGCTGGTATCTGCCTCTGCACTTTAGCTTGGGTGATAGAGCAAGACCCTGTCTCAAAAAAAAAAAAAAAAATCGTTGCTTTTGGGGGAGTATTTACAGGGGATGACAAGCCACTGAATCTCTCTATTGATTCAACAAATTTGAGTGCTTAATATATGCCAATTGCTTTTCTTTCTTATCTTTTTTGAGACAGGGTCTCACTTCCATAGCCCAGGCTGGAGTGCAGTGGTGCCATCACAGCTTACTGCAGCCTCGACCTCCCTGGCTCAGGTGATCCTCCATCCTCAGCCTCCTGAGTAGCAGGACTACAGGTTCTTGCCACCACACCCAGCTAATATTTGTATTTTTTGTAGAGATAGCGTTTAGCCACATTGCCCAGGCTGGGATCTTCTGGGCTCAAGTGATCCATCTGCCTCAGCCTCCCAAAGCACTGGGGATTACAAGTGTGAGCCACTGCGTCTGACCTCCAACCACTATTCTGAATTGTATCACCATTGATTACTTTTGTAGGTTTTAAAATTTCATATAAATGATACCATATGATAAGTACTCTTTTGCATCTTCTTCCTTTTTAACATCTGTTTTCTTCCATTTTGCATCTTCTTCCTTGATATCTGTGAGAATCATCCTTCCGTGGTTAGTTGCAATGTTCTATTTTATGTATAGAATTTGTATTTTCTTCTGCCATTTGCTTGGGGTCATTACTGGTCTGGGACTACCTTAAACTGGTTTTAAAATGTGCAGTTCCCTTGTGTGGTTGTTGGATTTTGATTTTTTTCCCCTGTATCTCTTGCTAGACTAGCAAAACAGTGATTCTAATTTTTCAGGATTGGCAAACATCCTCAGGGCAAGAGTAGCTTATGTGCTCTTTTACCTTTCTGGATTCTCCTTTTTACTTCACATTTCTTGGCTTATCTTTGATGATTTAAAAATTTTGAAATATATTTTATCCAGATTTTTTATTAAGTTAAATAGTGATAGTTGACCCAGATAACTTAGCCCACCATTACTGGAAACAGGAATTTATTTTTATTTATTTTTATTTTATTTATTTTTTATTTGATTTATTATTATTATTATTATTATTATTATTAATTATTTTTTGAGATGGAGTCACACTCTGTTGCCCAGGCTGGAGTGCAGTGGCACAGTCTTGGCTCACTACAAGCTCCGCCTCCTGGGTTCACACCATTCTCCTGCCTCAGCCTCCCAAGTAGCTGGGACTACAGGCGCCCGCCACCACGCCCGGCTAATTTTTTGAGTTTTTAGTAGAGACAGGGTTTCACCGTGCTAACCAGGATGGTCTCGATCTCCTGACCTCATGATCTGCCGCCTCAGCCTCCCAGAGTGCTGGGATTACAGGCGTGAGCCATGACGCCCGGCCGGAAACAGGAATTTCTTATATTAAGTTTTTAATTTTTGCTATTTTGATTTCTAAGAGCTGTGTTTTTTTGGTTTTGTTTTCTGAATGTAATTTTAAAATAGCATCTTCTACTAGTATCTTGGAGCAATATCTTCTCTTAGTTCTTTTTATAGATCAAAGACAGGTTTTTGAGGAGGAAAACTGGATATCCACATGCAGAAGAATGAATTTTTTGTTTTTAGATAGAGATGGGGTCTTACTGTGTTGCCCAAGCTGGTCTTGAACTTCTAGGCCCAAGTGATCCTCCTGCCCCAGCCTCTCAAAGTGTTGGGATTACAGGCATGAGCTACCGTGCCCAGCCCAGAAGAATGAAACTAGACCTTCATGTCACACCATATACAAAAATCAACTTAAAATGGCTTAAAGACGTAAACATAGGACCTGAAACTGTAAAAATACTAGAAGAAAATATAGTTCCATGACATTGATCTGGGCAGAGATTTTTTAGTTATGACTCCAAAAACACAGGCAACAAAAGCAAAATGGACAAGAGGGATTACATCAAGCTAAAAAGCTTCTACACAACAAAGGAAGCAATCAACAGAGTGAAAAGACAGCCCATGGAATGGAAGAATATTACAGTAATCCACCCTTCAGTTTTGCTTTTTGTGGTCAACTGTGGTCTGAAAATATTAAATGGAAATTTTCAGAAATAAACATTCACATAACTTTTATTACTATTTATTGTTCTAATTGTTCTCTTTTATTATTAGTATTGTTGTTAATCTCTTACTGTGCTTAATTTATAAATTGAACTTTATGGCAAGTATAGAAGTATAGGAAAAACAATATAGACCCATATAGACTTTGGTACTACACAAGGTTTTAGGCATCCACTGGGAGTCTTACAGTGTATCCTCTGTGGGCTGAGCATGGTGGCTCACGCCTGTAATCCCAGCACTTTGGGAGGCCAAGGTGGGTGGATCACTTGAGGCCAGGGATATGAGGCCAGCCTAGGCAACATGACAAAACCCCGTCTCCACTAAAAATACAGAAATTAGCCAGGTGTGGTGGCATGCACCTGTAATCCCAGCTACTCCAAGAATTGTTTGAACCCAGGAGGTGGAGGTTACAGTGAGCTGAAATCACGCCACTGCACTCAGCCTGGGCGACACAGTGAGAGAGACTCTGTCTCACAAAAGAAAGAAGAACAGAATGTATCCTCTGTGGATAAGGGGGGACTACTATATTTGTAAACTATGGGTCTGAAAAGGGGTTAATACTCAAAATATGTAAGGAACTCAGACAACTCTAGCAAGAAAACAACTTGATTAAAAAAATGGGCTGAGGACCTGAGCATAAATTTCTGGAAAGAAGACATGTAATTGGCCAACATGTATATGAAAAAATGCTCAACATCTCTGATCATCAGGGAAATGCAAATTAAAGCCCCGATGAGATACCACTTTACACCTGTTATAGGACTATTACTAAAAAAAGGAAAGATAAATGTTGGTGAGGATGTGAAGAAAAGGGAACCCTTGTACATTGTTGATGGGAATGTAAATTAGTGCAGCCATTATGGAAAACAACATGACAGTTCCTCAAAAAATTAAAAATAGAATTGCCATATGGCCTAGCATCCCACTTCTGTGTATTTATCCAAAGGATAGGAAATCAGTATGGTGAAGAGATACCTGCATCCACTTTCTTTGCAACATTATTCACACTAGTCAAGATACGGGATTGCTATGATTTGAATGTTTGTGTCCCCTCCAAAATACAAGTTGAAGCTTAATCTGTAATACAAGAGTACACATTAAGTGCCCCTTCTCTGAAATGGTTGGAGAAGACCAGAAGTGTTTTGGATTTCAGATTTGTGTGTGTGTGTGTGTTTGTGTGTTTTTGGGGGGGGATATTGAAATATTGGCATTATACTTATCAATTGAGCATCCAAAATCTGAAAATCCAAAACCTGAACTGCTCCAATGAGCATTTCCTTTGAGCATCATGTTGGCACTCAAAAGGTTTTGGAACATTTCCGATTTTGGATTTTCAGATTTGGGATGCTCAATCTGTTTTAAGCAGTGGGGCCTTTAAGAAGTGATTAGTCTGTAAGGGCTCTGCCTTCATGGATGGGATTACAGCCCTTATAAAAGGACTTGAAGGAGAGAGTTCACACTTTTCATTCCTATTTGCCCTTTTGGTGTGTGAGGACATAGCACCAAGGCGCTATCTTGGAAGCAGAGAGCACCCTTCACCAGATACCAGTTTTCCTGGCACCTTGATTTTGGACTTCCCAACCTCCAGAACAATGACAAATAAATTTCTGTTCTTTATAAATTACCCAGTCTCAGATACTTTCTTTTAGCAGCACAAATGAGACTGAAACGGGAGGCAATGTAAATGTCCATCAGTGGATGAATGGCTAAAGAAAATATATGTTTTCACAGTGGAATACTACTCAGTTCTTAAAAAGAAGGAAATCCCAGGCACATGTTTTCAGGATCTCCTGTGGGATGTGTCACAGGTAAAAAAGGAAATCCGGTTATTTACGATAACATGGATGAACCTGGAGGATTTCATGTTAAGTGAAATAAGCCAGGCACAGAAAGACAAATATCACATAATCTCACTTACATGTGGAGTGTAGAAAAGTTGAACTCATAGGAACAGAGCAAAATGGTCATAACCAGAGGCTGGGTGTGGGGAGAAGTGGGGAGATGTTTGTCAAAAGACTTAAACTTTCAGTTATGCAGGAAGAATAAGTTAAAGAGATCTATTGTACATCATGCTGACTACAGTTAATAATGTATACTTGAAAATTGCTGTAAGAATAGTTTTATATCATAAATATATATAATTTTTACTTGTCAATTAAAAATAAAAATAGGTTTTTTGTTATGTTTAGTTTTATCTTTGCATAATATCTGTAACCTCCAAGTTTGCATTTTTTTCTTTGTCGGTTTTGGTTTCTGTCTTTCATGTTAGAGGCTTTCCTCAAGTATTTTATGATTCCAGGACTCTGGAAAGATGTCTGTTAAAATTAGGGCATACTGAGCTCTGATATGCTCTGCGTGTATATTTAGAGTTTGGATTGTTTGAAGTTTTTGATCCTTTTAAAGGAATTTTGCTTGTTAGTTTACGCTGGAGCGTTCAGATCCCTTTTTCTTTTCCAGTCCTTTTGTGAAGGCCCAGGAGGTATGCAGAGTCTTTCCAGGGTAGAAGCAAGTAGAAGTGTTGATGTCACATATACCATTGCTGTTTATGGTGTTGGGAGCACAGTTTGAATTTTTTTTTAATCAGGTGCTTAAACAAATAGCTTGTCTTATGTAACAAGAAATTTGGAGGTAGGCCATCACTGGCGTGGGTTCACGAGATCAACACTCTCAGAGTCAGCATATGTGCAATTGTTTTGGACTTTCCTTTGTAGTTATAAGGTGATAGTTGCAGTTCTAACCATCGTGTTTGTATTTAAGGCGCAAAAGAAAAAAGCAGGGAACAACATCAACAGTGTTTGCCTCTTTATCACAAATGCAAAAGCTTTTCTAGAAACCCTACAGAAAACATCTCCCTTATTCTCACTCTCCCGAGCTGGGTGCATTGTACCTGAACAAAATTAGGATTCTGTTAGGAAGAAGAGGAATAGGTATAAGGTATGCCAAAGCGTGGAATATAAGATCTCTGTCTCCAAGGAATTAATGATGGCTTTGTAGAGGGAAAACAAATATGTGGATATTTGAATTATTACATGGGACTTAAGAAAAGGATAATAATGCAAGTAACTGATCTGACATTTTAAGAAGAGATGACATCTTAAGGGATCTCACAAAGCCCACCATCATTTTAAGAGGCCTGTTAGTGAAGGACTCGTGTGTCTTAGCTGGACTCTATGGACCACTTCTTACTTGTCACACATCATGCCATGCTGACATCACCTGCCAGAATGGAAGGGTGTTTTGAGCAAGTATCCAGAATTGATGGGCAGTGCATGGTGGAGTTGACCTGACTCAAGACAGATGAGAAGATACTTTAGGGACTGAGGAAAGAGTCATGAAACAAGAGGCCAGAAATTTATTTTGTGAGTAGAAGATTTCCCTGGATGTTGGAAACAAAGATCTATATTTAACCCAAATCTCTTAGTCACCTAAATATAATACCAAGCTATAAATTTGTCTACAGAGAATAAGAGGCCATCGGCCTGGAGTTACTTTTTTTTTTAAATTGATAGACTTTATTTTTTAGAACACTTTTAGATTTACTTAGAAATTGAGCAGATATTTATTATTCCTTCTGCCCCAGTTTCTCCTATTATTAACATCCTACATTAGTATGGTACATTTGTTATAACTAATGAACCAATATTGATACATTATTATTAACTAAAGGCCACAGTTTATTAAGGTTTCCTTAGTTTTTACCTAATACCCCTTTTTTTGTTCCATATTACATTTAGTTGTATATCTCCTTAGACACTTGGCAGTAACATTTTCTCAGACTTCCCTTGTTTTTGATAACCTTGAAAATTTTGAGGAGTACTGGTCAAGCATATTGTAGGATACCCCTCTATTGGAAAATGTCCGATGTTTTTTCATGATTAGACTGGAGTTAATGGGTTTTGGGGAGGAAGACCATATGCCATTTACATCACATCATTTCAAGGGTGTCTGTTATCCACAGGATTTTATCACTTTTGGCATTGATCTTGGTCACCTGGCTAAAGTAGTGTTTATCAGATTTTTCCACTGAATTTTTTTTCCTCCTTTTTCTATACTGTACTCTGGAAGGAAGTCACTGTGTATAGCGAAAACTGAAGGAGAGGGGAGTTATGCTCCCCTCCTTTATGATAGAGTATCTACATAATTTATTTAGAGTTCTTTTGCACAGGAGATTTGTATTTTCTCCTCCATCTATTTATTCATCAATCATTTATTTATATCAGTATGAACTGATGGATATTTGCTTTGTACTTTGGGTTATAATCCAAGACTACTTCATTAGTTTTTTTGCTCAGATTATTTCAGCTTTTGACCGTTTGAGCTCTTTCGGTTGGCTTTTGTGTCCTTTTAACACACTGCCATCAATAAGGATTTTCTTTTAAAGCGCTTCCTTACTTTCTGGGACTGTAAGATATGTGATCCAGGCTCATTTTGTGCATTTCCTGCCCCAAACCTAGAATAAGCCATTTCTTCAAAGAGCCCTGGTTCATTTTGTTGTAGAATAGTGTTAGAAACAGATCTGGGTGCTGGGTATGCTCATTGCTACTGCTGTATCATTTCTTTTAGGACCTCTTAGCTTAACAAAAAATACATGTTTGTATATTAACCTGTGTATAAGATGCTCCTTAGGATGGAGTTGTGTTCCAATTAACCAGTTGTAAAGTTGAAAAACCATAAGTTGGGGACCGTCTGTGTACACATTTATAAATATTTCCTTATGTAACCATCTGTATTAAATCTGAGTTCTCACTGATGCCTCCAAATCTAATCCATTACCACATCTATCTTTCTAGCCTCCTTCCTTGCTTATCTGTAAATTCCTACTCCAGTGATTTTCTCTGCCTGCCATCCATTTGCTTAATAGTTTATTTCCAGTATATATATATTGCAGTACCAGAGTTGTTAACCCATATCCCTGTGGGAAACAACTCTGTCAACTGGAGTACAGTGATTATGTGCAGTTCCTTTGCATTTGGTTTTAGGCTCTTCGTTTCCAGAGTTACTTACATCACCTTTTCTCATGCCCTTCAGTGAGTTTGTTTCATATATTTGTAAAACAGATTCTCCTATCACATTTTACATTCTTTCCTGAGATTCTGTGACCTAAATGATTTTTTAAACTTGCATACATTAACTTTCATTCTTCATGCCGTGAAGTTCTGTAGGTTTTGACAAGTGCATAATGCCATGAATCCAAGATTCCAAGATCATGTAGAATAGTTTCACTACCCTAAAAATCCCCTGTGGCCTACTTCATACCCATAAGGGTGGCTACCATGAGAACAACAGAAAATAAATGGTGTTGGCAAGGATGTGAAGAAATTGAAACCCTTGTGCACTTTTGGTAGGAATGTAAAATGCTACTGTGCTGTGGAAAGCAGTGTGGTGGTTTCTCCAAAACTTAAACGTATGATTCAGCAATTTCACTTCTGAGCATATACCCAAAGAATTGAAAGTAGGGTTTTGAACAAAGATTTACTGAGTAGCTACAGTACATACTGATCTTCTCCTTGTAATTATAAAGATATGTACAATTTTCTCTAATTTATGCTTATTCAATATAGGAACCTTAAATCTGGTATACTATTTACTAAACACAATATTTGTATTCTGAAAATTGCCTCTATGTTTCTATTATATGTCTCTGGAATCCCAGTTACATGTTTGTTGGATCTTCTTGCTCTATCCTCCACATGAATAAAACATTCATTATTTGTATTTCTCTACTGTGTTCTGTTTTCTTTTTACAGATTTTTTCAATAAATTTTATGATAAATTATGTTAATTGGTTGTTTGACATGTTTCCAATTTCAATCATAATATGTTGTTTTCTTTTCTACAAGTTCTATTTTGTTCTTTTCCAAACAGTCAATTTCTTGTTCTTTAATCATACTTTCAATAGCAGTCTTTAAACATATTAAACATAATTATTAAATTATTACCTAATAACTTAAATACCTAGTTTGATGTTATTGCTGTCATTCAAGATGTGAGCTATTTACTTGTGGGTTTAGTGATTTTTAATCAGTAGTTCATGTTACTTTAAATTTATCTGCAGGAACCATTGAGGCTTGAGTATAACATGTGTTCCTCCAGAAATGATTTCTATTACTTCTGTCAGGTACCTTGGGGATGATACCAACCCAGAATCCATATAAGCAATAATTTTGACTTGGGTGTTTCTCAGGGCCACAATAGTCATAAGATTTAGGCTACATAGCTAAATAAGTAGAAGTTTGAGGCTAAAAATCATCAGGGGAAACTTTTTCTGTTCCTCTCAAACTAAGGCTGAGAGAATTATGCATGTCATGGTTTCATTTTATGTGGTCAGGTTTTTCTATTTTGCTCTGAGAGAATGTTACCCTTCAGGAGGCCCTGTTTCAGTGTCATGAGGGTTGTCTCTTTTTTCGGGGGGGGGGTTCTTTTTTATTATTATACTTTAAGTTCTAGGGTACATGTGCACAACATGCAGGTTTGATACATAGGTATGCATGTGCCATGTTGGTTTGCTGCACCTATCAACTCATCATATACATTATGTATTTCTCCTAATGCTATCCCTCCCCCAGCCTCCCACCCCCCAACAGGCCCCGGTGTGTGATGTTCACCGCCTTGTGTCCAAGTGATCTCATTATTCAATTCCCACCTGTGAGTGAGAACATGTGGTGTTTGGTTTTCTGTCCTTGTGATAGTTTGCTCAGAGTGATGGTTTCCAGCTTCATCCATGTCCCTGCAAAGGACATGAACTCATCCTTTTGGATGGCTGCATAGTATTCCATGGTATATATGTGCCACATTTTCTTTATCCAGTCCATCATGGATGGACATTTGGGTTGGTTCCAAGTCTTTGCTATTGTGAATAGTGCCACAGTAAACATATGTGTGCATATGTCTTTATAGTAGCATGATTTATAATCCTTTGGGTATATACCCAGTAATGGGATGGCTGGGTCAAATGGTAATTCTAGTTCTAGATCCTTGAGGAATCGCCACAGTGTCTTCCACAATAGTTAAACTAATTTACGGTCCCACCAGCAGTGTAAAAGTGTTCCTATTTCTCCACATCCTCTCCAGCACCTGTTGTTTCCTGACTTTTTAATGATTGCCATTCCAACTGGCGTGAGATAGTATCTCATTGTGGTTTTGATTTGCATTTCTCTGATGACCAGTGATGATGAGCATTTTTTCATGTGTCTGTTGGCTGCATAAATGTCTTCTTTTGAGAAGTATGTGTTCATATCCTTTGCCCACTTTTTGATGGAGTTGTTTGTTTTTTTTTCTTGTAAATTTGTTTCTTTGTAGCTTCTGGATATTAGCCTTAGTCAGATGAGTAGATTGCAAAAATTTTCTCCCGTTCTGTAGGTTGTCTGTTCACTCTGATTGTAGTTTCTTTTGCCATGCAGAAGCTCTTTAGTTTAATTAGATCCCCTTTGTCTATTTTGGCTTTTGTTGCCATTGCTTTTGGTGTTTTAGTCATGAAGTCTTTGCCCGTGCCTATGTCCTGAAAGGTATTGCCTAGGTTTTCTTCAAGAGTTTTTATGGTTTTAGATCTAACATTTAAGTCTTTAATCCATCTCGGATTAATTTTTGTATAAGGTGTAAGGAAGGGATCCAGTTTCAACTTTCTACATGTGACTAGCCAGTTTTCCCAGCACCATTTATTGAATAGGGAATCCTTTCCCCATTTCTTGTTTTTGTCAGGTTTGTCAAAGATCAGATGGTTGCAGATGTGTGGTGTTATTTCTGAGGCCTCTGTTCTGTTCCATTGGTCTATATCTCTGTTTTGGTACCAGTACCATGCTGTTTTGGTTACTGTAGCCTTGTAGTATAATTTGAGGTCAGGTAGCGTCATGCCTCCAGCTTTGTTCTTTTTGCTTAGGATTGTCTTGGCTGTGTGGGCTCTTTTTTTGGTTCCATATGAACTTTGAAGTAGTTTTTTCCAATTCTGTGAAGAAAGTCATTGGTAGCTTGATGGGGATGGCATTGAATCTATAAATTACTTTGGGCAGTATGGCCATTTTCCTGATACTGATTCTTCCTATCCATGAGCATGGAATATTCTTCCATTTGTTTGTGTCCTCCTTGTGTCCTCCATCTCCTTGAGATGGAGTCTAGCTCTGTCGCCCAGACTGCAATGCAGTGGTGCGATCTTGCTCACTGTAACCTCCGCCTCCCAGATTCAAGCTATTCTCCTGCCTCAGCCTCCAGAGTAGCTGGAACTACAGGTGTGCACCACCATACCTGGCTAATTTTTGTATCTTTAGTAGAGATGGGGTTTCACCATATTGGCCAGGCTAGTCTTGAACTCCTGACCTCAAGTTATCCACCCGCCTTGGCCTCCCAAAGTGCTGGAATTACAAGCATGAGCTACCACGCCTAGCCAAAAGTAGGGTCTTAAAGAGATATTTGTCCACCTGTGTGTATAGCAGCATTATTGACAATAGCTAAAAAATGGAAGCAACCCACTTGTTCATCAGCAGATAAATGGATAAACAAAATTTGTTATACATTGAATATTATTCAGCCTTGAAGGAAATTCTGACACATTCTATAAAACATGGATGACTCTTGAGGACATCATGTTAAGTGAAACAAACAGGTCAGAAAAGGACAAATATTGTACAACTCTGTTTACGTGAGGTACCTACAGTAGTCAAAATTGGAAAGAAGGAAGTAGAATGATGGTTGCCAGGGAATAGGGGTTGGCAGGAATGGGGTTATCATTTAATGGGTATAGAGTTTCAGTTTTGCAAGATAAAAAGAATTCTGGAGATGGTTGGTGGTGATGGTTGTACAACAGTATGAATGTATCCCAGGACCACTGAACTGTACACTTAAAAATGGAAGAGCCAAGCATGGTGGCATATGCATGTTGTCCCAGCTACTTAGGAGGCTGAGGTGGGAGGACCATTTGAGGCCTGCAGTTTGAGGCTGTAGTGTGCCATAATTGTGCCTGTTAATAGCCACCGTACTTCAGCCTGGGCAACATAACAAGACCCCAGCTCTTAAAAAAGGTAGGCTTGGCGGTGTGCGCAATAGTCCCAGCTACTCTTGAGGGTGAGGTGAGAGGATCACTTGAGTTCAGGAATTTGAGTTCAGCCTGGGCAACAGAGTGAGACCTTGTCTCTTTCTAAACAAAAGTTAAGATTGTAAATTTTACATTATGTGTATTTTACCACAATAAAAAATTGCTTCTCTCCTCCCCACAATTCCTCTGTGCTTCCTCTAGTCATCCCCTCTTCCCGTGTAACCACTGATCTTTTTACTGTGACTTTTCATTACCTCAGAAGGAAAGCTGTTGCCCATTAGGAGTCACTCCCTTCTCCCTCTCCTCCAACCCCAGCCCTAGGAAACCACTAATCTTCCTGTCTCAATAGATTTACCTATTCTGGACATTTCATATAAATGGAATTATAGCATATGTGGTCATTGGTGACTGGCATGTTTCAGTTAGTTTAAATGTTTTCAAGGCTCATGCATACTGTAACATGCATTACTTTGTTCTTTTTTTTTTTTTTTACTGAATAATATTCCCTTGTATGCATATACCACATTTTATTCATCCATTCATCTGTTGATTGACATTTAGGTGTTTTCTATTTTTGGCATGAATAATGCGCTGTGTGCTGTGAACATTAACGGACAAATTTTTCTTTCTGTCTTTTTTGGAGACGGGGTCTCGCTCTGTCATCCAGGCTGGAGTGCAGTGGCACAATCTTGGCTCACTGCAGCCTCGACTTCCTGGGTTCAAGCGATCCTCCCACCTCAGCCCCCCATGTAGCTGGGACCACAGGCACGTGCCATGACGCCTGGCTAATTTTTATATTTTTGGTAGAGATGGGGTTTTGCCATGTTGCCCAGGCTGGTCTTAAACTCCTGGGCTCAAGCAGTCTGCCTGCCTCAGCCTCTCAAAGTGCTAGGATTACAGGTGTAAGCCACTACGCCTGGCCCGATGGACAAGTTTTTGTGTGTATGTATTTTTCTTTCTCTTGGGTATATACTTAACAGTAGAATTGTTGAGTCATATGGTAACTCTATTTTTAACCATTTTAGGAACTCCCAGACTATTTTGCATTTTACATTACCACCAGGAATGTGTGAGAGCCCTGATTTCTATATATCCTTGCCAACGGTTGATATCATCTGAATTTTTGGTTATAGCCATCATAATTAGATATAAAGTAGTATCTTATTGTGGTTTTGATTTACATTTACTTGATGACAAATAATATTGAGCATCTTTTCTTGTGCTTATTGTTCATTTGTATATCTTTCCTAAAGAAATACCTGCTTACCTCAGTTAACTTTTTTTTTTTATATTTATACTTTAAGTTCTAGGGTACATGTGCACAACATGCAGGTTTGTTACATAGGTATACATGTGCCATGTTGGTTTGCTGCACCCATCAACTCGTCATTTACATTAGATATTTCTCCTAACACTATTCCTCCCCTAACCCTCCACCCCCCAACAGGCCCCAGTGTGTGATGTTCCCCTCCCTGTGTCCATGTGTTCTCATTGTTCAACTCCTACTTATGAGTGAGAGCATGCAGTGTTTGGTTTTCTGTCCTTGTGATAGTTTGCTGAGAATGATGGTTTCCATCTTCATCCATGTCTCTGCAAAGGACATGAACTCATCCTTTTTCATGGCTGCATAGTATATTCCATGGTGTATATGTGCCACATTATCTTTATCCAGTCTATTATTGATGGACATTTGGGTTGGTTTGAAGTCTTTGTTATTGTGAATAGTGCCGCAATAAACATACGTGTGCATGTGTCTTTATAGTAGCATGATTTATAATTCTTTGTTACCTTAGTTAACTTTTAAGTATGAATGTTCACCATAAATTTCTGTGGTAGTATGTACTAGTAAACTATAAATAAAAACTAATATTGATGGCAGTGGTACTGTTTAAGAAAAGGAAAAATTGCCAGGCAGGAACTCAGGAGGCTGAGGATCACTTGAGGCCAGGAGTTTGAGATCAACCTGGGCAATATAGCAAGATCTTGTCTCTAAGAAAATAAAAATAAAAAAATTAGCCTGACATGGTGGTGCACACTTGTTGTTCCAGCTACTTGGGATCACTTGAGCCTGGGAATTCAAGGTTACAGTGAGCTATGATCATGTCACTGCACCACTGCAGTCTGAGCAACAGAGTGAGACTCTGACTCTTAAAAGAAAAAAAGAAAAGGAAAAATGTAATTGTGGTGTTCAAGTACCATATTTGTCCTTGATATCCCTCCCTGAACTTGCCAGCCACTCTTCTATACTGAGATGTTTGGTTTTGGCATTAATTTAAGAAACTTAAAATCTAAGTGTGAATGTTAGCTATGCTCTCTTTTCTTTCTTTCTTTTTTTTTGAGATGGGTCTCGCTCTGTTGCCCAGGCTGGAGTATAGTGGTGCTGTCATAGCACAGTAACCTCAAACTCCTGGGCTCAAGTGAGCATCCTATCTTAGCCTCCAGAGTAGCTGGGACTACAGGTGTGTGCCACCAAGCCCAGCTAATTTTTTTGTGTGTGGATACAGGGTCTCTTTATGTTGCCCAAGCTGATCTTAAACTCCTGGGCTCAAGCAGTCATTCTGCCTTGGCCTCCTAAAGTGCTGGGATTACAGGCATGAGCCATCACACTCAGCCTTGTCTGTTACTTTTTAAAAGAAACTTTTCCACTAATTGGCACTCCAGTTGGCTTGCTTCTCTTGTCTCTGACTATGGATGGGAGTCTTTGTTGTTGTATAAGTAGAAAGCTTTCTTATGTTGTTAGATGTCAGTAGTTTCAGATATGAAAGTCCAGGAAATGGGCCAGGCACGGTGGCTCACACCTGTAATCCTAGCACTTTGGGAGGCCGAGGCGGGCGAATCACCTGAGGTCAGGAGTTCGAGATTAGCCTGGCCAACATGGTGAAACCCCATCTCTACTAAAAATATAAAAATTGGCCAGGCGTCATGGTGCATGCCTGTAATCCCAGCCATTCGGGAGGCTGAGGCAGGAGAATGGCGTGAACCCGGGAGGCAGAGCTTGCAGTGAGCAGAGATCGTGCCACTGCACTCCAGCCTGGGCGACAGAGCGAGACTCCATCTCAAAAAAAAAAAAAAAGTCCAGGAAATGTGGGGTCTTAGGTAATGAAAATCTTCTGCATAATTCAAACAGGACTTTAGAATTCCATTAGTTTCTATAACTAAGATATTTTGGCTGTTCTTTGGTAGTATCTAAGAAGAATAATTGCAATATTATTCTTTTTTAGTGATGCAAAATTACAAATACTGCAGTGGTACTTATTTACTCATTTATATTGTAGCTACAAGTTGAGTGTTCCTTATCCAAAATGCTTAGGACCAGAAAATTTTAATATTTTGGATTATTTTTGAATTTTTTGGAATACTTTCATTTTATTTACTGGTTGAGCATTCCTAATCAGAAATGTTCATTGGAGCATTTCCTTTGAGCATCATGCTGTCACTCAAAAACTTTTGGATTTTGGAATGTTTCAGATTTTGGAGCATTTCAGATTAGGGATGCTCAATCTGTGGAATGTTAGTTTATGTTAAAGCTACATTTTTGTTTTTATTTTGCTTAGTGTTTTGACTTAATCATCTATGTTAAGAACCTAATTCTTATCCAGGCACTGTAGCGCATGCCTGAAATTCCAGCACTTTGGGAGGCCAAGGCGGGCAGATGGCTTGAGCCCAGGAGTTCAAGACTAGCCTAGGCAACATTGCAAGACCCTGTTTCCACAAAAAATACAAAAATTAGCTGGGCGTGGTGGTGTGTGCCTGTAGTCCCTGCTACTCGGGAGCCTAAGGTGAGAGGATTGCTTGAGCCGGGGAGGTGGAGCCTGCAGTGAGCCGTGATTGCACCACTGTACTCCAGCCTGGGTGACCAGACTGAGACCCTGCCTCAAAAAACAAAAGCAAAACCAAAAACCTAATTTTTTTTTATTTATCCTCATTGTTTCTTGCTTGGGTGAAAATGTTGGTTCATTTCTTTGTTCAACTTCTGGCTGGTAGTCGATAAGTTAGTCATTTGTTTTATATGTTTTATACCTTTTAAACATCAGCAACAACTTTTTATTTCAGTCGGCCTTTGGCTTGAAGAGTCTAATAATAACATTAATTTATGGGGGTGTTGGGTGGGCAGCAGTTTATAGTTTTTTAAGACTTCATTCATGATTGTGATTCTCGCCTGTCTGAGAAATGGTGCTGTTAATTAGCAGTACAGAAATCTGGACAATCATTAGAATCATCTAGAGAATTTAAAGGCAGTAACAACCATACTCCCTAATCCTACTCTAATCTCTAGAATCAGAATCTCTGGAATGAGGCCCAGAAATTTGTGTTTTTTGAAAACACTCCAATGATTCTGACAGTACCCAGGTTTGAGAACCATTGCTTTGTGCACTCTAAAATCTTTACTTAAGTCAGGGAATTAGAAATCTCTTTGCTCTTGGACTGAGTCATATTCCCTTTGTACTCCTATTAAATTGATTTCACGAATACTACTAATAATCTAATGATTTTTGAATACTTAAGCAGTGCATTTCACATTTTTGGGTTCAGAGAGATTAAGTATCTTGTCTAAAACTACTTCATAGTAAGTGGCAGAGTGATATAAATTCAGATATTTCTGTATCCAGAGCCCTTATTCTTTACCATGAATATTATACTACCTTTTATTGAATTTTGTTGAGAAGGCAGCCATCAGTGTATGTGCAGAGAGATTATTAAAAAAAAAATCCTCGGCCGGGCGCGGTGGCTTATGCCTGTAATCCCAGAACTTTGGGAGGCTGAGGTGGGTGGATCACGAGGTCAGGAGATCGAGACCATCCTGGCTAACACGGTGAAACCCCGTCTCTACTAAAAATACAAAAAATTAGCCAGGCGTGTTGGCGGGCGCCTGTAGTTCAGCTACTCGGGAGGCTGAGGCAGGAGAATAGTGTGAACCCGGGAGGCGGAGCTTGCAGTGAGCCGAGATCGCGCCACTGCACTCCAGCCTGGGTGACAGAGCAAGACTCCATCTCAAAAAAAAAAAAAAAAATCCTAACAGTTTGTTAGTTTACCATAAAGCTGTTAAGAATATTGCTGATTGCATTATCGTGCTATTCTCTGTGAGACTCATGGAAGAAATTACTCTTTAGCTTTTTTATAGTATAGAAACTGCGTTTTGTATGACTGTTTATGTTTCTCATTTTGCGCTTGCTGCTGGAAAACTTAAAGTCAGATTTCTGGTTCACTGTTAGCAAATGTATAGGATTTTTTGTCTGCATTTTGTTTACAAATTTTATTCTTAGTATCATCTTAGATTTGTCTATTTTTTTATCTCTTTTATAATCATTGTATCTTGCTCTGTTATCTTTATGTCGCTTTAGATGGAAGTGTAAAGTTATTAACAAGTGATTTTGAACCATTTTATTTAATTCTGGCCAAAAATCTTTCTGAAAGATTTTTGAATTTGGGCAAGAAAGGATCTTATAATTTGGAACATTATCTGTGTGCCAAGCACTTTGCTAGATGTTCTTTTATTTTTTATTTTACTTTCATGCCGGCTTTGCAAGATAAGTAGTGGTATTCCCATTTTACAGAAGGTGAAACTTAAGGTTAACTTTTGTCATGTAAAGCTAAACTCTGATCTAGATTTGTGTGACTCCAAAACTTTTTTTATATGCCTCTAATGGATCTAATTTACCTAGAGATTTATTAACCCTCTAGTGGGGGTCGTTTACATCTTCAACAAGCATTTATAAAATACTTTATAGAAAGCACTGTGCCTAGTTCTGGGTATACATCCCCAACTGCCTTGTAGAAATTGCTACACTGGATAGGATGTCTTAACTTGAGCTTAACGTGTATTTGAACAGACATTTGTATTAGTCTGTGGTCCTGGTAGGAAACAGTACTCAAAAGGCTTAACTGAGGAGCTTTAAATAAACTTTTTATAAAGGTGTGGGCCTGGTCTGTGGAGCCAGCAGTGGTGGATGGTGCGTTACCCTAGAGCTAGTAACAGTTGGGAGCTGCTAGTAGTTGGGCCTTAAGGGCAAGGAGAGGTATTGGTTACTAGCCCCCTAAGCAGTAGCTGTAGGCAGAAAGGGCTGCGTGACAGGATCTATGGCCTTTAGTAGGGGAATATAGGAAATTTACAGCAGAGTGGTGGAGGAATAAAAACTTGGACTTCTAATCCTAGTACTTTGGGAGGCCGAGGCTGGTGGATCACCTGAGGTCAGGAGTTCAAGACCAACCTGGCCAACATCGTGAAACGCTGTCTCTACTGAAAATACAAAAAATAGCGGGTGTGGTGGTGCGTGCCTGTAATTCTAGCTACTCGGGAGGTGGAGACAGGAGAATTGCTTGAACCGGAAGGCGGAGGTTGCAGTGAGCTGAGATCACGCCACTGCACTCCAGCCTGGGTGACGAAGCGAGACTCTGTCTCAAAAAAACAAAAACAAAAACTTTGACTTCACTTCCATCCTGCTTCTTCAGGATGCCTCCAATCGACTGAACCAAAGGATAAGTTAGAGGGCAAGGGAAACCATTGATAATAGTCTGTTGGGGCCCAGAGAAGTGTTGATGAAAGAAAGAGAGTGATTCTGGAGGAGGAAAGAGAGCACAGACAGGGCCCTTACTCTGAAGATAAGTATTGAGATAAGATAAGCAGGGAAGATAAGTATTGAGCAAATTACTACAAGTGTGATGAGAGCTGTGGAAACTTAGAATAGATGTGCCTAGCCTGAGAAGGCTTCTCTGTGGAATGTTCTTCACACATCCTGGTTCTTTTGAAACAAAACAGGTCCCCTTCTACAGAGATTCTGATTTACTAGGTCTGGAGAGTATATATTTTAAAAATCCTACCCAGTTTATTTTGTCAATCATTTCTTAGAGTTAGAGAGAGGCCATAATGCTGGGGCTTAGAGGTTCAGGGAAAGAATGATGTGAGATGAAGCTAGAGAGATGATGGCCAGAGCCTATAAGCCATTCTTGTTTTTTTGTTTTTAAGTTACCTTACTAAATAACTACATCCTAACTTCTTCTGCCTCTTTTCGCTGTAGTTCTCATTCTCACACCTAGCTTCTTTTCTTTGATGTCTTGTTATGAACCTCCAATTCCTTAGTAGGAGATATATATATCAAGGAAACTGGAGAAATAAAAGTGATAACAGTAGCACTGTGTCATGATAACTGAATTCTAAAGCTTGTTCATTTCCAGTAGAGAACTAGAGCCAAGGTCATTTTGTATTTTTTTTTGAAGTGAACAGAATCTGAAGTGACTTCTTTTTTGAGATTTTCTTGATGTCTAGAATGATGATACACATACAACTAAAAAACTATGAGACATGCAAAATATATAGAGCTGCAGTTTGCAATGAAAGAAGTAAAATATACTCCTAACTTTTAGAAACTAAAGATTCAAGCTTTACATATTCTGAAAATGTATAATAAAAAATTTTATTATTTAAAATACATTTAGGCCAGGTGCAGTGGCTCATGCCTATAATTTCAGCACTTTGGGAGGCCAAGGTGGGAGGATCACTTGAGCCCAGAGGCAACGTAGAGAGACACCTTCGTCTAAAAAAATACAAAAAAATTAGGCAGGGTGGTACGTGCCTGTGGTCCCAGCTATTTGGGAGGCTGAGGTGGGAGGATCACTTGAGCCTGGGAGGTCGAGGCTGCAGTGAGCTGTGGTTGTGCCACTGCACTCCAGCGTAGGTGACTGAGACCCTGTCTCAAAAAAACTCCCAAAACAAAAACCAAACTCCTTATCTTCACCACTCAGTACACATCACATGCATGTAATAAAGAGATACTCTGAGCCAATCATCACATTTCATGAAGTATTTTGCATAAGTGTAAATGTTAGATAAATAAGCTGTAAACATAAAAATCAATTTAACATAACTTGTAAAGGATAAAACCTGCTATTCATAAGAAATTATGCATGAGAGTAGTTGTAAAATAATAACAAAATAATCATTATTAACAGCTTTAAGTATTTGAATTATTCTGTTTACTAAAAGGAAACATAAAGTAAGGTTGCCTGTTACTAACTTTACAGAGTTGTGAAATGTAATTGTGAAATCAGAAATTCTTACTGCTAGTTTTATATATGAAAATGGCTGATTTCTACATATTCTGTGTTTTGTTACCCGACTCAATTTTGTTTTTTGTAATAGTTTTTTGGCCAATTTTCTTGAGTTTTTGAGATTTTGCAGGTACAAGGTCTGCAAGTAGCAATATGTTTATATTTTCCTTTTGCAATGTTTATACCTCCAATTACTTTCTCTTGTTTAATTTCATTGGTATTTTAGTGCATTAAAACATCATGTGAAATATTGGACCGAACACCAACATTGCAATAGTAATGTACAAATGATATGTAACTGATTCTGTGTTCAATTAAAGTATTTATTCAGCTCTTAGTAGACTGTAAACTCTTAAGTGTAGAATCTGCTTTTAATTCTTTGTATCTTCCATCTAGTCCAGTGTCATTTACTAGCTGGTAAACCCTGAGCCTTACTTTCCATGTTTGTATAATAATAGGAGTAATTATGCCTACTCTCAAGGAGAGATTAAATGAGATAATATATAAAAGCACTCAACACAGTGCTTGGCACTGGTGGCAGTTATTATTATTCATTTAATTCAACAAATAATTGAATGTTAACCTAAGGATAGGGATATTATGTGAACAAAAATATCCTTATGTTTTTGGTATGGTGGAAAGAGAGCTATTAATCAGATAGTTGCATAGAGGGGTAAGTAAGTAAAATTCTGTAAGATGATATCAGCATAAAAACATAACCCACCACTAAGTTCAGCAAGGGTGTCCTGTGGAAAAGATTGTAACAGAGATCTGAAAAATGGTTAGGAGATAATAGGTGTGTGTGAGTGGGCAGAGGGGGGGAGTTCAGAAAGAAGATGTAGCATGTGCAAATACTCTTAAACAGGAGGGTGTCTTTCTCAATGAAAAATGAAACAAACAAAAAAAATCCATTGTAGCCAGAGTAAAACAGACACAGAGAAAGATGTGTTACTGAAGTTGATAAGGTGACCACCATTCACAGGACACTTACGATATTAGTTCGTTTAATCCTTCCAGTCATTTAAGATACATAAATTGACATCTCTCCATTTTACCAATGATGAAACAAGGCAGAGAAGTTAAATGGCTTGCCCAAGGTGACACAGCTAATAAATGGCAGAGTCTATATTTGAACACAGGCAGCCTAGATACAGAATCAGTGCCCGTAATATTTGTACCATATTGCCTGACATGCTCACTTGCATTTTGAAAAGATCACTCTAACTACAATGTGAAAAATAGATTAGAGGATAATTAGAAAGCACATTGAGAGATCAGTCAAGAGGCTATTGCAGTATTAAACAAATGGTAATTGTAGCTTGGAGTAGAATGATGGCAATAGAGATACAGAGTAGTAGATGGCTTATTATTACAAAGTGAGTGTATCCTGTGTGAATAAATGAAAAACGAATGAATGAACTGAGACACATGTATAATATGGCAGTGTGCTGTCTTACTGTACAGTGTTTATAAGCAACAACTGCTGAATTATCTGTTGGAATAAAAAAGAGGTGAATGTAAACCTATTTAGATTTGTGTTACCACCAACTAAGGTTTTTGTCTTAAATAGATGGTAGAAAAATGTGTTAATCTATAAAATAGTAGCTTGTATATGTTCATTCTGCAAACTTTCGGGTGCACTTGATGCTGTAAAGCTCTTCTATTTCTCATTACACCTTTAAATACTCTTCAGCACAAAAATGAATTATAGTACAAAGCTATTACTGCTTCTGAGAAAATGAATGCTCTAAAGATAAATATAAATGAATTAAAAGGAAGAGATTATTCACTCTAAAATTGAAAATCATAATCTTCCTGAACAGTAAAGGCAGATAAGCAGAATAAATACTTGAGTCTAATTTGAAAAATCCATATTTCTATTTCAGATGTCCTACTATAACCATACCCTGCATTAGTGCATTTTGTGGTTAAAACATTTTTATTCCAGAAAGCTAAAAGATGTAATAAGATACAATAATTGTTTTTAATTCTGCCTTTTCTGTTTCTTTAACAGTCCTCTTACTTTCTATAATTGTGAGTACCATCGATAGACACAGACTAATTCTTTGTTAGAAATAAACTTTTATTTTTTAAAATGTCTGGAACACACACAAATTCACTTTGGTTGTAGAATAAGCAAACTGTGAATAATTCACACTGTGAAAACTGTGTGAATTAAGAATCTTTCCAGTTAGGGATAAATGGGGAACTGATAGTTCAAGAATGTAAATCAGAATTTAAAGTGAATGGCAGGAACTTTCCCTTCTCTCTTTTACCCTCTGAGCAATTTAAGTGAGGCTCAACATGGTTGATGTCTTTGGTGTTGGAAGCTGCGATGGTCTAGAGCAGGGTATCAGAACCTGGGTCTTGAGGAGTGTAGGAGGTGGCCTGGAATGGTAAGTCAGAGCCTAAGCAGAGAGAGAGAGGACAGCCTCCATGTGAGAGGATGGCAGACTCAGTGTAGCGTATCAGAGCATAAATGGGATAAGGAGGATGACCATTTGGGAGAGTAGAAAGAGTGGCAGCTATAACCCATTGCAGCGTGTTGGAGCCTAAGTGGAATGATGAGGGCATCCCGTGCAGGAGGGCAGCCAGCCTCAGGATAGTAGAACCCAGGTGGAGAGGGGGGCAGTCCATGCAGACAGCAGCACAGTGGCATCAGCCTGATGGAGAGTGTTAGAGTAGGGGGCAGCAGTGGCAGTCTAATAAGGTATGAAGCCTTGAGTACAGTAAAGAGGGTACCTGTGTGTAGCCATGGTGGCAATGAGAGACTGATTACTACCTGCTGGAGATTGTTTTAAGTGAGTAAATATATTAAGGATAAAGGGAGCCAGGTTTTTTGACTGTTGGAGAAGGAAATTACAAATATTGAAAGGTGTTGGTGTTAGATTGGAATTGGAGATATTGGTGTAAACTCATGGTATAGATAGATGGATAGATGTAGAAATAAAGAGGTAAATGTTTGGTAAGTTTAATTTGGACTCAGGTCTTCTTTAATTCACACAGTCACATTGACAAGGAAGATACTTAATGATTTGACACATCCTGAGGTTTGCTTTCTAAAAGGCAGCCATTTAAACTTAAAGCAAAATTCGTACATCAAAATTTGTAACTCTTCTAAATCTTATCCCTTATTGGGGGAACCCACCCCAATATTTCAACATAGGTTCTTTCTATTTTCCTTAAGTGTCAGCCGGTCTGAGAAATAGAAAGAGTACAAAGAGAGGAATTTTACAGCTGGGCTGCTGGGGGTGACATCACATATCGGTAGGTCCGTGATGCCTACCTGATCCGCAAAACCAGCAGGTTTTTATTAAGGACTTCAAAAGGGGAGGGGGTGTACGAACAGGGAGTAGGTCACAAAGATCACATGCTTCAAAGGGCAAAAAGAGAACAAAGATCACATGCTTCTGAGGAAACAGGGCAAGGACAAATGCAAAGATAACAAGGCAAAGGGCAAAATTAGAATTACTGATGAGGGTGTGTGTTCAGCTGTGCACGTATTATCTTGATAAATATCTTAAACAACAGAAAACAGGGTTCGAGAGCAGAGAACTGGTCTGACCTCAAATTCACCAGGGTGGGGTTTTTCCCCACCCTAGTGAGCCTGAGGGTACTGCAGGAGACCAGGGCGTATTTCAGTCCTTGTCTCAACCACATAAGAAAGGCTCTAAGACAGGCACTCCCAGAGCAGCCGTTTATAGACCTCCCCCCAGGAATGCAATTCTTTTCCTAGGGTCTTAGTGTTATATTCCTTGCTGGGAAAAGAATTTAGCGATATCTCTCCTACTTGCACATCGATTTATCGGTTCTCTGCAAGAAGAAAAATATGGCTGTATTCTGCCCAACCCCGCAGGCAGTCAGACCTTATGGTTGTCTTCCCTTGTTCCCTGAAAATCGCTGTTATTCTGTTCTTTTTCAAGGTGCACTGATTTCATATTGTTCAAACACACATGTTTTACAATCAGTTTGTACAGTAGTGGTCCTGAGGTGACGTACATCCTCAGCTTACGAAGATAACAGGTTTAAGAGATTAAGACAGGCATAAGAAATTATAAGAGTATTATTTGGGAACTGATAACTGTCCAGGAAATCTTCACAATTTATGATCAGAGATTGAAGTAAAGACAGGCATAAGAAATTATAAGAGTATTATTAGGGAAGTGATAAATGTCCATGAAATCTTCACAGTTTATGTTCCTCTGCCGCGGCTCTAGCTGGTCCCTCCGTTAGGGGTCCCCGACTTCCCACAACAATCCCTTTCCCCACAAAGCATGCAGTTCTTCATTTTATGATTTTACTGAACCTCAGAACAATTTAGCGAAGAGAACAATTTAACAAAGAGAAATGAGTAAACCTCTAGTGGCCACTTGTTCCATCCGCATACCAACCTAAGTCTGAATACCTTGGACACATCAACAATGCTGTTGTCTTTTTCTTGCCATAGCGAGTGGAAGGACTCTCCAAAAATTTTAACTTTCACAAATCACTTAATCTTTTGAGAACCCATTCCTCTATCTATAAAACCACCAACTTCATAGGGTTGTTGTGGGTGAAGATTAAATGAGAAATGCATGGAAATTTTCTCTAGACATTGATGCATTGGAGTGTGCTTCCCTTCAAGTGTCTTCCTACTTTCTTGCTGATGACTCTAGGGGTCCTGTAAGTTGGGTCTCTTAGAGTCTCTTAATTTTTTTTTTTTTTAATTTTTTTTTGAGAGGGACTGTGTCGCCCAGGCTGGAGTGCAGTGGCACAATCTTGGCTCACTGCAAGCTCCACCTCCTGGGTTCATGCCATTCTCCTGCCTAGAGGTGCCTGCCACCACGCCCGGCTAATTTTTTGTATTTTTAGTAGAGACGGGGTTTCACCGTGTTAGCCAGGATGGTTTCAATCTCCTGACCTCGTGATCCGCCCGCCTCCGCCTCCCAAAGTGCTGGGATTACAGGCGTGAGCCACCGTGCCTGGCTGAGTCTCTTAATTCTTAAGGCATCAATTTATTAAAATCTCTTCCACAAGTTTCTGTATTATAAAGTTGCCAGTTTGTATCTCACATCTTCCAATTTATGCAAGAGCAAATAATGGTTCGGGTAGAATTATGAAAAAAAAAATCATAATCCCAATCACTTCCTCCAACGTATGATGTGATTAATCTTACTTGTGTTACCATAGACATTTTCCTGACAAATGCTCCAGCGGAAGAAGCACATAACCAATCAGCAGTTGAAACTTTCCCCCCTTTTGGTGTAGATGTCCCTTTACAACACATAATCTCAGTGTTTCTATGTGTAGAACAAACTTCTTAATTTCTATATAAGCAGTTAGATAGGCCCCAGAGGTCCATGTGTGCTCCTTTTTTTTCCCTAAGGCTAAAAGTGTGAGGCAGCTATTTGTTGCATACTATTCCTTCAATATTTTAGTGAAAGCACACTTCATACCCAATCTTTATTATCACTATCAGCCTGTCAGTAATCAAATATATAGGTACTAAATGAAGAGTTGTAACTACTTAGTATTAACACCATAAGAAAGGAAAACAATATTGATGTCTGACATGTTTAAGGATGCTTAAGAGGGAAAATTAAGGAGACTGGCCCATTAATTGTGGGATAAAATAATAATAAACATCTTAACTAGTTTATCAAGTCACACTTACAAGCCTCTTATTAATTTACTCCTGTACTGAAATGAACATACAGTAAAATTCAAGAGAAACTGAGGTTCAAAATAAATTTTACTTCTGAGCTTGGAATACAAGAGAGTAACAGACTGCTGTCCTAATTATAATACCTTTTTGACACATTGTTATAGTTCCTTGCCACCTCTGAATAAACTGTCCATTTCTATGTAATTGTTGGTCATTCTTATCAATCCTTTTTGAAAGTAGATGAGAAATTTTTTAAAAATTGGGAAAAAAAGGAAAGTGTTGGTCTGTATTTAGGTAAAATTTCAGTCTGTTGCATTTGAATAAAAATCTGCCAAAGGCTGGGCACAGTGGCTCACACCTGTAATCCCAGCACTTTGGGAGGCTGAGGCCAGAGGATCACTTGAGCCCAGAAGTTTGAGACCAGACTGGGCAACATGGCGAAACCCCATCTCCACTAAAAATGCAAAAAATAGCCAGGCGTAGTAGCGTGTACCTGTAGTCCCAGCTACTCGGGGGGCTGAGGTGGGAGGAGGATCACTGAGCCCAGGAGGTGGAGGCTGCAGTGAGCCGTGATCACATCACTGCACTCCAGCCTGGGCAACAGAGTGAGGCCCTGTCTCAAAAGTAAATAAATAAATAAATAAATAAAAAATAAATAAATAAATCTACCAAATAAACACAAGCACAACCCTAAAAATTTTTTTGTTTGCCTTATTTTCATTTCTTCTTAGCTGCTAAACTTCCTCTATGTGTGTACTTTTCTCCTAGTATATCTGTTAATTATTACTGTAAACATATGATTTATTTCACATTAGCAAAAAGAAATCATTCTTTTTCCATTTAGAGCCATTTTATATAAATGTTAAAGGTCAAGTTAAGAATTTTAATAGTTTTTCTTTAAATTTTTTTATAAATATAATGCTTGTAAGTACTTCATGTGCAGTATAAGGTTCGCTCTAGTGCTCTTTTAGGAGTAAAAATAAGAATCGTTCTTGAAATGAAGTTATTTTTAAAAGTCTGAAATTATGTATTCATTTACAATACTGTGCATGGTAATGATTTATTGAAATGAAAGCTAGTAGCAGGCCAGACACAGTGGCTCACACCTGTAATCCTACCACTTTGAGAGGCTGAGGCAGGCAGATTGCTTGAGCCCAGGAGTTCAAGACTAGCCTGGGCAACATGGTGAAACCCCTCTCTCTACAAAAAATACAAAAACTTAGTGGCTTGCGCCTGTAATCCCAGCACTTTGGGAGGCCGAGGTGGGTGGATCATGAGGTCAGGAGATCGAGACCATCCTGACTAACACGGTGAAACCCCGTCTCTACTAAAAATACGAAAATTAGCCAGGCGTGGTCGCGGGCGCCTGTAGTCCCAGCTACTCAGGAGGCTGAGGCAGGAGAATGGCTTGAACCCAGGAGGCGGAGCTTGCAGTGAGCCGAGATCGTGCCACTGCAGTCCAGCCTGGACAACAGAGCAAGACTCCGTCTAAAAAAAAAAAAAAGTACAAAAAGTAGCCAAGCATGGTATCACACTCCTGTAGTCCCAGCTACTCAGGTGAGAGGACCACTTCAGCCCAGAAAGGTGGTGATGCTGTGGTGAGCTGTGATGGTGCCACTGCACTCCGGCCTAGGCAGCAGAGTGAGACCCTGTCTCAAAAAAAGAAAAAAAAAAAAAAGGAAAGGAAAGCTAGTAGCAACCACCCTACCGGGTCACAGGCAAGTTTTCAATGTTGAATAAAGAATTATATAGAGTCAATATGAAAAGGACAAAATTTAATGTGCCACTAATGGTGCCTAGTTTATGTTGATGTGCAGAATTCATTTACTTAATCATTTCCGTTTTACTCAGTGCCTCCCACCAGTATTACAGTCACAGTAAGTCATGAAAGAATAAACCACAGCCTAAATTATTCATATATATGTTCAGAGTATTGCTGTTTTGGATCATGGAGACTTCTGATTAAATTATTATGCATCTATCTATTATATGAAATTGACTACATTAATCATAATTTCTTAATCCTAAATATTAAGATTTTTCAATGTTACGGATAAAAATGAACCATAAGAGTTCTGTCTAGATCAGTGTTGCTTCTTCCAAAATATAATAGACCATATATAGATAAAACTAAATTATCTCAATATTTAACCATAATTATATGCTAAGAATAGTATGAGGTCACTCTTTGGAGTTATTCCCATGAATATACCAAGAACTAAGTATCCCTTCAGATTAGATTAGAGCCAGAAAGCCTATTTGCTTTCCAAATAATAAATAGTCTTAGAGAATTTACTTAACTAAGTGAACTGATTTAAAGCATCAACACAAGGGAGCAAAGCTAATTAAGTCAAGACATCTGCATCATTGATTTAGCTGTTTCTTAACTCTATTACTTTGTGCAAATAGTTCATTGAGATGGAGTCTCTCTCTGTTGCCCAGGCCGGAGTGCAGTGATGTGATGTTGGCTCACCACAACTTCTGCCTCCTGGGTTCAAGCAATTCTCCTGCCTCAGCCTCCTGAGTAGCTGGGACTACAGGCATGCGCCACCATGCCCGGCTAATTTTTGTATTTTTAGTAGAGATGGGGTTTCACTATGTTGGGCAGGCTGGTCTCAAACTCCTGACCTTGTGATCCTCCCGCCTTGGCCTCCCAAAGTGCTGGGATTACAGGCGTGAGCCACCACGCCTGGCTGGGCAAATAGTTTAATCTTGAGGCTTCAGTTTCCTCATCTGTAAATAGAGACTGATCTTTGAAGTCTCTTCTAGCCGTAAAGGCCTATGATTAGATTTCATACTTAAACATTGCAGTCACCAAGTAGATTGAGTCTCAGAAAGGGAAAAGGGGAAAACAGACTAGAGTAAAATGGAAAGTGAGCCCAATGAGAAGCCAAGAAATCAGAGAGAGATGGTGCAAAGGGATGCTTAGCACTGTTCTAGAGAATTTTCATGTTAAAAATATGAGTGCCTATACACAAAGACTAGTTCTGTTCTTGAATCCCCGGTTCGCTAATTATGTTCTCTGATGTCAGGATAAAATGTCAGCACAGGGGGACCAAACTGTGTTGCTAATTGGTGTGAGGGTAGAGGAACTCCTGGCAGGAAGTGGTCTAGGTTGGTAGGTAGCAGGGATAACTATGCAAGCAAATGACTTGAGAATCTGAGCAAAGGCTAAACAGTATAACATAAAGAAAACTAGATTTAAAATAGTTAATCCTAAACTCTAGTTATGGTGTTAACCCTAACTACTGAATGACCCTGGGCTCAATTTTGAGATGTTGGGAGGCAGAGCAGTGCTGAACAATACAGAGGCTAATGTCAAACAGAAATGAAAGACAGCTCCTGGGAGGAATGGCTCACACCTGTAATCAAGCACTTTGGGAGGCCAAGGTGGGAGGATCCCTTGAAGCCAGGTGTTCGAGACCAGCCTAGCCAACATAGCAAGACACTGTCTCTACAAATAAAATTAATTAGCTGGGCATAGTGGCACATACCTGTAGTCCCAGCTGTTTGGAAGGCTGAGGCAGGAGGATTGCTTGAGCCCACGAGGTCAAGGCTGCAGTGAGCTGTGATTGTGCCATTGCACTCCAACCTGGGCAACAGAATGAGACCCTATCTCTAAAAAAAAAAAAAGGAAAGAAAGGTAGTAGGATCTCCCAAATTACAAAGAACTGTGAAATAAGATAGCTGTGTGGGAAGATGGGAAGATGGCTCATATACTACACAGATAGAGCTTACTTCACACAACAGATATGCTCTGATAGTTTGTAAATTTATTTTGGATTAATCAAATCATTTTAATTGTCCTAAGAACATATGCTATTTTAAAGACCCCATAGGGAACAATTATCCTGTAATTTAATTTTTTAATAAATACATTTATATATTGAGTTTGCTAGAAGACATAAAACCTATGTATTGTATGAAGTTCAGTCATACAAAGCTGACCACTAAAAATTGTTAACAGTCATTACTGTATATAACATTCTGGAGGTACTAGCTAGTGAAATTAAAGAGAAGTGATTATTTGATAACTCTCCTTTCCACTAAGTATATTTTTACTCACATCCCTAGTGCCAAGCTCAGCACTCATTTTTTTGTTGCATTAAATGAATAGTAATAGCTACCAGTGCCAAGTACTGTGTTAAATGCATTATTTATATTTCGTTTTTTTTTTTTTTTTGAAGTGGAGTCTCTCTCTGTTGCCCAGGCTGGAGTGCAGTGGTGTGGTCTCAGCTCACTGCAACCTCCGCCTCCTGGGTTCAAACGATTCTCCTGCCTTAGCCTCCCAAGTAGCTGGGATTACAGGTGCCTGCCACCACGCCTGGCTGATTATTTTTGTATTTTTAGTAGAGATGGGGTTTCACCATGTTGGCCAGGCTGGTCTCGAACTCCTGACCTTGTGATCTGCCTGCCTCAGCCTCCTGAAGTGTTGGGATTACAGGCGTGAGCCACCGTGTCTGGCCACATTATTTATATTTCATTTAATCTTTTCACTTTAGAATTGTGTAATTACTCCAGTGTTACAGTTGTGGAACAGGAAGCTCAGAGATCAAGTGCTAGTAAATGACACTGTGTTAGGTGGCAGATGCAAAGAATTACAAATGGATTCTGTACTTAGAGTTTTTAGTATACTAAAAGCTCTAAGTGAACATGGAAAATGTTAGCCTACTGTTCATGTGTAGTTATTACAGCATTGATGTTTGGTCTCATATACCTTTATTGCACGGATGTACCACTATTTTGGTGTAATACAGTTATTTTGGAATTAAAAAAAATCAGAATCACTTGCATGTTGAGATGTGCCCAGCTAGTTATTAGAATTTCAGATGTAAAAATGTCACTCTTCTATAATTCCATAATTTTCAAGAAGATGAAGAAAATAATGGGTAAAATATGGCTCTGTAGCAGAATACTTTTTTTTTTTTTTAAAGTGCTTTACCATTTACCGGTCTTTCACATACATCATTTGACCCTCACAACAACCCTGTAAGGTAGGCAGCATAGGTGTTCTCATTTGACAGTTGAGGAATGTGAATCTCAGAGCAGTTAACTGATAATAATAATTCTTAATTCAAAGACTTTCTGAATAAGTAAATCTCAACTATTGACCTTGCCTTCTGTTTTACTGAAAATAAACAGAAGCAATCGTAGGAGAATTTCCACGTGCTCCTACTACCACATCTACCAAGCTGTTTAGACCTATGCCCACTTACTTTGCCTTCTCTCCTGTTACTGTAATTGAACTGCTCATGCTCTTAGCAAAGGCTCAGTGCTCATTGCTCCAGCAATGAACACTGCTTCTACACTTAAGTGTTTTCTTTTCTTTCAGATCATTTCCATTAGCAAGAAAATCATATTATTTCTTTTATCTTAAAAACCACCCTCACTTGACCCCACTCTTCTCTTTAGCTATTTTTCATATCTTTTCTCTCCTTTCAAGCAAAATTCCTTAAAAGTGATGTCCATGCTTACTGTCTTCAACTTCTATCTAATCTTTTGGAACTCATTTCAGTCAGGCTTTTGCCCTCATTATTTCAGCAGAACTGCTCTTAAGACAGTCAATGATCTGCATGTTGCTAAAGTGGTCAGTTTTCCGTCTTTTTACTACTTTTAATAGCACCTGACAAAGTGGAACACTTTCTCCTCCTTGAAATAATACATTATTCATTTGGCTTCTTTTTTCTTCCCCCCAAATGTTGGCTTTTAATTTTGCTTGTTTTGTTTCATGTCTGTAACAGTGGATACCTGGGATTTGATTTTGCCCCTTCTTTACTCCCCTATCACTTTCTTTTCATCCAAGAAAGCCTGATTTGGATAATCAGGGTAAGTCAGTTAAAGTGTTCAAACTGAGTGTATAGTTTGTCAAGTAAATTTCAACTCTTACAGTCTGAAATGTTACAAAGTTAGGCTGTACTACATGTTTGGCATCTCATTTTTCATCATACTTAATTTGTCACTGCATTCGATAGAGGAAAGCAGAACAAATAAGTTTTCACTAACCAACCACATGACAGAGATTTTTGACTCCAGGCCTGGTGGAAATTCAGAAAAAGAGAAAATCATATAAGGGAATGAGGCTCCTTAGAAGACCTTGGAAGATCTTGTTAACAGGTCAACCTAACTAGCCATAAACACCCTGAATTCAGGACTAAGATTTTCATCACTGTAGTGATCTTCATTTGTCTTCTTATAAATTATGCCACACTTTTCTAGTTTTACTTGTACCTCACTGGTCACTCCTCAGTGTCCTTTGCTGGTTCTTCATCAATTCCTTGACCTCTGAATATTGGTGTGCAATAAGGCGTAATTGAGATCATGTCCAGGGTAATTTTTTTATCGTGTATCTTCAGCAGGACCACTACTATTAATTCCAGACATATGTATTTAGTTGCCTACTCAACATATCAACCTGGATGTCTTAAGGACATCTCAAATTTAACTGTCTAAAGCCAAAACTTTTTTCTTCCCATTGCCCAAACTTGATCTCTTATTTTAGTTAAAAGCAGTTTCATCCTTCTAGTTCATGGGGCTCAAAATTGATGTTTGTTTTTCTTTTACAACCCATGCTCAAAATATTAGAAAATTTTGTTAACATTACCTTCGGAATATATCCAAAATCTTAACCACTTTTCACTACCTTGCTGCTTTTACTCTGGACCAAACTAGCTCATCTCTGGTCTGGATTATTGCAGTAGCCTCCTTAAAAGGTCTCCCTTGCTCTCAGTTCGGGGTGTGTGTGTGTATGTGTGTATTGTGTGTGCGTGTAATTTTTGTTTTGTTTGTCTTTTTTAAAAAGAAAAAGCCTATAGCACCTAGTATACCCAAGCAGTCTCCCATCCAAATACTAACCAGGCCTGACCCTGCTTAGCTTCCAAGATCAGTCAAGATCAGATGTGTTCAGGGTTGGTGGGTCTGTGGACCTTGAGCTAGTTTTTAATCAACACAGAAACTCCAGTGATCTATTTAAAAACTTGGATTGGGTCATGCCAGGTTTATTGGAGGTTATACCCTCCAATGTATTTCCAACTCAGGGTTAAAGCCAAGGTCCTTATGGTGGAAGATAGGGCATATAAACTGGCATTCTGGCGCTCACACACTCCAATATCTACTACTCTCCCCTCTTGCTCGCTCAGCTGTGGCTTGCTTATTCAGCTTTTTGCTCTTGCTGGAATACATCAAACATATGTAGGCCCAGGGTTTTAACTATTTTAACAACTGAACTTGTAACTGCACTAGTTCTCCAGGTAAGCAGAAGTATTAGGGGTATGGACAGTTTATCCAAAGTAATAACCAGGAATGCCTAATAAAAACATGCAGGTATTGTGGTAAAAAATAGAGTTGGTGAACAAGGAGTTACCTTCTGACTGTTTCTCTTTTAGTGAAGTAGGAGGCAAGGTTATTAGCTAAGAGTGAGATGGTTAGGAGATGGTGTAAATTTAAAGGAAAAGAATAAGGTATGAGATAGTTGGCTAGGATAATGAAGTAGTGAATGGATTTGAGCTAAGTAGTATTAAAGTCCCCTAGGTAATAGACATGCATTTCAAAGCACAACTAGCCAACCTGGTTCTTTCTTTTCTTTTTTTCCAACTTTCTTCAGCAGCATGAGGAAGGGTTAGTAAAAATCTAACCATAAATCAGGGTTGAAATTTGGCAAAGCTAGAGAGGGGCAAGGACAGTGAGTATATTTGGAAGGAGTGATTATAATGACGGCTTAGGGAATCCAAGCTGTATAAAGATGGAAATGATGACAGGTGTGGGTGAAGGATAATAATAATGATGTGTTGGGAACAATGGGTTGTGGTCTCTGTGGGGCCAAAAAATTGTTGGACTTGGGGTATTTCAGGGAGTGACTTGACAGGGCTAGCTGTCTGAGAAAGATATTCTTGAAATTTATTGCAGGGAAGTGGAGTGGGAGAAACAAGATTGACATTCTTCCTACTTCATAAGGCAGTTATTGCTAATGACAATGGAGATGACCATGGGAATGACTTACTAAGGTGGAGTGGAAGTGAAAATCACAGAGAAGTTAAAAAAAAAAATTGCAGTAGGGTATTGGAAAGATCGTTTGGGTAGATTTTGAAGTCACTACAACCTTAATTTAAATTTAAGAAAAAATTTAAATGAAAAGACTTGGAGGAGTTTCCCAAATATGCGAGTTTTCCCCTATCTTTAAAAAAACAACACCATGAGAAACCAAAAATAACTAAATTGATTTTTTTTTAAATTCTACAGTATTTCTCAATTTTCTTTGAGGATAGACATGGTTGATCCTGAATGGAAGTTGGTGTTTTAGCTCTATGAGACTGAAACAAAAAGTTTCTGCAGTCCTTAAGAGTTAAAGAGGGAGAAAAGTCAGTTGTGTTAGATCTTTAAAAACATTTTTGGTGGTAGTTTGGTATTCAGAAGTGCTGGAGGAACTTTGGCAGAAAGTCAGAGCCATAGAGCAAGTCCAAACTAGGACAGCAAAGTCATTATTCTGCTTTTTAGTGAAGAAAGTATTTTTAAAATGATGATGACACTTGGTTTTTTACCAAAAAGTACTTTATTGGGACTTCATTTGGATGCAAGGCTGTATCAAAGTAATTGGGAAAACAAGGATTGAATATTAAATAGTGACTTCTAAAGTGATACATAAAATAGTTCTTTTAAATTAAATTACATTGAAGACATACAGATAAAAGCAAGAAGACTGAGTAAAGATAATATTTATTGCCTCACATTACTATACGGTAGAACCTTGTAGCAACATATAATTCGAGTTATACTACATAATGTGGACATTTATGTTGGTGCTGATGCCAGCTTTAATTTAGAATATTTTCCTTGTGTTTCCAAGTAAATACAGCAAAATAACTTTAAATATTTTACAAAATTAAAAAAGAATGCCCAAAGGGAACAGAAAATAAGAGCTTTCTTGAGTTTACATATAAGATGATAAGATTTAAATTAGAGCTCACCACTGATACAGAGATTGATTTCACACAAGCTATGGTAAGAATGAATGTGTTGGAAAAGGAAGTGAGAGGATATTTAAGACAAGGAAATGAGGAAGTTGGACTCTGAGTAAGTCCAACTAGCTGAAATTACTAACTAGTAATTTATTCCAGGTTCTATCTGGAATAAATCCATAGGAATAAGAACAGTGCTAAAGGTAGAGAGAATAGGGAAGTGATGCCTCTTTGATGACTTAATATTCTTCTTTATTTCTAACTTACAGATGATTTCAGAATACTGCTCACCTTCACTCCTTTAGTTTGTCATGATCTTTTCCCTTGACCTTTTCCATAGTCCCAAAGTATTTGCTGATGTGGAGCAGGAGGATGTATGATCTCAGGCTTTGAAACTAAAGAGGTTGGAAGATGTTACTTTTGATAATCTAAGACTTCATGACTTTGATTCTTACATTTTATTATTTACTTATTTATTTTTAAGAGATTGGGTTTTGTACTGTCACCCAGGCTGGAGTGCAGTGTGCAATCATGGCTCACTGCAGCCTCAACCTCCCACGCTCAAGCAATCCTCCCACCTCAGCCTCCAGAGTAGCTGGGATTACAGGCATGGGCCATGATGCCTGGCTAATTTTTTTAAAAAATTATTTTTTTTAGAGATGGTCTTGCTGTGTTACCCAGGCTGGTCATGAACTCCTGGACTCAAGCAATCCTCCCACCTTGGCCTCCCAAGTGTTAGGATTACAGGCGTGAGCCACCATGCCTGGCTGATTCTTATATTTTAATTTAAAAACTTTCTACTTTATATTGTGGTGATTAAAACCATTCCTTGCTTTCCAGCCTTCTTCTCTCATGTTTCTGGAATTGTTTGATCACTAATAGTGTGACCACTAAAGAAAGGCTGAATGACTTTTTTTTTTTTTCCCACCCCAAAGAGACAGGGTCTTGTTCTGTCACCCAGGCTGGAGCATTGTGGCATGATCACAGCTCTCTGTAACTTTGAAGTTCTAGGCTCAAGCTGTCCTCCCATCTCAGCCTCCCCGGTAGCTAGGACTACAGGCATGTGCCACCATAACCTAGTATAAAAAAATTTTCGTTTGTTATCCTCCCACCTGGGCTTCCTAAAGTGCTGGAATAATAGGCATGAGCTACTGCCAGGTCACAGTTGTTACAAAGAAGAGAATTTGTTTCACTTGTAGCTAAACTTGTATTATATTTTACCTTTATGGTGCCTTTTAAAGCTGATTGCTATTTTTTGAAGTTGGCTTTTATTTATTTTAAAAGTACAGTACAACCTTAAATATGCTTAACACAATTATAGGCTTCTGTTATGTTTTCTACTTGTACAGTTCTATTTTGAGTTTTAAATCAACATTAACAATTAAACATTGTATCCATATATCCAGTTTTTGTCAGTTATAAAATAAATTTAAAACTTTAAAAAATGGTATCTAAATAATTTTTATAATTTGTAACTTAACTATCAGTAACTGAAAAATGAAATTTGATTAACTTTCTCAATATTCTGATTAGCTGAGCTTTTACACATTTGTTATGGTGACCAACTCTCAAAATACCTTTTGGAGAGAGCTAATACATAGATATAGTCTAAGGTTCTATCCAGTGGAATCACAGCATGCATGATTTTGAGTATTGGAGAAAATAAGAATGACATTTAGTTTTTAAAAACAATCTGATACAGGTCTTAGATATCTATTTTTTAGATGAAGTAATTTTTCTTTGAGAATCCTGAAAGAGCTTGAAAAGTGATAAATAGAAAATGAATTCTTTATGGGAACCAGTGGTGGAGGAGATAACAAGAAGAGAAAAGCCAGTAAAACCATATTAGTAGGGTAGGTAGGAAGGACTTGATAAAAATTGGATAAAGGATAATGCATTATTTAAATGCATGGGTCTTCAAAGAAGAGCACACAAGATGATCCACTGACATAAGGAGAAAAGAGCTTAGAGCTTCTGTTTATATGTTATCTAAAAAATAAGAAATGGGACACTTTACTAGTATTTAAAATGTGAGTTGATACTGGTGTCTTGTCTTGGACTTAGAAAGTTTCCTATAAAGAAACCATGGATTGGGCTGGGTGTGGTGGCTCACGCCTATAGTCCTGGTGCTTTGGGAAGCCCAAGTGGGAGAATTGCTTGAGGACGGGAGTTTGAGACCAGACCGAGCAACAAAGCAAGACCCCGTCTTTACAAAATATTTTTAAAAATTAGCTTAAGCCCAGGAGTTCGACGCTGCAGTGAGCTATGATGGTGCCACTACATTCCTGGGTGAAAGAGCCAGATCCCATCTCTTAAAAACCTAAAAAATAAAATAAAGAAGCTGTGGATTAAATATAATATTTTAATGTGAATATAGGCAAACGATAAGAAATGGCCAGGTTGATGCTTCTTAATGTGTTTGAGAATAAAACATAAACAATGTTTATTAACAAAGAAAGATATAATGTCTATATAATCATATGGATTAGAGGTGACCTTCCCCCTCTAAGAAATTATTGAGAAGGTTATTTGAAATGGCACTTTGGGAGGCCAAGGCAGGAGGATCGCTTGAACTCAGGGGTTTGAGACTAGCCCGGGCAACATGGCAAAACCGTGTCTCTACTAAAAATACAAAAATTGGCTGGGCTTGGTGATATGCGCCTATAGTCCCAGCTACTTGAGAAGCTGAGCTGGAAGGATCATTTAAGCTCAGGAGGTCGAGTCTGCAGTGAGCCATGGGGCATCTCTGTAGTCCTAGTTACTTGGGAAACTGAGGCTGGAGGATGGCTTAAGCCCAGGATTTCGATGCTGCAGTGAGCTATGATGGTGAATGCATAGGTGAACCACAGGAAATTTATTTTTGGTGGAGGGGTGAAGTTTTTTTTACTGTGTAAAATACATAATGTAAAATATACTATCTTAACCATTTTTAAATGTACAGTTTAGTGGCATTAAGTGCGTTGATACTGTTGTACAACCATCACCACCATAAATCTCCAGAATGATCTTCATCTTGCAACTCTACACTCATTAAATAACTCCCCATTCCTTCCTACCCCTATTCCCTGTCAACTACCATTCTACTTCCTTCTCTCTGGTTTTGACTATTGTAAGTACCTCGTGTAGGTGGAATCATACAGTATTTGTCCTTTTCTGTCTTATTTTACTTAGCATGATGTCTTCAATATTTATCCATGTTTTGTAGCATGTGCCAGAATTTCCTTCCTTTTTAAGGCTGAATAATATTAATTGTATTTATATACCACATTTTCTTTATTCACTTATTTGTTGATGGACAAGTGGGTTGCTTCCATAATGCTGCTATGATATGAATATGGGTTACTGGAAAGTGTCTTGAAATTTTGAACTTAGTGGTGAAAGACGTACACTATTAGAAATATTCTTGCTAAAAGGAAAAAGTGTTCCTTCTGACACCAAACACATGAGTTTTTTCCACTTGAACAACCAGTTCTTCAACTCTCTGGACACTAACTAGATGTCTTACAGTTCAATTTTGTCACTATCTGTCTGGAGTTGGTACAGATCCTACCGTTGAAGGGTTCAGTTCCATAATACCACCTGGACTTCAAGCATCAATTGCAGGTCCTGGACTTCTGGTACTTGACTGACTTGGCTACAAATCAGGGGTTCCTGTGACCCCCTCCTCCAGTTTGATAATTTGCTGTAATGGCTTACAGAACTCAGAGAAACACTTTATTTACTATTACTGGTTTATTACAAAGGATATTATAAAGGACACAGATGAACAGCTAGATGAAGAGGTACCTAGGGTAAGATTTGGAAAGACCCAGGGTGCATGATCTTCTGTTCCTGTGGAGTTGAGATGCACTGCAAGTGGATGTGTTCACCTACCCAGAAGGTTTCCAAACCCATGGTTTAGGGTTTTTGTGGGGGCTCCATTACATAGGTATGATTGATTGAATCATTAATTATTGTTGATTGAATTCAGTCTCCATCCCTTCTCTCTTCCCAGGAGGCTTGGGGGTGGGGAGAACTGAAAGTTTCAACCCTCAAATCACATGGTTGGTTCCTCTCCAGCCAGCCCTTGTCCTTCAAAGTCACTGCATTAGCATAAATTTAGGTATGATTGAAAGGGGGTTATTATGAATAACAAAAGATGCTCCTCTTACCCCTGTGACTCAAGGAATAAGGGTTTTAGAAGCTCTGTGTCAGGAATCGGGTGGAGACCAAATGTATATATTTCTTATTATGTAGCTGTATTAGTCTGTTCACATACTGCTAATAAAGACATCCAAGACTGGATAAGTTATAAGGGAAAGAGGTTTAATTGACTCACAGTTAGTTCCACATGGCTGAGGAGGCCTCACAATCATGGCGGAAGACAAATGAGGAGCAAAGTCACGTCTTACATGGGAGCAGGCAAGAGAGCATTGGCATTTGCAGGGGAACTCCCCTTTATAAAACCATCAGATCCCATGAGACTTATTCACTGTCATGAAAACAGCAAGGGAAAAACCTGCCCCCATGATTCAGTTACCTCCCGTGAAGTCCATCCCATGACATGTGGGGATTATTACAATTTGAGGTGAGATTTGGGTGGGGACACAGCCAAACGGTATCAATCATTAGCACAAACTCTTCCTTTTATGGTGAAAATAGTGATATTATATGTGTAAAATATGGCAATAAAATAAATTATCTCAGCAAATACTCCTAGGCCACATGGAAAAATAGAAATATTTTTTAGGAGAGATTTCACATGGAAAGTTTGTTGTACAGTTTCATTAAAGTACAGAAGTTTCCAACATTTCTCAGCTTATAATGTCTAGGTTATGTTTCAATAATGAATAATGTTTCAATAAAGTAGTTATATTTAAAACTGCCTTTTTGTGACCCACTAAAGGAAAGATGTGTTGAGAAAGATTTATTCTTAACAGTAAATGTATTAACCACTGATAAAGTAGTGTGTTGGCTGGAATTTTAAAAAGGAAATTGGAATAAGGTTGGAATTTATTCACTTCATTTGTAGGTATGCAAAGAAAACTAAAGCAGGAAGTCCACAGAATATTAAGTTATATTTTTATTATGGTTAGTTTTATAAAAATAATACCTTTAAGACTATTTACAGTGTTTCCAAATGAAACAGGGAGAGACAATTGAAAAATCTTTGTTTAATACAGGTTGGCTATTTATCTTCTGGCTGTTTCAAATTTGTTGACATTTTTCTTTAACTAGTATGCTTACCTACCAGGTATTTTTGAGAAAATTTAATCTGTCCCTTCAAGATAAAAGACAAGTTTTAATGGTGACTGAATATCTGCTTTTCCAAAGAAATTTGAACTATATAGAAAGCATTTTGATGATGAATGTTTGGAGATGTATTCATTATATAATTTTGTTGCTGAAAATGATCTGTGTCACATGCAAATATTATTTTGTCTGTACACTTAAAATTCTTAGAAACAAATCTTTTACTTGTTGTAAAGTCAGTGTTTTAGAGACAGGTAATCAACAGGATATATACACGTACAGAGAAAAATTTCTTTTAAGAAATTGACTCGTGATTGTGGAAGCTTGGGATCTGCAGGATAGGCCCAGGGAACAGTTGTAGTTTCAGACCAAAGTCAGTATTCTGGCAGAATTCTTTCTTGCTGGGGGAAGGCCAGTCTGTTCAATGAAAGCCTTCAACTGATTAGATGAGGCCCACCCACCCATTTTGGAGCATAATCTGCTTTACTTAAAACGCACCTATTTAAATATTAATTTTTTCCTTCCCTCTTACCCTCTCCCCCTCCCCACCTCCCCCTTCCTTCTCCTCTTTTTCCTTCCTTTCCTGTGGACAGGATCTCACTGTCACCCAGGCTGGAGTGCAGTGACACAGTCACAGCTCACTGTAACTTGAATTCCTGGACTCAAGGGATCCTCCCACCTCTGCCTTTCACCTGGCTAATTTTATTTATTTATTTATTATTAATATTTATTTTTGAGATAGGGTCTTGCTCTCTTACCCTGGCTGAAGTGCAGTGATCACGGCTCACTGCAGTCATGACCTTCTGGGCTCAAACAATTCTTCCACTTCAGTCTCCCAGGTAGCTGGAACTACAAGCATGTGCTAACATGCCTGGCTAATTTTTAAATTTTTTTTGTTAGAGATTGGGTCTTAACATGTTGCCAAGGCTGGTCTTGAACTCCTGAGCTCAAGAGATTCTCTTGCCTCGGCCTCCCAAAGTGCTAGGCTTACAGATGTGAGCCACCTAGCCTTTTTTATGTTTTGTAGAGACAGGGTCTTGCTGTGTTGCCCAGGCTGATCTCGAACTCCTGGCCTCGAATGAGTCTCCCATCTGGGCCTTCCCAAGTGCTGGGATTATAGGCATGAGCCACTGTACCTGGCCTAAATGTTAATTTCACCTAAAAAACACCTTCACAGAAACATCCAGAATAATGTTTGACCAAGTAAATATTTGGGCACAGTGGCACAGCCCAGATGACACATAAAATTAATCATCACAATTAGTTTCAGTGGGGTTTGAACTTTTTTTTTTTTTTTGGACACAGAGTCTTGCTCTGTCACCCAGGCTGGAGTGCAGTGGCACGATCTCGGCTCACTGCAAGCTCTACCTACTGGGTTCATGCCATTCTCCTGCCTCAGCCTCCCAAATAGCTGGGACTACAGGCATCCGCCACCACGCCTGGCTAATTCTTTTTTGTATTTTTAATACAGACGGGGTTTCACCGTCTTAGCCAGGATGGTCTCGATCTCCTGAACTCGTGATCCACCCACCTTGGCCTCCCAAAGTGCTCGGATTACAGGCGTGAGCCAGTGCACCTGGCCTGAACTTATTTTTTAAAAATAAAAAGTTGTAATATTTTCTGATTTAGTTTAGTTTACAAAAATAACAAATTGGCATCAAATAAATTTATTGGCCAAATTTTAACATAAACCTTTGCATATTGGCAGGTGGGTTGAAAAACGAATTAGAAAGTATAGCAACAGTAAATTTTTTGCATTGAGAACTTTATATCTTTATGTGGTGTCTTTTGTTTACCTAGCTATGGCAACAACTAGAAACTAGATATCATAATTTAGAACCAATACCTTCAGATTACTTTACCATTAAGTGTTGAACTAGGAGTTTATAAATAATAAAGCATATTTGATTATTGCCCTCACTAAAAATATTCTTAATAATATATACATATTTTTTGAGACAGAGTCTCACTCTGTTGCCCAGACTGGAGTGCAGTGGCATGATCTTGGCTCACTGCAACCTCCGCCTCCTGGGTTCAAGCAATTCTCCTGCCTCAGCCTCCTGAGTAGCTGGGACCACAGGTGCGTGCCACCACGCCTGGCCAATTTTTGTATTTTTAGTGGAGACAGGGTTTCACCATGTTGACCAGGCTGGTCTCGAACTCCTGACCTCAAGTGATCCACCCACCTCAGCCTCTCAAAGTGCTGGGATTACAAGTGTGAGCCACTGCGCCCGGCCATAATATTTTAAAAGTCATTGCTCAAAGGCTTTTGTTTGTCAAATATGTTAAAAAAAAAAACGGTTTAAAAATAATGTTCATTACATTTTCATCTCTTTTTAAAATTTCTATTGTGATTTCATAACTGTAATTCAATAGTATATCATTTAATATATAAATAACTACATATAATTGTTTTTGTTCAGGTTTTTTGCTGATGGGGTTTGGAATTTAAAATTTGGAGACTTAATCTAGAGGATAAAGAAGTGTAATATAAAATTTGGTGAAGAAGATTGTGGGAAGAGAAGCCTTTGAAGCAATTTAGAAAAATAAAGGAAGATTGTTTCAGCTTTGAAGTGTTGTTTTTTGTTTGTTTGTTTGTTTTTGGAATTGTTTTTCATTGATTGTGTTTCAGTTTCAGTTTGATGAAAATTCTAATTTACAATAGTTCATATTATGCAGATTGAGTTTACTGAGCAGTGCATTTTCTTGCTGTATTCAGATATATTTTGAAAACCAGATGATAATCAGAAAGTTTCTTGGAAGAATAGAGTGGTAACTTGCTTTTAGGAGTAGAATTTTTTTTGATGGTTTAAGGTAGAGAAAGAGATAAAAGGCAAAAGGAGATAATTCGTTTGTAAATAACGTGAGTAAACCACAAGTGATTTTAAAACAAGCTGTAATTATGGAAAGGGATGATACTTGAATTTTTTTCAGCATTGCAGACTTGATATAAGAGAGGGAGACAGCACCAAGTTATTAGTCAATTTGGAGCTTGTTCTTAAAGCAAGGGAAATGATGGTTTCTGTGGTAGGAGGTGGCATCTTTGAGAAGTGAAAGAGCCTTGTAGGACAGTGGTACTCTATTATATGTCATTATCATGTTTCCTGCATTGCAGAACATGTTTAATAACATCACCACAGTCCTGTTAGGTGGGTGATGGGACTTCCATTTTAAGATGGGAAAACATTCAAGGAGCCTTGTTAGCTTGCCCAGTTTCAAACATCTCGGAAATGGCAGATCCCAGAATTTGAACTCAGGTATGTTTGATTTTGTCCAGCTAAATAATTCTTCACTGAGTACCTGCTATGGTGCCAAGCATGGTGCTTAGGCTGTGGGGGTTCAGAGTTGAATCACGCATGATTCTGGCCCTCAATATAGTATAGTAAATGAATAAGATAGTAATTTTAGGGAGGCTTGGGGACCTGGAGAAAGTCTGAGAGTTTAGGACCATTTTCTGGCAGACATAATGCCTGAACAGAATCTCAAAGGCCAGGATAGGGGGGATTTGGGGAAGAGTTGACTGCAAAAATCTGATCAGGGGAGGGTGTTGCAACTGGGAGAGCCATGTTTGTAAAGACATTCAGGCATAAAGTAGCATGATTTATGCTTAGGGACGACCTATTTCTAGGTCTTAAAGGGTGAAGTGGGGGAACTAGTAGAAGAGCCTGGGTTTTTCCTTTTATACCTCATTGCTTCTCTGTACAAATACCAGAAGCTGTTAAAAATATATGTGGATAAAATTTTAGACTTTTGAAAATGCATTTTTATCTTCCTTTTCCAGGATCAGTTCGACAGCTTAGACAAGCATACACAATGGGGAATTGACTTCTTGGAAAGATATGCCAAATTTGTTAAAGAGAGGATAGAAATTGAACAGAACTATGCGAAACAATTGAGGTAAGTTAATTTTTTTTTCAGTTTTTAGAATGAAATTACCTGTTTAAACAGTTGAATATTAGAGGAATGTGATATTCCAGAGGTTAAATTCTATGTTTTTCATCAGAATTAGATTGAATTAGGTAACCGGTTTGTTTTAATGATTAATTAAGTCATTGGCTAGTACAGTACCACAAGGAATATTGACTAGCTGGATCACAAATAGCTTTCATTCCAGAAAGACACTTAAAAATCTGAAAACTGGGAAGCAAAATGCCGGGAAAAAGAAACATCTGCGTGTTATTCTGTGTTTTATACTTTTATTCCTCTCTAACTTTTTGCTTTAGTCATCTTTTCGAAGTATTGAATATTTCTTCAGAGTTTCTCTTTTCTTCAGAGTTTGTAAGACTTGGAAATAGAGTGTGTGCTGAGCTGAGTTTCTGTCAGTATTCAGTTACATATTATGAATGAATGTGATTTTAGAATATGTTTTGGAAGATAAAAGTTTTAAAGAGAAAATTTTAGTCTTAAAACTGATGGACTTTGTTGACAAGTAGTTGCTGGAACTTATTCAGTAAAAATGGTGCTTGAAGTCTGAAGACTAGACACCAGTATAAAGTTTTAGCTGTAGGGTTTAGGATAAAAAAGTGTCCTGAAGTGACAAAAAATCCAACCTAAACAGGCATACATGACTACAAAGTCCAGGCATATTTTGATTCAGGGGTCAAATAATCTTCAGGCCCCATTTCTTGGCTGTGCTCCCTCTTGTTCTTTTTATTCTCAGGTTCCATTCATACCATCCTCCGTGTTCGTTTAGCTCTAGGTTTTACATCTTCATACCCCCATATCCTGGAGAAGAATGATGGTCTTCTCTATTGTACCTTTGGGGAGAAAGGAAGGGAGGGAAAGAGGAAGTGGGGGAATGGAAGAAGAGGAAGAGGGATGGAAGTAAGGGAAAATGCAAGCCTGCACCAAGCTTCTTTTCTCCAGAAATACTAGCAGAGGGTCTCCTTTAGTCATACTGACTTTGGTTAGGTTATGTGTTTATCCTAAACAATTTACTAATACTGACTTATAGCTAATGATGGGGGGAGGATAGTTACTTGAAATTAATTTAAACTAGTGGTCCCAGAAGGAAGGGGGAGTTACTTGAGTGCCTCATATATCCACATAATAGTGCATGTAACCTACTGACTGGATGTAGGGATGGAATAGACTAGAGTAATAAAAAGCTTGCTTATAATATTTTTATAATGATAAACACTATTATATTTACTGAATAATGGCATTATGCTAATTTCCTAATCCGTTTTCCTCCTGTTTGTTTAAACAAGGTATTTTCCACATGAGAGTATAAACAGGGAGCCTATAAGTATGTTAATAATCACAGTGATGATGTTTCATCTGTCCAAAAGTTAATGATCTGGGAAACTTACCTCTCTAGAATCTAGGAGAGCATGAAATGGCCTCTGAGAGATTAAAATAGCAGCTACCAGATGTATTCTTGTGTGGCAAATAAAAATTTTATTTAGATTTTAATTTGATCTCAATTTTAGCACATTAAATTCTCAGATTTCTATTGGAAAATTCTCAGTTTTTCCAATAGAAATGAGAAAAAGTGCTATAGGTAATACAGTGATGGCAGTGTGAAGGGACAAACAGTAAAGGAAAAGGTTTAAAAATTACAAAAATAGATGAAATTTAATGCAGGAGTGCCCTAGTTCATTTTATGTTGCCATAACAGAATGCCTAAGTCTGGGTAATTTATAAAGAAAAAAGGTTTATTTAACTAATGGTTGTACAGGCTGGTAAGTCCAAAGGCATGCCCCCGGCTTCTGGCACAGGGTTTTGATGGGTCAAAGGGGAAGCGTGGATGTATGAAGAGAGAAAGAAAACCTGAAGGGAATACTGACTTTTTAAAAACCCACTCTCAAAAAGTGATCCAGTCTTATTAGAGTGAGAACGCAACTCACTACCAAAAATGACACCAAACCACTATCCATAAGGGCGGATCCCTTATGACCCAAACACCTCCCATTAGGCCCTGTCTCCCAACACCACCACTTTGGGAATCAAATTTCAACATGAGTTTTGGTTGGGGTCAAACAAACCATATCCAAACCATAGTGAGAAGTGAATCTACTTCTAGGGCCCCAAGAGAATCACTGTATTATACAGAGTGAAAAAGTAAATACTGGTAAGAATGATCCTGCACCTTCAAGAAAAGAATCAGATTATTTTAAAGAAGGCAGAGAATATAACAGTGTTTCTCAAAATGTTTAAAAAGTCTAATCTGTCCTTTAATCTAGCATTTTCAAAACTTTCCTGCAGAAAAATACAAGTGAGCAAAGGTGTTTGCACAAAACTCTTCATTGCAGGAAAAAAAAAAGTTTCTGGTTGTAAAAGTGCCTGTCAGTAGAAGAATGATGAAAAAGACTGTGGTAGATAAAGTTTTAAAAAAATCAGGTGTACCAGCATTTTAAAATTTAAAAGCCTTATTCATCAGGGTGAATGATGAATGTACAGTAAGAACTGAATGTACAGTAACATCATTTTATTGCTTACTTGTGTTTGTATATACAGTTACATATAAAATTTGTATGTATTCTGAAGAGGTCTAGAAGAGTACACCCAGATTATGTTACAATGATTACCCTTGTGGAACCAGAGTAGGGAATGGTAAGGGAAGGAACTTTTTATTTCATACACTTTTGAATTGTAGTCTTTTCAATGATTGTGTATTACTTTTGTAATTTAAAACACTTGTTAAGAAGAGGATATGCTTCAAAAGAGATTCCTATCACAAATTATAAAATAAAAATTGATAATTTATAAGATTAAAAAAACCTTCAGTAATGTGGAATATTTAACTGTCCAGGACAACTTAGACCTCAAAGCTTTTGAGATGGCCAGGGTTTTGCTAGTGTAACAGGACTCATCTAATCAAATGGCAGACTTGTTTGCCTTCTCTCTGTTCTGAGACTGATAATAACCATTAGAATTTTCACTTACTTGCAAAAAAGGGATTTGGGCTCCAGTTCATTGAAACAAGGGTGGCTAGAACCCACAACTTCATGATATGAAAAGTAGAATTTTGTATTGAGAAAGTGGGTTTTATTATGTACTGATGCTTTACAAAGGTGATTTGAAGGAATGAAGCACACTTAAGGAATTTGGCACATTTCCATTCTAAGGATGATTCTCAATAGCAGTGATTCTCAACAAGGGCAGAATTATTGGAGTGTTGAAGTATGAGGAGTAATGAAGAGTTGAGAGAAGGCATGTTTAATTTGAAATGATCTACATTGAGATTTGCTGCTTTGGATGACTACTTAGTAAATGATTGGATTATCAGCTGCTGTTTATAGTATGTCTTTTATCCAAAGGGAAGAGGTTTGCCTTGTTTGTTTCCTCCTCTTTAATGGGAAAAATTCTTTTGGTTAACTCCCCTTATTTTTGCTAGTGCAGAGGATAATTTCTTTCATAGTGAGGCAGCACTTTTTTTTTTTCTCCTAAATAATATTATATTAGTCCATTCTCACGCTGCTAATAAAGACATACCTGAGACTGGGTAATTTATAAGGGAAAGAGGTTTAATTGACTCACAGTTCAGCATGGCTGGGGAGGCCTCAGTAAACTTATAATCATGGTGGAAGGAGAAGAATAAGTGCCCAGCAAAGGGGGAATCCCACTGTAAAACCATCAGATCTCGTGAGAACTAACTCACTGTTGTGAGAACAAGATGGGGGAAACCGCCCCCATGATTCAGTTATCTTCACCTGGTCCCTCCCATGACACATGGGGATTATGGGAACTGTAATTCAAGATGAGATTTGGGTAAGGACACAGCCAAATCATATCAACTATATTCATGATGTTAAGCAATTACATTTTAAATATATTACAAGATTAAAATTTCTTAATCTTTGGTAATTGCAGATTGTTTTAATCTTTTCTCCCTTTACTCTTCTGTTGTTGTGTTTTGATGGTGTTGGTTTAACTTTATTCTGGTGTTTGATATTGATTTTTGGTTTTGGTTTGAGGATGGGAATAAATAGAAAATAAAGCATCTAATTACATTTGGAGACATAGTTATAAGCAATTGAATCATGTCCATTTTGATTGATGGAAAATGGTTACTTCAGATCACTTGGTAGAGTGTTTTTTGTTTGCAAAGATATGCAACTGAAATCAGTCATTCTTTTAATAAACATTGTATTTGTATAACAGATTAAGATTTCTAAGTAAAAAAAGGAGCCATATATATGTGATAAGTTTGTATCATTTTAGTTTTTTCTAGTAAAAGTAATTGTATTAAGTTCTATCATAGAGATAGTGCTGTATGAAATTATGTTCCCCAGCCTCCACCCCAGAGCATACATAAATTTTTGGTTCAGATGTGGCAGTATGGTATAGTGGAAGAGAATTAGGCTGGAAGACAGGAAGTGCACAAACCACTCTTATTTTGGCCAAAGCAGACATCTCTGAATTCCTTTGATCAGAGATTATATTATGTGCATTTCTGTACCCCATACCAAGCCTACCTGGTACCTCTGGAACTGGGTGATTAAATTTAAGTTGAATGAATAAATAATTAAATAATCTGTGTTTCAGTTTAGTTTAGAAATTAGGATTTCTGACCACATGCTGAACCTTTGACTACATAGCAGCTTTCTATTAATACTGGAGTTTGGTGTCGTGTACATCATTGTGATGTGGTCGTTAAGTTGGTGTTGTGTACATCATTGTGTCTGCTAAGAACAGTCCTAAATATTTCGGGTAGGCTTAGATACAGAGCAATCCAAATATAGATAGTCTGTAAGAAGTGCCTTTCACCTCCCGCCATGAGTCTGAAGCCTCCCCAGCCATGTGGAACTATAATTCCAATTAAACCTCTTTTTCCTCCCTGTCTCGGGTATGTCTTTATCAGCAGCGTGAAAACCAACTAATACATAGTCTCTATCTCATTTTACTTTTCTCATACCTCTTTATCAGAATTTGGTTTCTGTGTCACTCTTTTGTCCGGCTGAAAGATTTTGCATTCTCACCAGCAATACACAAAGCTTCCAGTTAGTCCACATCCTTGTTGTTTTGCAAGTAGCCAGCCTAATCGGTGTGAGTTGTTATCTCCCTGTGGTTCTGACTTGCATTTCCCTGACCATTTGTGTATCTTTGGAGAAATATCTATTCAAGTCAGTTTTTAAAATTGAGTTACTTGTTTTTTTGTTGTAGAGTTTTAGGAGTTCTTTATATATTCTGGATATTAACCCCTTGCCAGATATATGATTTGCACATTCTTTCTCCCATTCTATCGGTTGCCTTTTCATTCTCTTGATTGTGTCCTTCTATGCATTGAAGTTTTAAATTTTGATGTAGTCAGTTTATCTATTTTTATTTTTTTTGCCTGCTTTTTGTGTCATATCCAAGAAATCATTGCAAAATCCAGGATCACAAAGATTTTCTCCTATGTTTTCTTCTCAGTTTCATAGTTTTAGGTCTTTGATGCATCTTGAGTTAATATTTGTATGTGTTATAAAGGTCCAGCTTCATTCTTTTTTTTTTTTTTTTGAGACAGAGTCTCACTCTTGTCACCCAGCCTGGAGTGCAGTGGCGCGATCTTGGCTCACTGCAACTTCCGTCTCCTGGGTTCAAGCTGTTTGAAATGTTTGTTCCTCGGAGCCGTAAAGAAATAGCACTTGAACATAAATTTATTTAGTAAGGCCATTTTTACTTCCTGCAGAAAGGGTACACTCGTGCCACAAGAGTACACCGAACAAAGGAGACAGGGTCATTTATAACCTGAGGCATCCACCCTACTGCTGTGTCCAGTTTCCATTGGCTGGAACGGGACCTCACCCCGATTGGCTAGCAACTTAGAACTTTGTTAAAAGAGGCCAAGGTAGAGGGGAACAAAGGAAGGAGGAAGTAACTTGTGGAATGTTGAGAAAGGTAAAAACACTTTTAAATAAGGAAGAGGAACAGGCTATGACCTAATGCTTGCTTGGACCAGTATAAGCACGCTAGGGCAAATATTTAGGCTAAATTGTGGGAGCTAAGAGCATAAAGTAATGTTGATTTCCTTATTACGGCTAGCAGATATTTAAGAATGTTAGCACAGGTCTTTAAATAAATTTTGCTTCTAAGAGAAGCTACTATTTATTCCTAATTAGATGGGGAGGAAAGTCTTTGAAGAGGAACCTCTACTTTACTTTTTACAAAATGATTCTCCTGCCTCAGCCTCCTGAGTAGCTGGCACTACAGGCACCTGCCACCACGCCCTGCTAATTTTTGTATTTTTAGTAGAGACAGGGTTTCACCATATTGACCAGGCTGGTCTCGAACTCCTGACCTTGTGATCCACCCGTCTTGGCCTCCCAAAGTGCTGGGATTACAGGCGTGAGCCACCACGCCTGGCCCAGCTTCATTCTTTTGCAATGGATACCTTTTATGTTTAATTTTTTTACTATAAGAGAGAAGATTCTTGGCCGAAAGTGATGGAACTCCAGCTTGAGCTAATTTAAGTATAATGAGAAATTTACTTACAATATAAATTTATTGATTTATTGATTTTAATTTTTTATTGAGTTCAAGAGATGGAATAGTCATACTGCTAGAAGGCTTGGTCTACAGCTAGGTCACAGAAAAAAATAAGGACAGTATCTGAAACACTGCCAAAGCCCTTTGTCTTTTCTTCTTCTTCTTCTTTTGGTGGGTTGGTGGCTTTATTCTTTTAGTGCAGACTGGCTTTCTCCACGTGGCAGGAAATACAGTCATCAACAGTGCCAGTTTTATGTCTTAGAGATTCAGCTCCCATACTGGCCTCAAAGCTGTGTCAGATCCAAAGTCTTACAACTTTCAGAAAGGGATCTCGTTGGCCCAGCTATTTTGTTTTCTATCGTTGGGTCACTTAACTGAGTCCACAAATTGGGCCATATGTGTTAATCTGGCAGCTCTTAAGTAAGTTAAGAAAAGGGGTACTAGTCAGTGAGTCTCAGGTCTCTAATATTACCCTTTGCTGGAAGAAATGGTATGATTTATATTCCATTTTATAAATAAATAGGATATTGATCACCTCTTAAACAGTGATTAGAACTCAGCCTCTCAAATATTGAAAGGTTGAAAATGTATAGAGGTGATTCTCAGTCTTTTAAGATTTTTGAGATAGTTCACATTCTGGCACTTAGCTGCAAAATGTTTTAATAGAAGTGAATTAATATTTTGAGAAAGTATTTGGAATATTTTGTAATTTTTACTGAAACTCAAAAGTAAATATAAACATGACAAAACTAGAATGGATAAAAAGATTAGAATCAACAACTTAAATATATATTAAAAAGGGTGATATATTTAATATCACATATATAACGAATATGTATAGACTGCTATAATCTTTGGAGATGCCCACTAAATTTAGAAGCCTTCTCTGACAACTGAAGGAACAACATTAATTTCTTTTGTATCCAGAGTGCATGAAGCCAAAGTACATAGAAAAACATGGAACACACACACACAAACACACACACACACACACACACACACACACACACACACACAATCTCTCTCTCTCTCTCTCTCTCTCTCCATCCCTCCCTCCCCCACCCCCCCAAACAATGTATCAGCATATCTATGGAATCTATAATAATTTCTGTAATATGTACTGTGTGTATAAAACTTTGTGTTTCAGTTAACTCTTGATTTATGACAACATACTAAAAACATGTCTTACACATAAACTGCTATCATAATTGGTGGAAAACCTGGATTTAGAGAGGGGTGAACAGAAAAAGAGCCTAGGGGAAGTAACATTAAGGGCAGATTTCTTAAACTAGATGAATTGTCTAAAATATTTTTAGTTTAGGAACAACCTGAATGCTTTGCACTTACCTATTAAAATTTATTTGAGCTAATAAGCATATTGTGTTAAAACTGCAAAGCAGGGGTTTGCGGGACTTACTTAACCATTCATGCCTTTGTATGACTTTTTGTTGACTTTAGACTGTTTTTTCAGAAGGCCCAAATGAGATCAGCTGCTTCGGAAGAATAAATTCTTATTGGATATTTTTATTATTAGTTTTATTTATTTATGAGATGGAGTTTCGCGCTTTCTCCCAGGCTGGAGTGAAGTGGCGCGATCTTGGCTCAGTGCAACCTCCGCTGCCCAGGTGCAAGCGATTCTCCTGCCTCAGCCTCCCTAGTAGCGGGGATTATAGGTGTACACCACCGCATCTGGCTAATTTTTGTATTTTTAGTAGAGACGGAGTTTTGCCATGTTGGCCCGGCTGGTCTTGAACTCCTGACCTCAGGTGATCCACCCGCCTCGGCCTCCCAAAGTGCTAGGATTACAGGTGTGAGCCACCACCCCGGCCTAGTTTTTTTTTTTTTTTTAATTATGAAAGCGTTATATGATCATTATAACATTTAAATTCAAGTCCCTTCCCAGTTCCTTTCCTGAGAAGTGAGTACTATTAATAATTTGGTGTGTTAGCCGGGGCGGTGGCTAACCCCCATAATCCCAGCATTTTGGGAGGTGGAGGCAGGTGGATCGCTTGAGTCCAGGAGTTCAAGACCAGCCTGGCCAACATGGTGAAACCCCATATCTATTAAAAAGACAAAAAAATTAGCCAGGCATGATGACATGTGCCTGCAGTCCCAGCTACCTGGGAGGCTGAGGTGGGAGGATTGCTTGACCCAGGAGGTGGAGGTTTTAGTGAGCCAAGATTGTGCCACTGTACTCCAGCCTGGGTGACAGAGTGAGACCCTGTCTCAAAATAATAATTTGATGTGTCTTCTTTCAGAGCATATGTTTTCCTAGAAATTTGGATTTGGTGGAAAATGAGAAGAACTTCGTGGTCAGTGCTGTAGTTTTTCAGGTTGCATGGTTGGCTTGAATGGAGTCTTTAGTGACCTGTGTATGGCATCTGAGGGCTCAGGATATTGGGGTTTGGGATGAGTCACCTATAGATGTGTGAGTTTTACATACAGGGAGGCAAGAGGAATTTATTTTTAAAATTGCTTAGGACTACCCTGCATGTTCAAAATACAGAGTTATTTTCTTCCTCTTCCCCTTACCTCTTGTGTTACATGTGCTCTTCCTCCCAGAAGCTAGAGTTCAAACTAGTGTTATTTATGTGATGTTTAAGCTATTAAAGACTTCTATGGTTACCCTCTGTAGTACTCATAATTCTTTCAAGTATCAGAAGCCTAACTCAGATTGGTTTAAACAAAGAAAGGAATTTACTGGCTTATTTGAGGGAAAAATTCAGGGATCCAGGTACTTAGAGAAGTGTTTAGGATCTTTCTTCTTGGCTTTGCTTTTCTCTGTATTTGTTTAATTTCCCAGTAGGGTCTTTTTCCATGGCTTTAAGATTATGTCCTATCAATTTAACAACTTCAGCAGAAAGAGAGCATGCCTTCCTAAGATTTACAACAGAAATTTTAGGATTGACTTTCATTGGCCTAGATTAATGGACCTGGATCAAATAAATACTCCTGGACCTTAATATGTGGTCACCGTGACCACAGGTTCATAGGCATGACAGTGGAGGAGCTGTATTTTAGGATATGTTAGGCTATACTAGAATGATAAATTCCAAATCCCAGGGACTAAACATAACTAAACATTTATTAACACTCTTAATCATGCAAAGTCTGCTACAAGTTCAGACAGCCCATGTGGTAACTTGAGGATCCATACTGTTCTCATCTTCATCTCATCATTCAACCTCCACAGTTGCTTCAGCAGAGAATGAGGGAGCCCAGAGGGTTGTACACAAGCTCTAAATGCTTCAGCCTGTACTTAAACAGAGCTCATAGCCCCATGCAGAATTGGCCACATCGTTCTACCAAACTGTTAGGGGGCTGGAAAGTGTGTGAAATAACATGGCTTTTTGATGAACAGAAATGCATTTCCACAAGCTGTTACAAAAGAAGGGTAGTGATACAGGTATGTAAAATGTGTCCCCTACAGACTGGGACCCTAAACAATGTTTAAAATGTTGATATATAAAAATGTAGTCAGTCGGAGGAGCCAAGATGGCCGAATAGGAACAGCTCCAGTCTACAGCTCCCAGCGTGAGTGACGCGGAAGACTGGTGATTTCTGCATTTCCATCTGAGGTACCGGGTTCATCTCACTAGGGAGTGCCAGACAGTGGGCGCAGGTCAGTGGGTGTGCGCACCGTGCGCGAGCCCTGCTTGGGCGAGGCATTGCCTCACTCGGGAAGCGCAAGGGGTCAGGGAGTTCCCTTTCCTAGTCAAAGAAAGGGGTGACAAATGGCACCTGGAAAATCGGGTCACTCCCACCTGAATACTGCGCTTTTCTGACGGGCTTAAAAAATGGCGCACCAGGAGATTATATCCCGCACCTGGCTCGGAGGGTCCTACGCCCACGGAGTCTCGCTGATTGCTAGCACAGCAGTCTGAGATCAAGCTGCAAGGCGGCAGCAAGGCTGGGGGAGGGGCGCCCGCCATTGCCCAGGCTTGCTTAGGTAAACAAAGCAGCCAGAAAGCTCCAACCGGGTGGAGCCCACCACAGCTCAAGGAGGCCTGCCTGCCTCTGTAGGCTCCACCTCTGGGGGCAGGGCACAGACAAACAAAAAGCAGTAACCTCTGCAGACTTAAATGTCCCTGTCTGACAGCTTTGAAGAGAACAGTGGTTCTCCCAGCATGCAGCTGGAGATCTGAGAATGGGCAGACTGCCTCCGCAAGTGGGTCCCTGACCCCTGACCCCCAAGCAGCCTAACTGGGAGGGACCCCCCAGCAGGGGCAGACTGACACCTCACACGGCTGGGTACTCCAACAGACCTGCAGCTGAGGGTCCTGTCTGTTAGAAGGAAAACTAACAAACAGAAAGGACATCCACATCAAAAACCCATCTGTACATCACCATCATCAAAGACCAAAAGTAGATAAAACCACAAAGATGGGGAAAAAACAGAGCAGAAAAACTGGAAACTCTGAAAAGCAGAGCGCCTCTCCTCCTCCAAAGGAACGCAGTTCCTCACCAGCAACGGAACAAAGCTGGATGGAGAATGACTTTGATGAGCTGAGAGAAGGCTTCAGACGATGAAATTACTCCAAGCTACGGGAGGACATTCAAACCAAAGGCAAAGAAGTTGAAAACTTTGAAAAAAATTTAGAAGAATGTATAACTAGAATAACCAATACAGAGAAGTGCTTAAAGGAGCTGATGGAGCTGAAAACCAAGGCTCAAGAACTACATGAAGAATGCAGAAGCCTCAGGAGCCGATGTGATCAACTGGAAGAAAGGGTATCAGCGATGGAAGATGAAATGAATGAAATGAAGTGAGAAGGGAAGTCTAGAGAAAAAAGAATAAAAAGAAACGAACAAAGCCTCCAAGAAATATGGGACTATGTGAAAAGACCAAATCTACGTCTGATTGGTGTACCTGAAAGTGACGGGGAGAATGGAACTAAGTTGGAAAACACTCTGCAGGATATTATCCAGGAGAACTTCCCCAATCTAGCAAGGCAGGCCAACATTCAGATTCAGGAAATACAGAGAATGCCACAAAGATACCTCTTGAGAAGAGCAACTCCAAGACACATAATTGTCAGATTCACCAAAGTTGAAATGAAGGAAAAAATGTTAAGGGCAGCCAGAGAGAAAGGTCGGGTTACCCTCAAAGGGAAGCCCATCAGACTAACAGCGGATCTCTCGGCAGAAACTCTACAAGCCAGAAGAGAGTGGGGGCCAATATTCAACATTCTTAAAGAAAAGAATTTTCAACCCAGAATTTCATATCCAGCCAAACTAAGCTTCATAAGTGAAGGAGAAATAAAATCCTTTACAGACAAGCAAATGCTGAGAGATTTTGTCACCACCAGGCCTGCCCTAAAAGAGCTCCTGAAGGAAGCAATAAACATGGAAAGGAACAACCAGTACCAGCTGCTGCAAAATCATGCCAAAATGTAAAGACCATCGAGACTAGGAAGAAACTGCATCAACTAACGAGCAAAATAACCAGCTAACATCATCATGACAGGATCAAATTCACACATAACAATATTAACTTTAAATGTAAATGGACTAAATGCTCCAATTAAAAGACACAGACTGGCAAATTGGATAAAGAGTGAAGACCCATCAGTGTGCTGTATTCAGGAAACCCATCTCATGTGCAGAGACACACATAGGCTCAAAATAAAAGGATGGAGGAAGATCTACCAAGCAAATGGAAAACAACAAAAGGCAGGGGTTGCAATCCTAGTCTCTGATAAAACAGACTTTAAACCAACACAGATCAAAAGAGACAAAGAAGGCCATTACATAATGGTAAAGGGATCAATTCAACAAGAAGAGCTAACTATCCTAAATATATATGCACCCAATACAGGAGCACCCAGATTCATAAAGCAAGTCCTGAGTGACCTACAAAGAGACTTAGACTCCCACACATTAATAATGGGAGACTTTAACACCCCACTGTCAACATTAGACAGATCAACGAGACAGAAAGTCAACAAGGATACCCAGGAATTGAACTCAGCTCTGCACCAAGCAGACCTAAAAGACATCTGCAGAACACTCTACCCCAAATCAACAGAATATACAATTTTTTCAGCACCACACCACACCTATTCCAAAATTGACCACATACTTGGAAGTAAAGCTCTCCTCAGCAAATGTAAAAGAACAGAAATTATAACAAACTATCTCTCAGACCACAGTGCAGTCAAACTAGAACTCAGGATTAAGAATCTCACTCAAAACCGCTCAACTACATGGAAACTGAACAACCTGCTCCTGAATGACTACTGGGTACATAACAAAATGAAGGCAGAAATAAAGATGTTCTTTGAAACCAATGAGAACAAAGACACAACATACCAGAATCTCTGGGACGCATTCAGAGCAGTGTGTAGAGGGAAATTTATAGCACTAAATGCCCACAAGAGAAAGCAGGAAAGATCCAAAATTGACACCCTAACATCACAATTAAAAGAACTAGAAAAGCAAGAGCAAACACATTCAAAAGCTAGCAGAAGGCAAGAAATAACTAAAATCAGAGCAGAAGTGAAGGAAATAGAGACACAAAAAACCCTTCAAAAAATTAATGAATCCAGGAGCTGGTTTTTTGAAAGGATCAACAAAATTGATAAACCGCTAGCAAGACTAATAAAAAAAGAGAGAAGAATCAAATAGACACAATAAAAAATGATAAAGGGGATATCACCACCGATCCCACAGAAATACAAATGACCATCAGAGAACACTACAAATACCTCTATGCCAATAAACTAGAAAATCTAGAAGAAATGGATAAATTCCTCGACACATACACTCTCCCAAGACTAAACCAGGAAGAAGTTGAATCTCTGAATAGACCAATAACAGGATCTGAAATTGTGGCAATAATCAATAGCTTACCAACCAAAAAAGAGTCCAGGACCAGATGGATTCACAGCCGAATTCTACCAGAGGTACAAGGAGGAACTGGTCCCATTCCTTCTGAAACTATTCCAATCAATAGAAAAAGAGGGAATCCTCCCTAACTCATTTTATGAGGCCAGCATCATCCTGATACCAAAGCTGGGCAGAGACACAACCAAAAAAGAGAATTTTAGACCAATATCCTTGATGAACATTGATGCAAAAATCCTCAATAAAATACTGGCAAACCGAATCCAGCAGCACATCAAGAAGCTTATCCACCATGATCAAGTGGGCTTCATCCCTGGGATGCAAGGCTGGTTCAATATACGCAAATCAATAAATGTAATCCAGCATATAAACAGAACCAATGACAAAAACCACATGATTATCTCAATAGATGCAGAAAAGGCCTTTGACAAAATTCAACAACGCTTCATGCTAAAAACTCTCAATAAATTAGGTATTGATGGGATGTATTTCAAAATAATAAGAGCTATCTACGACAAACCCACAGCCAATATCATACTGAATGGGCAAAAACTGGAAGCATTCCCTTTGAAAACTGGCACACGACAGGGATGCCCTCTCTCACCACTCCTATTCAACATAGTGTTGGAAGTTCTGGCCAGGGCAATTAGGCAGGAGAAGGAAATAAAGGGTATTCAATTAGGAAAAGAGGAAGTCAAATTGTCCCTCTTTGCAGACGACATGATTGTATATCTAGAAAACCCCATTGTCTCAGCCCAAAATCTCCTTAAGCTGATAAGCAACTTCAGCAAAGTCTCAGGATACAAAATCAATGTACAAAAATCACAAGCATTCTTATACACCAACAACAGACAAACAGAGAGCCAAATCATGAGTGAACTCCCACTCACAATTGCTTCAAAGAGAATAAAATACCTAGGAATCCAACTTACAAGGGATGTGAAGGACCTCTTCAAGGAGAACTACAAACCACTGCTCAAGGAAATAAAAGAGGATACAAACAAATGGAAGAACATTCCATGCTCATGGGTAGGAAGAATCAGTATCATGAAAATGGCCAAACTGCCCAAGGTAATTTACAGATTCAGTGCCATCCCCATCAAGCTACCAATGACTTTCTTCACAGAATTGGAAAAAACTACTTTAAAGTTCATATGGAACCAAAAAAGAGCCCGCATCGCCAAGTCAATCCTAAGCCAAAAGAACAAAGCTGGAGGCATCACGCTACCTGACTTCAAACTATACTACAAGGCTACAGTAACCAAAACAGCATGGTACTGGTACCAACACCGAGATATAGATCAATGGAACAGAACAGAGCCCTCAGAAATAATGCCGCATGTCTACAACTATCTGATCTTTGACAAACCTGACCAAAACAAGCATTGGGGAAAGGATTCCCTATTTAATAAATGGTGCTGGGAAAACTGGCTAGCCATATGTAGAAAGCTGAAACTGGATCCCTTCCTTACACCTTATACAAAAATCAATTCAAGATGGATTAAAGACTTAAACGTTAGACCTAAAACCGTAAAAACCCTAGAAGAAAACCTAGGCATTACCATTCAGGACATAGGCATGGGCAAGGACTTCATGTCTAAAACACCAGAAGCAATGACAATAAAAGCCAAAACTGACAAATGGGATCTAATTAAACTAAAGAGCTTCTTCACAGCAAAAGAAACTACCATCAGCGTGAACAGGCAACCTACAAAATGGGAGAAAATTTTCGCAACCTACTCATCTGACAAAGGGCTAATATCCAGAATCTACAACGAACTCAAACAAATTTACAAGAAAAAAACAACCCCATCAAAAAGTGGGCGAAGGACATGAACAGACACTTCTCAAAAGAAGACATTTATGCAGCCAAAAGACACATGAAAAAATGCTCATCATCACTGGCCATCAGAGAAATGCAAATCAAAACCACAATGACATACCATCTCACACCAGTTAGAATGGCAATCATTAAAAAGTCAGGAAACAACAGGTGCTGGAGAGGATGTGGAGAAATAGAACACTTTTACACTGTTGGTGGGACTGTAAACTAGTTCAACCATTGTGGAAGTCAGTGTGGCGATTCCTCAGGGATCTAGAACTGGAAATACCATTTGACCCAGCCATCCCATTACTGGGTATATACCCAAAGGACTATAAATCATGCTGCTATAAAGACACATGCACACGTACATTTATTGCGGCATTATTCACAATAGCAAAGACTTGGAACCAACCCAAATGTCCAATAATGATAGACTGGATTAAGAAAATGTGGCACATATACACCATGGAATACTATGCAGCCATAAAAAATGATGAGTTCATGTCCTTTGTAGGGACATGGATGAAATTGGAAATCATCATTCTCAGTAAACTATCGCAAGCACAAAAAACCAAACACCACATATTCTCACTCATAGGTGGGAATTGAACAATGAGAACACATGGACACAGGAAGGGGAACATCACACTCTGGGGACTGTTGTGGGGTTGGGGGAGGGGGAGGGATAGCATTGGGAGATATACCTAATGCTAGATGAGGAGTTAGTGAGTGCAGCACACCAGCATAGCACATGTATACATATGTAACTAACTTGCACATTGTGCACATGTACCCTAAAACTTAAGGTATAATAATAATAATAAGAGATTTTAAAAATTACCATAATAATTGACCTATTATCCTCTATGAGTCTCATCATCTGATAAAGATTTATTCTCAATTATATAAAAATCATCAGTTATTGTTAAATAAGAAACTCAGTATATGTAGACTCCTCCAGTCTCTTGGATTTACATATATAGTTTTAATTGTACAATATTATTGTAAAAGTTAATATCCTTTCAATGTATCTGATTTAAAATTACCACAGAGCATTGTGGGATTAAAGGAGTACTGTGTCAAGGGGGAAAAAAAAAGTTTTCTCATCTTTTCTGGTGACACTGTGGCTGGCAGTATCTACTTTAAAATGGAAGTGAGAAAACATCCTGGAAGGGGGCACCCGGATTTGAACCGGGGACCTCTTGATCTGCAGTCAAATGCTCTACCACCTGAGCTATACCCCCTTTACCTGTTAGAAGCTCCTTCCTTGTCCACTTATGGTGACTCAATACAATCAAGTTCCACCCACACGAGTTCTGGCAAGCTTTGTGTTCTAAAGCCCCACCTTCTTAATTGTCCATTATCTGCTTTGGCTTGTCCCTTGACCACTAATAAACTGAAAGGGAACACTTGAAAAATGACATCCTGGGCTGGGCACGATGGCTCACGCTTGTGATCCCAGCACTTTGGGAGGCCAAGGTGAGCTCAGGAGTTTGAGATCAGCCTGACCGACATGGTGAAACCCCGTCTCCGCTAAAAATACAAAAAAAAATTAGCTGGGCGTGGTGGCGGGCACCTGTAATCCCAGCTACTAGGGAGGCTGAGGCAGGAGAAAAAAAAAAGTAGTCAATCTTTGAAACTACTCACTCTATGAAATGCTTTTTGCTTAAATTTGACTTGTTTAATGCAGTTCATGAGTTTGTGCTTCAAAACCATTGAACTTAAAAGTAATTTCTAGCATACAACCCCATTTATAGGTTGGAGACTGTGCCTGTCATAACCACACCGTTAAATCACCTGGTAATTGCTAAATTCCATGGATATTTTAGGTACCTGTTTATTATCTTTGATGATAATAGACTGTTTCTGTCTTAGAACAACTTCTTCTTCACCCTGTTCTTCCTCCTCCTCCTCCTCTTTTCTTCTTTTCCTCTTCCTCTTTTTTTTTTTTGAGACTGAGCCTTGCTCTGTTGCCCAGGTTGGAGTGCAGTGGCACAATCTCAGCTCACTGCATGCAACCTCCGCTTTCCGGATTCAAGCAGTTCTCGTACCTCAGCCTCCCGAGTAGCTGAGACTACAGGAGTCCGCCACCATGCCTGGCTAATTTTTTTGTATTTTTGGTAGAGACAGGTTTTCAGCATGTTGGTCAGGCTGGTCTCAAACTCTGACCTCAAATGATCTGTCTGCCTTGGCCTCCCAAAATGTCTTAAGTGTCTTCTTTTTTTTCGTTTTTTTAAGAGACAGGGTCTCACTCTCTTTCCCAGGCTGGAGTGCAGTGGCAACAATCATAGCTCACTGCGTCCTCGAACTCCTGGCCCCAAGGGATCCTCCCACTTTGGCCTCCCAAAGCACTGAGATTGCAGGCGTGAGACACCTCACCTGACTTCTCTGAGAACATCTTTTAAAAAAATCCCTTCTCTTGGGTTTTCTGTTACCCATATGTCTACTCAATTTGGTTGTCTCAGCTTTGTTGTTGTAATGCAAAAGCAGCCATAGACAATACCATGCATGAATGAGTGTAGTGCATTCCAATAAAATTTTGTTTTAAAAATAGGTAGTGGGACATAGTTTGTTTACCTGTAATCTTCCTAGCTTAGTTCATCCTTACTGTTCTTCTGAAGCAACTCTTCTTCCTTCCCTGTTAAATTTGTGTTTGTAGATGGTCTTTAGCTACCTTTCATTTCATACTTCTTTAGTAGCCTCATTCACATTCATTATTTTAACCATCTCTGGTGTTGGCATCAGATTTGAGGAAGGTTTTGGCTTTGTCACTTACTGGCTGTTTGACTGTGGGCAAGTCACTTAATGTGTCTGAGTCCTGTAAAGTCAGGCTAATAATATCTGCTTGCAGTTGTTGTAAGCATAAGATTATATATAAAGAGTTTAGCATTAAGATTGGCAAGTAATACATGGATGACAAATGGTAACTCCTTGTTTCTGTTATTGTCTTTACAAATGTTTACCCTCATATCTGCATCGTGATCCCAGAAGTTTCTTTAGAGTTCTAGTTTTTACTATATATCTCTACTGGGCATTTTTATTTAACTCTTCTATAGTGTCAGTTAAGAAGCATTCAGCTTCACGTAATAGAGTCATTTTATACAACAAATTTGGAAACGGCATTCTAGAGCTCAGTGATGAAGTTAGGGCATTTTCGTACATCTCTTGGTCTTTCCCCTCATGGTTTCAAGATATTGCAGTAGCTTCCAGCAGCCTGTCCTCCCACATCTGTATACAAAACAATTTTATAAAGTAGTCGCAAGACAGGGCTTCTCTTTGTGTATTTTTTCCTTTTTATTATAAAAATTATTGTTTTTAACAAAGTTAATTAGGAAATAGAATCTGTAGGGACTGAACATGTTAAGGTGGGAGAAAGTGTAGGATGATTGTCAAATTTTTGGCTTAAATGTCTAAATTCTAGATGGATGGTAGTGCCACTAATGTAAGAAAAGAGGTATGTAAAAGAAGATTAAAAAGTAGATAAATTTCATTTTAGACTTGTTGAATAGAGGTACCTGGGGCAGATGGACTGCCTATGCAACTGCCACTCCTCCTCCTATAGAAGCTTTATTGAGGTATAATTCATATGCCATAAGATTCATTTGCTAAAGTCTACACTTGAGTGGTTTTTTAGTGTATTTACAGAGTTGTGCAACCATAACCACAATTGAATTTTAGAATATTTTCATCATCCCAAAAAGAAAACCCTGTACCCATTAGCAGTCATTTCCTTCTCCTCCATGTGCTAGCAACTGTTATCTATTCTGTATCTGAATTTGCCTATTCTAGTGAATTATTCTGTTGATCATGTTTTCCCCTTCTTCCTTTTTGAGTTCTTTTGTAGAAAGGACTGTAGGTCATGCCCAATTACTAGTTTGCTAACCATGACTCGTCCCTTTCTTTCTGTCAGTCTAGTATCTGAAATAATTAATTTATAGCAGATAGTAGCTTTGCTGATATTTGGGTGAATTAGTAAATCATTCATAACAGTGAGTTTTGTTAGTGTTTAGGTAACCAGGATTAATAACCACTGGTCAAGAGTATTTATTCAGAGTTCCTTCATATGACTTTAGAAGGGTCTCTGCTTCATTCCCCTCTTACTTTTCACCTTACTACTTGAAATTCTCTAGCTCATATTTGATGTTCCAGCAACACTGAACCCACTTACAGTTCTTAAATGCTCTGTTTCTCCCCACTTCTTTGTCTTTGCTCATTAGATCTTCTCTAAAGAGCAGAATCCTCCCCCAAGGGGTTTCCAGTTGCCCAATTCCTGTTTATCTCTTTAGGCTTAGTCAGCAAATCAGAAATTTTAGCTTTTTACCCCTGGGGAACCCTCTTTACAGAGCCCTCTATTGTTCTTACCATATTATGTTATGTAAGAGTGTCTATATATTTGATTTCTCTAGACCAGAGATCTCTGAACTTTTTATTGCTCACCTGTAAAAAATGTTTGAGCATATGTAAATTATGTACATGTATTAGTGTAGTGACATATTAAATATCAGCAAAACTTTGAAGGCCAAGGAGGATGACTCACACCTATAATCCCAGTACTTTGGGAGGCCAAGGCAGGCGGATCACTTGAGGCCAGGAGTTTGAGACCAGCTTGGGCAACACAGTGAAACCCTGTCTCTTTAAAAAGTATATGTAAATATTATTAGTCAGGCATGATGGTGTGTGCCTGTAGTCCCAGCTACTTGGTAGGCTGAGGCAGGAGGATCACTTAAGCCCAGGAGTTTGAGGCTACAGTGAGCTATGGTTGCACCCTAGAGTGGGTGAAGTGCTAATGCTTTCATCTTGTCCCTAACTTTATAATCAGTGGCAACTATGGGTTTCTTGATGGTAGGAACTCAATACATGTTGATCTGAACTCTTTTCTCAGTGTCTTGCCTGTTCTTTTTCCACCCCTCACTGGGTGTTAGGTCTTCATTTTCTTTGTATATCTTTATCATAGCACTTACCATGCAGTATATTACAATTATTGGTATATACTTGTCTCCTTTCAATAGAGTTTAAGTCTCCTGCTCATGGGTCCTCTTTTATTTATGATGCTCCTAGTAGTTTGCATGGTGCTTAGCACATAATAGACAATTTGTAGAATGAATAAATTGATTCAAGTGGAATTAATTGATACTAATCTGAGAATAATTAAGACAGTGATTCTTTTATAGTATTGAAAGAGATAGTAGGACCACTTACTTTAAAACTGCTTATAGTTTTAAGCAGTGCATCTCAAATTGTTTGTGATGATGGACCAGTTTTAATTTCCAATCCATTGTGTACTGATGCTTTTGTAAACAATAAAAATTAAATACTAGAAACATGACATAAAAGAGACATAGAAAATATAGGCCCTAATTTTTAATGATTAGATTCAAAAGAAATACAATTATTCCCAACTTCTGTACTTACCTCATTGTAGATTATTACCAAAGAGTCTATGGACCCTTGCTGGACCCAGGTTGACCATACTTTGAGACTCAGGGTCATTTAATTCTCGTAACTGTATGGGGTAGGTACTGTTTGCACCATTTATAGGAAATGAGGGGACAGAGAAGTTAGGCAAATTGTCCAAGGTCACATAGGTACTACATAAAAGCCAGGATTCAGGTTGGGCATGGTGGCTCATCCCAGCACTTTGGGAGGCTGAGGCAGGTGGATCACCTGAGGTCAGGGGTCGAGACCAGCCTGGCCAATGTGGTGAAACCCTGTCTCTACTAAAAATACAAAAATCAGCTGGGTGTGGTGGCATGCACCTGTAATCCCAGCTATTTAGGAGGCTGAGGCTGGAGAATCGCCTGAACCCCGGAGGCAGAGGTTTCAGTGGGCTGAGATCGCCCCACTGCACTCCAGCCTGGGCGACACAGTGAGACTCCATCTCAATAAACCAACCAACCAACGAACCAACCAACCAACCAACCAACCAACCAACCAACCAACAAACCAACCAACCAGGATTCAAACAAAGGTAGTCCAATCTGGCTCCAAAGTCCATATGCTAGTCTCTTTCTGATTTTGAAAAGATGAAATAAGGTAGCATTCTACTGTAAGAATGTTAAGAACAGACATGGATGAAGGCAAAAAACAGTTACAAGTCAGAATGTAATTCATTTGCCTAGAAAAGAGAAGGGTAAGGAGTCACATAATGATTTGCATATAAAAGTAGAGTTATGGAGATGGTGACAAACTGTTCTTTTATTCCTTGAGTCAGCATCTGCTTACATTTTACCTTAGTATTAAAGTCCCCAATTTGTGAAAAAAAAAGAAGCGATGGTATTTCTTTGAAATGTTTCTTTTTGCCCTGACTCAGTTTCACATACTGAGTGTAATTGTTCCTGAGGGGGATTGGTTCCCAGACCCATGAATACCAAAATCCAAAGATGCTCAGTCCCTCATATAAAATAGCATAACATTTGCCTATAACCTACCTATATCCTCCCCATACTTTAAATCATCTCTAGATTATTTAGAACGCCTAATACAGTGTAAATGCTATGTAAATACTTGTTAGGCTCTATTGGTTTTTTAATTTGTATTACTTTTTATAGCTCCATTGTTATTTACTTATTTGAATATTTTTGACCCATCGTTGAATCTGTGGTTGTGGAACCCTGGAATACAGAGGGCCAATTGTACTTTGTTTCTTCTAATTCTTCCTCTTAACTCTTTTCTTATTTGATAGTAACATCAACCAAATTGTTGTGATTCCATTCATATGAAAATACAGAAATAACCTTTCTTTCTCCAGGTATCAGTATTTTAAGAACAAATTGTAAGTAATGATTACATATTATGATGCTAATGGAGTAGAGATCATATTGCTGTCTTAATTGTTTTATATCATAAAATTCATGATTGAATGAAATTGAAAACTTAGACTATTTCAATTGTAACAATAGTTGAAATTTTTAATAAACTTCAAAAAATCTTCTTCCTATAGAAATCTGGTTAAGAAGTACTGCCCCAAACGTTCATCCAAAGATGAAGAGCCACGGTAAATTACATACCTGTTCATTAATGCATATTAAAAAATTTAAAAATACTTATATTTTTATTATTTAGTAAGATATATTCTTAGCTTTTTATAAAGATTTTATAAAGTTTAATTTAAAAATTAATGTTTATGAAAGAAGGAACTACTGTTTATCTTTTATGAGGATAAATACTGTAGTGGGCTTGATCAACAGTTTTCTAGAATAGTCAAATACAGATTTTCAATTAAAATGTAGACTAGGATTCCACTTGAATGATTTAGTCTGCAGAAGAAAAGGATATTTTTCATACTTGGTTGTGTAGTTGTTGGCTTCGTAGATTCTTGCTTTTACTCTTATAGATAGTAAAACAATTTGACTGATTGGTATAAAGGGATGTTGAAAAGCACTGAGAGTTTTTGCATTAGAAATAAATAAAAAGGTTAGAAATCACTTATGAGTTTTTTTGTGGTCTTAAAGAGGAATACGTGGATGACTGCTTAGATGGAGAAACAAGAGGAGACTCGACTTAAACAAACAACTCTGTATATAATTGTCAGTTGTTAGGATTCTCAGGTTTAGTGTTAATGGAGTCCTATCTGAGCTGTTAATCTTCATCTGTAAGAGAGTGTTCCGCAGTATGTTCAAAGTAGTTATATACATTAATACAGTGATTCTCTTTGTTTCTCTCCTTTCCTCACACACGTTTTTACCCTTATTTTTGACCCTTCTACCCCCTTTGGTGTCAACTATAATGGCACTTCACTTCCATTCAGGATATGGGCAGGCATACAGGCAGCTGTGTCCAGAGCTGATAGCAAAATTGTTCTGTAGATCAGCCATCGAGATGCATTTGGCAAGCACATCATCTCTGCAACAGGTTCAGCTGCCAAGCCTAGGAATCCAACCAAGTTCATTCCCAAGCTCAGGCCAGTCAGTTGGCAACTTAAGAGATTCCAGTATGCCAAAAGAGCCTGCAGGTAGTATTCTTATTATTTTTTGACCCCAAATATCCCTTTACTAATAAATGAAAGACTACTTGAAGATATACAAACATGTACGACTTGAGCTTAATGCAGGATTTTTTTCCATATGAAGTTAATTTAGAACTAGTAGCTGAGATTTAGGTTGAATATGCTAAAATTTGCGAAATGTTAGATTCAGTCCATACCTCACCAGCATTTGTAATGAAAATAAAAGTAAATCTCACCATTTTGAAATGTTTTTTGCCAGGTTTACCTCGTGTGTAGCCTTTTTTAATATCCTTAATGAGTTAAATGACTATGCAGGACAGCGAGAAGTTGTAGCAGAAGAAATGGCGCACAGAGTGTATGGTGAATTAATGAGATATGCTCATGATCTGAAAACTGAAAGAAAAATGGTAATTCTTACAATTTTCATCCAATTGCAATAGTATATGAAATAGTCACACAGAAACACTTTGTTTTCTTTAAAATGTGTGTTCAGCATAAACTGGTTTTTCTATTTCACTACATTTCTTCTAGCTAAAAATTATCACAAAATACTTTTGCTAATTTATGATCCTTTTGGATTTAAGTTTGGCAAACTACAGCCTATGGGCCAAACCCAACCAACTGCTCGGTTTTGTTTGCTAGTTGCCACAGGCTAAGAATGATTTTTATATTTTTAGATGGTTGAAAAAAGAATAATATTTCATGACATTGACAGTTATATGAAATTTTATTTTTAATGTCCATACATAAAATTTTATTGGAACAGACCCACATTCATTGACTTTTATATTGCCTGTGGCTGCTTTTGCATTACACTAGCAGAGTTGAGTGTCACAGAGACTGTGTGGCTTAAAAAGCCTGCAATATTTATCTGACCTTGTATAAAAAATGTTTGTCATCTACTATTCAAGACAATCATTATTTTTCTGGAAATTTTATCTGTTTTCAAGGTTATATGTAAAGTGTTAAGACAATATCCTATAAAATGCATTTTTAGGAAGTTTTGCATTACTTTCTTCCTAAGTCTTGGTAAAGTTATATAATTAGTACCTTGAAAAAATAAAGTGAAAAGCCTTTTGGGGATTTTAGACTTTAGTGTTTAAATGTAATTATTTTTATTTGTTTTTGTTTTATTTTTTATTTTTATTTTTTTTGGCCGTGGTTATAATCTTCAGCATCTGCAAGAAGGACGAAAAGCTCAACAATATCTTGACATGTGCTGGAAACAGATGGATAATGTGAGTTATGACATTTTCATGGTTAACATAAAATCTTGTAGACTAGATTAGCCCTAAATACTTTTATGCTTCATATCTATTTGAGTTTAATGTTTCTCAGTGTATTATTAATAATTTGACATTGGTATTATTGCATAATAGTCAATAAAGTGTAAATGGAGGATGTGAGGTCATTTTGTCATTTTTCTTGTTGTCCTTTATAACTCTATACTTAAGAACTCTATAATCTTCAATCATTGTGAACATTTAAGGAGATTCTTTTTTTTTTTTTTTTTACTTTAAAGTAGTTACTATAAAGTATTAATAGAGGATAGAAGTAAGAGGGAAAAGGAGATATATCTTAGAAGACTATTTCCTGAGGACTGAAAATAATCAAGGTTCTTTTTCTACCTTTAACTTAACACTTGATTTCTCTTGACTTCATTTTTAGCATGTGAAAAATGAAGAGAGTGAACGAGATGATATGAAATGTTTCTTCCGGTTCAGTCATTGTATAATTTTGTAAATGCTCCTGATATTGGCCTGCTGATAGAAACCTTCCCATTGTAGGAAATAAAGTACTTTGTAGGGCAAAATTATAAAGGCATAATAATTATTTACTTATAAATTTCCCCAAGGCACTTGCTCATATGGTTTTTCTTAAATGCTCTCGTATATAATTTGTAAAACAAGATGTTCACATAGAACACTGTAGTTGCCTTTACATAAAATGCTCTATAATCTGTGTCGTGGGATTAGAGTCAAAAAAAAAAAGCTCTATTAAATGATATTCTGTAGTATAAGATACTCTTTTTGGACCCTCAAGTTATCGAACAGTTTACTCTTTACTAGCATATTTCTCTGGTGGACACTGCGTATTCCTTGAAAATTATGCCGAAGGGAGTTTTTCCATGTTAAATTAATCAGTTTAGCCTGTGCTTGTTAGAAAAAGTACTTTGAGATTAAAAATCTCATGTATATACTTCCATTGCTTTCAGCCTGTTTTCTTTCCCTTTTAAAAATGTATTTTCAAAACTTTGATTACATTTCTACTATGTAACTACCATTGATGTAATATTCTAATCACCAGTGCTGATTGAGAGTTCTTAGGTATATTAATAATGTTTTCATTTTCATTTTGATTTTCTAATTGGTTTCAGCAAGACTTCACCAAGTATTTATGTTAAGTTTTAAATTGCCTTAACTATCATCCTTAGTATCTGCCACCTAATGAGTGTGTGTGTGTTTTCATTTGCACAAAATAACATACTCCTACATTCATGAGTCATTGGTTCCTTTAAAAATTGGTGTTGGCACAAATTATTCTTAATAGGTGCCAACTTGCCTTTAGAACAATTGACCGTTGTTAAGCAAAAGTTTTAGAGGTCATAAGAAAGAAAGAAGCATCAAAAATGTAGGAGAGATTTCTTTAAGGCATTAACAATGCTATAAAAAAAGGTGAGTTCAGCTCTACTTGTGTTTATTGAAAAGTATCCTTGACATGTACTCTGGAGGTACAAAAGTAAGTATGACATGGTTCTTGTTTTTGTAGCACTTGCAGTCTAGTGAGGGAAACTAACCAATATATTTTCTGTTTAATATGTAGAAACAAGTGTAGGATTCAATTTCCTAGTTCCATGTCTTCCTCTTTAGTCAAGAAAATGAAATTGTAGAATTCCTAACACGTTTGAAATAATTGCGAGGTGATGTAAAGAACTGGTGTACAGGTTGAATTAGTGACAGGGTATTAAAAATTGAGGAAAAAAATTAAAAGACAGTTATTAACCTTGGGATGAATAAAGTAGGCAGTACTGGCATTTAAGATCAGGACAGAAGAGCCTGTAAAGGAGGTCTTAAAGGAATGGTCAGAGATTAAGAAGATAGAAGCATCAGAGATGCCAGGTCCATCAGTTACAAGGCTCCAAGTAACAGAGCATACAATTTTATAAGAGCAGAGCTCAGAAATGGAGCAGTTCCATAGTTAGTCAGTAGCCCACGGTTGTCACCAGGCTCCATCTCCTTTTCATCTGTCTACTTTGCCATCTTGACCAGGTGCTCTTTTCCTCAGCCATGTCTCCTTAAGGTCAACAGTAGGCTTAAACAGCTAAACACGATATCCTCATTCAGTTTCATCCAGAGGTGGGAAAAAGGCAGCATTTCACTTCCAACTATCCCATTTTATCAGGGAAGGAAAACTTTCCCAGAAAGTCCCCAACAAATTTCCTCTGGATGCCTTTGACAGAATTAGATTACTTACCTCTGCCCTGGCTGTGGGGAGTCTAGGAGAGCAAGTATTAGCTGTTTTCCGCCTCTGTACTGGGCGGGGCAGGCTCTGCTAAGCAAGAGTAGGGGAGTAGAAGTGGCTGTACTTTGTCTGCCACACCAAGGATGAAGGGAAAAACAATCTTTTCTGGAGTATATTTCTGTCTTGTATAATGTTATATTATCTTTCAGGGAAGGAGCATTTTTAATATTATTGTACTACTAGTTCTTTTGCTTTTGCAAGGAATTATTAGGTAGGTGTTTTTCCACAAATAAGATACCAAATATAAAAATACTTTTGTATTGTACATAAGTAGCCTCAGTTTGTACCAGAATTAGTAGCCTATAGTTACTTGACTGGAAAACACAGCCCTGAACTCAGTTTCAGAGAATGAAATGTGGAAACTTAATTTTCATAGCAAAGTGACTTTATGTATGAGTATTTAAATATTTTAGGGGCTTTGAGTAAATTACAAGTGCCTCATTCTAATCAAAATACCTGTACAAAATAAAGCCTACATTTAAATAAATTTGAAAAAATCCTGGAGCACATTTATTTGATGTAAGTTATAGGCCTATCTGTTTGTAACTGTATTACAAACTGAACTACGAAACCTCTTGGCTACAAATGGCTTGATATAACAGCTATTGTAGTTTTAAATTGTATTTTAAACTCTTAGTTACTTGAAAGAAAGGGAAATTGCTAACTGCTAGGGAACCATGGGTAAACAAATCCAGAGCAGTAGGTGTCTGAGCTGATAAGTGGCATTTGGAAAAATGGGGACAGGGTGTTTGAGGTATAATGGTTTCCTGGACCTGGTACTTGCTAAGGGCTTGGATTTCCAGGGTAAGAAATTAACGTTGTAACTGGTTCGATAAAGGAGGTTAGGTAAATACAAAATATTGAGATCCCCTGTTTGCTTCTTCTGAGGAATTCTCAGAGCACAGGTTGCAAGGTGTGTATTTTCCAGGCAAGAAATTGGAAGTCTTTCGGGGTAATCTAATCAGTTAGGGAGAAAAAGCTTATAAAAACTGCTGCCAGGTTTTTCCAAGGAAACAAACTCCCTGACCATGTCACCCTAGAGGAAAATATCATAATCCGTAAAGCCCCATCTGTGGAGCTTTCAATGGCTTTTTAAATAAGAGCAGATATCCAAGGATCCCAGGATATTTAAAGAAGACATCTAATGTGCACATGAGGGACCAGAACTAATATGCAGGAAAGAAGGCAGTGTGACTATGAAAGGAAATGAAAATTAAAATGCAAAAACAAACAAGGAAAATACCTACAGCTGTTAGCTAATATTCTCAAAGGGAATAGAGAAAATTTTACATCCATGAAATAAGGTATTATTTTAAAAGAAACATATAAAGAACAAAAAATAACTCTATGATAGTAGAAAAAAAAAGCCCACTAGAAAAAAAATGAAAGATAAAGTTCAATAAATACCCCAGTAGAGCAAAATGACAGACATTGAAAATATGGAAAATTAGGAGACTCATCCAGTAGGTTCATTTCCAAAATAGTAAACATACTAGAAAAGAGAAAACATAGAAAAGGAACAAAACATAGAAAAGGACAAAAATAACTCAAGAAAGTTTTCCCAGAACTGAAAGACATGAATTTCCAGATGGAAAGGAATTTCCATCTTGTACAGTGGGTCCACATCTCTTGAAATTTCAGAACACTTTGGAGAGAGAGAAGATTCTACCACCCTCCAGGGAGAAAAAACCCCAAACAAACAAACATGGTTTATACAATGGCTCAGGAATCAGAATGGAATAGACAGGATAGTTACACAGGAAGCCAGAAGAATAGTGGAGCAATACTTTTAAGTTTTTGAAGGAAAATGATTTCCAACTTAGAGTTCTATATCCAGCCAAATTTTGTCAATTAAAAATGATGGTAAATGCATTTTTAGCCATGGAGATTCAGTTATCTCCTGCAGACCTTTTAGGAGGCTGCTGCTGAATGTGTTCTAGCAAAATGAAGTGAATCAAGAACGGAGAAAGCATAAAACTAGGAAATAGGACATCCAAACAAAGATAGAGGTGAAATGAATCCACAGGTTGATGGGGGAGGGAAATGCTAAGGTAACAACTATGCATTAGGCCTAGTTGGTAATGAGTTCAAATTCCAGCAAGTTTAGAAGCCTTTGGGAAAGATTTATCAAGAAAATAAAATGAATAGAATTCCTAATGTGTTAGAATTAACTGCAGACAGTTTTAAAGAACTGGAAAAAACGGGTTGAATTATGCATTGGAAACTAAGCAAATTGAAAAAATGAAGACATGTATTAACTCCAGAATTTCAAAAAATTATGTAGGAAAGAAAATATAATATGACATATATTTTACATGGCTCAGTTGTGAATAGTTTTTACAAAGTCATAATAGTTCGAATGAAATAAAATTTAAAAAGATTTGGGGTCTGGGCTGATGTTCTTTGTGGGACACCTGGAAGAAACAATATAAAACCACTTTGGAGGGACGCTCCATATACCCAAGCTACATTGGATCTCACCAAAAAAGTATAAAAATAAATGCCAAAACAAACCAACTGAACAAAAAACAACAAACCAAAAAAGTCCTCCTGAAGATGAGGACTTATATTTTTTATAAAAAAATTATAAAACACACATTTTTTGAGTGAGATATATAATAAATATTAACTCAGTCATGCCTATGTTATTTTTCCTCATAGTCTGTAATTAATGTCTGATATTTAAGGAACGTGGATTGGTTGTAATAGTAAAATTTATTTTCTAATTTAGAAAGGACAAATTTTACTTAGCGCGCAGTTCATTTCCACACAATACACAGTGGCACATTTTAAAGTTATTTCTTTTTTCTCTCTTTTTAAAATTATTATACTTTAAGTTCTGGGATACATGTGCAGAACGTGCAGGTTTGTTACATAGGTATACATGTTCCATGGTGGTTTGCTGCACCCATCAACCCGTCATCTATGTTAGTTATTTCTCCTAATGCTATCTAAAGTTATTTCTTAAATGAAGTTAGCCTGATTTTATTTTCTCAGTGTGATATTTTAATTTTTTTAACAGAGTAAAAAGAAGTTTGAAAGAGAATGTAGAGAGGCAGAAAAGGCACAACAGAGTTATGAAAGATTGGATAATGATACTAATGCAACCAAGGCAGATGTTGAAAAGGTAAGAAATACTCCAAACCAACTTTAATGTCAAAACATTATTATTTGCATAAGGAAAGTAGTCACCACATTTGCATGACTACAGTATTAGGATTTACTTGAGATACACTGTATCTAAGTCTAAAATATACAAATATTTGCCAACTTTAAATTACACGTATTGGTCTGAGAAAGTAATATATGTTAATTTATTACAATATCTTAGTTGCATTCAAATTTAGAGGAAAGATGTAGTTGCTACTGGGATTGAGTTTTTATCCTATTCCAAAATAGGTTAGAAAGCTAAGATGTGTTGATGGGGTAATAACTAATTAGTTAGAGAATAACTGTTGTAATTTGACTTTGTACAAGAGATCAAGAGGAACAGAACTGTATTCTAAATAAGCATTCCTTAAAGTATCTGTGGTTCTACACATTGGTGGAAACACTGTTGAATGTTGGATTATTCAACAACCATATTATCATTTAGTTTCACTGTGATTTAAGTTCCATATTTTAGTTGGATATAGGTGGATCATAAAGAAACGTTTTACTGTTAACTTTTTTAACAATCTGAAAATATTCCTAAAGCTACCTGTTTTTCTCTTCTGATTAAAAGCACACTGTTTCAAGCTATAATGTTTTCATCTGTTTTTTTATCTGGATTTGGTAAGGAGAGTCTATATTAGAACGTCTTATTGCTATCAGGGAATACTATTGTAATGAGAGAGGGAAGAATATTGTAATAAGGAGACCACTCTGACAGTAAGATCTGCAGGTGTCTCCTTATATTTTAAATGATATTCATAGTTCAAAAAAGTTACGCCACGTCATTATTCTTTTGATGTCAGGTGTTGGCTTCTTCATTGATAAAATCTAGTTTTAGTATAATTTTCAAAAAAGTGAATTGCTGTGATTTTGTTGTTGATAATAATTTCGACCAATTTGCCCCTAGGCCAAACAGCAGTTGAATCTGCGTACGCATATGGCTGATGAAAATAAAAATGAATATGCTGCACAATTACAAAACTTTAATGGAGAACAACATAAACATTTTTATGTAGTGATTCCTCAGATTTACAAGGTAAATCTTAGATATGAAGTTAATCTAGTTTTAGATTGACTAGTGTTTAAATATAAAACTTGTAAGTCTTAGACATCAGAATCTTTCTAGATTCATTAGACATCAGGGTTGGGGTGAGAGATTCCTTTATGATTATAGATTTGAAAACAAGTGTTTTCTAAGTCACACATTTTCCTACATATCTACTATTAGTGTTATAAACAGTTTACTAGAACAATGACATTTGTAAGATACATTTAAATACTTTAAGTATTTTGACATGACAAAGGAGAATTAATTGAATTTGTATATTGTAATCTGCTCACCTAGAATTGAGATGTAGCATTTTTATACCAAACCAGAGTCATTGGCATCAGTCCAGATGGCAGAAATAAATCTTACAAAATGTATTTGCTAGCATGGTTTTTGCCTGCTTATCATGCTGGCTCTGTTAGATGATAAATGTAGTTCAGACTTTGAGCTTGCTTATAAATCCTGTCTGTCATCACTTGATGATAACAGTTGCCAAACAGCCTCAGGTAAAAAAGACCTCAGAATTTTCATGAGGGTTAAATTATTTAATTGCCTGTTCTAGAAAGAAGAGAAATTACAGAAAAGGGATTTAGTAAAGCAGTGTTGATGAGTTATTATCTCAACGAGCAGAGCTTCTGTGGGAAGAGTGTCAGCCCGGGTACACTTTTTCTTCTTTATAAGGCAAGTTGGAAATACAAAGAAAGCACAGTGAGAGATAATGAACTGGAGTGGGGACCAGAATTCTGGTCATTGAGTCCAGAGGGCCAAGCCTGCCAGTCTTCACTGTGATGCTTTCCTAGGCTTAGTAGTTAAGTCTTCATATTCTGGGGAAACTATAACTTGTGGAGATAAACTACCTTTTGTGTTTTGGGCCTGATACTTGGATTTGGACCTTTCTATGGAGCAATTCTTCTGTGAAAATGCAGGTCTCAAAAGTCCCAGGCTGTGGGAGTTTGGGGAGACAAGCAGTGTAACTGCTGTCAATGAAACAGCAAGGTCAGTGCTGGCAAATAGGATATGTCAAAAAAAAAATGCCTTTAAGTTGTTGGACTTTATGTGTTCCAACATATTTCCTAGTGGCATGTGCCAGTGAATTTTCAGTTGTGAGGATTCTATATGTGCCACTTTGAGCTTGTGACTTCCTGTTTTTCCTCACGTATCCCCAGCTCTGAGCTGTACACTGCAGTAGGTCTGGGTACCTGTTGATAAACAACTAGTATGGACTGTTGGTCCAGCCAGGTCTTACCAAAGTATCCTGAATTAACTTGAGGTTAGAAGTCTCAGACTTGGCCGGGGGCAGTGGCTCACGCCTGTAATCCCAGCACTTCGGGAGGCCCAGGCAGGTGGATCACGAGGTCAAGAGATCGAGACCATCCTGGCCAACATGGTGAAACCCCATCGCTACTAAAAATACAAAAATTAGCTGGGCATGGTGGCACGTGCCTGTAGTCCCAGCTACTTGAGAGGCTGAGGCAGGAGAATTGCTTGAACCTGGGAGGTGGAGGTTGCAGTGAGCCGAGATCGCGCAACTGCACTCCATCCAGCCTGGCGACAGAGCGAGACTCCACCTCAAAAAAAAAAAAAAAAAAAAAGTCTCAATCTTGTATATGTTATGGGCCAGTTGCTTTAAAAAAAAAAAAAAAGCACCAGAATTTTGTCATCAAATGAAATGTTTTCTGGAAGCATAAACAAGAACTACTCTGATTGAATAGTAAAAGGTGGGAGTGCTATGGGGCAGGGAGCTGATAGCCAGTAAGGGGTCCTTTTAGAAGGCTAGAATCCCAGTGTCATCTGGTTTTAGGAAAACAATACTAAGTGCCTTACTATTTTTTTTTCTTTCTTTTGTTGTTTAGCATGTCCCAGGTCTTAAGTATTATAAGTCAATAGCACTTGTTAAAAGGTATTAACAACAGTGTAACTATGAGGGTAGAAATATTTAATTTTTGGTGGGGGATCACTAATTGATCTCCTTTAGAATGATTGAAAAATTCAGTTTTCTCTTTTTAAAAAAATTCTTGATTATTAGCAACTACAAGAAATGGACGAACGAAGGACTATTAAACTCAGTGAGTGTTACAGAGGATTTGCTGACTCAGAACGCAAAGTTATTCCTATCATTTCAAAATGTTTGGAAGGAATGATTCTTGCAGCAAAATCAGTTGATGAAAGAAGAGTAAGTGCTAAATAATTATCTTTGAATGCATCTGTTTGGTTTAGGTGTGCAGTTTAAGTTAGTGAAATGAGTTGAGAAAGGGATAAAGTAATCTGATGTGTGGTTCTAAATTATATTCTGTAGAAGAATGTCTTGCAATAGATTCCTTTGAGTTCTGAGATTCATTCTACATGCAGAAGTTCTAATTCTTTCTTTAAAAAAAAATAGATTTCTAACTCTCTTCTCCCACTAAGTTTTCAGTTCTTATCAAAGAGTCTAACCTAGGAACTGTGTGTTACAAATTGTGTTATACTATTATATTAGTTTAGTGAAAATTTAGAGAAGTATGTGGTTAGAGTTGCCTTTAGCACTTGAGCTGGATCAAGAAATGTGGGTAGCATATGGAGTGATGACCAATGAGGAGGAGGAAGGAGGGCATTATGTGCAGATGAAACAGCATAGCCCTCCACCCCTTGAGGATAGGTAATCACATTGTATCTTGATTAAGGACTAGGGTCTTTTATCTCAGTAAATGTTGATTGAGTGATCAAAAAGCATGGTTGGCAGAAACTGAGGAAAGGCAGTGGCAAGAGAAGAGAACTGGTGTTTGCAGGATATCAGATATGTGCCACATATTTTAGTCTTCATGAACCTATCAAGTAGATATTATATTAGTGAGGATCCTTTCTGTTACAGCTAATAGAATTCTCACTTAAATTTAGAAAAGAGGATTTTTGGCTTTCGGCATGGCTGGATACAAGTTTACACAATGTCATTACAGCCCTCTTCTCTCTAATTACCCTTTAGCAAATTATTGCTGAGGGTAGCATTACTGACAAAAGTAAGCTATGACTTAAGGATGACTTTTGACTAAATGAAGGGCAAAATGTACTGTTAACAGAAATAGGCAACAAAAGAGAGGTTGTTGTTAGGGGTGGGGAGGAATTTGTAGAGATACTCTGAAAATAATGAGTTTAAGGTATCAGTAAAGCATTCAGGTAGAGGTATGTATGTCTAAAAACAATATTTATGTGAGTTTAAAAATTTTAAGTACATGGTATTAAACTTTCAAATGTTTTTTGCACTCAGTAGTGTTTATGAGATCTTTTCCCTGTTGCTCTGTTAACATTCCACAGTATATATTTAATTTATTTATCTTTTCCCATGTTGGATGAGTTAGAAAGCCTTTCCTACTCATCTTTACTCTCTTTTACAATTAGATGTTCTTTCCTCATTCCAAAGATTAGCTTCTTTGTTGACATCTGTCTTTTAAAGCAAAAAGCCTTTTTCCTTTGAAACTTCTCAAAATTTCTACTTGTTAATAACCTCTTTCTGTATTCTTTTTGTCAGTTAGGTCTTTTTCAGCTAAATAGTCTTCAGATGAATTTCAGGTGGTTAAAGCTACCGAGTAAAAACATTTTATGAATATTATAAATTAATTAAGTGGTAATTTGCAAGTATATTTTTCTTTTGGGATTAAAATACTTTGAGTTTGTTACACATTCATGGGAATAAATTATTTACCTTAATGATTACTGTGGAATTATTTATTTAAACTTATATTTGTTGTTTTCTTGTACTGAAAAAGTTATGAAAGCTGATGTAGAATTATGAGCAAGTGAAACAGTTTTAAAACCTAGTTTCTTTTGTATAGGACTCTCAAATGGTGGTAGACTCCTTCAAATCTGGTTTTGAACCTCCAGGAGACTTTCCATTTGAAGATTACAGTCAACATATATATAGAACCATTTCTGATGGGACTATCAGTGCATCCAAACAGGAGAGTGGGAAGATGGATGCCAAAACCACAGTAGGAAAGGCCAAGGGCAAATTGTGGCTCTTTGGAAAGAAGCCAAAGGTAAAAGTCGTAAAATTCCTATATGCTGATCAGTTTAAGTGTACCAACTAAAACAATGTGGGTATTGAATGCAAAATGATTTACCATTAATGGAGAATAAATATTTTCAATTTGAATGATTCAGTTAACCTTTCACTTATATTAGGAATACCTTAATAGTAACAGTTATTTATGGATTTAACATTTGACTGCCGCTTAATAATGGGTAAGAGTATTAACAAAGTTGTTAATATCTAGTTAAATTATATGCTTTTGAAGTTTCATTTGTATGTAGTTTCCATCAGAATTTTTAAGGAAACATGATCTAACTAAAATAGCACTAAAATTGGAATTCTCAAATGGAATGAATGATTGACCACAGCCATAATACATGTCAAGTTAGGTTTTATAGATCCTACTACTAAAATTATTTTTATCATCCATATGAGTTTTTAATGGGAAAGGTTCAGTCTTGGTTAATTGAAGTTTAAAATAATTTCTAGTTTGGTAAGAGAATCTCACTCTTAACTTCTTGTTAGAACCCACCTTCTGATGTGCTCTTTATTTTAGATAGATCTAGGTCAGCATGTGAGCAAATGAAATAGATGGGTGCTTTGTCTTTCTTATCAATTAAGTGGTTGTACTCGTGTCTTATTAGTAAGGAGAATAGAGAAATACTTTTAATCTGATGTGCTGTATTTATTAAAGTATACTTGATTATTTTAATTCATTTTTTGATCATGGCATATGAGTGTAGATAAAATTAAAATTTAACTCATTATAATATACCTGTATCTTTAAAAGCACAATTATAATTAACTCATGCTTTATTTATGCTTTTAATCATATTGTCCAGTCAAGAAGTTGAGAGGTGAGACCTGTTTTAGTCAGATCGAGGTAGCTAGAAGAGCTTAGATGTACAAGGAATACTGGAATTAAAAAAAAAAAAAAGGTGAAATAAGGATGAAATAGAAACAGCCTGAGAGGAAAGCCATGAATGTAATGAAAATTTTTTGCCTATTTTTGATAATAATCAGTTACAGTTTTAATATTTTATGTGCGACATTACCTGTTTAGATAACTTTAGGTGTAGCTGCCAGCTTTATTTCTTGACAAGTACCATGGTAATGCTAATATTCTAGAAATTAGAAGAGAATTTTAAAATCTAGGCCATATTGCTTTCTTTGACAATATAATTTGTGAACTCTGTGTTTTTAATTTGTCAGATGTTAAAAGTAATCAAGTGAAATGGTACATTTTAAAAAGTAAATTTGATTTTTTTAAATGATAGTTTTGGGCAAAACTATGTTTACTTTCTCATAATATTTTTACAGAAAACTTTATTTGAGATATATTTTGTGAAAAGTATGTTGCCAAAAATAGAATTTTCATTTAGGAAAAAACTATGCACATTTGGCTTATTGATTCCTTTCTTTATTTCCATATTAGCCACAGTCCCCACCCTTAACCCCTACTAGTTTATTCACATCCAGTACTCCTAATGGGTCCCAGTTTCTCACATTCTCCATTGAGCCCGTGCATTATTGTATGAATGAAATAAAAACAGGGAAGCCCAGAATTCCTTCTTTCAGAAGCCTCAAAAGAGGGGTAAGTTTAATAATGGGTTAAAATGCATGATGGCCTATTGTGTGTGTAGTGTGGCTTTTAATACTCTCCACCCTCATTATAAGGCTCTCTCCTATAAATACACAGTTTAAAAACACCACAGAATTAAGAATAGCTGCCCTCAAGTTAAAAACAACTCCTCTTTATAACATTTGAAATGCTCAACCATAAAAGAATGGTATTATAAAGAGGGTGCTGGGTACAATCATATTTTAGCTATTTTTTTGTTTATGTGAAATCATATGTTCACCATTGTCTTGTAATGTATTTACATTTTTAAGACTTTCAGTAATTTGTCACTGGAGTTACTCTTGTAATAATTTGTCACCAATGCTGACTTCACCTGCCAATTTTATAAAGTATTATTGACAATAAAATGTCAAGCTCAATTTTAATTGCCCTGCTTATTTTCAGATGTATAAAACACAGTTTCCAATAGTTAAAAAAAATTAAAGATAGGCATTTTAAATATCAAGATTGTTGTGGATCAAATTGAGATAATATATTAGAAAATAGATTGTAAATTGTGAAGCCTACAAAAATACTAGATATCACTGAGTAATGTTTACTAAACTGTTGTTTAGCAACAACTGTTATACTACTAATAAATACATTAGTGTTACTCTATTATGTTAGTGAGGCTAATTTTTCTTGTTTATGTTTGATTTTAAGGGTGTGCTTTTGATATTCATAGCCTGTAATTTAGACTCATTTATAAGATTTGAGCATTTGTTGGGACATTTGAAAAACATAGGTTCGTTAACCCATAGATGAGAAATCAGTCTTTCAATGTCATAAGAAGCCTAACAATAATAATCTAAAATTAGGTTGTTTCGTTCTTCCTTCTTAGACCCTTCCCTCCCTTCCTTTCTCCTCTTTTCTCTCTTCTTTCCCCTCCTTCCCTTCTATTTTTCTTCCTTTCTGTCTTCACATTGCATTTTGGCCTCCTATAGAACAAGATATATTAGTTTAGGGACAAGATTACATCTATATTGCCTTAAAACATTATGACAAACTTAACTGATGTTACTAATGCAGCAGAAATGTCCCAGTGTATTATGTCTTTTTCTGGACTTCTTTTTTCCTCCAGTGACATGAACTTCTTTGCATCTGTCTTACCTAATTCTATATGTGGATGGTAGGTAATTGATGACATTTTGAAAAGTCCCCATGGATGAGTCTGTATTATAACTGTAGGCATGCCTATAATCACTTCTAAAAGCTCTGAACACTTGTTTGAAAGACTTTGAGAAATCATATTTGGGATTTCTATTGCCTGAGTTACAAGGCTAGAACTCATTCCCATGTTGCTTCCCTATGGCAGTTTATTTATTACTTATTTTTAATTTAAAATTGTTTTAAGGAGCTGTGGTCTTGCTCTGTTGCCCAGGCTGATCTCAAACTCCTGGGCTCAAGCAGTCCTCCCACTTAAGCCTCCTAAAGTTCTGGGATTACAGGCATGAACCACTACTCCTCTGGCAATTTAGACTACACTAAATATTATATTGTTACATAAATCATGAGAAATTACTATGTAGTAGTCACGTTTTTGTAATCATTTGTATATCCTACATAATGAGTCTACCAGGCCCAGTTAAAATAGTCATATTTTACACTATATAGTCATAGTCATATTGTCCACATGTAGTCATAGAGATGCGAGGTAAGTGTAATTCTAAGGAAAAAAAAAACTCAGGCAATTAGAGCTATGAACCCTGGAGAGAGAAGCTTAAATATGTGTCATCTTATTTTTTTTAGGTAGAATTTTACAACTGTAAAACTTAAAACTATTTGTTTATTGTTTCTCACAAATTATAGATATTCATAAGTTATTTACATAAGATAACATAAGTTATTTTTGTAGGGATCTAGTTTTAGAAGGCTGAAATCCCCTCCCAGATTTATTATTAGCTACCACTCCAGAGAAGAAAGCAGTGTGAAAGAGAAAATATGACAAACCAACTAGGGGTTTAGAGGACAGAGCAGGGAAGAAAGTGGATTACAACTTTGAGGTTGAGAAATTTTTTTCTTTTGATTACCGTTTGGTATTTACTAGATATTTATCTCAAAAATTAACCTATAGAGTTTTTTTTCCACATAAGAATTTTCTCAATATGGAAAAATTCAAAAAGAAGAAGGTAAGCTTTAGTAAGCCTGCTTATATGTTTTTACATGGAATTTTCAGTCTATTAAGATTACAAAATAAGTCTAGAGGTTTCTTAAAACTGATGAGTTGTACCATTCAGTTCAGAAACTCTTGTGCGATATTTGCTGCACATTGCTTTTCCTAAATAACTTCTTAAAAATTATGATTTTTTTTCTTTTCCTTTTTTAAAGAAAAACTTGTGTGTACAGATCCCAATATAAATTAAGGATATGAAAAATGTTTTTGAGTTTGACAGTGGTATCAGCAGATCTTTTCTGAGGGAGGAAGTTCTATAATTTCCTTCTGTGACATTAAGTTCTAACCGTTAATGGATATTTGAGGATATACTCGAACTTAACTACTTAAAAACAAACTAATAATTTTTACTCTATTGCTACTTTGAGTTTTATTGGATACTGTTTTTTAAGTTATTTATTTAGCAATGAGTCCAGGTTTTCTCTCTGAATATTTATGACTTTATAGACTTTCAGAGACATTTTTCTAAGCTTTTATCTCTCCAGAGTAGTTCTTATGAAATTTTGTCCTATTTAAAATGAAATACACCTAATAATTTTAATTGTCTAAATGATTTCCTTTTTAGCTCTCTTGTGTTTATTAAATGTAGTTGAGTATATGAAGTTTTCTAGTTTATGAGTATATAATTGTATATGAGAATAAGATATTTTTGTATGGAACATGTATTACTTTAAAACCTTACACAGAACATATGTCTAATATTTTTACAAAGAACTTGAGCTTTGTATATCCCCAAATCTAATTATCAAATTTCCAATTGATAATTTAGTAAGACTAGATTAACAAATAGCTGAAACATTTGATATTTCAGCTATAATTATCTTAATGTTTTCTCTAAAATATTAATATAGAAATTAGATAATTTGCATCATTTAGAAATTTCACTGGTGAAAATTATCGAAAGATAAGTCAAATTCATATACTTCAAATATTTTGTTGCTTGTCCTATATATAATTTCATTTAATAACATTTTTGAAAGACTATGAATATCTTTCTTTAAACCTTTCTATTTCCTTACCAGGAGTTTTTTAATAGCAAAATAAATTGTGGTTTTTGTTTCTCAAAAATACTGACAGTCTAAAGAATGTTAAGCTTAATTTGGAACGATAATGCATAGCAGTGACCAACTCATCAGAGATAAGGGGTAGATATTTTTGTCAGATTATTTATTAAAATTCATTCATATTTTTAATGTGAATTTTTTATCTGACATCTCCCCAACACCTTCTCTTAAAACATCGTGATTTAGAAAACAGGGAAAAGTAAAAATTTTACAGGCAGCTCACCAATTGAGATGAATGTGAAGATTAACTTTATAAAGCTCCGTTGCATTTTCTGGGTCACCGTGTGTGTGTATGTGTGTGGGTGTGTAGTTGGGATGCTAGATAGATGCCATGCCAGTTGCAGAATCCTATTGACCCACAGAATGTGGGAGATATATCCATATCCATATACATATCTATATCTGTACACACACACATATATATACATATATAAAGTATTGTTGTATAAGAGCACTATGGTTGGTCTCTTCAGAATCTGTGTCATTTCATATTTTCAGAAAGAATACATTTTAATCAATTTTCTAAAAATTGAAGTTATGTTTTTAGTGTTGTTCAAGCATATGGATTTTAAAATAAAACCTGAAAAATGGAAGCTATATTTTTAAAGCAAAATTCAACCTATATATTTGTATATATTAGGAAATGTGTACGGGAAACTTGAATCTGGATAACTCACTATTTTGAAAATAATGTGTTTTTAATGTACATTTTAAAAGATTTTAAAATGAAAGTAAAAATGTTACCCTCATCTAACCATGGTATATTTAAATTCAAACAGTACTTTGAAGTATAAAAATGTAGATAATAGTGTTTTCTTTAATGCACTGGAAAGAACATTCTATTTTTTAATATTTCACGTAAGATTTCTTTTTAAGTGTTTAATCTTAGAGTTCATATTCAACTTTTCAAATATTAGTAATTTGAGAATAAAGAGCTATAGAAGTGAAATCCACTTACATAAAATTCACTTTAAAAGAAAATGCATGATTACAGGTAGAATGTTTATTTTTAAGTTTTAGTTAAACATAGAAAATATCTGCCCATTATCATCAATGTATGCTTTTTTTTTTTTTTGCAAGTAATTTACTTTCCCAAAATGTGCTTAAAATGGTTTTTCCGGCATAATTGTTTGGATTGTGAAATGTACGTGATTTATTTTAGTATTGTAAAAAAGAATAGGCTATTGCATCTTCTGTATTATGGTTTCCTGTGAATAATTTACCATTTCTTTCTGTTTTCCATTGAACTATTCAGTGGTCGGTGAAGATGGTAAGCCTTATGTGCTGATCTATATACTGTGCCAACATTAAGTAATCTCAAAACATTGTTTTGTTTAATTCAAAACAAGTGGTAAATTACATCCCACGTTTTCACCTTGTGTGTTTTTTCTTTTTATAGTTTCATAGTCCAGCATATGCCAGTATTCTTGATGTCATAAGATTAGAAAATGTGGTTAATTGTCATCAACCCATTAAGTTCTTAAATGTCATTGAATGGAGTCCTTGTCATGTTACAGAGGAGCGTAAAATTGTGGTTAAACATTTTTTAAAGATTACATGGTAGAGCCACAGTTTGTTATGCAGAAGGAAAACTTAGCAAATATTATTTTACTTAATAGCCTTTAAAAAATCATATAAATTTGATTTGTAGTTTTATCCCGAGTCATTAGATTTTTCCAAAAAAAGAAAAATTTCAAACTAGTATCATTATGGAGTTAGTCCTTGGTTCTTCTGTGCTATTGAAGGAGAATAGAAACACAGATGATCTAAATATCCTGTGTGTGTTTGTGTGGGGGTGGGGCGGGGCGGGGAAGGTGTGTGTGTGTTTGGGATGTTCCTTGGTATATTTATTTCAAACAAATTAATGGATCTACATTAGGAACTAACCCCAAAATTATTGTATAGGAAGCTATTGGAAAATAGACTACTCTTTTTTACATTGTTGGAATCAGCCTTTTATAAATTCCTTTGTAGTAAGAGAGGTTGTTAAATGCCCCAGAGGTCTTCTGAACATCCATAGGAAATAAAGTTAAGTTTAATTCTCATATTCTATGTAAGAATAGAGTTCCAATGTCAAATGGGATATTAGAAATGTAAGTGCCTCAGTATTTACTGTTTGTAAATTTGAGAACAGGTTTGATAAGGGATAAGTGGAATTCTGGCAGATTTACTTGTAGGTTATTGTGAGTTTATCATAATTTTGACAACAACAACAAAACTCCACAGTATGTCAAAATGCATTTCTTCATTTTATTCAATAATTTTTCAATATTTTTAGAAATATTTTTAAAAATCTAAATTAAGAAGTTTATTTTTGGCATATATATATACTAGTTTTCAAAACTTGTACTCCTTGTCTGTAATCCCAGCTATTTGGGAGGCTAAGGCGGGAGGATTGGTTGAGCCCAGGAGTTCGAGGCTGTAGTGAGCCATGAGAGCTATGATCACTCAACTGCATTCCCTTGTGGGCAACAGAATGAGACCCTGTCTCTACAAAAAACGTTCAACTCCAAAGTAGATTAAATATGACAAATTTATGTTGCAAATTAACCAGTAAATCTAAAGGAACTCAACAAAGGAAATTTCACCATTGATTTATTTAGGCCAGATTGGGTCGATTGATATCCTTGTTTCTGGTGATTGGTAAATGAAAAAAAAAAAAAAACACTTAGGATGCCCTGCTTTTTTCTAGCAAGCTTGTTGAATATCCATAATGTACAGGCCACTGGGGAAAGAGGCTAGGGATTCTGTTATTAATTAAATGTTACATTTAATTATAGCTCATCCTAGGAGTGAGTTTTCTCTTTTCTGAAAGTAAGTGACTCATTCTTACACATGGTGAAATAAAGCTATTTAGCATATGTTACAGGCATAAGTGGCCCAAAGAGCAAGAACATATTTGTTTTGAGAGCTCCTTTTAGCATCACTTTAACAAATTTGAATATTTATATTCTTTTTTCTTTTCTTTACCTTTTTTTTTTTTTTTTTAAAAAGACGGAGTCTCGCTCTTGTCGCCCAGCCTGGAGTGCAATGGCATGATCTTGGCTCACTGCAACCTCTGCCTTCCGGGTTCAAGTGATTCTCCTGCCTCAGCCTCTCCCGAGTAGCTGGGATTACAGGCGCCTGCCACCACACCTGGCTAATTTATTGTATTTTTAGTAGAGACAGGGTTTCATCATGTCGGCCAGGCTCCAGGCTGGCCTCAAACTCCTGACCTTAGGTGATCCACCCGCCTCAGCCTCCCAAAGTGTTGGGATTACAGGCGTGAGCCACTGCGCCTGGCCTCACGTTAATATTCTTAGAATAACCATTTTGAAAAGAAAATGAATAGTGACAGGCATCATCAATTTCTGGAGTATATATAAAGATTTAAGTAATATAGGTTTATATTAAATAGATTCAATAGCAGCTAATATTGGTTCTGTTGTAATCTGTAATATAAGTAACAGTGATTAAAATAACATTTAAGGGAAAAGGTGTCATTTGGATCAGATGTTTACGTTTAAATACTAGTACTTTTTCTTAAATTGCATAGTTTTTTGAATATCAAAACTTTAAAAAATTTTCAGACATCAAGGATCTTTCCTAAAGAAGGATTTTATCCTTCTTTCAGTAACAACTGAGGTATGTTATTTGGTTTACAAAAGGTTAATTGAAAATATACTCCTTGTTCGAATATAATTTCTGCTCAGTGGATAGTTCTATCTTTGGTTTTTAATGACCAGGTATGTTTTGAATGGTTTAATCAGTTGTTCAAAGACTATATGTAGTGTTAAAGTATATTTCATTAGATTGTCTTTGTGAGGTAAGTTTCTTAATTATATTCTTATTTTCAGTTTGAACATTTGTAACATTCTGAATGTCATGGCAATGGGTTTTATTTGGAAATGTTGTGATATGTTATATATAAAACAATACCCTGTATAGACAAGAATGTTACGTGTTTCCATTTTGTTGTTGTTGCTGTAAGAAGGTTTACATGTATTCATTATAAATCTGCCAAGATTTGAAAGTAATGTGATACTACCTACCAGTTATCTGTATCTGGGTATGATTTTACTTATTCTGTTTCATGGTTTTATAAAATGACTGAAATTTGAGCTCTTTTCTTCAGTACATTGTTTTCATTAACATATACGCATAAACACACACATCTGTGTAGATTTTTTTTTTTTAAGGGGTTGCTTGAGGCAAATTTGAAATTAAACTTAAGATTGGTATGTATTCTTATTTTATAGCAGGTATATTTTAAAAATAACATTTCCCGAAAATGTCTATTATAATGATTTAGATTCTCTTTTCAGGGCCCAGCACTAGAAGATTTCAGTCATCTGCCACCAGAACAGAGACGTAAAAAACTACAGCAGCGCATTGATGAACTTAACAGAGAACTACAGAAAGAATCAGACCAAAAGTATTATTCCTTTAAGTTTTCTCTATCATTATTATTTTAGGATCTACTTTGAGTGACGCCCTTAAATGTGATATACAGAAGGTTTAAAAATCATATATCCTAATTGAAATATCTTTTGAGAGAGAATTATACTCCTACCCTGGAAATTTTTATGGTTACCGTGTCATAGGTTAGAGAATTTCCTTGGTTGCAGATTTTTATTGGATGCTAATATGCCTTCATTAATTTGCAAAAAGTTTCTTGATATTTTATTATCAAGAGTAGTTTCATCAGCACTACCTCTTATACTTTGATATATTTTCATTTTGCTTTTATATATAAATTGATTTCATTAGCAACCTGAGGCTATTTTGTTTGTAGCAAAACATTTGGCAAACGGTGCTTGATTACTGACGGCTTCATATTTGTTCACACATAGGTTTACTTTTTTATTTCATTTTTATAAGACGTTTCCTCTAGTTTAATTTTTTAAAAATAGACATAGAAGAATTATTCACGATCATTAAAGTGTTATTACAATGAATTGGTGACTTGCTCTGTCTTCAGTTACGATAAAATTGGGGCTTAAATTGTAGCATGAGAGATTGAAGTTTTGATGCTAAGAATTAGTGTATCAGGTGTGATGTGGCGCTTAATCATAATGAAATATTTGCAATACCTTTGATTCTCATTCACAGTAGCTGTGTTCTGTAAAGTCACTGTGAACACTAAATTATGGAATACTGAAACATTGCTCTTAGGGAGATACAGGGTTAGGTTCTAGGTAGCCACTGGTCACAATGTTTCAGTCAGCTGATTGGCACATAACCTTTTTTTATTTGTGTTTCTGTGTAAAAACACCTTATTTCATATATGATGTTGATTTATTAACTTTGATTTTTTTCTAATAGCACTGTAACTCATGCTTGAACAAAGCTTATCTAAGATTAGAATTTTCTCTGTAAGGTAATAAATATAACAGCCTTCTTGTGCTTCAGAACACTAGACAGCACTTGATTGCCATGCTTAGGGGCTATTTTAAACACCGATATCAACAAAAAGCATAAAAATATGAGAAACATTGCACTAAATGAGTAGATTGCAAAAAGGATACATGTCCAGAATATGAGAATACAAGCAAGAAGGCCAGAGTGTCACTGGTTTGACCTCAATTTAGAACTTGAATGTACCTCTGGTGACTTAAATTTTCCCAGGTATCTCCATGTCCAAAACAAGAGTAAAGGCACAGAAATGTGAATGTTCTTGCCATGGACTGGAATTAGTGCTAATCCAGAGAGACTTGGTTAAAAATTATGTGGAACATAATAATAGAAGTTGAGGATGAAGAAGTATAGGACTTGTGAAAAATTCTGAATGCTTTTCTGTGAAGTTCTGTAGGTATTACAGTCCCCAGTTATTGAGAGAAGAGGTAACATTATTAGCTCTGTGTGATAAAAGATAATTGAAAACTGTATGAAGAGTAAATAGTATAGGAAAGAGATTGGAGGTAGAAGACTTTAACAATCCAGGTGAGAGATGCTGAGGGCCTAAATTAAGGCATGGCCGTGGGAATAGAAAGGAGGAATAGATAAAAGAATCATTTCAAAGCCAAAGTAGGTTGTACTTTCACCTGATTGGATGCTGGAGAAGAGAAAACATGGAGGAAGCTTAAAAAAAAAAAAAGATTTGTAGCTATAGATTTAATTGCAACAATAAGAAAAAAGTTTAGGGCAAAGATAAAGATTTTGTTTATGTTGATTTTTGAAATGTGAAAAATCCATATTAGAAGTGTCCAGTTGGGTTTAAAGATATGAATCTAGAATTCAGGAGAGAGAGGTCTGGAGATACGCATTTGAAAATCATCTGAAGATGGATGATATTAAAACAATTAAGAGATCATCCTCCAACAAGACTGTAGGAAGAGACGAGAAGAAACCTTTGTCATTTTATGTAATACACATTTAAAGGTTGAACAAAGAAGGAGAAAGAAGGCAGTGAGGGAGATTGTGAGAAAGCAGAGGTGAGGAGGAGGAAAAAGAAAATGTAACCTATAGGAAGTCATGAAGGAAAAGAGTATTAAGGAGTGTTAGTCAATAGTGTCAGATGTTAGAGTCAAGGACAGCTAATTGAGGCACAACCGATTGTAATATGATTAGAGAATAGGAGGTAGGGTGAGAGGAATTGGCAAATGACTGACTTTGGGTGGGGGGAAGTTAAAGCTGCCATTCCTATTTCTAGCAGAGGTGAGTGGGAGGACAATGATGATGTATGAGCTAAGGAACACTGTGGAATAGTGTGGCTGAGTTGGAATATAATGAGTTTGATTTGGGACATGATGAGGTGAAGAATATTCTTCCAGCCCTTGATTTTGTGTGTGTGTGTGTATATGTACATATAAATAAAATTCCTTGTTTAGAAAGCAGGAAGTAAGAAATGAACTCTGTTCTCTTTTGGTATTCTGATTGTCTTCATAAATTAGTAACTCTATGTGTTATCACCTTTATGCAAATTGTCTTTAATCAGGTCATGTTAGACAAACTTAAAAAGATATGACTCTACTTAAGATTAAGCTGCGTACGAGTCCCCAGAGTCCAATAAAACTCTTTTATCTGGAAGCATATGAAGTTAATATTTAATTCTGTGGTTCCTTCTCTTTTTTAGAGATGCACTCAACAAAATGAAAGATGTATATGAGAAGAATCCACAAATGGGGGATCCAGGGAGTTTGCAGCCTAAATTAGCAGAGACCACGAATAACATTGACCGCCTACGAATGGAAATCCATAAGAATGAGGTAGATTTGTTATTCAGCACTTGTCAAGATAAATTATTGTTATAAACTTCATTATGATAGATTGGTTTTTGTTAGAATTATCTTCAAATGTTTATATTTAATGTTAGGGTTTATGATCTAAAAGTATTATTGTGATGTGTGTTATTTAATCTCATTAAAGTTTTTTATTTAGACCTTTATATAAGATTAAACATTTATACTATTTTTTTGAATCAGCTATAAAGTTGATCCTTTGACCAGTTTGGAATAAAGGTTTCACATCTCTAAGAATTACGTAATTATAAAAACTTAAACACATTTTAAATGTAGATATCTTATGAGCTTTTAAACACATTTATTGAGCTCAGTTGTTTGCTTATTTTTTTTCCTAAGGCTTGGCTCTCTGAAGTCGAAGGCAAAACAGGTGGGAGAGGAGACAGAAGACATAGCAGTGACATAAATCATCTTGTAACACAGGGACGAGAAAGGTCATTTTTTGTATTTTATTTGTATTTCTTCGCCCCAGAGTTTTCTCACCCTTTTGTCCTAAACTTTATACAATTCGTTTTTTTCTTCCAAATTTAACAAGTTCAGCTTTTAATAACCTCAGTCTTTTGAACCTAAGTAATTTTCTTTAGTGATAATTACAGGTGAAGTAGGAAAGTTCATCTTGCTATTCAATCCTAGTTTGTCATGCATCCAAACACAGAGCTAGGAACATAGAAAATTCTTGGAGCTACAGTCTGAGGGCCTGGGCTCCTCAGGCATGGGAAGGTTTCCTAAGGTTCAAGTGGAATTAGGGTCGCTTATGCCAAAGAAAAATTTTACTATCAAATAGCTCAGAGTTTTGTGAAGAAAAAAAAATGTATTGTTAGTTTGGACCAGAGCTTCCAAAAGACACTTTGCTAAGTTTCTGTACCACTTGTGACATTTCTTTCTTGATGTATTATATCTTTTTTTCCAGACTAAAAGTCCACAAATTAGGATTCACCTTAGAGAAAAATGTGAGAGGCCTAGTAACAACTCTTAGTTTTCTACTTAATTACAGTGTAATCTGAGCAAGTTCATTTTTAATGCTCCCTAAGTCTCAATTTCCTGAAATATAAAATGGAGGTTAAAATATCCACCCTTTAGGTTTGTTAGTAAAAAAGTAAATAATACACATAAAGCACCTAGTAGTAAATAGTGGTAATAGTAGTATCACTTCTTGAAAGAGTACATATCTTTAATCTGTTAAGAGATACCCACAAATTACTGGTTTTTGTTATTCGGTAAAACTCAGATTAAAAGGATCTAATTTCTTTGGCGTGTGTTATTTCTCTGGCTTCCAGGCTTACTGAAAGTACTGTTAAAATCTAATTCTGTAAAATTTTCCATTATTAAATCTAATTCAGTCATTTGATTCTTCAGCAAAATTATTAACATTTTTCTCTGATTTAAAAATTTTTAAGAAAAATAAATTGTGTTTGTATTACCTGCTTTTTTGGATTTTTTAAGTTACCAACTTCCCTGTTACCATGATTAGTTGGAAATTTACTTTACTTTTTATTTTAGTTGAGAATCTTTTAATTTTCAGTGACAGAATGAATACTTTACCCATGCTGGCTTAAACTAAAAATGGACTTCATTGGCTGACTTTAGGGAGAGCTTGATCTAGGACCTCAGATGTTATCCCTAGGACTCAATTTCTCTCCACCTCACAGCTGTGCTTTCTACTGTGTTGGCTTCCTTTTAAGGCTCCAAAGCTCTAGGCGAGTATTCCTGCAGGTTTCGAGTCCAGAAGAAAAGGGACAGAGTGAGTTCTCTTCCAAGAGTCCCAAGCAAAAGTTTCTGTGCATTTCTTACATCTGATTAGGTTAAAGGACTTCTTGTGAACTGGTTATATAGATGCTTGCTCTGATGGGCCACTCCAGATCCAGAATAGAAACAATTCCACCTGAAGCGTGTGAACTAAACATGGATCTGCATGGGTCCCCTAAGGAATTTTAGGATGATAAATTTGGGATGATGGAAGACAAGGGTCTAGAATGTTTTTCTGTTTTATCTCTAGACCCAGTGATAGTGAGGTGTATTTACTGAATAATACTTTGTGCCTAGAATATTGTAATCTTGTAATTTTTTTTTAATTCAGGAAATTCAGCAAAGCAGCATTTTGTATTAGAAGTAATTTGTATACTTGACATTTGAAAAAAAAATAGGGCTTAAGTGGAAACTGTGTCATTAATATTTAATTTTTGGAATTGATCCTGAGGTGATCAATTTATAAATAATATATAGAATTCTCATGTTTATGATACTTGATCAGAGATAATTTTTTGTTTTATAGTCCTGAGGGAAGTTACACTGATGATGCAAACCAGGAAGTCCGTGGGCCACCCCAGCAGCATGGTCACCACAATGAGTTTGATGATGAATTTGAGGATGATGATCCCTTGCCTGCTATTGGACACTGCAAAGCTATCTACCCTTTTGATGGTATGATTTTCTTAATAATATTGTATGTGAAAAAATTGGTTCTTTAAAAGTATTTACATCAAGTCACTCACTGTAGTATCCTTATTTAAGTAATATACGTTGTCAGAAAATTATTATCCCATTTCTTTAGTATGCATACGTTTGTTATAACTGTATTACAAATGTAGATATTTTTCTTCCATACATGGAATTAAAAGGAAATTACCCACGTTACTAGCATCCTAATACAGATTATTAATTAATTATCAATTTTGGTCAATGCAGAATTTTCACCAGAGTTCTTACTGTGTACATGTCCTAAACAAAGTTGAGGCAGCTTGAACATGTAGCCCAACCCAGGAAGTGGGATGCTGGTGGATGCCACTTCATGTTCTTCCTTGTAGCTTACTAACATTAAGAGACAGGTATAAGGCATAGCTAGCTGAATGCCATCATCATATACTGAGTCCGTAGGCCACCTGTTTAGATGAAAGTGGGAGAGAATGTAGTAGCTACTGACTATGTTATCTCTTACTCTATGAAAGTTGAAGAACAAACTCTGGAAGGGAAGTAAGGCACTGAGTAGCTACTGACTATGCTATCTCTTACTCTGTGAAAGTTGAAGAACAAACTCTGGAAGGGAAGTAAGGCACTGAGGCCTTCTCCTGCAGATTTTTAGTTCCTCTTTATCCTGGACTCTGAAAAATACTTTCCCTCAACTAACAGGAGAACTGAGTGACACTTTCATAAATAAACGGTTGTAAAATGGTGCTTGATTTAAGGTCTTTCTCCCCCCTTCGTGTTGGTTTAAAATTGAGCAAAGTCTCTAGTAACTTCTTATTAGAAAATACATTAAATTTAAGACCTTGCAGCCAAGTGCAGTGATGTGTGCCTATAGTCCCAGACACTTGGGAGGCTGCGGTGAGAGGATTGCTTGACCCAGGAGTTCGAATCCAACCTGGGCAGTAAGGCCCTATCTCTAAAACAAAACAAAAGAAAACAAACTTGCTATAATGTAATCTAGAGAGTAGGGAAGCAATTTGGCACGTGTTAAATGAAGATTCAGTTGTGAAAATTGTTACTGCTAAGCAGGTTGGGGGTGGTTGGGGATAGAGTTGTGTATGGCCATTCTGTTTCTACCATCTCTAGAGTCAAACCCGTATTTTTCTCTGTTCTCCCTTCAAACTCTGTTTTTTCCTTCTTTCTTCCTGCTCTTTCGCTATCTAGTTACTGTTTTCCTAATCCATACCTGCTGAATTTTTTTAGATAGTAAGACTACTAAAATTTGGGAAAAGAGTTGGAATAGTGACATAGGAATTAGAATACCCTGTCAAATCATGTAATGTCACTGTGACTCAGTTAACTTCATCCGTTACATGGGGGTGATGTTATCCAGCCCTGCAGGCTTATTATGCAGCTCAAATGAGAGAATGTATATGAAAGTGCTGGGTAAGCCACAAAGCACAATAGAGATGTTGCTAGTGAGAGTCAGTAGTTCCAGGTACATTGAAATCTAGTGGGGTTTCATTGTATTTTGTGCGTTGTATTTGTAACTTAAAAAAAAATTATCACAATGCTTAAATTATGCTTGTGAAAACTCTCATCTAGGACATAATGAAGGTACTCTAGCAATGAAAGAAGGTGAAGTTCTCTACATTATAGAGGAGGACAAAGGTGACGGATGGACAAGAGCTCGGAGACAGAACGGTGAAGAAGGCTACGTTCCCACGTCATACATAGATGTAACTCTAGAGAAAAACAGTAAAGGTGCAGTAACTTATATCTAAACTAACCAGGCACCTTTGTGCCATGTGTGACATAGGAAGAGTAACATAAAATGAAAACACATTCAACAGGTTGAAAAAAATAAGGAAACTTAAAGGGCATCCAAGATTAATTGTTCACTATGTGAGCTGAGTGTAGGCTTGATCTTGTGAATATTACCACAAGAAACATTTTGTGGCACTTTACTGTTTGAGTAACGTTGGTGTGAAGCTTAATTGATGCCTTTTGCTTTATGTCCTGCTTAAGTCTGTGTGAAGGATTTGTGTTTTTCTGCCTTACAAATAGAATTTGATTTATTGGGCAGGAATTCATGGATAGTTATGCTCTCTGCCCCCTTTACTTCAGAAAACACAGTGACTTTAGTGAATTTGAATAAGTGAAACTGCTCTGAAATGCTATGGAAAGCCGACTCCCCAAAGAGTGGTTTCTTCTAGAAGTTTGAATTTGTAGCTACAGTTTCCAAGAAGAAAAATAGTAGTTGGATAATTTGGTAAAATAATAACATCATTTTCATTTTCTTACCTATTCTTAACTTTGGTTTCCTAAAGGAAGAAGATAAGCAGGTAGCACATAATCTATTTAAGTAGATTTAAAGAGAGTTTCAAAATAAATCTCCTGGTCTAGCTCTTAGGTGAATAAAATAGATTTTGTTTGAGACCTCAAAATATTTTGAGGTTAACTGGTATTTCAATAATTTACAAGCTTCCTTCCAAACTAATCTCATACTTTTGTATGTTTCATCTTGAAAATATCTTTTGGGAAATACCACTTTAGTGATTATTTAGCATTTAGCAGTTACACATAGGAAAATACACAGTTACATAGAAAAATACACATTTGAAGATAGAGGAAACCTTGAATGGAGGGAAGTGTTGACAAATTTTAATTTTTAAAGGAGAAACTTTTTGACTATCTGGGTTAGAGGAAGATACGTATACCACCTTTAGGGCATTTTGTTATTTCCACTGAATCATTAGTTATTAGGATAGATAAATTTTTCCAATTAGTTTCAGCAAGCATTGTTGGAAACACTGTGCAGTCAAGGATTGTGCAGTGCTGGTTGTGTGATCACACCCTGAGTCAGTGGTGTGGGGAAGTAAAGTGTGAAGAAGCAGTAAGATTGGTTTTTAATTTTGCCCATGTTTTAAATTTTCCTGGTGTTTTCGATAGCTGACTATAAAATGATAGAGACATTTGGGACAGGCACTTTAAACTGAACACCCCTTTTGGTTTTACCAAAGGTCTTCAGTAATTGTTCTTTTCTTTTTCCTCCTGGACTGCAGGTTCCTGAAGAGGGTTTCTGAGGAAATGGGCAAGATGTTGAAGGAGGTTACATGCAGCTGCTTTTGGGGGAGGGTATTAGAGTTGTCAGGCTCAAAGAGAGTGAGAGAAGCAAGTTGCATGAGTGCATGCAGACATGATTTTTTTTTACTAACTTCATTAGCATTTCCATACATTGTTTTTAAAAATCATAATACCAACCCTTAAGTTCCTAGTTCACAGTTATTCCCACAAAAGAAAAAGCCAACAATAGTGTACCATTTTTCTATTTATTTTATTGCTGTCTAATCAATAAAGAATGCAGAGCTGTCAAAAAATGTGTCTTACATTAGCTGTCCCAACAGGATTGTCTTCCCTCCCAGCTCTGTTTTAATTGGCTTTTAGTCCCACTATCTGTCAGATCCTTGCCATCTGTCAGTGTCTGCCTGCGCCACCTCCGTGCTTGCTTAACATCCTGTTGCATGTCTAGAGTGATTGAGCTAGATTTTTCAGGCATGTCTTTAGATTCCCTTGTTCTTGTCAAAGCCTTTGTTTTGTTTTACATTTGTAGTGCAAATCACTTTGTCAAACATCTCCAGCACTAATGTTTCCATCTTAGTATTTGTGCACACTGCTATAACTTCCCCACTGCAAACATTCCAGTTTTGGCATTACGAAGAAGTAGCTGTGAACCTGAAGTATTTATGATAAGAAAAAGAAAACATCTCTGCTGTAGCCTACAGCCCAGTTGAAAGAACTCTTTGAAACGTGATACATCTTCAGCACCTCAGTCTGGGAAGAATCTATAGTCAGCACTGAAATCCTGGCATAATAAACACAGAAGATATTCACCACCTCAAGACAAAGGACTATTGTCAAAAGTCAGCTGCTTCCATTCAAATGCTGCCTTAAACTTGAGTGCCTAAATCTGTTGATTGCCAACACTACCACTACAGTATCCCACAAAGGGCTTTATGTGTCAGCTCAGTGCGACCTGCTTTAACTCTGCAACACCGCTGCAGCTGCCGATGTAGCCTCGGTAGGTGGCTATTAGAGCTCTACCATATACAGTGGTGCATCTTCAAATTTATGCATCAAACTAAAGACATGTCCAAGTCCATTTTAATTTCCTCAGTGGTTTTATGAGAAGTTTTATGGACCTCCCCCAATTGTCTTTCTATTTTGGGTTATGACGATCATGTTTGATAATTACAATGATAGTCTCTTTCCACGTGATGCTTTTGTTTGAACCTGATAAAATTTAGTGAAACTTTGTAATGATCTACGTGCACTTTTACTTGTAAAATGGAATTTCTGTATGTTTATACTTGTAAATATGATTGTTGTTAGTGCTCCTGTTGCTCATGGTGTCCTGCCTCGCATTTGTGATTCTGTTAATGACTTGTATCTTAACTAATTTCTTAGTGGTGTTGTAATAGGGAGATGGGGCAGGTGGGGGGTTATGTGTACCACTGAATCTTCATTAATTTGCTTCTTTACTGTTTTGAGGGGAGAAAGAACGTGAAATGGTTTGTGTATTATTGAATTTTAAGCAATATTTTAGAAGCTGTGTGACTGCTTTAATAACTTTTTCCCAGTGTTATTTGAATCATACTACCCGTTATACTAAAGCTGAATGACAATTGTGTGAAAGTTACTGCCTTCATAAGATCAAGTCACCACTGTTACACAGCCGACATATAGTGTATTACCTTTGCGGCTAGTAAACTATAAAGTTTAGATATTGAATCTCATTACAGGGTTATTTATATAATGTGACATTATTCAGTACTGACAGACTACATGAAGTAGTTTTAAAATCTAGTGCTATTTTTATTTTAAAGGTTAGCAATGAGGAGGAAATGTGATCTGGCTGTGTTTGTCTTCTGTACAAAGCCTGAAGTGCTTATGGTTTTTTGGCTAACAGCCACAGAGGGCAAAGTTTAAGACTTTCTTGTAAGGACTAACTGTTCTTTTCAAGCTACTGTTTGTTTTTCTAAAAGCAGGATTTGCTTCCGTAGGAGGCAAATTCCTTGATGTGGAATAGTGCAACCTGTATATGGGTTATTATAATAGGAAAGACATTTGTACTTGCACAGTTTAAATCATTCTTAAATTTTGAACATGTGAATTGTCCCAAAAAATCTTTAATTTTTTGGTAATTTTTACTCTTTTTGTGCACATGTTGATTTCTTAATGGTAAATCCTTCATTTAAAGATAGTGTTCTCTGTTGAGAATATTTTCATGGAATAAAACAATCTTTTCATGGCCTGTTAAGGTGTTTAGTGTGTGATCTTTCATTGCTATGTGAATCAGAGATGTGATGATTTTGTTCTTGAATGTGCCAAGTCTCAGATAATACAGAGTAGATGACAAATTCCATAAGTGGGACAAGTTTTTTTTGTTTTTTGCAAAGCAGTTTTGGAAATTTTATTCTAATTTTGGTTTCTCTAAGCTTTCCTAAAGGAAAAAAAAAGTTTGCTGTCTCTTTAGAGTGAATTTAAATTGCATGCAATAATTTGGATTTATCTTTCTTCTCCAGTAGCTGTGTTGCATAGACTTTCCTTTTACACCATCTATCCACTGCAACCATACGAACTGTCCCTGTACCTCATAGCCCAATCTAGCCACTACACGCTGGACAGCATTTCCTGTGCTCCGGCTTGATTCCTAATCAGTTACAACACCCAAGTCTTCCTGGCATTTCAAAGCATGGAAAGAACATTTGCCATAATTAGTGACACATTATCTGTAACTTCAGGAAGTCTAATTTCAGAAGATTCACCTTTTAAAAAATGCAAATGTGAAACTATGACTGCAAACTTTTAGAAACTCAGAAAAGGGAATAAAATTCAGGGTAGATGCTGAACAATGAGAGGTTACGATTGTTGAGATGAAAATTTAGGGATCAATGCCAAGCTTGGAAGTAGGAACACACAAAACAATGAAAATAGGAAAATAGTGTCAATTGTTAAAGCTTCAGATGGACAGAGGTTTGGGGTGGAGAGCTCAAAACAATGAAAAAAGCTTTTATTATCAAAACAAAGATCAGTGAAATCACTTCCTATTTGCGAGGGGAAGATAACGTCCTTAATAACAACAAATGAAAAGTCTCTCTAGTCTCATTGAAAAGGGTTTTATTTTGAAGAACGTACAGGTTAAGTATTCCTTATCTGAAATGCTGGGGACCAGAAATATTTCCGATTTTTTTTTTTTTTTTAGATATTTGCATTACATACTTAACAGTTGAGCATCCTTAATCCCCAAATCCAAAATTCTCCAGTCAGCATTTCCTTTGAGCATCATGTCATTGCTCAAAAAGTTTCAGATTTTGGAGTTTTGAATTTGGGATACTCAACTTGTATTAGCTTAAGTAAAAAAAAAAAAAAAAAAAAAAAGCTTAAGAAACAACCTATTTCAATGAGCTTATATACCTAGGATCAATGTATTCCTGAGTATAGTCACTGTCAGGAATTAGGGAGACTACAGGAAACATAAGATGCACCAAAAGACTGGGGAATTGGCAAACACACATTTTGAAGAGTAAATTCTGAGAAGTTGGACAACAACCCTTAAAAGTATTAGATAATGTTAGCTTTTAGGGGACAGTGTATTGGGCAACTGACAGAGGTTCCTAAGAATAAGCCATGTCAAAATAGCCTCATTTCTTTTGATACAAATGAGGGGAATTCTAAGACACAATTAGTGTCTTGCTTTCAACACAATTTCAGTTTGACAAGATTTCTCACTTGTTTTCTGTGAGTTGTGATAGCACTATTAGGGATATGGGAGCATTTGACGACCTGATTTGGTAAACCCAGAATCTCCATCCTGAGGAGTTTCTTGTGGATAATATGTATTTGTATGTTATGAACCATTATAAGATAAATATATCACCCAGTTTAACAAATAGAATATTACCAGGTGGGCACAGTGGAAGCACTGTCTTGAGTGTGGAGTGAGACAGACAAACTACAAGCTTCCAATTCTGGCAAACCAAGATGAGCAATCCCCAACCAACTTACTCCGTCTTTCTCCCTTTTCTCCATTCTCTTCTATGGCTGAGAGCTCCTGCCACTGGCTCTTGGCATATGTCTTGGCATATAGCCAGCACCCAGATGGTGCTGTGCTGTCTGATGAGGGTAGGAGGTGAAATAGCGATCCATTGCCTGTTCCCTCTCTTCAGGTGCCAGGCAGTGGTTAGTAAACTAATGACAGTGGTCAGTTGAATGGGGGAAGTCACTGGAAGAGTTTGCAGTTCCTTGTGTCAAATCACAGGGGCATCATTTCCCTGGTGACAGCCATATCAAGCAAAAGATTATACCAACCCATTTGTTTAAACAAACAACTTGAAAATTATTAGTGATTTATAAATGGTTTGTGCTACTTATATCACTCGATAAAGTTTTATGTAGTTTAAAGAATAAAATGAATTATCTTGTTGATTTGTACACTGATTTATATATTTATGAATTTAGTAATATCCCAGTTATCAAATATTTTAAATATTCCATTGTATCTTGAGACTTGACTTTTTCACTCAACATCATTTCTAAGATTTATCCTTGTTTATGCATAATTTTATTGTGTATAGTATTCCATTATAAAAGTATACACAAATTATCCATCCTCTTGTCGATGGACATTTGGGCTACTAGTTTTGCTAGTAAAAATATACTGCTTATGTGTATCTATGTACATGTTTACTGATTTCAGAGTTTCTCTAAAATTGTACCGAGGAGTAGAATTGCTAGGTTATGGTTATAGTTTTCATTACAATTTTAGATTCAAGGGGCACGTGTTCAGGCTTATTATGTGGATATATTGTGTGCTGCTGAGCTTTGGACTTCTAATGATCCTTTTGCCCAAGGAGTGAACATAGTAACCAATAGGTATTTTTTCAAGCCTTTCTCCCCTGTCTCACTCCCCGCTTTTGGGATCCCCAGTGTCTATTGTTTCCATCTTTATTTACATGTTTACCCAATGTTTTGCTCCCACTTATAAGTGAGGATATGCAGTAGTAGTTGGTTTTCTGTTTCTATATTAATTTGCTTATGGCAATGGCCTCCAGCTGCATCCATGTTACTGCAAAGAATATTATTTCATTCTTTTCCATGGTTGTGTAGTGTTCCATGGTGTGTATGTACCACATTTTCTTTTCTTTTTTTTTTTTTTGAGATGGAGTTTTGCTCTTGTCGCCCAGGCTGGAGTGCAATGGCATGATCTCTGCTCACTGCAACCTCCGCCTCCTGGGTTCAAGTGATTCTCCTGCCTCCACCTCCTGAGTAGCTGGGATTACAGGTGCCCGCCACCACACCCGGCTAATTTTTGTATTTTTAGTAGAGACAGGGTTTCACCATGTTGGCCAGGCCGGTTTCGAACTCCTGACCTCAGGCCACCTGCCTTGGCCTCCCAAAGTGCTGGGATTACAGGCGTGAGCCACCATGCCTGGCCACCACATTTTCTTTATCCAGTCAACCATTAATGGGCACCTGGGTTGATTCTGTGTCTTTGCTGTTGTGAATAGTGCTGTGATAAATAGACGAGTGCAGATGTGGTTTTGGTAGAATGATTTCTTTTCCTTTGGGTATATACCCAGTAATGCAATTGCTGGGTCAAATGGTGTAATTTTAGGTTTTTTTGTGTCTTTTTTTTTTACTTTTCAGTAGCCATTCTGACTGGTGTGAGCTGATATTGTGGTTTTGATTTGCATCTCTCTGATGACTAATGATATAATTTTTTCATGTTTGTTGGCTGCTAGTATGTCTTCTGAGAAGTGTCTGGTCATGTCCGTTGCCCACTTTTTAATGTAGTTATTTTCTTGCTGATTTAAGTTCCTTATAGATTCTGGATATTAGTCCTTGGTCAGATGTGTAGTGTGCAAATATTTGCTCCCATTCTGTAGATTGTCCGTTTAATCTGTTGATAGTTTCTTTTGCTATGCAGAAACTCTTTGGTTTAGTTGGGTCTTAGTTGTCAACTTTTGTTCTTGTTGCATTTGCTTTAGAGGACTTAGTCATAAATTCTTTGCTTAGGCCAATATCTAGAAGAGTATTTTCTAGGTTTTCTTCTAGGCTTTTTATAGTTTGAGGTCTTTCAGTTAAATCTTTAGTTCATCTTAATTTTTGTATATTGTGATAAGTAGGGGTCCAGCTTCATTCTTCTGCATATGGTTAGTTTTCCCAGCACCATTTATTGAATAGGGTATCCTTTCCCTATTATTTATTTTTGTCGACTTTGTTGAAGATAAGTTGTAGGTGTGCAGCAGCTTTATTTCAGGGGTCCCTACTCTGTTCCATTGGTCTATTGTGTCTATTTTTGTACCAGTACCATGCTGGTTTGGTTACTGTAGCCTTGTAGTATAGTTTGAAGTCAGGTAATGTGATACCTTCCACTTTATTCTTTTTGCTTAGGATTGCCTTAGCTATTCCAACTCTTTTTTCGTTCCATATGAATTTTAGAATAGTTTTTTCTAATTTTGTGAAAAGTGATATTGGTAATTTGATAGGAATAGTGTTGAATCTATATATTGCTTTGGGCAATATAGACATTTTAATGATATTGATTCTTCCAACCCATGAACACTGATTGATTTTCCATTTGTTTGTGTCATCTATGATTTCTTTCAGCAGTGTTTCAGCAGTCCTAGTTTTGTTTTGTTTTTTTTTTTTTTTTTGGTGACTATTGTAAATGAGATTATATTCTGGATTTGGTTCTCAGCTTGAATGTTATTGGTATGTAGAAATGTTTCTGATTGTTGTACATTGATTTTGCATCCTGAGACTTTGCTTAAGTCATTTATGAGGTCTGGGAGTCTTTTGGTGGAATCTTTAGGGTTTTCTAGGTATGGAATCGTATCATCAGCACAGAGAAAATATGACTTCCCTTTTTCCCAGTTGGGTGCCTTTTATTTCTTTCTCTTGCCTGACTGCTCTGGCTAGGACTTCCTTAATTTTCATTTTTAAAATGTAATGCCACACTTTCCTCCCAAAGTTATTGTAATATTTTTACATTCCTACAAGCATCGTATAAGGGTTATTCATGTTCCATATCCTGGCCAGCACTTAGGATTCAGATTTCAATTTTTGTCAGTTAAAGGATATAAAAGAGCATTTCATTGTAGGCCTAAATTGTGTTGCCCTGATGATTGATGTTGTGCATCTTCGTGTTTCTATGTTTCCCCTTCTTGTAAAAACCCTGTTTTATCTTCATCCTTTTTTTTTTTTTGGTCAATTGTCTTTTTATATTTATTCATGGAAGCTCTTTCGTATTAAGGATGCTAATTGTGTTAGTTATCCCTTAACTGTGTAACATAGCTGGCTGATTTTGGCTAAGGGTTTCTCATGAGGTAGCAGTCCAACTGCTGGCTGAGGTTGTAGTCACCTCAAGGCTTTGACTGGGGCTGGAGAGTCCACTTCCAAGATTATCCATGTGGTTGCTGGTAAGCCTCTGTTCCTTCCCTTGCTGGCTGTTGGCCAGAGGCTACAGTTCCTTGCCATGTGGACCTCTCCATAGGGATACTCACAAGGTGGCATCTTGCTTTCCCCAGAGTGAGTGATCCAAGACTCAAGACAGAAGCTACAGTCTTCTCATAACCTATCTCAGATGCAACATTTCTGCCCTGTGTGCTTGGTTGCACAGACAAAGCCTGGTATAATGCAGGAAGGGACAACACAGAGTGTGAGCACCAGGAGGCAGAGAACACTGGGGGCCATCTTGGAGGCTGCCTACCATAGTATTCTGTTGTCCATTTTATGTGTTGTCAATATCTCTGATTTTTCAGGTTCTCTATGATGTCTTTTGAATGGAATTTATTCATTTTAATGCAGATTAATCATTTTATAATTAATGCTTTTTCTAAGAAATTCTTATTTGATTCAAAGTAAAAGATATTTTCTTCTAAAAGTATTATGATTTTGCCTTTCATATGTAGGTTCTTAACTCATCCAGATTTTATTTCTGTATATGATAAGAGGTAAGAGACCATTTTCTCCCTTTCATTTGCTTAACCAATTGTTCAAGAATTAAAGTCATCCTTTCCCCCACTTATCAACAGTTTCACTCTGTCATGTTAAATTTCTGATGAAACCTTAATTACTATAGCTTAATAATAAGCTTTTATATCTGGTAGACACCACCAACCTGGGACCACTGTAAATCAATTTCTTGGTTTTGGATTTTGTAATTTTTACTTCAGACCTGTATGAGGACAGGTGTGTGGTTGCCAATCCTCACTGAAGACTATAGTCATTATAATTACTTTCTTCCTGGAGCTGTATGTGAAGACAGTCATGTTTCCTGGCAACCTTCCTTTGCTGGCAGGTGAATGTTTTCTATTCCATTAACAGGGACCCTTTAAGGATTCCTGCTTAATGGAGGCATTTTAAGTTCCCCCAAGACAGACACTCATTCACTGAGCTGACGTTACTCTTTGCCTCTAGGTCTGCCCCGGCTCTTAAGTTCTCATGAGGAGTTGATTCAAATGTGCTGTACCTTTTTCAGGTGCGGCGGGGAGAGAAGTTTGTTCCTTGGGGATTTCTATCAAGGTTGATCATACACTAAAAGGTATGTTTATTAAAATGTATTCAGGATTTAGTTATGGTGAGAGGGCTAAGAACATCTGAACCACCATATTGCCAGAAGTAGAAATGTGCTTTGGTTTTTTTCAACAAAAAATAACAACGTGGCACCTTTTAAAAAATGGGGCACATTTTTAAAAACCATCATAGGGTGATAGTTAAGTTACAGTGTAACTTCTGTAACCAATAAATCATATTTTTTAAAGGCTATTTAACATCATGAAGAAATTTTCACAGCCGGTTTAAGATGAATATAAAAGTTGGTATGGTCCTAATATTATTTAAAATAGAAGAAGGAAAAAGAGATTATTAAAAGTTTGACAGTTGATGGCAGAGTGACAGAATACGTTAAAGTCTTATATTCCAAATTTTGTACAATAGGGAAAGTTGAGAGGGATATTGCTAAACTAGAAAGAAACTAGAAAGTATCCCCTTTGCAAAATGAGAAACCTAGAAAGCCAACCTAGGAAACTCGTTGTACTTATCAGCTAGAGGAAAAGGTAAAACAGTTGATTACTCTGAAATATGTGAAGAGATGATGTTATGTTCATCATACTGGGTGTCCAGTTTGTTTGTACAGGGTGCTGTGCTGCACATGGAATTCAATGAGGTAAACTTGGCCTAACTCCAGCTGGTAGCAAGTACCATAGCTCGAGTTTGAACCCAGGTCCTCTGGAGCTGTTTCTACCTTGTGTCACTATCAATCACTCTGCCTTTTAATACAGGAATATTAAATTTTTCATACCACTTTCATTCATTTTGGTTTACTATCAGGATACGGTACCTAGGGAGGAGCATGCTTGAGGTAGCTAAGAGGTAGAGTTATTGTACCAAGATGAGTTGTTTAATATGAAAGAGACTGGATACAACTGTTTCACAAAAAGATGTATTTTCATTCATGAGTATTTACATTTTTCATATTTGTTTAAAGAATATCATATAACTGATACCTTCTGAAATGTTTCATGCTTTTAAACTCTTCTATTTACACTTATCTGACATGAAATTAAAACTAAAATGGTCAAATACCATGATAATAGAAAGCAACCAGCCAACATAGCTAGGTCTTCTCTTAAATTTGCTGATCAACATTAGCAGTAGTTACCTTAATAATAAATTATTCATTTTAAAATCAGTAGTAACTTTAGACAATTCATAAATAAGTATGCTCTGTGCAATTTACACGTTTAATATCCTGTGGATACTAAAAGCTTGTATATTGTCAGATTTGCACATTATTACTTTATCAAAAACAGTAAGCTTTCCCAAAGATGAAGCTGGGGAAACTTGAAAAGATATTCTAAAGGTTCTCTGGAGAGTTATCAAAGCTCTGCCTGCTTTACAGGAGGAGGTTCCAATTTACGCGAGAGGGCAGTTAAAATCTGGTTGAATTTCTCATATCTCTCTGTCTGATTGACTTGTGCACCTTTGCTGCCCCATAGCAATCGCATTTGAAATTCAGTCTTGCAGATTTCATTCATTTCTTCATCTGGTTGAAAACCTAATCAATCAAACAAAATAAACAAAAAATTACTTTAGTTCTGACTAAGATGTGTTAAAAATAGACTGAAAGCACCGGGCGCGGTGGCTTACGCCTGTAATCCCAGCACTTTGGGAGGCCGAGGTGGGTGGATCACAAGATCAGGAGATCGAGACCATCCTGGCTAACACGGTGAAATCCCATCTCTACTAAAAAAATACAAAAAATTAGCTAGGCGTGGTGGCGAGCGCCTGTAGTCCCAGCTACTCGGGAGGCTGAGGCAGGAGAATGGCGTGAACCCGGGAGGTGGAGCTTGCAGTGAGCGAGACTGCGCCACTGCACTGCAGCCTGGGCGACGAGCGAGACTCCGTCTCAAAAAAAAAAAAAAAAAATAGACTGAAAGCTTGCTTAAAGTAGAATCAAAATGAACATCTTCTCTCTCTCAGAACTTTAAAAAATGTCCCCAAAGAAAAATATAGGATCTATTCTATATAAGGGAGAGCAGAGCCCCACCCTGCAGAACCTGAGCACCTTCAGAGAAGAAATAACAGGTAAACTCATTAAAAAACAATAGAGTGAAATTGGTTTGTACAAACCACTGTGGGAAGTAGTGCTGTGGGAAGGAGGGTTCATTGTACCTAGGAGTTCGTTACTTGTTTTTACCAACTTTACTGATGTATAGTTTACATGTCATATGATTCACCTGTTTTTGGCTATGGAGTTTGATTTATGATGGTAAGTTTGTACATAAACCATCACCACCAGTCTTAGAACACTTCCATCACCTTAGTACCTCTTTGCAGTCAATTTCTGTTCCTACTGCAGACCTCAGTCAACCACTGATCTGCTTTCTGTTGCTACTGTTTTGCCTTTTCTAGAAATATGGGATAAATGGAATCATCCACTACGAACTTTTTAATGTGTGACTTCTTTCATTTAGCATGATGTTTTTGAGATTATTCCATATGTTGCATGCTAATCATTCTTACTGATGAATATTCAGTTTTATGGACATGCCATTGTTTGTTTATCCATTCACCAATTGATGACATTTGGATTGTTTCTGGCTGCTATGAGTAAGTGGTTGTGAACATTTGTGTACAAATCTTGTGTGGACATGTGTTTTCATTTCTCTAGGAAAGGAATTATTGGGTCATACGATCAGTATATGTTTACTTTTAAAGAAACTATTAAACTCTATTCCAAAATGGCTGTATCATTTTATATTCACACCAGCAACATATGAAGACTCCAGTTTTTCCACATGCTGCCAACCCTTAGTTTTATCATTTTTTATTTTTATTTTTTTGAGAAGGAGTCTCGCTGTGTTGCCCAGGCTGGAGTGCAGTGGCACGATCCTGGCTCACCACAACCTCTACCTCTCGGGTTCAAGCAATTCTCCTGCCTCAGCCTCCCAAGTAGCTGGGACTACAGGTGTGTGCTACCACGCCTGGCTAATTTTTTGTATTTTCAGTAGAGACGGGGTTTTGCCATGTTGGCCAGGCTGGTCTCGAACTTTTGACCTCAGGTGATCCACCCACCTCGGCCTCCCAAAGTGCTGGGATTACAGACATTAGCCACCGTGCCTGGCCTATCATTCTTTTTAATTGTAGCCATTCTAGATAGTGTGGTGGTATCTCATTGTGGTTGGTTTAAATTTACATTTCCCTAATGATGAATGCTTTGAGCATCTTTTCATGTAGTTGTCATTTGTATGCCTTCTCTGATGTAGTGTCTATTCAAATTTTTGTCTATTTAAATTTTATCTTCTCACTGAGTTGTAAGAGTTCTTTGTATAGCCTAGATATAAGTCCTTTATCAGATATATGTGTACTCAATGTTTTCTGCTGTGGTTCATGCTTTTTGTGTCCTAAGAATTTCTTTCTTTTTTTTTTTTTTTTGAGATGGAGTTTTTTTGAGATGGAGTTTTGCTTTTATTGCCCAGGCTGAAGTGCAATGGTGCAACCTCTGCCTCCTGGGTTCAAGCAATTCTCCTGCCTCAGCCTCCCGAGTAGCTGGGATTACAGGCATGCGCCACCACGCCCGGCTAATTTTGTATTTTTAGTAGAGACAGGGTTTCTCTGTGTTGGTCAGGCTGGTCCTGAACTCCCGACCTCAGGTGATCCGCCTGCCTCAGCCTCCCAAAATGCTGGGATTACAGGCGTGAGCCACCGTGCCCGGCCAAGAAGTCTTTACTTAGCTTAAGGGCACAAAGAATTTCTCCTATCTTTTCTTACAGAAGGTTAAACTTTAGGTCTTACATTTTGGGTCTATGATCCATTTTGAATTATTGTGTATGGTATGAGGTAAGGATCGAGATTCACTTTTTTGCATATGGATATCCAATAGCAGATACCATTTGCAGGATTATACTTTATCCAGTGAATTATTTTGGCACCTTTGTTGAAAATCAACTGTCAGCCATATGTGTGGGCCTATTTCTTAACTCTATTCCATCTAAGAGAGGATGTGGTCTGCTTAAGGCCAAAGATGTTCAGGCAACTCTTTTAAAGAGAGAGAAGCCTCTAGCCAAAGAGTCATGTGGTTCTCATCCTTTATTATTGCTGGGATAGTTTGTTCTGTCATTAAATATACCTGCCATCTAGATCACAGGATCTTGGTTGTAGAAAGGACAACAGGAATATTTTCTTCCTGATGATGCCAGAATATCCTTGGTGGATAACCAACCAAAGGCCAGATGGTGACTTTTTTTCAAAGGCCAGATGGTGACTTTTTTTTTTTTTTTGAGACCAGGCTGGAGTGCAGTGGCACAATCTCGGCTCACTGAAATTAAGAATCAAGGAGAATCGCTTGATACTCCTGCTTCAGCCTCTCAAGTATTCCCTCTCAAAATTCCCCAGCTAATTTTTGTATTTTTAACAGAGACGGGGTTTTGCCATGTTGGCCAGGCTGGCCTCTAAGTCCTGACCTCAGGTGATCTGCCTACCTCAGCCTCCCAAAGTGCTGGGAATACAGGCATGAGCCACCACGCCCGGCCCCCAGATGGTGACTTCTATTCATTCAGTTAACATGCTTTGAGCCCCTTCCCATTCACGTGGTCTGGTCTATGCTGGTGAGCAGATCTCTGCCTTTCCTGGGTTCACTGTCACTTACAGCAATGGGTACTTGCTATGAAATCTATATTAGGATCGACTGAAAAATTCCATCAGTGACCTTTAAAGTGATTTAAAGCTGTAGAGCAGCTTATGGCACACTTTTCTCAAAACCCACCCTGATGTATTGGCTTATGCAACATCCATGGTAATGTATTCATTGGCTTTGTCTAAGTAGGCACTCTGATACTTGTTGACTTGTGTGCTTTTATTGTTTGAGTAACATACAGCCAATCCTGGAGAACTTTTTGAGGAAGAAAATGAAACAGGTATGCGGTGCTTATACCCACAGCAGATGGTGCAAACGACTAAGTCCCACATTCTGGTTCTGAGGCAGCTCCCTTTTAGAATTAAATAAATGGAGTCTCCTGCCCCCACATAGTTCTTAACTTTGTGAATCAAACTGTGAGCCCTTGAAGAATTTAAAAAATTATATAGTAATGGAAAATAGTCATCCTTGATGACTGCCTTGGCAAAGCCCTCCTTCCTGAATGGTCTTTCTGCCAGCAAACCTTCAGCCCTCCAGCCTTCCTCCACACAGACACCAAAGTAATTTACTTTAAAACAGAAATCTGACCATGTGACACCCTCCCATGATTAAACCCTTCACTGGCTCTTCTTCAGCCACGGTCCTATGTGGAAGGGCTTCCCAGCTGCACCTCCCTCTGTAGCCTAGTTGGCCATTCCTTAGGTCATACTTTGCACAAATCTAAACCCAAGTACTTGTGGATCCCAGTTTTCCCCAAGGTCTCTCAGCGCCTTTGCTTGGGTTGTGCCATCTGAGTGGAATTCCCAGCCCTGCTTGCTGGTAACTACTTTTGTCCTTTAACAATCAATGCAGTGTTTTCTGGGAAGCTGTCACCAGGTGATTCCTCTTTCCTAGCATCTCTGACCAAATCAGTCCCTTCCCCTAAGTGCTCCCACAGTATACACTGCATTTATCGCTGCATGCTGAGATACCTGCTTAAATTCCTCAGGACATCCAGTTAGCACGGTGCTGTGCGCATGCCACGTGTGATAAATGCCGGCCGTGCTGACTGAGGAGGCTGCTTTCTGTCACCATAGCACTTGTAAGAAAGATCCGTTTACGCAACACTGCCCCACACTTTCCAGGATGTGTCTGATGCTAAGAGCAGGGGAGCTCACTTCCCAGTGTGACTGGGAAGGAACAGGAATGCAGATAAATGAGGTCTGGATAAAACTCCACCTCCTCATCTTGGCACATCACCTTTTCTAATCTCACCTATTAGAGGTACTATTAATAAGTGGTAGGCAAGTTGGCCAATTCTTGTTCTGTTGCCCAGCGCCCAGGCTGGAGTGCAGTGGTGCGATCTCAGCCCACTGCAACCTCCGCCTCCCGGGTTCAAGTGATTCTCCTGCCTCAGCCTCCTGAGTAGCTGGGATCACAGGCACGCACCATCACGCCCAGCTAATTTTTGTATTTCTAGTAGAGACAGGGTTTCATCATGTTGGCCAAGCTGGTCTTGAACTCCTGACTTCAAGTGATCTACCTGCCTCAGCCTCCCAGAGTGCTGGGATTACAGGCTTGAACCACCACGCCCGGCCCCAGTTCTTTCTTGACCCCTTCTCTCTGTTTATTCTATACCATTGAACAACAGAACACACAAGAAGAAAGGAGAAACGGCACTTCAGTCATTCTGGAATTAAGAGGAAGTAATAACTAGCCATATAGGAAATGGAATTCCATTCTTTAATCCTTCCTCTTTGGTCTTTTTCTAAGTGAAGTCAGCCATGCTCTTCCATTCCTTCATTTCAATTACTATACAGTGTTAGAGAACAGCTCACAAAAACCATCTCTTACCTGCCAGGATCCTCTCAGCATTCATCCGGTAGCTGTCTGCAGCCTCGGCCATGAATCGCGCTGTTGCCAAATGGTTCAGCATGATTTCACAGCTCTGGTCGTTTTTTTCCCACATGTCGGTTCCTTCAAAAGTGACAGCCTGGCGCTCCATTAAGGTCACAAGTGGCATCAGCAGTGGGACTGATACATTGTTTGGGGGAACACATGTGGACTCTGAAGAATAAGGAGTAGAGTTTTCCATATCACATGTTTTCCAAAGTTAAGCACAGAATGAGGTGACTCATAGCCCTTGTCTTGTTACAGCAACTGCAGCCTTCTACAAGCAACTCTGTCATCTGATAAAAGCCCTGATGAGCCATCCACAGTGCTGCAGATAACTCAGGGCCTCATAACATGCCCTGTGTACTTGTACTCCACTCCCCAGCGGGGTAGCCCCATGCTTGCTCTGCCCACGTGCTCACCTCTGCCTTCATGCAGGAGTTTGCTGAAGGGCTTCAGCTGTTTCTCATAGAGAATGGCAGTTTGGGTGTACTGGTGCCGCAGAGCAGTCCACGTCTTTTCTAACCTTGTGATCTGGAAGAAAGGTGGTGTTTTGGAAAAGGTTCTTTTTAAAATTACCTTTTTGTGGCTGGGCGTGGTAGCTTACGCCTGTAATGCCAGCACTTCGGGAGGCTGAGGCGGGTGGATCACTTGACGTCAGGAGTTCAAGACCAGTCTGGCCAATATGGTGAAACCCTGTCTCTACTCAAATACAAAAATTAGCCAGGCGTGGTGGCGTGTGCCTGTAATCCCAGCTACTTGGGAGGTTGAGGCAGGAGAATTGCTTGAACCTGGGAGGCGGAGGTTGCAATGAGCCAAGATCATGCCACTGCACTCCAGCCTGGTTGACAGAGTGAGACCCTGTCTCAAAAACAAAAATAAATAAATAAAATAAAATTACCCTTTTGCTTAAATTTTGGAACAGGTGATAGATACACATGGTGAAAATGTCAAAGTGGCTGAAAGCAGGGTAGAAAGAAAAAGTAATCCCCCATCCGCCCCATCTGCATTGCTGTTAGCGCATCCCAGAGATGGCAACTCTTCAACTGCCTGTGCGTGTGTGTTTCACATACAGCCTGGCCTGCTGGCCAGTCCACTGTCAAAATTCAAGGCAGTATTGGATGAGAGGAAATAAACATGATGCAAAGTAAAACACCTGAATAAAAAATTACACTCTTGTTATAATAGAAATCAGCATTATCATGAAAATACGGCAGAACGGATAAGTTGCTTATTTTAAATACTGATCCTAGAAAATTCCAGTGTACCTGAAGAATTTTGAAAGCTTTTGAAATAAAACTGGAATTGACCTCCCCAAAATTCCTGTCTATACGCACACCCCTTTTAAAAATAAATACATGCATATTATATACTACATAAACCACACCCATTCCTTGCCTCAAAAGCATTCAGTATAAGTACATATAGAACAGCCTTATTTTGTTAAATTTCTGCATAATAGTCCACTGTATGGATAGCTATAGTTTAACTCGTCTCTTAAAGAGTTTTATGACTTTTCTTCTTTGAGATGGGGTCTCACTCTGTTGCCCAGGCTGGGGTGCAGTGGTGTGATCACAGCTCACTGTAGCCTCAACCTCCCAGGCTCAGTGATCTTCCCACCTCAGCCTCCTGAGTAGCTGGGACAACAAACATGAGACACCAGGCCTGCTACTCATTTCTTTTCTTCTGCAGGTAACTCAGGGCCTCAGTTTTCTTTTGGAACAATTTGGTCAGCAGCAGCATACACCACTGACTCTGACTGTCCTAAGATAAATGGTCCCCAACTCATACCCTAAAACCGGCAAGGCTATGTTAAGTTTTCTACATGAAACAAGGAAGGGCACTAGTATTTGGGGAATAAGAGCCAACTCTGAGTCAAATATTTGAAGAATTTCATTTAATCTTCACAATGCCCTTTAAGACAGGTATTTTGGCTTTGTTTTACAGATGAGAAAATAAGAGATTGGGTAACTGCCCAAGGCTTCCCAGCTGGTATGTGGTAGAGCTGAGATTCATTTACTTGGCCTTGAAGAGCTCCTGTATCCAAAAGGAAGGTGAGTAGGCTCAGCACCAGCAGATGTGCTGTGAAGAAAAGGCTGTGGCCGCCTTCCTCCTGCTGCCCACCATGCTGCCCTTCCTTCTGTAGACCCCTGCTCCCTACCCACTCCCTGAGGCATTGCCTTTCTGAAAGAAGCCTCTGGGTCTGGGCTAGGCCCATCTCCTGGACGTATTCTCTTGATACTAGAAGCTGAGAAGAGAAGGTGGCACATGTGGCTATAGTGTAAGGCCTGGGTTGGATGGTGACACGCAAAGTAATGTGACTCTCCTTTTGGGCTTTCCCTGGGTATGCCACTTCCTCCTAGGCCACTGAATGCTCTGGAGGACTGTGTCCTGTCACTGCTGATGTGCTCCAGAAGGGAAAGGCTGACACTGTTAGAAGGCAGGGAGCCGCCTACAAAGCATGGTAATGTGGTTGGGGACAAGTCCCTAACTGCTGAGTTTGATGTCATGGATGGCAACCATGTGATCCCACGAAACATCTCCTTTACCAGTCTCAGGGGAAGCTCTGGGCTGGAAGGCTTTACCCACAGCCTGGCCTGTTGGCTCTGCTGTCAAAATTCTAGGCAGTTTTAGGTGACAGGAAATAAACATAATGCACATTAAAATACCTGAATGAAAAAATGATAACCCCTGTTATAGTAGAAATCAGTATATCATGAAAATCTGGCAGAACTTATGGGCTGCTTATTTCAAATACCAATCCTACAAAATACCAGTCTACCTGAAGAATTTTGAAAGCTTCTGAAATATAATTAGAATTGACCCCCCACAAATTCCCGATGAAGGCACTAAGTTTTCAACCTTTTATTTTTAAGGTGACCTTGCTTTAATGCAAGTAAATTCTATTCCTGCCATGATCTGACTTGCAGGACATGTGACTGTGGCTGTTTTTCAGTGGCAATGATGGAATTTCAGTGAGTACCTGGCAGGATTTCAGAGCTAACCTGTGGCTATGAAACAGCCAAGCCGAGTGACCAGCGGTTTTGGTGTTACTAGAAAGTTTTGCTGGCCGGACTGTAAACTCATACTCAAGTCCTCCAAGCATCCAGGGCTTGGGAGAACAGAAGTGGGAGTGCTGATCCTCAGCAATAAAGATGGCAGCCTGACTTTCCTCTATGAGGCCTGCTTGACTTCAGATACAGATATTCAGGTTTGACACTCATCCTAAAAAATCCCTGGCACAGCAGATAAATTCAAATTTCAGTTTGAATTTATCAAATTCAACTGATAAATTCAACAGATTTATCAATTCAACAGATAAATTCAAATTCAAATTACCAGTTTCAGAAACGGTAATTAGGGAGTTCTATGGCAGATGGACCAGGAATCCGAACTTTTTAATAGGACGGTCTGTTTTAGGTGACCTGAGATAAACTATTCTAAGGATTCTCTGATAGAAGCTCTGCAAATGTCTCATTTCCCAGTGATTATCCTAGACTGCCCACACCTGGTGACCCAGATGGAGGCAGTCTCCTTCTTATACAACATACTTTAGCCAGATGTCTCATCCTAATTGATTCTCCATGAATCACTACTGTTCATGAGGATGACACTTGCTACTGTACATCAAAGAGAAAGCATGGACTGTCAGCAAATATTTACTGCCTTAGAAAATAGACCCCAGAGGCTGGACGTGGTGCTTCACGCCTGTAATCCCAGCACTTTGGGAGGCCGAGGTGGGCAGATCACCTGAGGTCAGGAGTTCGAGATCAGCCTGGCCAACATGGCAAAACCCCGTCTCTACTAAAAATACAAAAATTAGCCAGGTGTGGTGGCCCACGCCTGTTATCCCAGCTACTCAGGAGGCTGAGGCAGGAGAATCGCTTGAACCCAGGAGACAGAGGTTGCAATGAGCCAAGATCACACCATTGTACTGCAGCCTGGACAACAGAGCGAGACTTCGTTTAAAAAAAAAAAAAAATAGACCCCAGTCCAGGTACAGTGGCTCATGCCTGTAATTCCAGCACTTCGGGAGGCCGAGGCGGGCAGATCATGTGAAGTCAGGAGTTCGAGGCCAACCTGGTGAAACCCTGTCCCTACTAAAAATACAAAAATTAGCTGGGTGTGGTGGTGCATGCCTATAGTCCCAGCTACTTGAGGCTGAGGCATGAGAATCACTTAAGCCTGGGAGGTGGAGGTTGCAGTGAGCTGAGATCGTGCCACTGCTAGCCTAGGTGGCAGAGTGAGATTCTGTCTCAAAAAAGAAAAAAACAGTAGACCTCAAATACTTAGGACACTGTCCCCTAAATGAAGCAGCTTTCACTAAGATTCAATTTACTTTTGAGATTGACTAAAATAGTCTGATTTGCCAAACATGGCATGCAGATCTCTTTACAGAACATTAAGAACACATAAAGTAATTGGAAATTTACCTGTGGCATTTCCAGGGCTTTCATGAGAGCTGAGAAGGAATAGAGGTCCCCCATGGAATCCTTCAGTTCCACCGCCACCTGGATGATCTTACTCAGAGTGGCCGCTCGGTCCTCCAAAGTGCCCGTGCATCCCAGAATGTCCACTGCAATGCCGATGGCCATTGTGTTGTGTCTGAAAGCCAGGAGATCAGCGGTCAGGTTCAGGGCCAATGGGACTAGGAGAAAACTAAACCAAATCAGCCCAAGAGCAGGGCTGTTTTTGTGCCATTTGCTCCTTTGGCTCTAAAATGTGCCGGCAGCACAGTTTAGACGGCCAATCTCAACAGAGAGAACGCCCCTTAGCAGACTGACTGTGGAGGGCCAAAGTAGGCCACAGAGGGTGCACTTTCAGTCAGAAAGCAAGATGTCCCCGGACAAGGCCACATTCAACCCTGGACGTGGGGGCACAAAGAGGGAGCTCCTGGGGCAAAGGTGCTCAGAAGTGCATGTGGCTCCTAGTACCCTGTACCATGAGAGGTCCATGGAGACAGCAGGTCCCCCAACACGCCTGAGAATCTCTCCTCGGGGAAGCCCAGGGCCACCTCCACTGAGCCCCCTGGATTTGGGGATGGAAGGGACAGTAAAATGTGAGGACATGCTTGATCCAGGACAATAACATGGCCATCAGAACAAAGGCAGGAAAGAGGAGGTAAGAATGGTGTTCTCCAGCCCCACTCCAGAGGCCAGGAAATGAATGGGGAGGAGGATAAAGATTGAATAGTTGATGGGCTGGAATGTGCCTGTAAGGCCAGACCCTAATAAAATCAAAATCTAATTTTCCCCAACAAACCTCCCTTTTCTCATCCTAAACTACATGGGTCAACCTCAGAGACCCAAAACAGGAAGCAGGGTGATCTTTTCTCCACATGACAACAGGATTAATATGAATGGGGTCAGTCTGCGGCAGAAAGCATAGACTGTGACCCCCTTTCCTTCCCACTGTAAATCAGGACCCAGGAGTTAACTGCTTTAGACCAGAATTGCCTCAATTTCTTCCAGGCTGTGGTACAAGTGCTGGAGGCGAAGCCCCAGTTTATAGCTATAGTTACTAAAATACAGCATGCATTTGAACTCCAGGGCCACTCTGTCCTGAACGTTCGGAGCTTACGATGTTACTCCACGCTGTGCTCTCTGTGCCCAGGTGTGTTGGTCAGTCTCTTGCTTTCCTTGAGCAAAGGGCAGCAGGGATTCATTGAGTGCTTAGCATCACTCATTTCTCTAATGTTTGTTAAATAGGTAATGAGCTCTGCCTCCAAGTGTGTTTGCATATATATGCATGTATGGGGCTCACTTGCAGTGTAAGCTTGGGCTGGTACCTAACTGCTCCACTCCTCAGGTTCTTCATCTGTAAAATGGGAGCAAGGGTTGTGAGAAAGAGAGACTGTGTATGGGTGTGAAAATAATTAAAGTGAGCCAGGTCTCAGGCCTATAATCCCAGCACTTTGGGAGGCTGAGGCAGGCACAATGCTTGAGTCCAGGAGCTCGAGACCAGCCTGGGCAACATGGGCGAAACCCCATCTCTACTAAAAATACAAAAATTAGCCAGGCATGGTGGCACATGCCTGTAGTCCCAGCTACTCGAGTGGCTGAGGAATGAGAATCGCTTGAACCCAGGAGGCAGAGGTTGTAGTGAGCAGATTGCGCCACTGCACTCCAGCCTGGGTAACTAGAGAGACTATCTCAAAACAAAAAGAATAATAATAATAATTAAAGTGCCTGGCACTGGCGGGCACCTAATAAATAGCAGTTGTTACTAGAGTTGTCTCTGTACATGTCTCTCCCTGTGTATCTTGGTCCATTTTCCCTCTTTGTCTCCATCTCTTTCCTCTTTTCTCCATTTATCTCCTCCTGATTTGTCTTTCTCAATTAATGGATCCAAACATAGACCTAAAGTATATTTTTATTATTATTATTATTATTTTTTTTTTTTTTTGAGACAGGGTTTTGCTCTGTTGCCCAGGCTGGAGTGCAGTGGTGTGATCACGGCTCACTGCAGCCTTGACCTCCCTGGCTCAAAGGATCCTCCTGCCTCAGCCTCCCATGTAGCTGGGACCACAGGCATATGCCACCATGCCCAGCTAATTTTCGTGTTTTTTGTAGAAACAGGGTTTTGCCATGTTGCCCAGCTGGTCTCGAATTCCTGGGCTCAAGTGATCCACCTGCCTTGGCCTCCCAAAGTGCTGGGATTACAGGCATGAGCCACCACGCCCAGCTGTTATCTGATACATTTTTGGAAGAGTTTTCTTATCCATTTGCAAAATGTTAACATTGACAGAACATTTTAGTTGTTGCTTTTAACTATAAACTCACTTCCCATGCTGCATTCAATTGATTCTTTATTCAGTGTTTTCTCTCCCTATGTTTTAATGGCCCTCTAGTGTTGTATAAATGGTTAACTGAATGGTTATATCCATTCACTCAACCAATATTTGCCTGAAACCTCCTGGATACACCGACTATGGGAAAAACAACTCAGGCTGGCAAATCTGCAGCAAAAGCTCCTGTGGTTGGCAAGAGGAGGCACTCAGATGTCACATGAAGGACACTTCCAGAGCAGTATGCCTGGAATGGGTGAGGTGGTAAATTAAAAATAAAGGGTGGTTTTGTATTTGATTCTCAAATGCAAGAAGGTGATATCATGTGACACATCAGGACCTCTATAACCTTGGCCTTTATTTAATAAACACATTGTAATTAATAAAACTACTCCCCAGGCTCTAAAAAGAAGATCCCACAGGTCACAAGAAACAAGCTAAGGAGCAAGACCCCAGCCAAGAGGCAGTCAGGAGAAAAGAGAAATGAAGTGGAAAGTCAGAAAACAGCCAAGAGAGAAGCCCCAAACCTGTCACCCTCAGCCTGTCCCAGCACACTGAATGATACTAAGAAAATAGGGCTCAGATTCATGAGGCCTGGAACCTGCGGCGTTTCAGGCTGAAATGTCTCATGGGAGAAACGGCAAAGTGTGGTGGCACAGCTCACCTCTGCTGATAGAACGAAGCTAGTGGAGCCGGGAGGTCAGGCCCCTGGGGCAGGAGGGAAAAGGGACACCCGGAGAGAGGCTGGAACCTAGAAAAGTCTCATCAGGAAGAGCAGGGAAATTCAGAAGCGGGACCTAGAATTCCCCAGAGGCTTAAGCAATGGGTATTCCCGAACAAAATCCGCATGGCCCACTTCTTCACCTCCATCCTCCCACATGGCTGCAATTCAGCATTCTGGGTATTTTCTATGGGATGTATCCATGGCTGCGAGGCCAAAACAGCAGCAGCATGGGAGTCATTTTATCTGGTGTACAGCCGAGGAAACTCTAAAGCAGCGACATCCATCCCCCGAGAGGTGGCTTTTTACCGTGAAAACAGTAAATTCTAATTATAAAAAGTCATCCTTCAATCACATCAGTCACATTTCAGGTGCCCGAGAATGACATGTGGCTGGTGGCTACTGTAATAGCCAGTGCAGAATGCGTCTGTTACCACAGAAAGCTGTCCTGGACAGCACTGTGACCTGGAACTTCATGGAAAGCCATGGGCAGTCAGTAATGGCAACTAGGACATGGGCTGGACAGACAGAAAACTTAACAAGATAGTCTTGCCCAAATCAACTTTTAAAAAATGTGTCAAAAAGGCTGGCTTTGTGGTAATATAGATATCTAGTCTAGAGCTTCTTTTCTTAAAAACATACCTCATTGTTGGTGTCTAATTCCTAAACATTCCATTTCAATGGATGCCCAGGGCCCTGGCTTTTCATGAGAAGAGGGGAGGGATGCCTCGGAGGCCCCGGACCAGTGCCGTCATCCCCTAACCTCTGACCCTATTTGTCCACCCCTCAAAGAAAACACTGTCTAGACTCTGCTCTTCCCAGCCTTTTCCACAAACTCCTCCTAATTCCTCAAGCAATCTTAACCCCCAAAGAGACAAAGGGGCAGCTTGCTGGGCAGGAGACCCAGGAGACTCCAGGTGCTGGGGCCCCAGCTCTGCCCCAGGCTGCAGGATCTGTGACTCCTGCTCACACAGGCCAATTGAGTCACTGGCTTCAGGCCATCTATTCTCTCCATCCACTCCTCCAGGAGCAGGGACGGGAACACATTCTTTGTTCCTGAGTTGTGCTGTCTTTGTGTGCAACTCCAGGAATTCTCAGGCTCAGGCTTCTGGGAAGAGTCGCTGTAGGCCATGCGCCCTGAAGTACTGTTACCCCAGGGCTAGGCTGGTGCTGTGCCTCTCTTTGTTCTAAAACCTGCTGCTCTGATGCCTGGAAGGAGCTGGGAGGGTCGGAAGTGCAGAGGACGGCACTGCTCACCTTTCAATTATGTCCAGGCGCAGCTGGCGTCCGTGAGGCAAGGTAATGAGTTCCAGGCCTGAGCTCACCCCCATGTTCCTCCTCATCTCTTCAGAGACTTCAAGTATCCTAGCAACCTGTCAAGAGCCAAAGTTGAAATACACTGGATCAGGAAGTGGGCTTGCCTGATCATGAATTCAGCATATGAGAAGAAACACACTGAACTAGGATGGCGTGGACACACTTTATGTGTTGCATTTCTTTATAAGCAGCTGCTGACAATGCTGTTCTTATATGATGTTTAGGGTGTTTAAATACACATAGTACAGTATAAAACTTAGGGGGAAAAGAAAGACTGGTGGGAGATGCTGACACTGCTCTGCGGATCTACAGATTTGTTAAGTGTTTCTGCCCAGCCAGAGAACAGTTTAGTTCTCTGAGCTTTTGTCTGACACAGGCCGGATCCTGCTGCGACGTTTTGCTGCCAACAGCAAGGCTGCATGTGTTCGGAGCCGACCGATCCCCTGCAGTGGAAGAGCAGAATCTCATCCAAGAGCCTCTCCGCTGTGGGCTTTGCCATTCATGTTCTCACTTAACAGCCACAGCTGGCTGCTATTACCCTTAATTATGCTTCTCCTGGGCTCAGTAAATGCTCTATACGTCTGGAAACTATTAAAAATGTGTACAGTGATTGGAAACCTGAGATCTCAAACACTCTTCTTTCTCCTGAGAGGCTTTTCTTAAAATCTTTGTCCCAGACAGCTCTCAACCCATCTCAATTCTAGTATGTAATCTCAGTTTATTAGAATCAGCTATTAGTTATTACAATGTCATGGAGAAGTGTTACAACTGAGCCAGTGTGTCTCTAAAATGGGGCCAATAGGCCAGGCAAGGTGGCTTATGCCTGAAATCCCAGTGCTTTGGGAGGCCAAGGGGGGGGACTGCTTGAGGACAGGAGTTTGAGACCAGCTGAGCAACATAGCGAGACCCCATCTTCACAAAAAAATTAAAAATTAGCCAGGCATGGTGGTGTGTGCCTGCAGTCCTAGCTTCTTGGGACACTAAGACAGGAGGATCACTTGAGCACAGGAGTTTGAGGTTGCAGTCAGCTATGATCATGTCACTGTACTTCAGCCGGGGTGAGAGCAAGACACTGTCTCTAAAAACAAAAGAAAAATTAAACGGCAGCTAATGACACCTCATAGCACAATGATGTACTAAGAGTGGAACTAACAGATGCAACAAGTCTAGCCACCTGAACACATGGCAGGCATGGGACAGTTCCTCTCCTTGATCTGGTACACTTGTCCTCAACCTTAATTACCCCAGGCTATCAAAACACATCTGGATGTTTAGGTGGTATTACTAACCCTACCCTGTAACTTCTGTGGCTGAACTACTGTCAACCCTGAGGGGATGACCCTGTGGATGAGCTCTCTAGTGGTAGATGCCACAACAGGATGCAGAATTCCTACTGTGCTCCTACCTGTGCTCTCTGGGCCTCAGTTTCCCCTTTTCTAACATAACTGCTAAGTTCACCTTTCTCAAGGACTTTGCAAAGGATTCAGATAACTTTAGAACCCCTAAAAGCTACCTGAAAATACAAGTTGTGAATCATCAGCCATGTGGAAAGGGGAAGAATTCTGGCCAGATCTTGGGAAAGAGATTTACAACTTGACCTTGGCAAGGCAGCCCAGACGCACGCCATGCACTCTTCCTCGCATATTTAGACAGCTGCCCTCTGTCAGAGGTCCCAAACCCTGTACTTCTGAGGGGTGTCCCCCACACTCTGGGTGGCGAGATTAAAAGGCCTGTGATTGATTCAGGTTTGCTCTGGAAAACCTGGCAGATGGGCGGCGGCCCCTGCTCTCCAGTCTGCATTTCGTTGGCACATATATGCCATGCCTGGGTCACTTCCCTGGAGCCACGCCTGCTTGCCTGAGGGCCGAGGGGATCCCAAGCTCACACCGCAGGGCCTGCATTAGGTTCCCTGACAAATGCCCAAGGTTATGCAGCTCACAGACACAAAAGAAGGACAAACATGTCTAGAGCATTTACTGTGAGCCGACTCCACAGGGCAGGGTGGCAGAAGCACCCCCGATGAGGCTTCCTTCTGCCCTCCAAATCTTAGCTGGTCTGCTCTGCTGCATCTCTGGACTCCACCCTCTGCTCCTTCTTCCACTGCCTTGGAGGCTGCTGCACGGACCCAGAAGAGCCCCGATGGGGTCCCAGCCCAGCCCTCCTCCCAGCCGCAAGGGCCTTTCTAAAATGCCATGAGATTGCCTGGCTCCACTCACTGGTTCTGTTCTCCTTGGCACAGAGGATCAGATCTGCACCCAACTCAACTGTAAAGTGCCTTAAAGGCAGGAAACTGGTATGAGCCCAGAAGTAGAGACTTAGAAAAGACCTATGAAACCCTCCCACACCCACCCCTAACCCCATCTTCTTCCACCCACACAGAATGAATCTGCTGTAAACCAACCCCTCTCTCCGTGGGTTTTGACAACTAAGTCTCTGTGCATGTGCGTTGCCTGCCGTCTGCAAGATGCTTTTGGTGTTCATCGGGCCAAAGATGCAGCCTTCCAAACTCATCTTGGACATCTCCACCCCATCTCCACACCCAACTCCCTGTTCAAGGCCCTGCCCAGAGGCCCCACAGCTCCTGTGCCTTCCCCTGCAGGGCGTTTCCCACCTGGGTTGTGGCCCAAGTTCCTGCATCACTGTCCCTCCCCAGCCCACCCCCACCCGATAGCAGGTGCTCCAAGAGCAGAGACCACAAACTGCCCTGGCACAGTAGGCGCTCAGTCAAGGCTGAATATATAACACGGATAAACACTTAGTGCTCACTGTGGGCTAGGCAAGGTGCCCTGGGCTTTTAATATATTATTATCTCATTTAGTCCTCGCTGACCAACCTGGGTAGCTGTATTCCTTACAGACAGGCACAGAAGGGGAGGTTGTTCAGCTGATGTGGCAGAGGCAGGATTCAGGCTCAGTCGGGCCAAGTGCTTCACTACTGGTCCTCACTTCTAGCTATAGGCAAAGACCTTGCGCACGGTGGGAGGGGCTCAGTGGCTCCTAACCAGGCCCTTGGGGGGTGGGGGCATGGACACAGCAGGACAGGGAGCCTGGAGGGCTCTTAGGACCACCCACTGTCCTGATGGCCTATCTGGGCATCTGCCCACGTGGCTGGGAACAAGCACGCGGGGCCCAGATGCTAGCCGGAGCCTGCTCTCAGCTTGTGGGTGGCCCTGTCTGGGCTGCCACTGCACTTGGGATGGGAAACAACAGATCTTGTTGTATTTCCCTCTTAGAGATGCTGATTGTGCCCACTTGGAAGTCAGTGGTTCCAGGAAGATAACATGGAAATGGTGGTAGACTCCAGAGACAGGGAAGAAGGAAGTTTCAACACAGCCCTGCCCTGGGGCTGGGTGGGCAGAGTCCAGGCTAGCTCCTGCTCGCTGCCTGGGGACCCCATCCAGCCCCTTGTCCAGGGGTGCCTGCAGGCAGACATGGGAGTGAGGCCCCACTAGGAGGACAAAATGCACTACAGCAAGCCAGGGAGACTGCGTTCTTCAGTTGGGAACATCCTTGGGGTCTAGTTTCATGGCTACCAAAGGTAGTGGGCAGGTCCCAGACCTCCTGCCAAGGGCAGGCAGGCAGGCATCTCTCCTCCACCTAGAGGATCATTAAGCCCTGCCCAGGACCACAGGAAGGATTCATTCCCCTGGGAATTGGGCTGCTCTGTAAACCCAGGCCTGTTTCTACAAGGAGCTTCCTCTATGGAGAACCCACACAGGTTCATACCAGGCCAGAGTCTCCCTCCTGGCCCACTGACATGGTTCTGCTCTCAGATTCAGGGCCCAATGTGCCTGACTGACTAGAACAGAAATCCTCAATCCTCCTACCTCCCAAACAGGTTAAGCTCGCTTTAAAGTGAGGTGCGGATAACTTCGCAAATTGCGTGACTACCTGTGAGCACTGCCTGAGGCCATCTGGCCAAAAGTACAGCAGGCCCTTGTTCTTCCAATGCAGCCCTGGCTCTCTTCTCAGGGCCTGCTCAGCAAAAGTCCACCCTCGGCCCCACCTCCCAGGCCTGGGCAATGAGTTACTCTGGTTTCTGAGTCATCCCTCAAGTTCTGTTGTCAGCAAGGGCCTTGTTTACTCCAGGATGGTCAGCAGCTGCCTAAAGTTCCTCAAGCCTGTTTCGGGGAGCCCTCCATCAACTTTGGCACTCCCTGCAGGAGTGTTCTGAGACTGGACTTCTTGCCATGATTCAACACATAGGAAGGAAAACCCAGTTCCTAAATAAGCCCTGACATCTGAAGCTAATTGACTTCACTGAGCTACAAATAAAAAAGGGCTTCAAATGCCCAGGAACCAGCCTCTTTATATTGAAAAGATGGACCGAGCCCACCATCGCCTGAGACAACATCTGGTGTCTAGAATACAGTCAGCCCTCCTTATCCGTGGCTTCTGCAACAGTAGATTCAACCGACCAAGGATCAAAAATATTCAGGGGGGAAAAAAAAAAGCTGCATTGGTATGAAACATGTAGACTTTTTTCCTTGCCATTATTCCCTAAATAATGCAGTATAATAGCTATTTACAAAGCATATACGTTGTATTAGGTGTTATAAGTAATCTAGAGATGATTTAAAATATACAGGAGGATTGCATAGGTTATATGCAAATACTATTCCATTTTATATAAGGAATGCAAGCTTCTGTGGATTTTGCCAGCCACTGAAGGTCCTAAAACGAATCCCGACGGATCTGAAAAAGTGACTTAATCTCTCTTAAGGATGAGGTTGCTTTGGGACCACCTATGAACAAAAGTCACTCACATCTAAAATAAACGTTTCCTACAAAAAAATGGTGATGGGCCGGGTGTGGTGACTCACACCTGTAATCCCAGCACTTTGAGAGGCCAAGGCAGGCAGATCACTTGAGCTCAGGAGTTCAAGACCAGCCTGAGCAACATGGCAAAACCCTATCTCTACAAAAAATACAAAGAGTTAGCCAGGTGTGGTGGCATGCGCCTGTGGTCCCAGCTACTCAGGAGGCTGAGGTGGGAGGATCACTTGAGCCTGGGAGGCAAAGGCTGCCATGAGCTGTGAACGCACCTCTGCATTCCAGCCTGGGTGACAGAGTGAGACCCTGTCTCAGAAAAAAAAAAAAAGGTGACCATGTAAATATTTAATCACATGGAAAGACAGTCATGTTGGTCAATGAAAGGTTCAGGGTTTGGAATAGTGTGTACAGACCTGTGGCAAACAGATATTACACATGCAATTATTTACATGTATCCATTTACAGAGAAAATAATAATGTTTTTGCGTAAACCAAATGCTGACAATGGTGATCTCCAGGAAACTGGATTTGTGTGGTTTTATCTTTTAATCTGTATTTTAGAATTTTTTTTTTTTTTTTTTTTTTTGAGACAGAGTTGTGCTCTTGTTGCCCACGCTGGAGTGTGATGGTGCAATCTCGGCTCACCACAACCTCCGCCTCCCAGGTTCAAGCAATTCTCCTGCCTCAGCTTCCAGAGTAGCTGGGATTACAGGCGTGTACCACCAAGCCCAGCTAATTTTGTATTTTTAGTAGAGACAGGGTTTCTCCATGCCTCAGGCTGGTCTTGAACTCCTGACCTCAGGTGATCCACTGCCTAGGCCTCCCCAAATGCTGGGATTACAGGCTTGAGCCACCATGCTCGGCCATTTTAGAATTTTTCTAAATTGAGGAAGGATTATTTTAAAAATCAAGGTAGCTTTAAAGATGTTTATACTAAAGATCATTTTAGTAATAAAATAAATACATAATGCATAAGTATAATGTAATAAAGATAACCAAGGTCTGCTACTCCAGAAACTACATTTTCATCTACAATCTACTCTACTGTAGCTTTGGCTTTACCAGTTCTGATGGAGCTGAGGCAAGGGGGTAGTTTTTAAATAAGCACCAGGTGCGAGGAGGATTCTGTTGCAGCTGCTGATGCCAGCAGGGGTGGGTGGGAGAAGAGGGCGGCCCCCACCCCCGGCAGCAGCCTGCCATCCCTCTGTCTGAGATGAATTTTATAAGCTTCCTGCTTGGGCAAAGGTTGTCCCAGCTTGTGGTTCCCACCCCTTAAATAAATTCCCATGCTGGTGTTATCTTCAGACTTTCCTATGGGCAAAGCACTTAATGGGTGAGGCAGAGTGAGGCCAGATGGATCCCCTCCTTCCAAACCTACAAAAGCCAGAGGAGCACCGGGACCCCTAGCTCTTACCAAACCTTGAAAAGCCAGAGGAGCACCAGGACCCCCAGCGCTTACCCTGCAGTCCATGCTCAGTACGTGCTGGGCGATGACCTTGGGGTCGTTGTTGGTGAACAGTTCTTTTGCACGTTTCAACATTGCTGTTTCCAGGGGCTTATTCTCAGGGGGAAGGAACTTTGACTCAAACTCGTTGGGCCTGAAGGAGGAGACAGTCTCCAGGAGGGGCGTCACAAACTCGCCCTTGTCCCACTGCCCCTTCTCCATCTGAGCTGCCGCAGGTTCCCAAGGTCTTTCCCTGTCATCATCATCAAGGATCAAGTAGTTGACGCCAGAGTTCCGGGGACCTGGCGCCCCATTCTGCTTGGCTGTGAGCAGTTCTGTGTGGCTTCCCTGGGCACATGAGGGTAGCTTTGCTCCCCTGCCGCAGCCTGTGGCAAATGCTGGGTTCAGTTCACAGTAGTTGGCCTCTGAGTTGAGCCAGGCAGAGGGAGACGAGGGAACCTTGAGGAACGGCACCTTGCAGGGCTTAGGCGGGGGCTTAGGGCACAGCTGACTGTCTGATCCCCTCAGCGCCTCCCCAGCCCTGGCATCTGAGGAGACCCTCCGAACCACTGCTGGGCTCAGGGCAGGCTCGCTTCCCGTCCTGAACACAGGTGAGTTTGGGCAGGGGCTTGTGTCCACACCCGAGGACTGAAGTGGCAGCTTGCAGCCTGTGGGGGATAAGAAAAGGTCAGAGAAAGCTCATCTGTGTGGAGAATATAAAACAAACAAAACCAGAGTGGCAGCTCCCCGCCCTCCATTCATGCCCTTGGGTTTCAATTTTCATTTTCATTTCCAAAAGAAAATTCAGTGTGACTGTCCCACGCCCAATCTCAGGGAGTCTACAGCATTGTGAGGGCTGGGCTGGGCTTGCCCCATCCCACACTCCTGGGTGCAAATAGAAATCCCGGGGACTGCTGACACCTGGGCTACAAATGTTGTATGGTCATAGAAGGCTGGGACAGTCAGAATGATAAAATATATGAGCGAGGAGGGCATGAATAATGTAATCTTGCCCTAAGAAACAGAAGTCGTTAGCCACCTAAAATGCCACTCTCAAAGGGTGGATCCCAGCCAGCTTCCAAAGGAGAGCTGGAGACAGGGAAGGGAAGAGAGACACTGGGGTAACCTACATGGAAGTAGTTTACGCAGGGGCATTAGGAAAATCCCTTTGTGGTCCCAGGGAAAGTCAGTTATGAAAATAATGAAAACAACCCCCCGTCTTACTAATGTAACTGCTTAGTAGGTCTCCCCATACCCCATACCTTATCACTCTTCCAGCCTTGGAAGCAGAATGGAGAGGAAGGGGAGTTGGCCTGGACAGCTGTTCTGCCAAAAGCCCCAGGATCCACCCGCCCACCCGGGAAAAGGGAGTAGGCTCATTTGTCATGAAGACCACCAGTTTTCAAATGGGCTTGAATCAGAAAACCTGGGTTCAAATGCTGGGTGATTCTGGACAAGTTACTTAACCTATCTGTGCCTCAGTTTCCTCAGCTGTGAAGTGGCAATAATCATGCCTACCCTGAAGGCTTGCTACGAGGCCTAAAAGCTGGCATACGGTGTCTAGCTCAGTGCTTCGCCGCCAGATATAATTCTGCAAACCCATTCCCCTCCAGGCTGCAGGCCTGAGGCCTTCTGTCGTTTTCGAATGAGACAACGAGATGGGGCAGGGTAACAGCCTGAAGGAAACCAGGGTCACACTGACGTTCTCCCTGAAAATTCCCCGAAACATACCAATCGGCAGGTAGCTCTCTGACTGGTGGGCTTTGAGGGACAAGGCTCTTCTGTCCTGCATGTGATCCAGGCAGGCGGGCTGGCTACCACTCTTTTCTTTGTTTCTGAAGTAAAAGACACATAGGACGGAAATGTGTTACTAACGTGTAAAATAAAACTTTTAGGCAATGCCATGGGAACTTAAACAAAAACAAAAACAACAAAAAAAAAGAAAACTGCTCAGAACGAGAGTGCTACAGCATACCCTAAAAGTAAAGGAATGACCGCTGGAGAAACAAATTACTGATGGGGCGATTAATATATGACTGTGTTGTGTACTCCATCCCCCTGTCCCCATGACCAATGCAGCAGCTAAGTCCTAGGATGCCTCCTCTGGGCCGTTCCATCCTGTTGAACAGAGTAGGGTAAAAGTTTTACGATACTCCCGGGAAAATCCGATGAACTGGAATGTGTACTTTTAACAGAGCCTAAAATTACTTACAGGCCCAGAGGGAATGGCTTGCATTTTCCACATGCTCCATAGTGTTGCAGTTAGGAAGGAAGCTGTGGGGAAACTTCCATTTTGGTGCAAATCTCAGCATCCCCCAAATAACCTGCAGGACTGCCTGGGGAGGCTGCCATCCCCAACCTCCTGGCTGCTCTGGGGGGACCCCCACACAGCCTCCTCCTGCTGAGCTGGGAAAAGGCACTGGCACGGTCACCAAGCAGCAGTTGGGAGGCACACTGTGTAACCACACAAGGAAAAGGTGGAAGGTAACTTTCAACACACTCACTGTTATTCCTTCTGTCCCTTTCCAATTCAGACTGGGAATTTCTCCAGCACCAAGCACCAGAATCTCCCTAGCTAGAGACAGAGGCACTGCACCAGCCAAGTTGTTATGAACTTTAATTGGCCTTCCCATAAGCATAAAACATTGTTATGTTACAGAAATCACGAAGTTCTTTCCTACCTTTACAAGCACCAAAGAAAAAACAAATCAAAAAACCCCCAAACTCCAAGGAACAGAGAAATTCCAGCAACCTTTCGAAGATAAGACAAGACCGAGGGCAAATTACAAAAGGAAATATCTCCCGAGAAGTGATATTTAAGCAGTGACCACTGCGGCTGGACTCCAGGGGCCAGAACAGCAGGGCGTGGAATGCAACCTGCCTGTGAGCACACACCTTCGCGCAGGGCAGGCCACCAGCCAGCCAACTAGCAGGCCCGACGTCAGGGCAGGTGGCACCTGGCCAGAGCTGCATAAGGGAGCCACTGAAGGACACTGGGGCAGGGCAGCAGGCCATGGGCCATCTTTTCCCCTCCTCCCACTTAAACATTTCTGGGCGTGCTGCCTGTACAAACTGGTGACAAGTTCTAGGAGGATCTGCATTCCAAAGGGCAAACAGAAAAGTGGCTCTATTAGGCCTGACTTGTTGACTTAGAGACTTTCTTAGTCTTTTTTTCATTTCTTATCTTAAAAAGTTTTTAAACCAGGATCATTCAGGGCCAACTAGGAGGCCTTCCCTGCAGCAGTGGTTCTGTTATCTTGCCGAATACACTCCCACTCTGTGCATGACATTAATTCCCTGCTTCGACCATTCAGCAGCCTATCCTTCCCAAAGGAAACAGAAGAAAAGGTACCCCTTCTAACACTGTAAGGGATCTCAAGTCCAATCCTATTGCTATGAAAAGGAGGATTTCTAAATATCAGGTCTTGCCTCCCTCCTTGCAATTGCCCTGAGTTTTTTTGTTTGTTTTGAGACGGGCTCTCGCTCTGTTGCCCAAGCTGGAGTGCAGTGGCATGGTCATGGCTCACTGCAGCTTCAACCTCCCAGGCTCAAGCAATCCTCCCACCTCAGCCTCTCAAGTAGCTGGGACCACACCACCATGCCCAGCTAATTTTTATATTTAAAAAATTTTGTGCATACATAGTAGGTGTATATATTTATGGGGTACATGAGATGTTTTGATACAGGCATGCAATGTGAAATAAGTGTATCATGGAGAATGGGGTATCCATGCCCTCAAGCATTTATCCTTTGAGTTACAAACAGTCCAATTACACTCTTTATTTTAAAATATATAATTGTTTTGACTATAGTCACCCTATTGTGTTATCAAATAAGTCTTATTCATTCTTTCTAAATTTTTTGTACCCATTAACCATCCCCACCTCCCTCCCATCCCCTACTCCCCACCCACTACTACCCTTCCCAGGCTCTGCTAACCATGCTTCTACTCTCTGTGTCCAAGAATTCAGTTGTTTTGACTTTTTGATCCCACAAATAAGTGAGAACATTTGTCTTTCTGTGTCTGGCTTATTTCACTTAACATGATGATCTCCAATTCCATCCACGTGGTTGCAAATAACAGGATCTCATTCTTTTTATGGCTGAATAGTACTCCACTGTGTATATGCACATTTCCCTTATCTATTCAGCTGTTGATGGACACTTAGGCTGCTTCCAAATCTTAGCTATTGTAAACAGTGCTGCAACAAACATAGTGCAGGTATCTCTTTGATATACTGATTTCCACTCTTCTGGGTATATACCCAGCAGTGGGATTGCTAGATCATATAGTAGCTCAATTTTTAGTTTTCTGAGGAACCTCGAAACTGTTCTCCATAATGGTTGTACTAATTTACATTCCCATCAACAGTGTAGGAGGGTTCCCTTTTCCCCACAATCCTCACCAGCATTTGTTATTACCTGTCTTTTGGATATAGGCCTTTTTAACTGGGGTAAGGTGATATCCATTATAGTTTTGATTTGCATTTCTCTGATGACCAATCATGTTGAACACGTTTTCATATGCCTGTTTGCCACTGCAGTGGCATGATCTCGGCTCACTGCCTCCTGGGTTCAAGCAATTCTCCTGCCTTAGCCTCCCTAGTAGCTGGGATTACAGGCGTGCACCACCACACCTGGTTAATTTTTGCATTTTTAGTAGAGATGGGGTTTCGCCATGTTGGCCAGGTTGGTCTTGAACTCCTGAACTCAGGTAATCCACCTGCCTCGGCCTCCCAAATTGTTGGATTTACAGGCGTGAGCCACCATGCCCAGCCCATTTGTATGTCTTCTTTTGAGAAATACTCATTTCTCAAAAGAGCAAATCTTTTGCCCATTTTAAAAATCAGATTATTAGAGTTTTTCCTATAGAGTTGTTTGAGCTCCTTATATTAATTTTCATATTTTTTGTAGAGACAGGGTTGTGCCATGTTGCCCAAGCTGGTCTTGAACTCTGAAGCTCATGCAATCTGCCCACCTTAGCCTCCCAAAGTGCTGGGATTACAGCTGTGAGCCACTGTGCTGGGTCTGGGTCTGACATTCTACTCCCCTCCAGATAATAATTATCATGAGCACTTCCCTAGCACCTCCTCTGTGCCTACACTGTTCTGAGCACTTTGCATATATTAAATCATGTACACCTCACAAGCTCCATCCTTCCAGATGAAGAAGGTGAGGCCCAGGAAGGTCAAGTCGCTTGCCCATGGTTGAAAAGTTGCCCAGTGTGGAGCCGGCATTTGTGCCTGGCTACTGGGTCCCCAGCAAGATGCTGACTAGCATGTGCCAGAGCCTCCAGGCAGCACACAGCTGTCATTTGCATTCCACACAGAGTCCTGTATTTTCCTCCCTAAGTTTTGCAGTATAGAAATGACAGTTTATGACATTTCCTCATGGACCCAAAAAAAAAAAAAAACAGTGAGTAGAATAAAATATGTTGGTTTATGTGCATAAGATTAGAAGCTGGGAGCTGGGTCAGGGCTGCTGTGCGACTGAGGGGCTGGACTGGATCTATGTCCCCGATGCCTGCCTTTTCCCTCCTTTCCTTTCCCAGTGCTTTTAGATAATATGCACAAAGACTCTGAGCTCTGTGAAAGACGGGCCCTATACAAATGCAGGCCAACGTCGCTGACATTTGACAGCTGGGTGCTTAGGATCAGTGAGGTTTTGAAGCCTTGATTTTCCACCAAGTGCCCTGAATCTTTCTCTTCCCCCATTCCCTGAGATTCAGACTACAGACCCCACGCTCTCTGCATCTCCTGTCTTAGAAATCTCATCTGTTCTCACCAAGTGAACCACCCTTTCCAGGTGGACCAAGCCCTAATTTAAGTTTTCAGCCCTAACTCCCCTCCTGGACCCCAAAACTGCTGCTGGACTGTGGCACTCAACAAGCCCATAGTCTTCCAGCTCAGATGAAAAAGTGTGTTTTATCCTCCAAAGTCCCCTCTCTCCTGGTCACTCCTGTGGTCTCCAATGTGCCCTCCTCTGACTCTTACCACGTGAAGAAGAGTCCTGGGAGGCCAGGCTCCTACATCTCTTGACTCTCCCTCCACTCCACTCCTGCAGCCGGGGCCCTCCATGACTCACTTACTGGGTTTCCTGTTCCTGTCTCTCTCCTCGCCCCCGGTACATTGCTGTTCATTTCTATTCTTAGGACACCGTGTTCGCTATGCTGAGTCTGTACAGCTCCCTTAAAGCCCTGCACCTGGCATTAAGGCCCCCACGATCTGGCTGGGGCTATCTCCCTAAGCCCACTGCTACGGGTCCCTTGCACAGACCCTTTGCTCCAGCCCTACCAGCACATTCACTTCAAGCTCTTCATACCATTTTCTGTCCCCACACTTATGCCCATGCTATGCCTCCCACCTGGAACACCCCCCGCCCTTTGCAGCATCTATCCAAATTTCCCCCAGCCATCAGACCAGCCTAAGTCTACCCCCTTCACAAGGTCTCCCCATCAGCGCCCCCCAAAATTCTTCCTCAGTTCCTGTACCATTCATTGCTGACACTGCTCAGCTGGGAGCTAATCGTTCACTGCCTCGTGACAGCTATTCCGCGAACAGTCGGCATTCCTATTAACATCTTTTATTTCTCTGTTCCATGATGAATTCTTCACCTGCCTAACTAACCTTGGGCACCCCGGCGCCCCTCATAGTCCTGCAGAGGAGGCCCTGACCTACCTGAGGAGGTTTCCCCTGGGCAAATTCTGCTCTCGGGCCTGGACGCCACCCATGGTGAGGCTCAGCCTCTTGGCCACATCCGGCCTTCCCTCAGTGAGGCTGCCCTCCCGGGCCTGGCCTGGGGAGGTGCCATAACGCTCCTCCAGGCACCGCAGAGGCACCGTCCTGTTGATGGGCTGGAAGATGATGGCGCCACTCTGCTGGGAGATGGGCCGGCGGTTGCCCACATAGCAGCGCACCAGGCCGGGGATGGAGTCGAAGCTCTCCATCTCGAACTGGTACTGCACACGGCTGTAGGCCTCACTGAGTCGCAGAACTGTCCGGTTGATTTTGAAGTGCTGAGCGAGGTTCTTCCACTGACAGGTCAGGACAAAGTTCCCAGGGCTGGACAGAGAGTCACGAACTAGGAAGTCACCATCTCGCTGCACAAGGTTTTCAGACACCTTTGGGACAAAAAGGTGAGTGAGGAGTAGGAAAGGCAAATTCACATTCCTTCTAAAAGCTTATGGCTACCCACTTCTCTGGGCCAACAGAAGACAATGCTACTATGTCTCTTCTTGGGTCAGCTCTTTAGTTTTTCAAAGATGAAATTCATAGAAGATCCAATCATTCATTCAAGAACTATTCACTGACCACCTACTCGTGCCAAGCACCACTGCAGGCTCAGGGGATGCAGTGGTGACAGTGGCACACAAGAGCCCACCTTACGGAGCTCCTGTTTTTGGTGGGGAGCTTCTGTTTTAGTGAGGATAAATAACCAGTGGCTATGGTACGTCAGCTGTAAGGTCAGGGAAGAAGTAAACCAGGAAAGGAGGCAGGAAGTGCCGGGGAGGGGATGAGGGCTGTCCAGTAAAATAGGGTGGTTGGGGAGGTGTCACAAGAACATGACGTTTATACAGACATGAATGATGTAATGAAACAGGAAATAAGAAATGAGAAAATGTGTGCCTGACAGGCCTGATTTTCCCTCCCCAACAAGTGGAGTGAAGAGAAAGAAGGGTATTTGTTGGTGTCTAGAAGTCATCCTAGGGGCCCTGTCCTAAGATGCCCCTCTCCAGGCCTGGCCAGTGGGTAGGAGGAGTCCACATGCAGGACTGGGGTATAGATTCTGGACACACCAATTACTGGCTAGAAGGCCTGGAACAAAGTCAGGCTGGGGTCCCTCATCTTACAGTTACTATCAGGGTTATGTATTTGTATACATAACATATGTAAGCACTGGAACACAGTGGATGCTCAAAAATAGTTAACTAGCATGATGCTGCTGCTTACAGCAACTGGAGAATTTATAATGTGGTGCAGCCTGGCTGTTCCTGTAGCCTGACCACCTGGGTTTGCATCCTGGCTCAGCTGTATGACTCTGGACAAATTACATAATCTCCTTGTGGCTCACTTATATCATCTGAAAAACACAAATGATAATATTACCTATAGAATGGCTACAAAGATTTAAGGGGCTAAAATGTTAGCAATAACTCGTTATTACGGTTATGGTTATAGTGTTCAGTTATCCAGTTTGGAACGATTTATCACTGAAAATTAATACTCATGCAAGCAGTAAACGAATGTAATGACCATGATAAGGAGACGGACAGTGGTGATAGTATCGGTTTTATAATTCTGACAATTTTTCTGGAACATTCCAACATTTGATTAACAGTATACTTCTGTTAGGTCAAAATAGTAGGCTACCATGGTTACTTTAAAATTGCATCTTTGCCTTAAAAATGTTTTCACATAGAAATTCCATTTCTTAGAATTGAGCCTGTGAAAATAATTGTAGGTATGAACACAGCAATCTTAAAGGATGTTGGTCAGAGTTTTAGAAACACCCTATGTGTCCAGTAAATTGTAGTGCATGCATACCGTGGACAGACATACAATGTAGGCTGGTGCCGAAGAATATTCTACAGTGGGTGAAAATTCCCAGGACATAGTAAGTGAGTGGACTGGGCTACCAAAAAAGTATATGTAGTACAATCTTATACTTGATTTCAAAAAGCCCGGGAGGATGTGTGTACACAAAAGTATTCATCGTGATTATCCCCAGGAGAATTATGAGGAGAATTATGGATAAGAGTTTAATTTCCTTCTTTTTGCTATCTATGTTTTCTACAATCAATTTTAAACTTAAAAAAACAAAGTCAGAATAATAATTTATTTATTTGATTGTGCCAAGAAATCTACTACATTAAAAAAAAAAAAAAAAAAGCCTGGGCACAGTGACTCATGCCTGTAATCCCAGCACTTTGGGAGGCTGAGGTGGGTGGATCACTTGAGGGCAGGAGTTCGAGACCAGCCTGGCCAACATGGTGAAACCCCGTCTCTACTAAAAATATAAAAGTTAGCAGGGCGTGGTGGTGGACACCTGTAATCCCAGCTACCAGAGAGGCTGAGGCAGGAGAATCGCTTGAACCCAGGAGGTAGAGGTTGCAGTGAGCTGAGATCGTGCTATTGCACTCCAGCCTGGGTGATAGAGTAAGACTCTGTCTCACAAAAAAGAAAAAAAAAAAGAAAAAAAACTTACGACATGATGCCCTTCCCCCCAGCCCCTGTCCACACACTTCCTGTCATGTTGTCCTTGGTTAATGATTGGCCAGATCAGGTTTACAATAAAAACCCAAGGGAAATTCTATGCCTCAATTCTGCAGACTTACTCTATTTTTCAATTTTTACAGTATTAAATGAAAAAACATTATTTATGGCAATCACCCAAATGACGATCACACAGTATATTCTGGGCCACGAGTCTGTGGTCATGGGTTTAATTCCCCTTCTTCCCCACCTCTGGGTCACAGGATCCAGTAGGGAAGTGATGGAGAGTGTGAATAACTGCCAGCTCAATGGGGCAGAGGCAGCCTTGTTGGTCTGGGCCACCTGCCCTCTCTCCTCCCGAAGCTAAGCCACTGCCTTGAGAAGGAGGGGCTGCAAATGGTCTGAGGCTGCTGGCAGCTGGCCAAGAGTTCAATTACCTGGGCCACAGCCCGCCCTCCTAGTTCTTCCGGTTACTGACCCCGTGGCTGCTGCCTCCCACAACGCTGTGCTTGCAGACCCCAGGAGCGCTGGCTGTCCCTTCACTTCCTGAACATGTGGATGTGTGCTTTGGGTTCTTGACCTCAGCTCTTTCCAAGGTCTTCTTAGAGAAGGGTCTAAATGAAGTCATTTTTAGAGTATTTGTTTTTGGTTACACAGGAGCTTCCTCCCATGTGGCCTCGGAGTGGGACCCTGCGGGTCATCAATCTGTACATTGCCTGAGAGCAGCCGTGTATGCTCTGGAAGGGACAAGACCAGGTACCTGTCGGGGGATGCGGCCGTGGTACCAGGCATGGCTGCGCAGGTCCTCGCTGCTCAGCAGCAGCTCCTCCTCCAGCTCCTTCTTCAGCTTCTCGGGGGTCCTGTCCATGATGTGCCTCTCCTTGGAGAACTGCAACACAGAGTCAACCATGAGCTCACCCTGCCCAGGCCACACCAGGCCATGCCAGCTGGAGGTGACCGCCTGCTTCACTAATCCAACCAGTTATGCTACAGCCTGCGTTCAGGTAGGGGAGCCTGGATAATGATTACAAAGAGCTGTGACCTTTCGTTTCTCCAGCCGCAACCATGTAATAAAATTTTCACCTGCACATGGGGACTATGGTAGGAGAGTCCACCAAGAGGTTCCTTTTACCAGTCTACTCAAGCAGCTGGGCAGGAAGGGCCAGAGAGATGTACAGACAGCAAGACACAGCAGCCCAGCCTGCTCTCTTCCCAGCGGGGAGCTTCCTCATTCTTCTTCAGGACTGTCCTGACATAGCGTGGGGAGGGCAGCTGTTCCCTTCTGGCCTTAGATCCTGGGCCTCTGGGCAGTGAGGCCCAAAGCACAGTCCTTGGGCTGGTAGCGATGGCCCTGACTTCTTTGCTGTTGGTAAACTCATGTTCAGGAATTGAGTCAGTCTTTAGAAACTTTTAGGGCAAATGGACAGAGCAATTTTATGTCTCTTGAATCTAATAACAGAAGTCTGTCTTTATTTCACATTTCTAATATTTCATTTTTATGACAGATAGGAAAGTGAAACAAATTTAAAAAGACAACCCTGGTCTTTCACCTCAGATGTTTGAGAATCACTGGTCTGTGGCATTGCACAGTGGCCATGGCAGTGAGTGCTGGGTGGACAGCGGTGGCTCCAGGTTTAATTTAGAACCATGCCTGCTTACAACATGTGAACTGAACCTGGAAACCTGCCCAGTTCCCAGCAAGACCAGGCATGCTGACCAGGAACCGCTTGCTGAAAGTCCCATGAACAGAAAAAGGCTGTGTCCCTGTGGTTTTCCCAAGTTTCCCAGCTTGCCCTTCAAACCCCCATGGGAGCCACAAAATTATTACTTATCACACTACTTTTTAAAAATGTTTATTTATTTTTTTTTTTGAGACAGGGTCTCACTGTGCTAGAGCACAGTGGTGCAATCTCAGCTCACTGTAGCCTTGGCCTCCTGGGCTCAAGCGACCTCCTGGGCTCAAGCGATCCTCCCATCTCAGCCTCCCTGGTAGCTAGGACTACAACAGGCACGTGCCACCATGCCTGGCTAATTTTTGTAATTTTTTTTTTAGAGATAGGGTTTTGCCATGTTGCCCAGGCTGGTCTCAAACTCCTGGGCTCAAGCGATCCACCCACCTTGGCCTCTCAAAGTGCTGGGATTACAGGCGTGAGCCACCATGCCCGGCCTATTACACTACTTTGCACGTCAGCAAAGAAATAGCTCCAAATCCTTTTCCACCAAACAACAACAACAACAACAACAACAACAACAACAACAACAACAACAACAAAGCCCTGGAATTTTAGGGCTAGATTCTCATCCTCTAGTGCTTCTTTGCACATTGGCCCATGAGGAGCGCTAGCTGAAGAGTAACTCAGGGGCTTATTTTTAGATGGGGCTCTGGCTTACTATTTGTTTACTTCTCCCTCCTTCTCACTGGGCAGACACTCACTTGGGAGTGTCTGAAGGATGGAATTTGCATCAAAGAGATGTGGACGCTGGCTGTCCAGGGTGCCTGCAGGCTTTAGATGGTGATGTTTGACACCGTCCGCTCCCATCATTAATATTGTACGGCTTCATCTGAAGACAGCTTGAGTGTGGAATGCAGGTTGTCAACTCGGCCACGCTTTATTGTTCGTTTATTGTCTGACTTGCCTCCCACTAGACTGTAAGTTTCATGAACACAGAAATCCATCTACTTTTTCCCCACCGCCCTTGAGCAATGCCTGAAAACATCAGGCACTGGGTATTCAGTAAACAAATACCCTAGGATGAGAAAAGATGCTGACTTTGCTTAGTTATGGAGATTCTCCCTTTCGCTCTCAAGTCATCTGAAGCCCTGTTTTCGCTGGGCATGCTGCCATTCAGCCAAAAGACCACATTCCTCAATCTCTGTCTCTTCCAGGGAGATGTGGCCACAGGACTCAGTTCTGACCAAGGAGCTGAGATGTGATGGCTGGAGGCTCAACACCATTCTGGACGGTGAGTGGGGAGCCACACCAAGGAATTGGCTGGGTGGAAGGTCTGATTGAGGCTGGGTCCCTGATGACTGTGGGGCCAACACACCAGCCCTGGACCGCCAGCCTCCAGGTCTTCTAGGTGATCTACCTTATGGAAGCCTGTGATTTGTGGGTGTTCCCGTCACTGGCAGCTGAACTAAATCCTAACCCATATTGTGACCTGACCCCCATTGAGTCACCCTGACAGGCAGTCTGCAGGCTTAGCCTAAATCGCTTGTGCTGCACCCTGGGCCCACTTCTTGGTCTGACCTCTGAAAATGTGGAGATCTGAAAACATACAGCAGGTCTTGCACAGTTCTTTGTTGAAAATTTATTTGCTTATATCCAAGAAGCTATTTCCATATTTATCTTTGCATTTTCCTTCCTCCCTGATGTCCTAACACTCAGCCACCTCTCCCTCTCCCCGGCTCCTTTCTCAGCCCTGCTCATAACAGCAAGGGTTATTATTCTTTTCAGCACTTTATATGCATCAATCTTTTATTCCAGGTTTTGAGATAATGCTTTTAAACTGGTTACAAAAAATATAAAATCAGCTATCTTGTTACTTCTGTCCTAATTCCTAAGAGAAGAACAGGAAAATCCTAAATTATTGCTCTTTCCCCCTGTAGACTCCAGAGAGTGAATCCTACAGGGTACTATAGGAGGTAGGGTATTACAGGAAAGTACCTAGAGAGAGAGAAATGAAGATATTAAGATTGACGCTCTCAAATAATTTGGGATGAAAGACCAGACTTCAAAAACTATGCCTTTAAGCTCTTGCATATTTTATGAAAAGTTTGAAGGTTACACAACTGCCTAGACTTGTATTTTAAAAGGGAAGGAGGGAAAGAGAGAGGGAGGAAAATGAGAGGAAAGGAGGGAGAGAGGGAGACCCAGAGTGAACAAGCAATTGCAAAAGGTTTTCCATTTCCAGCCAGTGAGGGCTGGCTCGAATACACTGCAGAGAGCCAGGTTTGCTGCTGGGAGCCTCTGCCTTAGCAGATGATGTGGACAATGTCTCCCAGACAACTGAAGAAAGCAATTCAAAAGGATCACCCCATATGGCCACCTCATGATGACATAGTGGTTATTTTGGGAGTGGAAACCTTCTAGAACTTTCACTACTGCCTTCGTCACATATATTAATGCCATTATTTTTCCCAGCTGCCTGTATTTTATGAGATCTTGATCTCCCCAACTGTGATTTTGCCACTTTAGATAAGTACTTTGATGGACTGTAAACCCCACAGGTTAGTGAGAGGTGACCATATAACAAATTGTGGCAAAATGTATCCATCTGTATTTCTGAGAACGTTGTGATTGATATCTGTGCTTCTTGGGGACCAGAAATGAGATTCCTGCTTCATAGCACTGGTCATGCATGTCTGCAACATTTGGCGGAATTCTGTAGGCTTCCCACATACAACCTGAATTACTGGTGACAGTGTATCCTTTCGCTTTTCTGCTGCCACGTGGGAAGAATTTGGATTTTTTCCCTGGAATGCAACCATTCTATTCATGGCATAGGCTAGTTTTTGCAACTTGGCTATGAAGCAAATTCTAGCAATTTAAGGTAACACAACAGAGCCTCTGCCTTCAGCAAAGGTTTCATCCCCTCTGTGTGGCTATCTGTGTCCTCTAATTGATCTAAGTTCTAATTTATTCTACGAATGCCCTAAGAATCCTCCTGCCCTTCCTTAGACTACCTTTCTAAGGCAAGGGCAGAAGAGATTAGTACTGTATTCGCTCACATAATATTCGCGTGCATTGTTATTATTTGCATAGCCCAGAAGGATGCATGAGAAGACAGAGAATAAGGTGTCAGGTCCTAGGCATTCCAACTGCTTCCAATCTTGGGAAAATAAAGAAGACACAAGGACATTGTTCAAATCCACCCCAGTTCCCATAGCCTTTTCTCCTAGCTCATTTCCAACTCTCTCACATTTGCAGACATCTTCTGAACTCAATGTGCTTTAAAGACAGGCTGGACTCAAATCATCCTCAATCCCTCTGTCAGCAAGGGACAGCAGGCATTGTGGCACCCAGAATGAGTAACACGGCTGTGCTCTCTTAGAAAGTTGACATTGAGTGTGAATGGAGGACTCTGGCCCTCTGGACTATATGTTTTCTTCAACTGCCAGGCAGAGAGAGCAAGACAACTTGTGAATAATCATTCACTCACATAAATGCAATAAACGTTAATAATGATCACATTATCTAGTAATACAACTTTCTCTCCAAGATCAAATTCTCTAACATTTGCCCTTGAGTTTGAACCTCATTCCTAGAAGGCATCTGATTCCTTGTTTTTCTAGTGTTTTGTCTTGAGGGGAAGGAGGTGGCAGCAGAGCAGGAGTCAGAGAGACAAAGTTGGTTTTCGCTGCCTCAGCAGAGGCTCCAGCCATCCTGAGCTCACCCCACACAGCAGCTGTGGGCTCAGCCTCCAGAGGAAGGGATGCTGCTGGGCTTTGGATCAAGAACATTGTGCCCACAGGTCTTGCCAGCTTCATTCCAGGGACCAAATCTACCCACAACCATGATGAGACCACAATGAGACAAACATGCAGGCAGGGCTCGTATCTTGTGCTTCAAGAAATTTGAGTAGTCCTTTTAGAGGGACAGAGAGAGTAAGAAAAGGTACTATGTACATAAATAATAAGTATACCTTCAGCAGGAAAGAAAGAAAAGAAGGGAAGAAGAGTTAGTAACTACTGTACATGGTTACCCACTCACATGGCCCCACTTCGAAATGTTCATGTTTGTCCCAGTCATTAGCATTGGGGTCTGAGATGAGATGTAGGTAAAGTGACAAACAGGGCAAATGTAGGGGGTGGATGAGGCCCCCTCTTGTCCAACCAAATTGCAGGATAGTTAGAAAATTAATAAGTTACTATAATTGATGCTTTTCATGAAAATCTGAGTCTAGCTACATCTTTCCTATCCCCAGCATTTTAATAGCCCTGATATCAAAAAGTGTTACAGCAAGGTGTTTAAGAGCCACCTCAATCCACAGGCCACTGTGCCACGCACCTGCTGTGTGGCCTCGGGCAGGTGACATTAACTCTGTAGAGCCTCAGGCTCCTCATCTACAAAATGGGCATGATAATATGTCATGAGGTGTTAATAAGGATTAAATGGGTCAACATCTGGAAAGCACTAAGAACATCCCTGGCATGTAGTCAGCACTGTTAATTGTCATAATAGACTTATATCAGGATGCTACTAATCTGTTTCTATAAAATAAGCAGACTTCATGTTCAAGGTCTGATGCAGGAGGCTGAGGGAGGCAGGTGTTTGGGAGGCAAGCAGTTAAGGAAAGCAGCCTGGAGCCTGCCAAGTGCCTGGAGGCTGCCTGCCACAAGTTTCTTCAATCCTCACTCACTGCCCGCCTGGCCCAGCACCTCTGCTCGGTTACACGGAGGGGACTGGTCCTAGCTTGCTGGGACTGGCTCCAAGAAATCATAAATATCACTCTGAATCTGGAAAGCACATCTCTGCAGCCCCATGTGGCCCCAGCAAGTCCAGTCTTGACAGGCTGGAATAGCCAGGGCCCAGGAGATGACTGGAAAACACATTCTGGAGGCACAGAGCCAGGTCCGCAGACGTGCTGGGAACCTCGATTAATGCAGAAACCCACATTTCAGCAGCTCTCCAAGGAAGAAAAGCCATTCTGGCATGGGAGGAATGGAGCTAGGGGTCTCCTGCGTGAGCATCAGAGCCTGCATTTCAAATCGGGCACAACAATGGACCCTGGAGGCGCAGGAGATTCGAGTTCTGAAGACAGGAGGGGGAGGGGTGCACTTGGGCGATCTGTCAGAAACCCCCAGAGGAGGCTGGGGACACTCATTCGCATGTAGGAGACAGCAGAATTTGAAAAAGGTGGCATCTGCATTATAATTAATAATTATTTTACTCTATCCCTGCCTGTAAGAAAGGCTTCCTAGTTCCCACAGGATTTTAAATTGTGCAAATCGGCAGGAAAGACTCTATCCCCAGGCCTAGGAACCGAGGGTGGAAAGAGGCTGCGGAGGCCATGGCCATCCATTGTCATGACCAAACAGTTGCCAGCATCTGGCTGCCAGTGGGGGATGGATGCCCTGGTCCCTGCCCTCAAGGAAGGCACAGTCTCCTTGGAAGATGACACACAAAGAACGGTTTAACACACTCCAAGCTCTAGAAACATACTGCTTGTCCTGCCATCTGCTCCCTGTCCCTCCCAGCTTGGCAGCCGGGGCAAGTTACCCCACCTCTTTGTCCTTTGGTTTTCCCTGTGGAAAAATGAGAAAAGTCACTGTGGCCAGGAGTGTCCTAGAAACAGCTTCATGGAGATGGGAGGAGGACAGATGTCTGGAGAATCAGGGTTGGACCGTGAGGATAAAACTTAAGGACAGGGATAGGAAGAGTATTTGGGACATTTGAGCTAAGGGACATTTCCTTTTGTCTTTTGAAGCCAAAAAGAGCTGGCCTTGGCTGGAAGGTTCTGGCTAGGAGGAGAGGGCTAAAGCATGCGAAGGCACAACAATGGTATGTTATGTATTTTATATACATCCAGCAACCCCGCCACTCCCCAGGAAAGCCACATCTTCACTCCAAGCATGTGTTCTGACCCCACCTTCCTGACCGTGGCCAGTTGGCCCAGGAAGGGTGCCTGTACCAAGTTGGTCCAATCAGAGTTCTTCCTGGGATTTTTCTAGATGGAACTGAGTGAAGAACATACTCTATCCCACTTCAGTGAAAACATCATGAGGCTTGAAGCATGGAAGTTGCCTCACCCCCGTGTTTCCTGCCAGGTGGAACAAAGTGCTGAGAGAATCAAACCAGCAAGCAAAGAGAAGAGGAGCAAGAGATGGAAAGTGACCTCTAGCATGCACATCCCTAAGCCCCAGCTGATTATATCAGCCGACAAACTCCTCTTGTGACCTAGGCTAGTATGAGTGGAATCCCTGTCACTTGTGGCCAAAGCAGTCCTGATCCAGAAACGCAGGGACTGGCTGAGGGCAGCCCAACATTGGTGGCTGAGGGTTTAGACCATCACACTCCAGAAAGTCAGAGTCACGGAAAATCTTTGCCCAGGAAGGCAACAGGTATATAAAAAGATACTTTTAGAGAGATTAATCTGGCTGCAGTGAGAGCAATGGGCTGGATGGGGCCAGGGCTGGAGGCACAGGTCAGAGTCTTTTGAAATGTGCTGACAACGCCCAGATCTCCATCTCCAGCCCTTAGGGTCGGTGCCTGGTAGGGATATTTACTGGAATCCGCATTAGAGCTCAGATGTCAATATGGATAAATTGAACTCATCCCCTCTGCAAAGCCCGATCTTCGCCCTTTTCCCCAGTCACTGGCATCTCTTCTGTCCTCATTACCTGAACTAGAACCCCTCAGAATCGGCTTCCATTGGTTAAGACATTCCTGATTCTTTTACCTATCCCCATTCGAATCCCCACTGTGTAGATTACTGTTCTTTTCTCCTAGAACTTCTGCAATAGACTCCTAACAGTTTCCCTACCTCCCATCTCTAGTCCCACAACCTGCCACCTACAATACCACCAACCTTGTCATATTGCCCCTAGGTTCAGAGATTTTAGTCCAAGGGTGCTCCAGCTAAGGCCGACATGACAGCCACAGTCTCTATCAACTCCCCTCCCACCACACACACATATACACAGAATCAACGAGCTTCTAATATTTAGTTTTCATTCATGCCAGGGTTCGGGCCTGGTCCCTGGGGGCGCAGACCCCAGTCCTGCCCTGTTCCTCCAGAATCCTGAGCTTTAAGCACCATTTCCTGTTGCCCCAGGGAGCTGACCCATGGCCCCTGACATATACTGAACTTGCAGACACACTGGGATTTGGCTCTGAATTTGCTAGGAGGCCCAGATCATGAGAGGGCTGTGGATGCAAACAGGAAGCGTCCCTGTGGGCCCCCAGAAATAACTGTCAGAGGCATGACTGGCGGGGGAGATGGGCAAGGGTCCTGCCATTATGAAGTGGGTTCCAGGAGTCATCAGAGTTGAGGCATTAAAGTTTTCAGGACATTATTTGGGGCTGTTGGCTGCCAAGGCCTGAGGAAATATTGGTTTTGCTTCCAAGGGCTCACAGTGACCTCCAGATAAAGCCCAAAGCCTCCTTCATAAGTCAAGTAATGCCTTTTTCCACCTGGCCACAAGCTAACTTGCTAACATGTTCTGACGCAGGGTCCAATTGCAGGAACCTTCCACGGCTCCCTGAACAAAACATCCCTCATGTCCTGCCTCCATGCCTTTGTCTTGTGGTCCAGCAGACAGTGACACATCTGTAGAGGTGCACGGCCTGGCAGGAGTCCAGGATGGGAACTGGGGAGCAGCCAGGGGAAAGTCAGACAAGGTAGGTGGGGACCTTGAAGGCCAAGCAGAGACCATGCCTTATTTACCTTTGGCTCCCAGAGCCTGGCCCAGTGCCTGGCACACAGCGAGTGCCCAGTAGACAGTGACTGGCTGGAACCATGCTCACTTGCTTGCCCTCTGTCTAGCAAGTTCCTTGTCACATTGGGTGTGGAGGAGAGGAGAGAGCTTGGAGGCTGGTCAAGAACAAGTGACCTTGGGCCATCTCTACACTTCTGAGCTTGTTTCTCCATGCATAAGGAGTGGGGATAATAACTCCCACCTTACAGGACTATAGGACCTGATGCAGGTAAAGCATCTGGCACTATACCTGGCACATGGATGCTCGCTTGACACAATGTGGAATTTGAACCCTCTTTCAAAGATGGCTTTTAGCAACAAAATGGAACTACTTCACTAAAGAAGTAAAGAAAAAAAATTACAAAATCCATCAGAGGTTTTAGAGATATCTGGCCCTCGATAATTTAGTTCTAATGGAATAAAAAAGCTAGAAGTTGGAAAACTGATCTCTACTTAGGCACAGGTTTGTTTATTCGTTTATTTCAGTGCAAAGTCAACAGTTCCTGGGATTTTGAGTAGCACTCAATGGTTCTATAGATGCAGGGTGAGTAAGCAGGCATACTGTCGCTTCGTGGCAAGCACTTTGTATGCATATATCTCACTATTAACAAGTGTATGTATTAGCGCCAGGTGGCTCACATATCCACAAATACACAGGTGACACAGCCCAGCATGCGAGTGCAAGACAGTTTTGTGTTTGCACAAGGCTAAGAGGTCCTTGTATGTATATTCTGTCTTCTTGGACACTTAGTTGTTGAGAAATTTTTTGTTGAATTTTAAAAACTGAGATGATTTTCTAGTCATTCATTTATTCCATGATCAAGCCTGGCAATTAACTTGGTTGAATAAAGAAAAAGAAGAAGAAGGGAATGTGTGCATAAAAAGAGGAGGTGGGGAGGAGAAGGGAGAGGAGGCTGGAGAAGGAGCAAGCTAGCAAGCTGCTGGGCTATTCTATCCTAGTTGGGAGTGTCAGGCTCCAACACCCGGAATGCTATCAGGGTTCTCAAACAAAAGCCTCCTTTCTTCAGCTTTGGAACAGTTTATTAGCTTGAGGGAGAAGTCCACAACAGTTCAGGCCTCTTATCAAATTGTATGAAACAACTCCACAGGTTGGGATTTTCTAGAAATCCTATCCAGAAATTTTGATTACAAATAAAATTATAAGTCTGACTGGAGTTCTGGATCTTCGATGTTAACATTGGTCTAATTTCTTTTTCATTTTTTTTTTGAGACAGGGTCTTGCTCTGTCTCCCAGGCTGGAGTGCAGTAGCGCATTCATAGCTCAAGTGATCCTCCCGCCTCAGCCTCCCAGGTAGCCAGGACTACAGGTCTGCACCACCACACCCGGCCATTGGTCTAATTTCTAAGCAAGGTCAGTGTCTTCCAATGAGCTCAGGGTGGGAAACCCCACGGGGGTTGGGCTATGAACTGTACCAGGTGGCCCAAGCTGGGGGTCCAAAAAGACAGATCCACATCTCAAATCCACTGAACTCTGGGAATCCCTGTGATGACTTGAGACCTGCATCATCACTGCCCCCAGTAATGTTGTAAACATGTAAAGAAACTGAATCCCCAAAAAGCACACTTTCAAAAGCACTACACAAAGCAGTCTGAACCCTTCCTCTGAAGAAGGCTGCTACATCTGGCATCGTCTTGCAAGTAAATCCAACCCGAAATGAAGTTCTTTGGAGAATTCAGAAACTCAGCCCTTTTGAACCCGTGCCTTGTGTTGAATTTCAAGCCAAGTTTACAACCAAATTCTGAAGTATATAAAGGACTTTTAAAGACCCAACTGGTATTTTTACAATTGAAAACCTGCATAAATTGATCATGAACCCAAAGAATGAATAAACCCCAATTACTTTCACCACTCTAAACCCTGCCCGAAGCTGAAAATAAAAATCCAGTTCTCCACAAGTTTGAAGACCAGTTACTTCCAGTACGAGCCCCTGGGTGTTTTCATCTAAAGTAGAACAGAAAGAACAGGAATGGCACTTGTGGCGATCCTAAAGCCTTGCGATGAAATAATTAGTAGATTGGTTCTGTTTCACCTTTTACTGACACTTGCTGGTTTTGTGGCTTACTTAAAAATAGTTTATTTTATTATAATCCAAAGATAAATGAAGAAAGGTTTGGATTCACCAATCCTACTTTTCCCACTGGGATGCTAGGCTAGAAAAATAGTTTCTTATGCTAATAACTGTGATTAAAGCCAAAGCATTTACTTAAATAATTAACTTTACAAATAAAAAAGTTCAAAGAGAAAAAAATTCATATTTTATATCCCTGTTGGGTAAACAATACCAAATGTGAACGTGGGCAATTGGGCATCTTTGCCTGACCCAGCCCAGTGGGCACATGGTGGCCTGGCCAGCGGTCCAGGACGTTGCCAGAACCATAGCTAAGGAGGTGCCACTTGTACACAGCTGTCGTGGATCTATATATTGATTACAAGAGCTGCCCAACATATGACAATAAAGTGTCCTGAGGAAAGGGTGTCTTACTCTTATTCACTCAAAGGCACTCTACAGGCCAGCAGGGAGGGTCCCTGAGTATGTCCCTGAGACTTCTCTGCCTTTTAGGTGTTGGGCTCTTGGCAGATGAGGACCTCTGGCCTCACTGGGCCCCTTGCTATGAGTCAGCTCCTTCAAATTCTCTCATTAAAGCTCAGTGAAGCAGCCTTTGCAGAGAGCTTCCTAATCCATGCACACTTCACCCTGTTGGCTAAAGTTCTGCAGAAACAGTCAGGGGCTCCATTTTCAGTCAAGAGTTTGATAGTCACTGGAACACCGTGCCTTAAATGAAACCCAAGGACTTACTGTGTGCCCGCCGTGCTACTCTGCCTCTCTGGCTAGATCTGAGGCAGCTGCAGCTGTGATGGAAGGAGGACTCCATGCCCTGCAGCAGTCACAGCCTTTTTGAGGAGACAAAGCATTTGAAGAGAATGCGCAGCAATAAACATCTATCTTATCTGGGGTCAGTGAGGGTTTCTGGTCCCTTCTGACAAAGAAATTGGCAGCAGAGATTCCATAAAAATTTCAATACGTTTTAGCATTCTGAAACACTTCAATTAGTTTGATGTTAACGTTTAAGCACCTTGATGAAATAAATTTATCTCTTCCAAATCCTAGAAAGAATCTCCCTTTCGGCAAAGATTCTGCAGATGGGTTTTGATGCCATTTTTCCATTTTATAGTTAGATCTCTATCATTTATCACACTGTAGACCAAATGGTCACTTCAGTGCCATTAAAAACTGATTTGCAATTTGCTGTTAAATTAAGATGTTTCATTTTCCTACTGTATATGATTTTCCTTTTCACAGATGAGTGAGGATACAAGGGGCAATCAGACCCTAGTGCAGACAAGAAAATACCATCAAAACCCCTAGAGACCCCAAATCTAAGAGATTTCCTTTTATTCATTATCAAACCTAATCAATCTCTTATCAAAAGAGGCTCAGAAATCATGAATAGTAAATATGAAGAGGATATCTGTAGAACCCCTTGCTTATCAAAGTTCTGAGAAATTGCCTTTAAATTTCTGTTATCCATGTGTGCAAACTAAAAAGACTAATTTAATTTTAATTTGTGTAGACTGAAGTCTTAGAGCAGAGCACTCTGTAAGCAGGCAGCAATAACTTAATCCTATATGCCAAACTAATTACATTAGAATCATTGTGATAGGTGCTCATGCCTTCTTTGATGTTAAACCCCTGTTACCTTTGATCCACAGTCATTCTCTGGGCAAGGTCTCTTGCACAGATTCCCATCCTGCCAGATCATGAAGCTGTTGCTTTTGAAGCTCAGTTTTATTTTGACAGAACGCCAAGGGACTGAAAATTATTTCTCACTGATTTTGGTCTGAAAACTTCGGGTAGAATTCTAAGCTTGACAGAATGTAGCACATACAACGCCAACAAATGTGGCTTCTTTTCTTCACTAAGATCACCCACACACTGGTGAAACTGCTCAATGTACTCATTGCACTGTAACGTCTCCCTCCATCCCTTCTTGACCCCAGTGAGTTTGCCCATCATGTTTCTTACCCCTTGATAAACATCATTTACCTACAGCCTCACTCAAAGCTCAGCTCCAAGGGGGTCTCTCACCTTTTCATTAATAGATAAACCGAAACACGATGAGATTTCCAATAGGCCATTTGTTAACATCTTGCCATGCTGAAAGCCCTGGCGGGTACCTTCCGTCTAGATCAAATTTAGATGATGACTTCCTGGAGCAGCCCACAGAGGACCAGACATCCAAATCACCCCAAGAGGCAGGCCTGTATTCTCATTCCTCCTAGAGAGAAGTCAGATGTGCCACACTTCAGAGGAAGGCCGAAGGTCAATGGGTGCACTTAATCATTATTGGACCAGAGAAATGAAGGGCTTTGATAAAAGCTAAACACCAGTCCAACCTACTGTGAAAACCCTGTCTAAACCACTTTGCTCCCTTTAACCATGTCCTCGAGCGACTTTGAATAATATCTCTCTTGCTTTCACAGGGCTGGCACTTGGGTTAAAAGAAACAATGCAAGTGAAATATTAATCGCTGAGTTCAGCAGCAAGATTACACTCAGTAATAGTAGTGCTTTGTTAACATCTTTAAAGAATGAAAAGAACAAAGACTGCCCTGGCTAAGGCAGACCCTAATAAAAGAGTTTGAAAACCGGCTGATCAGAGTTCAAAATGCTAGAAGATCCAAGCCAGAAATCCTCACCACTGGTAATTCAATCTTGTTAATTCAACATCTTAATGCAAATTATGAACGATCTGGAACACAGCTATTCATCAAACCAGATGTCCTATTTGCTCTTCAATAAGAATGTCAGCAAATCAAAATCAACTTAATTCAAATACTCTCATTTCTTAATTCACCTTGAATGAATGAGATGAATTAGGAAAAGGAGAGTACTGAATGAACAAAATGCACCGTAGTTGAAAGACACCCTAAGATGTAATTGGAAGGAAAAACAAGATATGCCAAACACATGGAGGAAAAGCCAAAGATTCAGAAAGCCTTCCAGCGTGGGGTGTAGAACAAATGACTTTCAAATTCTCTCTCTCCAAAATAGTACCGTGACTAACTACCATCTTAGAACTCTGCTCTGGGACAAAGCGCATCACATGTCAGTGCTAAGTACGCAGCAGGCTTGCAGTAAAACAAAATGATTCATCACAAGATGGGTTTTGGCCAGACATCAACTGCACCACTTTCAATATACAACTCACAGGTCACTTTAAAGGTATATTCCTTCTAGAGGAGCTCAAAGCACTAGATACCCACATATCTCATTTAACAAGCATTTTAAAAAATGCAAACAACAAACATCCTACATGTCATGCAGAGAAACAGAGAACCAGAAACTGGACTTAAAGACACAAGATACTCAACCCAATACAACTCAGACCTCATGAGTTCATACAGCATTCCTGTGGGCTAAACAGTGAGCAAGAATGTTTACATCTCACAAGAAAATAGGGTGGTGGTAGGGACAGAAAGAAAGAGACAGGTGAGAGTGGTGTTTAGAAGGTAATATCATGAAGACCTACTCATTAATTACATGTGGAAAATGAATAGGAGGAAGGGGCATGGGCATTCCAGAAAGATGACTGAGCCACCAACATCCAATAAAAATGCACGAGGGCATAGTGGGTTTGTGGAAGAAGATGTAGAACTAAGGTCTGCTGGGCCTCCTGGATGGAGTCACTTACTGGGCCATGGGGTCCAGGTGCTATGGACATAGGTTGACTGGAGAGCCTATCTGGAGAACTACGGCTTGGGAGTCCTCAGTATAGATGGGTATTCTATCCCAGCTTTCACCAAACAGATGGGATACAGCATGAGAAGAGGGCTGGGGGAGGCTTTTCAGAGGCAGACTAGAAAGAGAAACCCAAGAAGACAGTAGGACTGGACAGGAAGGACACAGGAGAACAAACAGAATGCAGTGTCCTGGAGGTTGAGAAAACTGATTTCAGGAAGAAATGGTCAACATTGTCAAGTGCTGCAGAGAGTTCCAATCATATCAGAATTGGACAGCATCCGCTGCACTTGGCAATGTGCAGGTCACTGGTGGCATAAAAGGGGCTGAGTGGCCAATGGAAAGGGAGGGAGTAAAGACTGTGTTAACTTACAAGTGAGAGTTTATGCATGTATGATATACAGAGGGACATAATAGACACTGGGGACTCCAAAAGAGGGGCGGAGGGATAGGGAGTGAGGGGCTGACAAATTACCCATTGGTACAATGTTCATTATTTGGGTGGTGAGTACACTGGAAGCTCAAATCCCACCGCTATGCAATATATCCATGTACAAACCTGTGCATGCACCCCCAGATCAATAATTTTAAAAAGATTGTTAACCAGCTTCGGGGTGGAGGAAGATGGGGACCAGGAATGAGCATGGAAACGAGGAGGGTTTTTAACATGGGAAAGACCACAGCATGTTTCTAAGCTAAGAGGAAACACGATCTCATTATGAGTGTTAGAAGGACAAGGCCTGAAGAGAAGTGGAGGGAGGAAAATTAGGGTGAGCTGAACTAGGACAAGCAGGACAGATGGCAGGCCTCAGGGGCCCAGGGAGGACACAGGCATGAGTTAGGGGGATGCTGCTGCTGCTCCTCAAACTCATCCCACACATAGAGTCCAACGCCCAAGCTCTCACTCACTCCGCATCCAAGCCACTTGCTGGGTCCTCACTGCCCTTAAAAAAAAAAAAGGCCCAGCATGCTCTGTTCCCCAACCACCTCTATGGGCTCATCTCCTTCCACTCCTCAGCTTCAGCCTCAAGCTCCCGTATAGGAAGCTCTTTCCCTCTCCTGTGCCTTTTGTCCCTATGGCTCCTACAGTGTTATCTCCTTCAGGAAGTCCCCTGATCCAGGGCTGGGTTAAAGACCTCTCCCTGGATCTCACAATAGGCTGTGCATCCTTCCTGCCTTTGCACCCACTACAAAGCACAGCGTAAGCTGCTTGTATCTCCATCCGCCCACCAGACACAGCAGAACTCCTTCGGGCGGAATGTTCACCTCTGTCTTCCCCCTCCTAGTAGGCCCTCAGTGCACATGCTAGGGGTAGGCTGGGGAAGGGCGATGAATCAATGGCTTCTGAGTCAGAGGCTGGATGGATAGTTCCTCAAATCCCATCTTACTGAGAATCCAGATTTTACTCATCAGTCCTTTCTACATAACTATTTTTGTAAAAGCACACACATATCTAGAGTAGACACTGGGGAGAGTTCTTCTCCACAAGAACTAAAAGACATGAAACATAGCACTTTCATGAGCTAGACAGAAAAATAGGCCATAAGATTCTCATGGCCAGAGCCAGATTTCAACAGTAGCTCCTGGCACTGTGGACACACACTGGAAATACAGCTGAGGCCAGAGATGGTGTCCAACCTCCTGAGGCTCTCCTTTCCTTCCCAACCAGGACAGGCTGAGTCTCCTCTGCTGTTTCTGGGGATACCCAAGATACCCATCAGCTAAAAGGCCCCCAAGCTATCATTGACAACATCTTTAAACCCAGCAACAGGCCTGGGTCCCCCGTGCACTGCTGACCTCTCGCGCAGGCTGTGCGGGGAGACCTTTGTGGTCGGAGCACACCAAGCCTCCAGCGTCCTCCCCCGTGTTTAGCATGGCCCATCCCTCTGCAGTCCTGGAGGTGCTGAATCCACTGACAGAATTTTCCCAAGATCCCAATCCCGTCTCTGCTTCCCACTTAGGTCTCTCCAACAAAAACAAGTTCTTGGCCAGGATCCCAGCTCCAGGGTCTGCTAGGGAACCGGGTCCTGGGACACAGGCTCTGTCAAGCATGTCTTTCCCCTGATATTGAAACCAGATCCCACCCAACCAGATGCCAATGGAATGCATTTAAGCCTCTTTCAAAAAGCTACACTGTCCTTTCTTTTTGGAGGGCTGGAGAGATAAGTGAGCAACTAGCAGCCGCCACGAGGAGGGGCTGAGTTACTTGGAAAGACATTTCCTGCAAGGCTTCTTCCACCTTGCGCAGCTCATGCTGATGGTGCATCTGCCCCACTGACAAAGGCAACTCAGGCCATCGTCAATGCTGGGATGTGTCACCAGTCCCCAAGCTGTCACCGTAACAGACAGACCAAATGACCAGCCACAGGGAAGATGAGCAGGGCCTCTGCTCCACCACACACACGCACCGCCACAGAAAGACAGTTTCACATGAAACCAAGTTCCAGGGGCCTGGCGCTCTAGGATGGGCAGATGTGACTCCTCAGGCTGTAATATGGATTCCAAGAGGCTCCAGATATTTTTTTCAGGGCAGGGGAAATGACTTTAAAGGAAAACAAAAAAGAAACAATACTACATAGCACTTCCTGGCTGCAAAGACAGTCGAATATAAGTCTAGGAAGCACATGCCTAACATCCCTGCCTTCTGTGGCTGCTCATTGACAAGACCATGGCCACTGGACTTAAGGCCTGGTTAGCTGAGACTTACTGATTCCATCTATCCACAGGTACCACACCCCAACCTCTCTATCTGCGCTCTTTCAGAAAGGTGGCTTTTCTGCCCTTGCAAGGTAATTCCTGTCTCTTAGGTTCCTCTGACACAGGCACCCCTGACCTTCCTCAGGCGCAAACATTGACAAAGTGACAAGTTTCAGCTCGTTTGTCCCCTGTCCACAAAAATACCTAAATAAATAAGTTACTAACAGTCAGAGACACAAGGGGCCAGAAGAGGTAGGGGTTTGTTTCCAGTGCCAGCCCCAGAAATGTGACCCATTGTGCTTTTTACCAAGTTCCTCCTCTAGCTCACCAGGGACCTGGGGGTGGGCCTGCCAGCGGCCACTCCCTGTGCTCCCCTTCCAGGCTGATGCTTCCCTGCCTGCCCACACCGGGGTACTCCACGTCTCTACACTTTGTGCATGCTCCTCTCTCCACAAAGAAGGCCAATTCTCCTCCTTCTCTGGATAACTTCGACTAATTCACCAGACTCAGCAAAGGCTCTGCCTCCCTGCAGGAGGCCATCCCTGATCCTCGCCACTCCTGCCCCATCTATGCCAGGCATGTGCCTCCAGGGAGCCACAGCACCCTCTAAAGAGAGCAACACCAAATCAGTGATAACCGATCGTTTCCTTCAACCAGAGTTAAATGTCTGCAGAATGCCCACCAGGCATGGTATTACAGCAGAGATCCCCACTGGACCAACAACTCCCACGGGGTCCCCAGCACCGACACATCCGAGGTACCACAACCGGTGACTGCTGAGCTGAACTAAGGATGCAATGGGATGAAAGCCAATGGGGAAATGTGCCTCAAATACTTATTAACCCCTGGTACAGGAGGCCTGGCTGCTGGGATTATTCCTAGATCCTCTGTGACTTCTCTGACCATGTCACACACTAACCTTCCCAGTGAACCTTCTGCTCTGAGCAGGCCTGGCCTTCTGCACTCCTGCAAATGCCAGTGGCTTTTCTATCTCTGAGCTACTGGGTCTGCTGCTCCCCCAGGCTGAAATGCCTTCCCTATGCCATTCTTTTCTTTGTCCATCCAAATCCCCAGTTATTAAAAAAAGGAGAAAAATTTAAAAGGGGTTACCTGTTCTTAAAAACAAACAAACAACAACATCAAAAACAAAAACAGTCCCACATCCTCCCTGAAGCTTTCCTAAAAACTAAGGCTCACACTGTTCTCTCCCAACTGAACTGCAAAATAAAGTATTAACATACACAATATCATCTTATTTTAGGCGTCAATTGTCTTAATATAGTACAGTAGAAAGAACGCTAGCGGCCAGGCATGGTGGCTCACACCTGTAATCCCAGCACTTTGGGAGGCCGAGGCGGGCAGATCACCTGAGGTCATGAGTTCAAGATCAGCACGGCCAACATGGTGAAACCCTGTCTCTACTAAAAATACCAAAAATTAGCCAGGCGTGATGGTGGGTGCCTGTAATCCCAGCTACTCGGGAGGCTGAGACAGGAGAAGGCGGAGGTTGTAGTGAGCCGAGATCACGCCATTGCACTCCAGCCTGGGCAACTCCGTCTCAAAAAAAAAAAGAAAGAGCACTAGGCTTCAGCCCAGAAAATCTGCTTTCTATTCCTAGTTCCCCACGAAATGATCCTGGGCAGGCTGTTTCTCTGAGCCTTGGTGTGTCCTCTGCGGAAAGGGTAAATTATTGCCCTGCTCACCTCACAGAGCTTATTTTCAGACTCCAGTGAGACAAAGTTGTTGAAGTCTTCATAGCATAGAGAGCTTGTTTTGAGACTCCAATGAGACAAGATGTGAAAGAACTCATACATTTGAAAGTCTTTTGCAAATGTAATGAAGTGATATTATGACCTAATAATATTCTCGTGGTAAGTCTTTGAAGGCAGGAACCATGCCTCAATTCTCATTTATTGCCCCACACCTCCCACAAATCCCTCCCCACCTAACAGAGGCTTATGCATGGACTTTACATTCAACACCCATTCTACCTTCAACACCCATGGACTTTAGAACTTGAATATGTCTGTTAATGTTATGATCTGGAATATCTCCATTACAAGCTTCTTTCCACTGGGCTTAAATAAAACACTTTCGTCTTTTTTCCCCCAGAAAAAAGATCCAGTAGTCTTTTATGTAATGGCTGTCTACTGTGAACCCCTTCGGGATATTAAAGTCATGACCCTCAACATGGCTGGAACATCTTGTATCTGGCCCCAACTCTATGAGGGCCAGCACATCCCTGATCCTTCTCTCCATTTTTGGCCTCCCATTTAATTCCTTTCCAAGGTCTTTATACACAAGTCCGTATGAGGCCTCTAAATACATCCTAAATTCTATAAGACCTCTGCAAATAAGATCTTACTCTCTGAAAACACCTGTATAATCATTCTCCTATGTAAGGAGGGAGCCTCTATATTTTTAGTTTTGTTCCCATACAGCAAACACTATTAATACCATCGTACTTTCTCCAGAGATGATATGGATTAGACCAAATGGAAAGTTACCATGGCTACCGCAGTGTTATTTTTGGTATGAGAAATTCATGCCAAGAGAAGCAGTATACATGGTCAAGAATTGGAGCTTTATTTCCTCTTTGCTATCAGGCAATCAATCCCAATTTAATTTTGAAACTCTAATTGCAACGGAAACTAATTATGAGCAGCAAGATCTGGAACCCCTAATTAAAGTGGGAGTCAATAAAGCGACTCGGCATTATCAACTGGGGCACCACTGGCAGGATGGGGGATTAAGTACAAGCAGATTTCTTTCCCAAGTAACTAGCTAAGCAAAACAAAACAGGGAGACTCATCTTGAGGGTGCAGTTGGTAAACCCTAAGTTGGGACCGAGGGCTACAGTTTCCAGTGAGTGAGCAGCTCAGGCCTTCTCTCTGTGCTATGAAGACTTCGACAAACTGGGAATAGAGTAGAAGTCCAGGCGGAAAGAAGGGTGTTTCTACCAACAGTCAACCACCGAGAGTGGCCACGGTGGAGAGATAGAGAGTGGACAAGCTGAAGGACAGCTGGGCCCGACTACCCCATATATTAAGTGGCCTTTTCTATATATTATGTAGCCTTGGGGCTGTAACTTCAGACAAACAGGTACCCAAACAGAAACTCATCCCTCAGACCCAGATATTTATAGGCTGACTCCCTCATACACCCAATGCTGAGTTGCACTTCACTGAATTAACAGAAGTTGGCTTGTGGAAGGACTTCTATTAGAGCGAAACCCACTGCCAATCCCCGAAGTGCACCATACCCTTTGGGACCTCCCAGTCTATCTTGGAAGCTTTAAAATACTGTTAATGGCATGACTTCATCTGCCCCACACTTGAACGATCCATATTTAGGCCAGAAACCACATGGATCTCGCATCACTTCATTGGGCTCCAGGACAGAAAGGGGCTCAAATCAGGAAGGGAATGCTTCTAACCAATGATTAATTACTCATCCTCTGTCAAATTTCTTGACAAAGGGACAAAAATGAACACTCCTACCAGGGAGCAAAATCAGTGGAAGCTCACCCTTTTCCCACTCTGTATATTTTTAAACAGAAAGGTTTTCTCCCACTAACAGGTAGTTTTCCTGATTTTTTTAAAAGCGTATTGAGAAGAAAGAAGCAGAACATCATAACCCTGCTGCAGCCTTTTCAAAGGTAATGAATGAGCCAGTCCCACAGGAGAGGGAGCTCTGCTTCAGGGTGGGAAGGATTCCTTGAGAGCTTTCAGAGTCCAATTTCCCAGGAATAAACGAGGTCCGCAGTCAGGCTGGGGCCGACAGGCTTTTTCCAAGGCAGACAAACCCCAAGATCCACGAAAGCCTATATTAATCTTAATTCCTAGTGCGTCACAGGCAGGCAAATAGAACACAGGCCTCATCCTGAATTAGCCAAAGGAGGTTCTCTGAATATTTTCATCAAAATAGTGTATTGACATATTATACAAAGCTCTTGGCACCGGTGTCTTATAACAAATGTTAAAATGTGAGCAGTAAAGACGACAACAGTTCTGAACCCTGAGATGTTTTGAAACCTGGCTGCAATGTGAAAGGAAATATTGTGTGGCTTCTGTACATTATGTACATTATTGATAAGTAATGGACCAGCAGGATAAACAGAGAAAAGGGCTCAGCTACCTTGTGTTCGTTAGAAATGAAGGAAGAGAGACAAAGAGAGAAAGAAGAAAAATAGCTCTGTCCTATTGAGCTACTTTAGTATAAAATTTCAGCCTACAGAGAACTGAAAGTGTCCTGAAAAACAGCTTCAGCCCAAAACAGACAAGGAGCCCTGTTCTGTGCCACTGGGTTCTGCTTCCAGGGGAGGTACACCACTAGGGGCTCTTGAAGACCCATCAGTCAAAGAAAGCACCTCTGTTTTTACAATCAGCAAGCTGCAAACTTTTATCTATTGCCCTTTAGGAAACTCATGCTTTCAGGGTCCCCCAAAAGATTGATAGATGTACTTTATTTCCAAACCAAACCTACCTTGACTCCAATGAAAGACTTGCGGTGATAGAAGCAGCACAGAGCTGCTGAGAGGGCGTGGAAAGCACTGCATTCCTTAGGCATCTTTCGGTCTTCAGTCCCGGGGACCACACACTTTCTTTAGGGTTAAAAGAAAGGGGGCTTCGGACGTTAAAGCCCTAGCCCACCACAGCAGCTGTGCTGTTTCTGCCCAGAAGTCAGGGAAGTCGGCAGCCGGGGGAGTGAGTCGGCAGCCGGGGGAGTGAGTCGGCTCCTTCTCCCAGGCTAGTCTGGGACTTTTCCCCTCTGCTGAAGCCAATACGATCCACTCGCTCAATTCTCGCAGGCTGGTGTCCAGCCTGCCATGCACACAGTGCCAGAAATTCTCATGTGACCAGACTTGCTTTCTGATGAAATTCTAACCCCTCTTAGAAGAGGCCTTGGGCTTTAGCTGTCCCCTCAATTTAGAGACCAAGCAGAAATCATTAGCAGCCCCTCTCCCCCAACCCAGACTTTCCTTCTGGGGCTGAACTGTACCATGCAACCTGCTCCTAGTGGTTCTGTTTGCTTGTCACTCCAGCACCCAGAGGTTTAAGGAAGCAGGGTAAGTTGTACATTCACACCACCTTGTTATGAACAGAGGCTCCTTTGAGGAAAGGAGGTGGCCTAAAAGTGACTTTCCCTAGGAGCAATACTAGATGTACTAAGTAACCCAGGCAGGATCCCTGTCCTCACTCTCCCAAGCCCACCTCCAGAGCTGTTTATTTTTAATTAAGATGCTCCTGGCAGCCAGTTTGCAGCTGATAACGTTGGCACAGCCATCACTACTGGCAAAGCAATATTGCCTTTTGGTGTTTAATTAGCAAGTCTGTCAGCAAACACCCTGAGCGCCCTATGCCCTCCCACCTGGCTGTGCAACCTGTTGGGAGGATGGGGACTGTGTACCCACTTCTGACTCAACTGTTTGTCCTATACCTTCCTTTAAATCCTTCACTTTAATTACTCATCGCCACTCTGATTACCCACTTTGCGTAACCTAGATCCTGCACACAAACCTCGCATCCAACGCAGCCAAGCAAGGCCCTCCTGGATTCCCTGCGACCTGAGGCCTCTACCCCTACCAAGAGCCACATAACCTTTAGGGAAAACTAACTGCTTTTCCCTTCATTCCAGTTAATAGCGGATGCTCAACGAGTTCTTTTTTTTTTTTTTTTTTTTAATCAAATCCAGATTTCTGCCTGTAGCTCTTCCTCTCCTATCCTACCGCTCCAAATATTAACTTTTTGTGGTTTCGGCCTCAAATATGGAATGTGTCCCGAAGCTTTCTAAAACTTCACACAGGCAGAAACTTGTAATGAGGAAGAAACAAGATCTATTCAGTCCAGAAAGGAACAATACCAGATGAGGCGTGAGGGAGGTATGAGAAATATCCAACGGGATTAGCGTCAAATCCTCAGGAGACCTTGGCCTTTGGACTAGGTCAGGTCTGCCCACAAAAATAAGAAATTGTTCTGGGCCCAGTGAGCAGGTATGGAGAGCCACAGTCTCACACCCACGCAAGGGCAAGGGCCCGGCCTCATCAACGTGTCAACATGCGGATGGAGCTGCTAAGTGAGGCGCTATTGCCACAGCGAGTGTGGGTGATGACTTCCTTTCTGCTTTCCTCCCTCACTCATTCTCCTCTCTGACTCTGGAGGTCTGGTCTGCAGTCTTGATGGCTCCCAGGCCACAGAAAGTCCACCAGAGAACCTAGAAGGAAGCACCAAGGTGGCAGAACTCAGAAGGGTTTTCTGAGCTGGAAGAGCCCTTGAAGACTGTCTGGTCAGTGGGTCCCCACTGTCCTCGAAGGTCCAGTACCGCACCTGCGAGGAAGCGTTTTCTGGCTTGCCCTCATTTCCGTTAGATGGAGTTCAAAGGGTAAGTCCGTGTGAGCAACCAGGCCCAGGCCCCAGCAGTTCTGTGAGCATGACTCATCAATCAGGCCATTAGCCACCACAGAATGGGCCATTTTCACCTGGTATTCTCCTTGGAGAGCAAATAACAATTCCTTCAAGCTAAAAACCTCCCCAAGAGGCTAGACAGGCACCATCCCAGGCCTGAGAAAAGGGAGGGGGGCAGTGACTGAAATCCTGCACAGAAATTCGTGAGATTAGTCAGCCAAGAGACTCCGAAGCCCAGACACCCTTCCCCCAGAAATCGTGAATGAAATGCATTCCTGAAAGTAATATGCAAATAACTCAGACATGTAAATCACATAGAATTACGAATAAAGTGCTCCACAGCCAGGGTAAAAACAAAACCAAAGACACTTAGGTCACTGTGGTATCACAGCTCTTGTTACCTGAGGATTTCTCTGTTTATTCTAAGAATATCTCCAAAATACCCAAAGAATTTGTTCCACCGGGATTAAATAATGACTAATCTTATTAGGTAACTGTTTCCTAAGCATCTTTTATTTTTATTTCACACCAAAAATAATTTCTGAAGCAGCACTCAAAAGTTTTAATCAATTTTCTCCTGAAACGGTCAAGGAGAGAGACTAAAATAACGTGTTGTTTTTGTAACTAAAGATGATAATTGCATACATTCTCAAAGTGCCCTTCACTGACTTGTTAAGCTTTTAAACGTTGCCTATTTACGCTGATCAATTCCTCCCATTCTCCCCACAATGATTATTCTAGTTACAAAGAAATAGAGGACCAGACCTGTGTACCACTCAGCAGAGAACAAAGGGCTAGGGACTCCAACCTCAGACTGCAGAATCTGGTATCTGATCACATAGAAACACAAATAGATTTTTTAATGTCTTATAATTAAACCCGTTACTCACACAGCCCCGTGAAAGGGCTGTGACCTGGGGCAGTGGGCCACTTTCTGATGATCTGGTGTGTGGGATTTGGGACTCATCAAATTTGGATGCAGGGCTTTCTAAACACCATGCCCCTTTCAGGATAGGGGAGGGCATTTCTAAGGAACTCCCAGGGACTGAGGAAGGGAGGGGCCCAGTCAGGCAGCTCTGAGCTCTGGAAAAGGTCCTACAGGGTGAACTCCACCGCCCTTCTCTGGCTGCCTGGAAGGCTCACTCCTTTGCACCGAGGGAAACACTTGTGATTAAAGCCATGGCTGGGAAGCCAGGTGGGTCCTTGAAGGAAACCTCTATTACCTCAGGCCAAATGTTGCCCACCCTCTAATTCAAAAAGAGGGTTAAGGCAGGCAGGAGGAAGACCCCTGCATAAGCACTGCCCTCAATGCCAGTTTTTCCTTGGGCAGCCCTAATACTAACCTGCCCTATTTAGTAACCATGGAAACAGGAGCTGCCTGCCAGCCATATTCAGCAGACACATGCTTCCTGTTGGCAGCAGCCCCTCAGCTGAGAAGGGCCAAGAGAGTGAGTGCAGAGTCCTTTTCCCAAAGCACCACGGTCCCTGCTAGAAGATCAGGCTCCCAGTGAGGTAGGCCCTCTCTCCAACAGGGCATGGAGGGAGATGGCAGGAGAAAGATATGCCTGCTAGGTACCTGCTTTTCACTGTTTCAGCACATCTGGAACATAATACTGCCCACAGCCCCAAACCCTCCCCAAAGCAGCCCGGAATCAGGGCATCAAGCCTTACACTGAGGCACTCTTGGGCTTTGTCAAGCGGCCCCATGGACAGTGACTCTGCCCATGGCTAGAGGACAGTGACTCACCCCAGGCTTCAAGGCCTGGCTCGTTCCTGCCCAAAGGGACATCGGTCAGGGGTGAACACCAGTAATCGTGATCAGAACAGCTCAAAACATCTTGTGGCAACTACTAAGACCCTTTATCCTACTCCCTCTCCCCTAAAGATCAATGCTTTCTGGCTTTTTGCTTCCCCTAAACCCGGGTGATCTGGCTCTTGCTGAACAAAGACAGCTTTAATGAGCCAGGGCATGAGGCTGATGGAACCAGCTCCATCTTTCCTGGTGCCCTGGGAAGTAGGCAATGATTAGCCTGGACCTTGCCCCACTCAGCACCAGCCTGGCGTCACGGTGAGGACAGCCTCTGCAGACTCGGCTCTGTGGAGAGCAGTGTGGCAGGTGCCTGGGAAGCCCTAGGCAGATAAAGGGGCAAGTTGATCCGCAGCCTTGCTTCTCAAGACTTCCCCAGCACCCACCCTATCTCTGCCTGATTCTGAACAAATAAGCCAGCAGCTCACACACCTTCCCACAAAGAGCCAGAGGGCCTGAGGGAGGAGAGCTGGGAAACCAGGGAGGACAGGAGGAAAGGACTTTGTGCAAAAGGTCAGCTCCTCTTCCAGCCAGGCTCAGTAGCTACAGAAGCTGCCAAAGACAGTTCTACACATTTCCCTATATGCAAGTCTGATTGATTTCTTGCTCCGAAAGCGAATGCAAACAAGACTTAGTGGGAGGAGGGCAGGCAACAATGCCTGCGCCCTCTGGCCTCCTTTGTGTGTTGCTGTGGACAAGACGTTCGCCTGCCCTGGTGAACACAGACAGTACATTTAGGAATGCGTGCTGTACATATCCTGGTCTAACAGTTTCCCCAGATTCCTCAAGGGGATGAAAGAGTATGGCTGTTAAATGGTCTCTATCCGGAAGCAGTATTGATCTGCCTAGCACACAAACAAAGAGACTAAAGTACAGTCTTCACAGCAGATTTCTCTCTGCTGGGCCTTCTGTCTTCCCTTACCAATTTCTGTTTCTCTAACTAGCTATTAAAATTGTATAACTGAGTAATGCGAAGCAAAATTAGGCACTGTGCCCTGTTTTGCTTTCTTACGCTATCACACACAATTCTGCCCCATTCACCTCTCTACCACTACCACCTAGTTCCTGGTGTCACCCCAGAAATCTTATATTATACAAGCTCAATTTTCTGTTTTTAGTGTTCAGGCAAAAAGAAAGAAAAGAAAAAGAAAGAACACATACAGGACATAATCCCAAGCTCTCAAATGGCAGACTCACTATCTGATGATCTTGGCCTTCTCTGAGATTCTATGAAAGTCATGGGCCCTCCTTCTAGAGCAAAAGACACATACTTGCAATGCTTTACAATTAGAACTTGTCCAATCCGCTTCACTATGTTGTTCCATTTTGTTCTGTTTTAGAAATTTAGCAGCCTGAAGCCGTGGTTTTGTTTTTTTTTTTTTAATTTTTATTTGAGACGGAATCTCACTCTGTTGCCAGGCGGGAGTGCAGTGGTGCGATCTTGGCTCACTGCAACCTCTGCCTCCCAGGTTCGAGCAATTCTCCTGCCTCAGCCTCCCGAGTAGCTGGGACTACAGGCACATGCCACCACGCCAATTTTTTTTTTTTTTTTTTTGTATTTTAGTAGACACGTGGTTTCACCATTTTGGCCAGGATGGTCTCGATCTCCTGACCTCGTGATCTGCCCACCTCGGCCTCCCAAAGTGCTGGGATTACAGGCGTGAGCCACTGCGCCCGGCCAAAGCCATGGTTTTTAGTTTCTGTCTCTAGTGATAAGTGGAAAAGAGGGATGAGGAAGGGGCTTTACTGGCCCAACCAGAAACAGAAACTAAGAACCCATTCTCCCTCTTGGACACCTCTGCTTCAGGGGATTCTTGTATCCACTAGAAGCCCATCCATATACCCCTTGGAGTCTTATCCATCCAAGATGATTCACCACCTACTTCCCAAGATTCCTTTTCTTCTACACTTACTATGCAAGCAATTACACCTGGAGCAATCACTTACTTCTCCCGCCATCTCAGCTCCTGGGTTTTCTTTGCTGTACACTTTTCTCTTTCCCTTTCCTTCCACTGTTGGTAGGCATGAGCTATGTAAGCAACTAATAGGCAACGACCACAAAGCCCTTCAGAGGTCCCTCCCATGCAGAGTGCTGCAGAAATGGGCAGACGGGCATCTGCAAGACCCTCTGGAGGCCTTACCAGCCAGGAACAGCTGCCTCTCTCCCATCTCCACTGCACCAGTTCTCTGTCTCACAAGCACCTCTGCAAAATGGCATCTTCCAAAACTGAGCTGTGAGACAGACACCTGCTTGTCTTCAAAATGGCTCTGTAACACACCCTGGAGGTAGGAGGCTAGAGAGCGAGCCAGGATGGGTTCTGGTCTTCACCACTAGCTAGCTGGGTGACCTTGGGAAATTAATTAACTTCTCTGAGCCTTAGTTTCCTCCCCAGACTTACCAAGTTATTGTAAGCATCAAGTGAGATATCACATGGAGGGCCTGGCACCCAACACATAGTAGGCACTCTACAAACATGAGCTTCCTTGCCCCTTCGAAGGAAGGGACAACAAACCCCATCTTCCCCACTGTACTCGCAGGGCACACGCCCACCCACACGCTGGGCTACAGGAACCACGCCTGTAGCCACGAGAAGAGACTGGACACCCACCCATGCCATGAACCACTGACCACTGGCTGGCTCCCAGCTGGTATACTTAGGAGCTGGTATAATAAGGAGACTTCTAAAAGCTTTTAGCCTTAAAATATAAGTTACTCATTAAATTCTAAAACTGCTTATTAAAATACCACATATGGTTTGAATCACACTTGCCCAGATGTCTCAGGATTGTCTACTTCAGAGTCTCTGTCATGTTAGGAGTCGTTTAACAGGCAGCAGGTGTATCCACAGCATCTGCTCACATGATCCTAACCCAGGGGACTCCTGGGTTCATCCACAACTACCAGCTCTCCATGTACCACCCTTGTCTGAGCCAATCTGACTGGGGATCCTGTGGGCCCCCTCTGCCTATGGGGCCTGGGTGGTACCCCTCCTTTCCCATTGCCTTGGGACCAAGCTAGTTGCAGAATTGGACTTCAGCCTCAGTCCTGATTGGATGCCCTACAGGATCCTCACTCCTCCAGCCCCACCTCCCCCTGCCCTGGCCCTGCAATTCAGCCCTGGGAACAGATCTTCCACATGTGTTTAGCATCCCCAGAGAACCACCTCTCACATGCCGACTCCTTCATACTTCCCCGCCCTGTATTACTGGGTTGTCTGATACCAACCAATTCTAGAACTACAACCGTGTCTGGTATAGCTCCTCAGATGTTGTGACCCCTCTGCCCTCTCTAGACTTTCTCTCTGTGTCCTCCCAGATACTGCCTTCTGCCTAGATCTCCTTCTCTCAAGTCCCTAATGGCAGGAATCTGCCAGAGTTACAATGCATTCTTCTAAAGCCACCCATCCCTATCTCCACCTAGAAAGGCTGCCAAGTGGCTGAGTGGAAGAACCTGCCTGCAAGGGATCACCCGCCTAGGAAGGCAGGAACCCAGGGGTGGAGGGCGGGGTCAGTACCAGGTGAGAAGTGGAGTCAGGAGTAACCCCACCCATTCCAGCCTGGAGAGAAAATGGTCTTATCAATCGCTTTTCTGTTGTCAAGCAAATTCTAGCCATGCAAACAAAATATTTCAGTGGGAAAATATCTCTTTTTCATGGTCATAAGCTGATCATGGGCATTACCATCTGAGTGACGTACTGGATAATTCTGCATCCTGCCAAAGTAGCTGTGAGAATCAGTCCAGATGAGGAGTTCTGAACCTAGGGGTGGACTGGGGCTTCCATGGGCCACTAGAAACTGTATACAAATTGTTGTGTTCATTGAGGAGAGGGGTTATGACTTTTACCCAATTTCAAAGAGTCACGTGACCAAAAAATTCCTTCTGATCCAGAAAGACTTTCAGTGGCATGTGGGAAGGGAGGTGAGAATACCCTGGTGGTCACAGAAGTGAGTACGGACCGATAAAGCACCCTGGCTGGCCACCTTGCACACACCTGGGTTGTAGCAGGGATGTGGCTGGTAAGAGGAGGGGATAGACAGCCTTGAGGCAAGTAGTATTGCAGTTCCTTATGGCCGCTGGAGCAGCTTTAACCAGCACGGGAACTCCTTCACTCAGTGGGTGAGTGTTTTTGTTTTTTTTTGAGATGGAGTCTCACTCTGTCGCCCAGGCTGGAGGGCAGTGGCGCAATCTCAGCTCACTGCAACCTCCGCCTCCCGGGTTCAAGTGATTCTCCTGCCTCAGCCTCCCAAGTAGCTGGGACTACAGGCACCCGCCACCATGCGTGGCTAATTTTTGTATTTTTAGTAGAGATGGGCTAATTTTTGTATTTTTAGTAGAGACACAGTTTCATCATATTGGCCAGGCTGGCCTTGAATTCCTGACCTTGTGATCCACCCTCCTAGGCCTCCCAAAGTGCTGGGATTACAGGCGTGAACCACCATGCCAGGCCAGGAGCCAGCACTTCTACAGAGAACTTTTACCATGGTGTCCTATTTCATAGTCACACTAGGAGAGGAGTATTATTATCTCCATTTCACATGTGGGATCAAACAGCTCTTAAAGTTAATGATTAAAACAACAATGAATCAGAATGGCTGGCTCTATCTGGTGTGATGAGGGAAGCACGGAGAACACCTGGTCACCAGAAGTGCTTTATCTTATGCAAATCTGAAAGGCAGACCTCCCTCCAACAGAGGGACAGATACTCTTGGCAACACAGGCAGCAGATCTCATCTGCAATAGTCCATCAGAGGTCCTATTCCACTCACAGCTGAAAGGAAAGGGCAGGGCTGGGAGAGATGGATGCTGACATCAGAATCTGAGAAGAACCAGGAGGCAACAAAGGCTTGCTGCACAAGAAGGGCTAAGGGACCGCCTTTGTCACATGGAAACACAAACAGTACCCCTTCCTCTACAGGAAGAGGCCAATTCAGAGGGTTCTGTGCATGGAAGGACCTCATTGACTGCCGGCCAGTTTCTTCACTTCCTAACGTAGTCAACTGCCAAGCATAATGCTGTCTGCAGGAGTGACATCCAGAAGATCAATATTTGCCCTTCCTGGTGCCAAGGTGGGGACAATAAATTCCTTTGCCAGTGGCTCAAAGATTTGGGTACGCCTTGCAGTGTATATCCAAATGGGTGGAAGGGCTGGGTGGAGGAAGGGAGAATTACTAGGGAGAGCAGCAGAAACCCATCTGGGTAACTATCCAGGAACACCAGGACTCCCGGTTGGGTCACTTGTGATAAGATGTGGGAATCCGTCCAAGGACAAGCTATAGATGGGCTGGGGATCCACAGCCCCTCTGGACATCCCCACCCCCTGCCCATAACTTCTCTGTAACAGCAGCAAATCTGGCAAACTTGGAGGCAATGGGTATCCAGTACATAAACCAGGAGGGAGATAAACTAGGGAAAGATGGGAATAGGACTCGAAAAGATTTTTTTTTTTTTTCGCAAAACTTAGCATTCATGTCTCAACATTTTATATATGTATCCTGAATAGAGATAATAGAAATATAGCAGAATATACTTCTGATCCTAAAAATGTAAGGGGGGGGGGAATGGTATAGATAGCAGGTGGTGGCTATTATATTTAAAAGCTTTACTGAGTAGCATGTGTATTCATCCTTTTAATGGATGTGTGAGCCAATCAGAATACTGAACACTGAATGGTCCAAGAGTAAGCAGGTGAATGACATGAGACCAAACAGAGTCCTTCCCTGAGACTTTTCAAACTAGGGCTGAGAGAGACATCCCCTTTTCCCCTTGGACCACAAGCTTTAAGAATATAAGCCTAGAGCAGCCCACAGCCAGGCCCTCACTGCATAAAGAAGCTGATGGAAGAGAATGTGGTCAAAGTGCTTAGAGAGGCAGATGCAAGAGACTAAGGTCCTAAAAATGTTTTCCTTCCCAGAAGTAGTCATCAACCCAGGCCACTCCACCCCTGCCCTTCCCAGAGGTAAGTTTCCTAGCTCACACCATCAATTTGGGTTTACAGGCTCACCTTATCAGTGTAAGATTAAAACCTGAGATGGAGATGTAACATACCGTGTCTGGCTCTGTTGGAGATTATGTGTATAAAATGTGATCTCTGTATCTGAGAAACGCTACAAGGAGCCAACATGAACTGATGTTACATGAAAACATGCATATTATACACCCGTTAATAATAGGGTTGTACACTCATGTGTCAGCAATGAATGGAAATTAATGGTGTTTTGCAGTCTATTCCAGGGACTTCCGTGGAAATAATTGAGTTGCCTTGAGTTTTCAAGGATAACGATACACGAATTTGCCTCTAGGAAGAGGGAGAGGGATTCATGTTGTTGGAATGTACTGTGCTACTGGTGTAGGGGTGAGTTCTGCTCCCACACCCAGCACCTCCCAGCCAGGGGAAAGCACAAACCAACTGCATTCTCAGCCCTGCTTATGTGGCATCAGCACCATCCTCAGCTCCTGGAGGATGTTTCCAAAAGGCTATTCTGCTACGTGGAAGGCCACAGGACCCAATTTAGAGGTACTGGCTGAGACATTCCCTTACTGAGGCCAGGTGAGCTTTTCCCGGTACAGTCACCTGCGAGGGCAACCCTCATGACTTCTTTCCAGGTCAAAGGACAGGACGTTTACATCATCTCCAAATCACATTCAAATCTTCCCAAATGTGCTCCTTAGACAGTCCTTAGGTGGACATGGCCTGGAAGTTTGGGAGCCCCTGCTCTCAGTCTGTGTGGGTCCGTAGGGGTTTCCTTCTCCCCTTGCTATTATTCTACCTACCCCAGTAAGAAGCCCTAGCTCCAACCCTGTCCTCCAGGGTTCAGCTACTGAAGCACTCATTAAAATGACTGGTGCCCTTGTCTGTTGGCCTCATGACCCATGTCTTATTGTCATCATTGGAATGCCTGAACATGATAGGGGCCCACTGAACATTTGGAGATAGCTCAGGGATTCTCAACCTGGGGTCCACAAACACCTGGAACTAAGATGTGCAGTAAGTGTGCATGCATATTTCTAGAGACGTGGCTCTTGTTCATGGTATTTGCAAGAAGGTAGGGGCCCTTCCCTGTCTCTCCAAAAATAGTTCAGAACTGCAGAGGTGTGAGGGATGACAGGCCACACAGAAGTCATGCTCCTCACCGTGTGAGCCAGCCTTGCCAGCCTCTGGCTGAATTACGGCTGCTTCCCACTTTGGCCCTAAGAGTCACTTTACGGCCAGGTGCGGTGGCTCATGCCTGTAATCCCAGCACTTTGGGAGGCCGAGGAGGGCGGATCACGAGGTCAGGAGATCAAGACCATCCTCACTAACATGGTGAAACCCCGTCTCTACTAAAAATACAAAAAAATTAGCCAGGCATGGTGGCGGGCGCCTGTAGTCCCAGCTACTCGGGAGGCTGAGGCAGAAGAATGGTGTGAACCCGGGAGGCGGAGCTTGTAATGAGCCAAGATTGCACCACTGCACTCCAGCCTGGGTGACAGAGCAAGACTCCATCTCAAAAATAAAAGAGTCATTTTACTCTCTCAAACTTTGAACTAGCTGGGATTCCAAACTGGGAGAGGCTTCCAGAATGCAGTAATTCCCAACTCACACTACCTGTACTCTGTTCAAGTAATCCTGAAACCAGGAGGTAAGGGGACTTGACTCTATTCTGTCAAGGCTTTCATGTAGAGACCATGAGGAGACAGACAGGAGGGCACTGAACCAGGATGGATTCAGCTGGACCACACAGACCCCTTCAAAATACACCCACCTGGGCCTGGTAAAAATAAGAATCCGGCTGAAGACTGGTGGTCACAGGAAACAGTCCATCAGTTTCCTTGTTTCTTCTGTACAAAAAGCTCTTTTGAGAGTGTGAATGGGGGCTTTATATAGTAAGTTCTCATCCACAGGCTAATAAATATGTGAAATGGCTTCTCAGACCAGGTTCCTGCAGCCTGGACACTGAGGTCATTCAAGAAACAATTAGATGCCATCTGGAGAGGGCTGGGACTCAAAAGGAAATTGCCTTGAAGGGCCAAACAGCATGTTCTCATTCCCAGGGTCTGACACATCCTTATCTTCATTCACATAAAGGACGGATGGAGCTCAGCCAGCAAATCCACACTGGGAGCATAGAAGGAGCCAAGGCTGCAGCAATTAATAAAAGCTTAAGGATCAGGAGAATGCGCACTTCCAGCCTGCCCAAGTAAATGGATCCCTGCAACAAATTTCTCCCTCGACTACACTTGCATACTCAGGCAGAGCACCTTGCCATAACCCAGCCTTGGCCTCCTCAAGCTTGGGGTTTTCAGAGTTTTAATATAAAGCAATGACAGGAGAGTTACAATTGCTTCTGGCCTAGCACTTTATAGTATATGATGAGCAACCAGATCTTTACAGTATATCATGACTTGGTTATGTTACATAGAGTTAGCATTTCCAGAGGTGTCACAATCCACTCCACTGCAAGGAACAGGCCCACAATTGAGAACCCTTACTTCAAGGATTGACTCTCAATTTTTTCCTTACTTTTAAATGAAAATTTAATGTCTTTCCTACATTAAAAACAAGTCTCTTTAAATGTAAATGCAACTGTTGGGCAAGCTGAGCTTAAAAGTAAACTTTGCTAGAGAAATAAATATGGATTTAGATAAACAAGAGGGGATTATTTGTGTTTTAAGTGTTTTTGCAGCTTTTAGTCTCTTAAGTAGCAAAAGACCCTCTGGTACAATGGTGCTCAAAGTGTGTTCCACAGGCTGATCTGCAGGCTGGGGGGTCTTCTGGGGGTCTGAGAGGTCAAAACTTATTTTCATAATAATACAGAGACATTTTTTGCCGGTTTCACTGGGTTGACATTTATACTGGTGGTGCAAAAGCTATGATGGGTGAATTCCTGGTGCCTCAGCACAAAGCAAGGCAGAGGCACCAAACTCTACCAGGGGCCATTGCACTCTTGACTCCCACTGGCTCAAAGAATTGAAGAAAAATAGCCAGTTGCACCTAGAAGTCTTTGATGAAGCAGAGAGAATTACTCACTTTATTAAATATGGGCCCTCGAGTACATGTCTCTTTAGTATTCTATACAATGCAACATGACATGCACAGACAACAATTCTGCTGCGTTTCCAAGCACAGAGTTTGTGTGAAGGAAAAGCAACTGTGCAATTGAATCGTGGGCTCAACTAGCTGCTTTTTCGTAGAGCACAATTTTTACTTCAAAGAATGTCTGACAAACTTGGTTATTCAGACTCGGGTATTTATTTGGCAGCCATTTTCTGAAAAACGAACAAAGTGAGCCTGTTACTTCAAGGAAAACAACAGACAGTGTTTGTTGCCAATGATAAAATTCCAGGTTTCAAGTGAAAATTAGAATTTTGGAAAACTTGTATTCACCACATGAGTTTGACAGCTTTCCAATATTTTAATGATTTTTCTGATGAGATTGGTGGTCATATTAATGAATGTGAGTTCTGATATTACATACTGAAATATGTAACATCTATAAGATCTGCATAACTCGTAAACCAATATTTTTCAAATAGCCAATGCATGATGATATAAACTCATGCATGGGTAAAAGATCCATTCAAATTGCAAGAGAGATCCATTCAAATTGAATTTTAAGGAAATAAAACAAGTTCATTGACAGGATTTCAGAGTCCACATTGCAGTTAACCTTTAAGGAACTACAACTTGTTGAACTCTAGTATCAAAGACCAACAACTATAATGATCTGAAGAGGCTATTAAAATACTCCTCCCTTTCTGAACTGCATACCTGTGCAGGGCCACATTATTTGAGACTTCAACCAAAGTAACACAAAACAACAGAGTGAACACCGAAGCAAATATAAGAATCAAGTTGTGTTCTATCAGACACTAAAGAGATGTGCAAATATGTAAAACAATGTCATTCTTACCACAAATGTACATTCACTGGTATATAATGGGTTTATTCTTATTTTTAAATGAATTACATGAAATGCTCATCAAGTAAAAATAAGTTAAATAAACATTTTAAAATATTCCATTGTAATTTCTAACATGATGAGTATCAATAGCTAGATGTCACATAACAAAAACTTTTTAGGGTCCTCAATAATTTAAGAAGTCTTGAGACAAAAGAATTTAAGAACTTCTGCTCTAATATTTAAGTTACTTGCTTTACATAATTTTGATTGAGCCATACGTTTTCAGTATCTTACCTATGGAGTAGACTAAGGGATATAATTACAGGGGTGTTTTTATTTTTATAAGTAACTATCATAAAAACACTATTAGAAAAAAATTAGAAACTGAGAAAAATGTAAGAAACAACAAATAAAAAAAACTTTCAGTTGCCAAGAAGTTTTATTTTGACCCATTATGTGACGCTGAATCATTCTACTCCTAGATTTTTATCTTCTGAAAATTCTTACACTAACGCACACCAAGCCACCTCCACTGACAACAGCACCATCCTACCAGTGTCAAGCATGGCTCCTCTCTTCTCCCACCTCATGTCCAATCCATCAGGAAGTGCTGATGGCTCTGCCTTCACGTTACATTCCTAGAACCCCCTTATTTACCACCTCCCCTGCTCTCACAGGTCCAAACTACCATCATCTCTCATCTGGACAATCACAGTAGCCTCCTCACTGGTCTCCCTGCTTCTGCCCCTGTCCCCTGCAGTCTAGCAGCAACACAGAAGCCAAAGTGAACCTGAGATGCCTCCCATCTCATTCCAGAAAAAACTGAAGTCTTTACACTGACACACAATCCCTCGCACATCACCTTCTGCCACTCTAACACCAGCTGATTTCACCAGCTCCAGCCGCTTTCACCAGCTCCAGCCTCTGGCCTCCTCATTCCTCCATGGAAGAGTTGGACCCTGGCTTCAAAGCCTTGCCCTTCTTCTTCCCCTTAGACATCACAGTTGACTTGTATTTCCACTCAAAAGTCACCTTCTTGGTGAGGCCTTCCCTGGTCACCCTATCTAAAATTTAATGTCCCCTTACTCCAACTTTCATAGCTCCTTTCCCTGATGCATCTTTTCTGCTAAGCACTCATCGTCAGCTAACAGGATTGACTTGACTGTCTTTCTTATTGTCTTTCCAGTCCTCCACCCCCAGAGTAAAAGCTCCACAGGGGCAGGGATATTGTTTTGTTCACTGCTGTATCCTCAGCCCCTGGAACAGTGACCAGCACAGGGAAGAGACTCAACAAATACTTACTAAATGACTATGTACTAACCGCAAAATTGTTTCTAACAGAACATTAGCAAAACCCAAATGTAAGGAACTAGTTAACTATAACCGTATTTCATACAATGGAATACTGCGTACCCATTCGAAAGAAGGAGGGAAGAGGCCCATACGTTTAATATGGAATGATGTCCAATGAAAAAAGCAAGTTGCAAAGTTATATGTAGTTAGATAGTTTGGCAATAAATAAAATTCCTCCCAAACTCATTTCTTAACAACGTGATCTTCTTCTCGGAATCTCTTTTCCCATTCAAGCAACATGGAGCACCTACTGCTTCTCCCAAGGCTCCTCCCACTGGTCTCTCCTGCTCCAGTCAACCTGGGCACACCTGTCTCCCAGGCATGGAGTCTTCTGCCTTACCCAATACCAGCATCCTTCCTGCCAAGCCGAGATGTTTTTTCAGATACCAAATCACGATTCAAATACAAGTTGTTCCCAGGAAACTTCTTGGTTACCGGAGGTAACACTTTGGGCCAAATGCAAACCTCCTATCTCAAAATCTACATACAGTATCATAGCATTTTAGAGCTCTTCATTCAAGAACATTGACAATTAATTCTAATAATAAAATTCCTTGACAATTTAAATCGGCATTTTCATGTATTGTAAACACAGCTCTTCTTTCTGAAGTTGAATACAAGTCCTGACATGCTATTACATTTAATATTAAAAGCTCTTAGAATATTTAGAAACCGAATTGTAGCCAAATGCTGAACTGTTGTGACACTGATGAGCACTAGAGGGCAGAGCTTAACAGCAAATGATTCTAAAGCTAGCAATCCAGGCCTCTCGTTTTGGTGTTGAAGTTACTGACTCCCTATAGTTAACAAGAACTCCCAAAGAGTAGATAGGTCTAAGTCATAGAAGTTGCCAGAACTACACTTTTAAAAACAGTGTATATCTCTGCCCAAATATGTGAGTATTTAAGGTGACAACAGCAACCCGACAGTTTTTATCCTGTACCAGGTGGGCAAGAGAAGGTAGACTGAGGTTAGGTGTGGGAACCTCTTTGCTGTTTTGAAATAAAAACACTGAAGGATTTCTGGAAAAATTTTAGAGACATCAGCATTACCTGCTTTGCGAAATATAAAATTTTTAGAACAACCTCATTCCCCCTTCCCTAAATTTACGTGCCCAGTGTGTGTACATTTTAAAATAACTGAAGAGTACAATTGGATTTTTTGTAACTCAAAGGATAAATGGTGATGGATGCCCCATTTACCCTGATGTGATTATTACACATTGTATGCCTGTATCAAAATATCTCATATACACCTACTCTGTACTCACAAAAATTAAAAATTAAAATAAACGCCCTTGTGCATCTGGTGTGGGTGCTCACTCACTAAACAAAAGAAGGGTCTTTGTCCTCAGGACTCACATGCTAGTGAGAAGTCTTATTTTTAAAAGTAAACAAATAAGGCCGGGTGTGGTGGCTCAAACCTGTAATCTCAGCACTTTGGGAGGCCAAGGCAGGCGAATCACTTGAGCTCACAAGTTTGAGACCAGCCTGGCCAACATGATGGTGAAACCAGGTCTCTAAAAAAAAATAATAATACAAAAATCAGCCAGGTGTGATGGTGCATGCCTGTAGACCCAGCTACTCATGAGGCTGAAGCGGGAGTATGGCTTGAGCCTGGGAGGCAGAAATTACAGTGAGCTGAGATTGCGCCACTGCACTCCAGCCTGGGTGACAAAGCCAGACCTTGTTTCAAAAAATATAAAATAAACAAATAAAATTTGGGACAAATGAGGATAATATACAGAGTAATGAGAGAGTGACTTGGGGACTGCTTTTAGTACGGATGTCAGGGAAGGCTCTTCTGAGGCAGTGAAATGTGTCAAATGAACCAGCCATATAGCTGGTATTCACTTAGCACAGAGTGCTAAGTACATGTGGGGCACTGTGCTAAGAACTAAGAACTTCACATGTATTCACTGTTTAATCCCCGATCTTCCCATTTACTGTTAAGGAAACTGAGCTCCAGAGAACTTCAGTAACTTGCCCAAGGTCATACAACCAAGAAATGGCTAAAACAGGGCTCTGGATTTGTATTAGTTTCCAGGACTGCCATGACCAATTACCACAAACTTGGCTACTTTAAAATAGAAATGTTTCTATTGTCTCACAGGTCTGGAGGCTAAAAATCCTATATAAAGTATCTGGAGGGCCACAGTGGCTCCAAAGGTTGCAGGGAGGAGCCTGCCTTGCCTCTTCCTCACCTCTGGTGGTTGCTAGCACTCCTCGGCTTGCAGACTCATCCCCCAGTCTCTGTCTGTCCTCACATGGCCTTCTCCCTCTACACCTGTGTCTGGTCCAAATCTTCTTCTTAGAAGGACACCAGTCAGTGGATTAGGGCCCATCCTTGTCAAATATGACCTCATCTTAATTTGATTATATCTGCAATGACCCTATTTCCCAATAAGGTCACCATTCACAGTTACTGGGGGTTAGGACTTCAACATACCACTTTTGGGGGACACAATTCAACCCACGGCAGTGTCCTAGCACTCACTCCAAACCTCTCAGCTATTCTGCCTCAGAACCTTCCAGGCCAATGGAAAGGCAAAGCCCCAGAGACACTAGGGAAAGCCAGGGTGGCAGAGGACAGTGACTATTGGGGTGGCAGGAGATGAGGTTAGAGGTGGACAGGCCACACCAGATTCAAAGTCCAATATGGAGCTGAGTCCCGTCAGAAGCCACAGTTTCAATTCTTGCCTGCCTGTTAGTTTTTGAGTCTCTCAGTCATCCCTACAGTTCGGGATCTCAGAAGAATCCTTCCTCGAGCTAGGGAGGATGGTGCCTCAGCTTCAAGGCTGACGCCTGCAGCACAGAATACAAATTCACACAGAATGTAAATCTGGTCTTATTCCTCTCACTGGCCAGACCATGTTCCTTTCAGCACCTCCAGAGGGCAGCTCCAGGGTTTGACCTTATCTCAAACCATCAAGTTCAGGAGGCCCAGTGAGAAGTCACTTCTCTCTGACTTGTGGCACAACAAAACCCATCTCAGGCTGCATGGACAAAGCAGTGTCTGGCCTGAGGAGTTATCCACGCAAGCCCCAGGCAGGAGAAGTCAGGGTTCAAGTACCCATGCTGCCCCCACACACCTGTTCATCCATCTGGGCTAAAGATGCCAGAACCGACCAGGGCAGCAGAGAGATGATGCTCAGAGCTGACAGGTACACTTCACAAGATGCAGAGATGCGTCCAAATCCTGCACAGTGTGACAAAAGCACTATCCTTGTGATTGTGCAAGATCACAAAATTTGCCCAAGGACTCACTTTTGTTGAAAGCCTGTTATGCATTATTGGGAAGGCAAAACAGAAACAGCAAAGGTGCAAACAGCCTAGAGCAAGGGTCAGAAAACTCTGTAAAAGGTTCTGTTAGGCTTTTGAGGCCATAGTGTCACAACTACAGAGGCCCTAACTTAACAATGGTTCCACTGATTTTCAACTTTACAATGGTGCTGAAGTGATACATATTCAGTAGAAACTGTACTTCAAATTTTGAAATGTGATCTTTTCCGGCCTAGCAACATGCACTATGATACTCTTAGGTGATGCTGGGGTAAACTATAATATTCAGTAGGCTAAGCTATAATATTCTCTAGATTAGGTGTATTAAATGCATTTTCAGCTTACGATATTTTCAATTGATGATGGGTTTATTGGGATGTAGCCCCATCGTAAGTGGAGGAGAATCTGTACTCAATGCCACCATTATAGGAAAAGCAGCCACAGACAATACATAAATGAATGGGCATTGCTGTGTTCCAATAAAACTATGGATGCACATAAAAACTGGAACTTTATGTAATTTTGCCACTCTTCTTTTGATTTTTAAGAAGCCATTTTAGCACTTCGGGAGGCCAAGGCAGTGGATCACCTGAGGTCAGGAGTTCAAGACCAGTCTGACCAACATGATGAAACCCCGTCTCTAATAAAAATATAAAAAATTAGCCAGGCATGGTGGCGGGTGCCTATAATCCCAGCTACTTGGGAGGCTGAGGCAGGAGAATTGCTTGAACCTGGGAGGCAGAGGTTGCAGTGAGCCGAGATTGCATGGTTGCACTCCAGCCTGGGCAACAAGAGCGAAACTCCACATAAAAAAAAAGCCATATTAAAATATAAAATCCACTTTTAGCTTAGTGGTCATATAAAAATAGGTGGTGGGCTAGATTTGGTCTTAGGCTATAGTTTGCTGACCCCTTGGTCTAAAGATATCCACAAATGCTCGAAGATTAACGTCACTGTGGTAACAAGGTTTCCAAATGGACATCTCCTTTCCTCCCTATTTACTGGCTTCTGGCACAATGCTAGGTACTGGTGTGGTCCCAGGAACTGCCCCTAGCTTCTCTCCCTCACCTGCACCATTTACATCCTGTTAGAATCTCTCAGCTTCCCTAATAACTGGGTCTTAATTCTATCTCTAAAAGCCCTTCAGCATGTGGCCTAACTTTCCATTCCCACTGCGACTATCTCAGGTTAGGCTCCTGGTAACACTTTCTTCCCACCTGGTCTGACCTGACTGAACAATTACAAACACATGGTATATACTAAAAAATATCTGTTGAATGAGCCACTGCAGTCAAAAATCTTCAAGCTCGGCACTTTTTCCATCTCATCAAGGGTCTGGCCTCCCTGGTGTGGCCCATCTCAAAATGGAAAATTTCTCCTACTGAGGTGGCAGCACTTAAGGACCGAAATACAAGGCTTTAACTTGCCTTTTTTTGTCTGTTTTGATACACTCTGGCTCTGTCACCCAGTCTGGAGTGCAGTGGCGCAATCTTTGCTCACTGCAACCTCCACCTCTCAGGTTCAAGCAATTCTCCTGCCTCCGCCTCCCGAGTAGCTGGGATTGCAGGCGCATGCCACCATGCCCAGCTAATTTTTGTATTTTTTTAGTAGTCAGGGGCTTCACCATGTTGGCCAAGCTGGTCTCGAACTCCTGACCTTGTGATCCACCTGCCTCGGCCTCCCAAAGGGCTGGGATTACAGGCGTGAGCCACCACACCCAGCCTAGCTTGCTTTTTAAGGTCAGGCTTATTGGGTATAATTTGCATTCGGCAAAAGTCACCCTTTTCGGTACAATTCCATGAGCGCTGACAGCCAACCCCAGTTGGGTAACTACCACCACTACAATCACGATATTTCTATTTCTATCATCCCCGGAAGCTCCCTGGTGTACTTCATCTCTTCTCCAACCTCTTTTCAACCATTTATTTGTTTTCTGTCACTATAAGTTTTGCCTTTTCCAGAATATCATACAAATGTAATTTTAGAGTACGTAGCCTTTGAGACTGTCTACTTTCACTCAACGTAATGTATTCAAGATTCACGCATGATATGGTTTGGCTGTGTCCCCACCCAAATCTCATCTTGAATTCCCATGTGTTGTGGGAGGGACCTGGTGGGAGGTAATTGAATCATGGGGGCAGGTCTTTCCCATGCTGTTCTCGTGATAGTGAATAAGTCTCATGAGATCTGATGTTTAAAATGGGGAGTTTTGGCTGGGTGCAGTGGCTCATGCCTATAATCCCAGCACTTTGGGAGGTCAAGGTGGGTGGATCATTTGAGGTCAGGAGTGCGAGACCAGGCTGGCCAAAGTGGCAAAACCCCACCTCTACTAAAAATACAAAAAAAATTAGCTGGGCATGGTGGCCCAGGCCCATAATCCCAGCTACTTGGGAAGCTGAGGGAGGAGAATTGCTTGAACCGAGGAAGTGGAGGTTGCAATGAGCCAAGATCATGCCACTGCACTCCAGCCAGGGCAACACAGTGAGACTCTGTCTCAAAACAACAACAACAACAACAAAAAAAACGGAGTTTCCCTGCACAAGCTCTCTTCTCTTGTCTGCTGCCATGTGAGATGTGCCTTTCACCTTCCACCATGATTGTGAGGCTTCCCCAGCCATATGGAACTGTAAGTTCAATAAACCTTTTTCTTTTGTAAATTGCCCAGTCTCGGGTATGTCTTTATCAGCAGCATGAAAACAGACTAACACAATGTGTGTTTCTGCGTATATCAACAGTCCACTCCTAGGCTGGAAGCAGTCCTCACACATGTAATCCCAGCACTTTGGGAGGCCAAGGCAGGAGGAAGGCCAGAGTTCGAGACCAGCCCAAGCACACAGGGAGACCCCATCTCTACAAAAAATAAACAAGTTAGCTGGGTGTGGTAGTGAGTGCCTGGAGTCCTAGCTACTCAGTGAGGTGGGAGGATCACTCAAGACCAGAAGTTTGAGGTTACAGTGAGCTATGATTGCACCACTGAACTCCAGCCTGGGCAACAGAATGAGACCCTGTTTCTTAAAAAAATAAGTAAATAAAAGTCCATTCCTCTTTAAGGTTAAATAATATGCCATTATATGGGTGTATTACTTTTTTCCAGTTGAAGGACTTTGGGGTTGTCTCCAGTTTTTGTTTTTGTCAATTACGAATAATGTCACTATAAACATGCATATAGACTTTTATACGGACATGTGTTTTCATAAGGTTTTACTTTTTATAAATGGCCACATTTTCATAGACCTGAAGGATAAGATTCCATTGAATGAGGGAGACTGTCATCCATACCTAGGATGTGGGAACATCCTACCTCAGCATTTTTGATAACTGTAGTAACACCGAACCTCCCAAGAATATTTGCAGAGAATGTTTTCGGGGTGGAGTGGAAGAAGTTGGGTGGGAGCTCTCTTTCGTCCCTCTGCATGTGGGCCCCAGAGCGGGCCAGGGCTGTTTTACATTCACTGCTGGCGGTGTTTGATCTCTGGTCCCACAGGGGATGGCGCTGGCTCTGCCAATGTGCACACTCAGGCAAAAACCTGCAGAGCCAGCCAATCGGCCCATTATTTGGTTCATATAACTTGTTAAAATCTCATGGAATGTACAGCGTGCCATTGTTTTTGTAAGTCCCTTTCATGGCTTTGCGAGCTGGCTAATTCAGAGCAGACTGGCCTGCTTTCCTGCTGGAAGAAAAGGCTTCTCTCAAAGACAGCTATTTAATTGTGACCATGGCTGCAGCCATCTTGAGCACAAAAAGGGAGCTGAAGTCACGTCACCCCTTCTCCACTGAGGTCTCCGGCAGCCAGGGCACTTATTCTTGGCATTGGAATTTGCATAATTACTCCTTTTTAAATATGCTGGGTGACCTAATATATCCCCAGCCGGCTGCAGGAAATGGCCTTGCTGAGATCTGAGCCTTGGATGGCCTGTAACGTCTATAGACCTAGAAGACCCTTGGAGAAGGAGAATTTTCAGAGCATTGACCCCACAAAGGACAGCTTCCTGAGTTTCTCTGGGGTCATCTGCACTGTGAAGGGAGAAGCTGCAGGGCTCTGTCCCCACTCAGGATAACAGCTGCAGCCTTGTCCTTTCTTCTCCTAACCTGCACAACAAGCTCAGAGACTGTAGGTCATTCTATTACAGCTCACAGTGGGTCTAACAAGAACCCACCAGGGCTGACTACAAAAGAAAGAGGACATGCGTTCACTAGGAATCTAGCCAGGAACAAAAGGTTGCATTCCGTCCGGACACTTCCTCACTGCGGTAGCCTGGAGAGCAGGCCTTTGTCCACAGGCGGGCAAGCGTGCTGTTTACAGCCTGGCCACAAAAAAACACTTGCCTATTCACAGCTAATTTGGAAAAAAAAAAAACAGGCATTCCAATATTTTTTTCTACTTCACCATATTTTCTAATGTAACTTTTTTGAGGACAATTTATTTTAAAATGGAAAATGTATAATAAACACTTCTTCTAAAAGAAAAATCACCCAGCCCTGCCCTAGCCAATCACTTCCTCCCTTAAAAAACTACAGCTTAAACCACCCCTAGAAAAGAACTCTTTACTAAAATAACTGTAGGGCTGGTGTGTGAAGAGGCCAAAAAGAATTAGTCTTGGCCCAGCACGGTGGCTCGTATCTGTGATCCCAGCACTTCGGGAGGCTGAGGCAGGAGTATCACTTCAGGCCAAGAGTTCGAGACAAGCCTGGGCAACATAGTGAGACCCTGTTTCTATAAAAAATAAAAAAAATTAATCAGGCATGGTGGTGGTCATCTGTGGTCCCAGTTACTTGAGGGGGCTGAGGTGGGAGGATTGCTTGAGCCGAGCAGTTCAAAGCTTCAGTGAGCTATGATCCTGCTACTGCACTCCAGCCTGGACAACAGAGTAAGCCCCTGTCTCAAAAAACAAAACAAACAAAACAGCACTAGTCTTGAGGCTAAAAGGAATATAGGTATAAAGGGGAAGGAGAAAATGTAAAATTTTTTTTTTTTTGAGATGAGTCTTGCTCTGTTGCCCAGGCTGGAGTGCAATGGCCCAATCTCGGCTCACTACAACCTCCACCCCCGAGGTTCAAGCGATTCTCCTGCTCCAGCCTCCTAAGGTGCCTGCCACCATGCCCAGCTAATTTTTGTATTTTTAGTAGAGTCAGGGCTTCACCATGTTGGTCAGGCTGGTCTCGAACTCCTGACCTCAGGTGATCCACCCACCTCGGGCTCCCAAAGTGCTGGGATTACAGGCATGAGCCATCGCACCCAGAGGAGATAATATACATTTATATTTAGTGCTGGTTGCGGGGGTAACTTCTGAAGCTTAAAGATGCAGTTCCAGGGGAAAATAAAAGGAAGAGAGTGATAAAGAGTGGAAGTGAGCCTAGGCTTCATAGGTTGAAAGGGGGTTATAGAAGTGAACCATAATGGATCACAGAGCAATGCAGGAGTGCTGGGGTAACTTCCACTCTTCTGGGAACATGGTGGTGGCAGTTATGATCCATCATGACCTTGGTCTTCATATCCAAGATACAACATGAAATGGTATCCTGTTCCAATCAATACAGCAATCTTAGGATCAACAGGGATATCGCACAATTAAGAACTCCTTACCACTGGCTACAAGATTTTCCTCTCCAGCCTATTCCAGGCATGGAGAATCCTAAAAACTTAAGCTAGAAGGAACAATAGCCCACTCCAAGGTTTCTATCGTGGGGACAATGGAACCCATAGAGAGCAGGTGGCAAATCCAGGGTCACATTGCTAATTAGAACAAAAGTGTGGGCTGGGGCGCGGTGGCTCACGCCTGTAATCCCAGCACTTTGGGAGGCCGAGGTGAGTGGATCACAAGGTCAGGAGATCGAGACCATCCTGGCTAACTGGGTGAAACCCCATCTCTACTAAAAATACAAAAAATTAGCCAGCTGTGGTGGCGGACGCCTGTAGTTCCAGCTACTCGGGAGGCTGAGGCAGGATAATCGCTTGAACCCGAGAGGCGGAGGTCGCAGTGAGCCAAGATTGCGCCACTGTACTCCAGCCTGGGCAACAGAGCAAGACTCCGTCTCAAAACAAAAAGAACCAGAGTGTGGACCCAGCTCCCTCCCTGGGGTGGGGGGTCTCAGGGGATGTGAATCTCTGTTGGACAGCTATCTGGGAAGGGGAACACACGGAGCTGTTATCATTTATTAACATTTTAGCACTACTATTTTATCAAATTTTCTAAGCAACTACTTGATAGTGATCTAAGAAACTGGACACAGTGTAACTGTGTTTTAACGAAGTAAAAATCTGGGTAAGTGCAATGGGGCAGTGAGTAGGTTGAGCAGTATAGAGATAAAATTCTACTTCATAATTTTGCCTAGGGTTATTGGCTCTAAAAGATATTTCCCCCTATTAAAAAATAATGTTTGGTTTTATCTAGGGTAAGGTATGCTAGGTACGCAGAGGAAAATTCCAGAGCTGTACGCCAGGAACCGAAGTCACTAGCTACATGGTAAACAGCAGCAGGAAGGTGGAGCCACTCTGGAGGGTTCGGCTTTCCAACCTGGAAGAAATCTTTCCTTTCAATGCAGGGAAATAGAATCAATTACGTTTGACCACAGAAAAGGACCTCATGATTAGACAAAAGTTAAAACCAAACTATCAAGATGATCGTGTTCTGAGCTACTGTGGGGGGAAAAATTGTGAGGAGAGCAGGTTAGGAAAAATGGGAAAAAAAACAAAATTCTCTCCTGTAAGTGCCAGAATTAAAGAGACAGAAACAGTGAGGAATGAGATTCCCCAAATCCCTGGACTACTTTGGATCTGCAATTTATTTTCCTCTCACATCCAAATATCAAATTGAGCCTTTGGGGTCTTGGTGCTGTCAGGAGTCCCAGCAGGAGGCCAGCCTGCTGGACAAGGTAAAAGAGCTGCCCAACAGCCCTGGGGCTTCCCAGCCATGCATATTTTCCTCCATTCCACTTGGGATGAACGACCGGTAGCTAAGCAACCAAGAAACCGGTCCCCTTTCACCCGGCATGAACGTACTGCAACATAAACGGTGCACGGTGCTAGGAGGACACACATACAAACTGCCAGAGCTGAATGTTGGATTCTTCCTCCACCCAGCTCTCTCCTGCCATGACACTGCAGTCCCCTCGCCCCACGAGCTATGAGGGTCAGCCTCAGAACCTTGTCTCTCCCAGACCCAAGGAGGCAGGAGGCAGTCCCAGACCTCCCTCTTCTATCTGGGCACTGAAAAAACCAAGGGAAGATGGTTGGAAAGTCTCCGATGGGGAGGGGAGCAGCATTTTTTTTTTTTTTTGAGATGGAGTCTCACTCTTGTCACCCAGGCTGGAGTGCAATCGTGCGACTTCGGCTCACTGCAACCTCCGCCTCCCAGGTTCAAGCAATTCTCCTGCCTCAGCCTCCCGAGTAGCTAGGATTACAGATGCCCGCCACCACACCCGGCTAATTTTTGTATTTTTAGTAGAGACAGGGTTTCACCATGTTGGCCAGGCTGGTCTCGAACTAGCGGGTGATCTGCCCACCTCGGCCTCCCAAAGTGCTGGGATTACAGGTGTGAGCCACCGCACCCAGCAGGGGAGCAGCATTTAAAGACACAGGGAGGGAGGGAGACCTGGGGCTGGAGCTCCTGCCAGTATTTGGACTGCTGTCTGTTGGCCACAACTGGGTGCTTCCCCTGCCTGGATGAGACTCAGGATAGGATAAGACTCCCCCTATTCTGGAGTCAAAATGGGTCCTAAAATTTGGCTTCTTGATGCTTGTTTTTTTCGGCCAATGAATCTGAACCTACTGGAAGGGGCCTTTATGACACAACATAATTCACATAGAACTACTTTTCTCCAAGCTCAAGAGGCATTAAGTGCACAAGCGGATTGTAGATAAGAAGTTAAGGGGGTCAAACTGCACCTCAGTTTATCTGCAACTCTCTCACCTCCCTTGATTTATCTCCAGCCATGAGGCACCAGCTGGCATCAACTTATGAGGCCTTCCTGGCACTGGTCAGCCCGGCTCCACAGGGCAACTAAGTGTGAGAAGTGCTACAACAGACCCAACCCAAGAAGATGGGTCCCTGGGTCCCCTTGGACCTTTACGTCAGAGACCTCTATGAATGTGCTTTCAGAGCCTTAGTGTCCATAGAGGCAAATGAAAATACATACCCTACATTGGCTCAACACATTCCCAAACCATCCCTCTAAACCAAGGGTGAAGTGAGAAAGAAAAAAAAAAGTGGTGCATTCAGGAAGGATACAGACACATCATTTATAAGGCTCTGACTAGATTCAGGTCAAGTTAGGAGGAAAGGGTACCCTTCGGAATACCTCAACAAGTTCTTGAAAAGGAGAACCCTCTGAACCTCAAAGAGCAGTTCCATCACATCTCACTGTCAGGAGAAGGCAAAGAGAGCCCAGATAAACAGAAGCCACTGACAACTCCAATATCTCTTCTTTGTCAATACCACTCAGCTCACAATGATTGATATTCATAAATGAGATGCAATAGTTTGCATAATACCTAAACAGGCCATTCCAAAATCCTCTATATTTAGCTTGAGAATGCACTACCAAATTATCTTAAAAGGGTTTAGACTTTTGTAAAAGAAAAAACTGGTATTGGAGTAAGAAGAAGGCAGTACACTTGCTGAGCACAGCCAGACTGGCCCGTGGTAGGAGATAGCCAATTTCTGAAACAAGGCATGGAGTGATTTTTAAAGGGCTGTTGTTACACACTGCAGAATTCTAGAGTGCATTTTTCGTTAAGTTAAATCACAGTCTATGCAAATAGCATCCTCTAATACTTTGCAATGCACAACCTGCACAAAACATGTGATGCATCCGGGAGAGACACAGATACATATTTATAAAGCTCTGGCCAGATTCTGGTGTGGTAGCCCTGCGGGTTTAGGATTATACATTTTCTCCCATGAAAACACAGCTCAGTTGTCATTCAGGTATAAGAGATGGGAAAAAAGAATATCCACCTCCATTCCAACAAACCTCACTACGACCGCCCCAAGTGGCCAAGTGGTTCTACTGGAGCTTCCTCCTCTTCCGTCCATCCTCTGGTCTTTTGAAGAGGGAGGAAATGGCAGAACTCTGGGGGAAGGCATGGGTACACACAAAAGCGACATGCCTACATACTCTGAAACTAGGATGCTGCCTTTGGGATAGCGAAGGTGGAATGAGACTCCTGATTCTAAACTCTAACTCTTGCCACGATTTCTCCCAAAAAATAAGTATGTTGTCATAAATCCAAGAAACCAAATGTGAGAATCAGACTTCTTTCTTCTGTAGGAGGTGACAGAATACAGTTTCAAAAAGAAAAGAAAATAAAGCAAACAGCAACACTGGAAAATGAGGAGGCAGAGGGAAGAAGTGAAAAGCATCTTTTCTTCCTGCTCCGAAGAAATACATTATTTAGAAGGGTTGAATACTTAGAAGCATTGACTGCCAGTCCGGCTGGAAAGTAACTAAGTACCTAATATTACTACTTGGCCCCAGATTAGCCCTGAACAAGAGGGTGGCTGTTGGAATGGAAAAGATGGCTCATAAAATCTCAGGGAGCCTTCGATCCTCCACTGAAGGTAAATATGGGTCCACAATTCCTCATCTACACTTCAAAATCCAAAAAACTCTGAACACTAACATTAAAAAAACCTTACTTGGCAGCAAACTCATTTGGTGGCAAAATGTGACCTGAACTACACAAAATCATTTGTCATCTATTTATCCCTCTTAGTGTGAATATTCTTACTTGTCACTGTGAAAATAATGAGTGTGATTACGGAGTGCTGACCCCAAACCTCTCTGGGGGTATTACTATACGTACCATATTACCTTTCTGGAAAACAAACAAACAAACTCTGAATTTTAAAACACATCTGGCTCTAAGGCCAGATAAGGGTACCTGTAATAGGATGATGTGAGACCCCTACAAAATTTACCAAAGGCCTAAGGGAGTCAAATTTCCTCCCCGTTGTTTTGGAGAGTCTAATCAGCTTTTTACACAAACCAGGCTGCAGCATTATTTAGCAACTTTGTGTTCCAAATGGGAAATCTACTACCCAGGGTCACGGCTACATGTTTAATTCTAATTTCCTACCTTCACATATTCCACAGTTGGGTCCAGAAGATGTGGATCCCTGAAAAGAGAAAATATAAATATGAGAATGGTGGGGAACGATGCATTCTTACATTGAGTATAATGCGTCCAACATTATTTCACCCTATTCACTAAGTTACTAAGCTGGGCCCCATCTCCCAGGCAGTATTCACAACAGGGTGTGTGTGGTGGGGTGGGAGATACCACCATGACCTCAGTCTAGAAGCTCCCACATGCTTTCCTGTCAAATTCAGGCCCCAGAATGTTAGAGTATTTACATGTGGTAATTCTAGATTTACTTGAGCATAGAAAGTGAAAGTCTGAAGCAAAGAGCTCAGGGGAGGGCAGAGGTGGGAGGCAGGCAGGACTGGGTACGGGAACGTGTGGCACTTTTGGTCACTGGTGGTGTCTGGGTTAATCCCCAGAACGTCCCCACCAGTAACTGTGTCGTGCCCACATTGACAGTAAGAAGAGAGAGGCTTAGGTGGGTGGAGGGGCTGCCCCAGGTTGCCCAGTGCCTGGGTGATGGAGGGAACGGAGCCTTCTCTTCTCATCGCTGGCTGTTACCCACCCACTCCTGGTGAAAACCTCAGCAATTCATCCTACTGTTCCGTGTGCCCAGTGTTTTTATTCCCCCATATGGGCCAGGTGTGGTGGCTCACGCCTGTAATCCCAGCACTTTGGGAGGCCAAGGTGGGAGGATCAAGGCAGGTGGGGAGTTCGAGACCAGTCCGACCAGCATGGAGAAACCCCGTCTCTACTAAAAATACAAAATTAGCTGGGCGTGGTGGCGCATGCCTGTAATCCCAGCTACTAGGGACGGTGAGGCAGGAGAATCGCTTGAACCCAGGAGGCAGAGGTTGCGGCGAGCCGAGATCGCACCATTGCACTCCAGCCTGGGCAACAAGAGTGAAACTCCATCTCAAAAAAAAAAAAAAAAAAAAAAAGAGGCCAGGCGTGGTGGCTCATGCTTGTAATCCCAGCATTTTGGGGGGCTGAGGCAGGCGGATCATTTGAGGTCAGGAGTTGGAGACAAGCATGACCAACATGGTGAAACCCCGTCTCTACTATACTAAAAATACAAAAAAAAAACAAAAACAAAAAATAGCTGGGCGTGGTGGTGAGTGCTTGTAGCCCCAGCTACTTGGGAGGCTGAGGCAGGAGAATTGCTTGAACCCAGGAGGCGGAGGTTGCAGTGAGCCAAGATCACGCCACCCCACTCCAGTCTGGGCGACAGAGCGAGACTCCGTCTCAAAAAAAAAAAAAAAAAAAAAGAAGAAATTTTTTTAAAAAGTCAAATATACAGAGAGAGAATAAAACAGTAGTTATGGGGATGGGGGCAGAAGGCAGAGGAAATGGGGAGATGTAGGTCAAAGGATAAAAAGCAGCAGATACGTAGGATGAACAAGCCTAGAGCTCTAATGGACAACATGAGGACTATAGGTAATACAATTGTACTGTATATGGGATTCATGCTGAGTAGATTTCAACTGATCTTGCCACAAAAACAAAAAAGTGGATAACTATGTGAGATGATGAATATGTTAATTTGCTTCAACTTTAGTAACCTTTTAAATATTGCATGTATTCCATAGCATCATGTTGTATATCTTGGATACATACTGAGGACTAAGCTCAGATTTTTTTATCTTGCCCAAATTCCTATCTAAGGGGTCTGGAGAGTCATGCCCTACAAACCATAAATTCTCATCAGATGGGTTTTATTTAACCCTATATATCGTGACTTACTTTCCAATCTGACTCTGGCATAACATGTGACAAGAAAGTCAAAATATTTTACCCCAAAACATGTTTCTTTGCCATATTTTGGAATGGCCCTGCAAAACTGTCCTTTGTGGGGGAAAATTTGCATCTGTAAAGAATCTCTAGTAACATAGCTAAATCTTTTTCTTCCAGGCCCTCCCAATCCTAAAGAAATTAACTAAAAGTCTAGCACCTTTTAAAGACTGGAACAGGAAACATTTGTCATCTGTTGTCTCTAAGGACAGCCACTATAAGACTTCAAAGGAACCTTGGTCTCCATAATCTTCTATCTTAACCTGAACATTTCCTTTCTATCAATCCCCAGTCTTTAGACAAACTCAACCAATTGTCAACCAGAAAATGTTGAAATTCACCTACAGCCTGGAAGCCCCTGCTTTGAGTTGTCCCGCCTTTCTGGACCAAATCAATGTATTTCTTAAAAGTATTTGATTGATGGATGGCTCATGCCTCCCTAAAATGTATAAAACCAAGCTGCGCCCCAACCACCAGGGGCACATTCTTTCAAGACCTCCTGAGGGCTGTGTCACAGGCCATGGTCACTCATATTTGGCTCAGAATAAATCTCTTCAAATATTTTACAGAGTTTGACTCTTTTCATTGACAATAATTTGACGCCCAAACACGTGGGGCCTCAGAGAAGACTCAGGACCCTGAAGGAGTTGCCCAAAACTGGAGCTAAGGTACCAGCCGGGGCCCATTGAAGCCTCACCCAGTTTGAGCTTCTCCTCTGGTGGAACTGTTAAGTCCTCCTGAGCTCCGGACCTCCTGTTTTGGTTGATGGTCCTTAGTTTATTCTTGAGCTGATTTTTCTCCTAGGAAGTTGTTGTTTAAGAATCCTAATTCCAGTTCGAAGGTGCATTCTAAAGGGTCTCCTCTATTGCTTTTTCTCTCAGAATTAATCTCAATTTGGCTTGACTGTGCATATTTGCGTGAGAAACTGAACTGTTGTTTTCATAGGTAAATGAGAGACTGAGTTTTTTCAGCTCTGAAGAGAAAGGGCACTTGCTCCTCCCAGCCAAAAAGCGCCCATGGGTGACTGGGGGCCTCGTGGGAGTGTCTAGGGGGTTGGCCCCCCACAATGTGCAGCAACCCTGCAGGGAAATCCTCAGTGCAAATTAATTTTTAAAATGGCTCATCCAGGACACATATCCATCCACCACACAAAAATCCTAGGCCAGAGCTCAGTTCCTCCTTTCAAGGGGGGAAAAAAAAAGGTGAGAAAGAAATACTCTAAAAATAAGGAGAAAATAAGGAGAATGATCCCCTTTTGAGTACTCCGTAGGTTTTATGGCACCTCTACTTCCCAGAGTTTATGTAAAATAGAAGTTATATGGTCTTTGTGCACATTTACATTAAGGAAAAAAACCCTAAGGTCGACCTGCAAACTATAGAGTTCCTAAATTCTCTTTTTCTGTCTTCCTTTCTGCCTACTTTAAATCTGCTGTTACTTTTCCACTGAGATAAAAACCACTGTTTGGATCTAACAGTTTTTTTTTTTTTGCAAGCCAGTGAATTTATACTTATTTCATGGCTAAAGTACTAAAGTAAAGCTACAGGATCTTTGTGTGTGTGTGTGTGTGTGTATATATATATGTATCTATGTATACTTAAAAGGCCATTATAAACTATATATGCATTTTATGATATGCATATATTATACATTATATACATGATATATAAATATATAATTTTATAATATTTATGTTTAATTGGCAGCTAAATTTATTTTAATTTCCCTCTAGCCCACCAAACTTTTTCTCCCTGTAGCTTATAATGTAAATTTTGCTATTGGATCTTCACCTAAGTTCTTTCCTTTAATATGAAAATTTAGGACTATTTAGCTGAGAACTGCCTAGAGTGATGCAACATGTTATTAAGAATTTTTAACTAGAAAAAAGGAAAAAGGAAGTCTTTATGAATCTATAAAATGTATTTCTATCAGCATGCCTAAATACCTCTATGTATTTATACATTGTGTAAACAGTGTTTCACTACTAAAAATATATAAAGAGCTCTAATTAATTGGCTTAAAAAATATATAAAAGAACTTAATCAGATACTTAAAAGACGAGTCAAATGCTTTTAGACATAACCCTATAAGGTTTGAATTAGACAAAGATATTTTACCTTTAATGAGAACATTAAAAATAAAATGTTTTCCTGTAATTCTTAAATTGGAAATTACCCAGATACCTGTGACTTAAGTAAAATCTTTAATAAATAAGGTGGCTTTAAAATTATTGGTAGGCTGGTCACGGTGACTCACGCCTGTAATCCCAGCACTTTGGGAGGCCGGGGCATGTGGATCACCTGAGGTTGGGAGTTCGAGACCAGCCTGACCAACATGGAGAAACCCTGTCTCTACTAAAAATACAAAATTAGCCTGGCATGGTGGCACATGCCTGTAATCCCAGCTACTTGGGAGGGTGAGGCAGGAGAATCACTTGAATCTGGGAGGCAGAGGTTGCAGCGAGCTGAGATAGCGCCACTGCACTCCAGCCTGGGCAACAAGAGCAAAACTCCATCTCAAAAAAAAAAAAAAAATTATTGGTAAAATACTAGCAATGTTTATCCCTGCAGAATACTATAACATTTGCCATGAGGGTTATCAACTATAAAACCCAGCCCAAGACAGAATAATCTTTGCTTGTGTATACCTATGAAATATTGTTGGCTTAATGAAAATAACTAAATGCTGAGTTATTGGACTAAATAACCTTAAGATTAAGCATAAGTTTTATTACTTAAGTAAATACCTGAAATTCACAGCTATAAAAATAGTTAAAACGAAAATAACTTTAAATATTAGCTATCACAGTTTTTGTTAATAGTCTAAACTATTACATTAATCAGATAAATGTAATGGAATAAATGCTTACAAACAAACTTGTCATAATTTAGAATCTAAGGTTATTATTTGATATTAAGTATCTGGGTAATTTCTGATTTAAGAATTACAGGAAAACATTTTCTTTTTAATGTTCTTATTAAAGGTAAAATATCTTTGTCTAACTCAAACCTCATAGAGTTATGCCTAAAACAAGGTAAAGGAATCAGGAAATAAGAGATGAAAAGAAAGTTAAAGATTTAAAGAGGTATTTTTGGTAAAGAAGGTAAAAAGGAAAGTAATTTTATAAGAAAGATTCTTGTGTGGTGAATTTTTGCTCTAAACATGAATGCCCCTCCCACAGAATCATAGGACTGTTTAAGAAGCCTAATCAAATTTGCTGTCTTAGAGATGCACCTCCTTGCTGGGAACCCAAATCCTTTTCACCAGAAAAGGTAAAATGGTCTGGGGGTAAAAAAGGGTTCCTGAGACCAGAACATAAAAACATACAGGTTAACAGAACTATAAAATTTAAGATGTTTAAACAAGCTTTATTTAAATTAAAGCCAAATAAAATTTACAAATCAGCTCCTCAGTTACACACTAGTGGCTAGCAGCTAGCATGACCCAATTATAGAATATTTCCAACACTGCAAAAAGTTCTACGGGACAGTGATATTCTAGAGAAAACACTTCTTCTAAATAGAAGGACACTCTGCTTCCAAAGAGACCCTCACTTTGTTGCTCTTGGTTATGACTTAGTAACTAAAGTACCAAAGGAGATTTGAAGTGCTCTCACGTATAAGGTAGCCCCAAACAATGGCATCAGAGACCAGCTGTATGATAAAGTTCCTATGTATTGTTTTCTTGAAATACATTTTTTTTTTTTTTGAGTCTCGCTCTTGTCGCCCAGGCTAGAGTGCAATGGCGTGATCTTGGCTCACTGAAACCTCTGCCTCCCGGGTTCAAGCGACTGTCCTGACTTAGCCTCCTGAGTAGCTGGGATCGCAGGCATGCACCACCACACCTGGCTAATTTTTGTATTTTTAGTAGAGATGGGGCTTTCACCATGTTGGCCAGGCTGGTCTTGAACTCCTGACCTCAACTGATCTGCCCACCTCGGCCTCCCAAAGTGCTGGGATTACAGGTGTGAGCCACCGCGCCTGGGTCCATCTTTTCTTTTTCACTTAAAATTCTGAAATATTTGGGTGCCAGTGGACTATCTCTACATGAGAAAAGTAACATGGGTCATTCAAACACGACATAGCATTGGATGAACGACTCAAATTAGGGAAAATTTTATTAAAGCCATCCAAAGCCATTCCCTTGAAATGTCTGCAATAAAAGCAGGGCTTATGAGGTGAGGGTTTTAGTTCTGCTTTAGTGAGAGGCATAATGGGATGGAGGAGAGAGGTGCTATGTGTAGAGGTAAATGGTTTGATCTTGATCTCTCTCCAAAAGCTACTCTTGGTAAATGGAAATTACACATTAAAAATGAAAAGGGACGGTCTTTAATGAGGTTTGACTGAAATAGAGACCTAAAAAGAGACTCTTTAAAAATTAAGGTCTTAAATGAAAGAGATTAGGATAATTAAGAGAAAGAAAGAATAAAATAGAGAATTTTTCGTTAACTGGCTAAAGAGGTTTGAGGTTTGTCTTCCCAGCTTTCTCTCCTAAAATCTCTAACATTAACTATCATCAGTCAGTGCTTGCTTATATTTCCTCCTACTTGTGATTAAACCTTCCTAATTCATAACAGTACTCCAGTGTCCTGACAGCAAAACTGAGGACTAGCTATTTGGAAACCCCAAGTTACCTGAGGAGCCTCATTTTCGTCTTCTGTCTGAGGCCCGCCATCACTCCAGCCAAGACTGCCTCTCCCAGCCAGTGGGTCTTGGTCCAACCTCCTCCAGGAAGCCCTCCCTGAGCCACCTTCCCTCAGCCTGGCTCCTGGCTGCAGCTTCCCTGGTCTGCACCACTCTTGCAGGCTGCCCTATGTCATTAGCTGTCATTCCCCCTGCTTGGACTTAACTTCCACAGTGAGACTGACTGCTCTCACTGACTGTTCCCTGCTTTAGAGGGCAGGGAACTCTTCTTGAATACCAGCTCCAGCTTCAAGGAACCAGAAAGGAAAAATTAAGATGCATAAGAAAGCTCTAGTAACTAGGATAAGAAGACTAAGAACAAGGAGAGCCAACTGCTGGAAGCAAAGGGCCCTGGGCTAAGGGAAGACACAGATTGCTCAGCAACTCCTAGCTTCCTTCTCTTCTGCCAAGAGAAGTGTGTTATGGTGGAGGGCCAAACAGGAGCACAGGGGAGTTCACCCAGGGGTGGGTTGGGGGACATCTTGGGTGCTGGGTCTGCACAGACAAGCAAGGCTATGGGGACAGCACAGGACACCTTGACTTGAGGTGGTTCCATCTTTGTGTGGGGACACTGCTAACTGCAGCCAGTGCTGCCCCAGAAACCACCCCCACACAGCACCTGGCTTGGCCAACTCTGGTTATCCACCTCTTTCCCAAGAGTTTGAGGTTTAGCCAAAGAGAACTAGCTTAGGAAGTGTGGTGAGTGTTCACATGCCTCTCTAGAGAAAGGGAAAAAAGATTGTTTCAGCTTTCAAAAGGTGAAAGGAAAAAAAAAATCATGTAGCTGGAAAAAAAAAAAAAGACAAAAGGAAAAGGGTTTTACAAATAAATCTGGTAAAAACAGCAGGTCCTAGGCAAAATTTAACCAGAATGACTTGTTCAGCACCTAAAAAAAAGAGTTACAGTCACAAATCTGACTATATTGCCTTTTGTGATATGATGAATGGACCAGCAGATCTAACGAATGCTGTAATTAAATCATATCTGGATTTCAACAAGGAAGTTGAGGAAGTCATGACATTGCTATGACCAAACAATTTATAAGACCCCAAGTTATCTAGTATTCCGTAAGGTAGATTTGTTTGAACTCAACAGCCAGCACTCTACCCACTCTACCCACAACCAAAAAAAAGCCCAACAACAAACCACTGATTATCTAGAAAGGTCCTTATAAGTAGACAGAAGTGTTCCATCCAAGCCTCCATTCCATTCATACTATTATGATCCCTTAAACGAGAACTTTGATGGCACAGTGATCAAATTCATTAATCAAGAAAAAAAAAAAAAGAAGCCTAGGAGGGTGCGATGGCTCACACCTGTAATGTGTGCGAGTAAGGGTGCGATGGCTCACACCTGGCTCAACACTTTGGGAGGCCAAGGCAGGCAGATCACTTGAGGTCACGAGTTCGAGACCAGCCTGGCCAACATGGTGAAACCTTGTCTCTACTAAAAATACAAAAATTAGCTGGGCGTGGTGGCAAGTGCCTGTAATCCCAGCTATTTGGAAGCCTGAGGCAGGAGAATGACTTGAGCCCAGGAGGCAGAGGTTGCAGTGAGCCGAAATTATGCCATTGCACACCAACCTGGGCAACAGAGCAAGACTCTGTCTCAAAAAAGAAAACCAGAAGGGCTAGTTCATGTAACAGTCACTCCAGCTGAATGATAATGAACACAGGCTATAAAGCCAGACTACCTGGTTTCAAATACTGCCTCTATCACTTACTACTGTGTGAATCTCAACACAGTTCACCATGTGACCACAACCTCTCTATGCCTCAGTTTTGTCATCTATAAAATGGGAATAATAGTACTTGTATCATAGGATAGTTGTGGAGACAGAGCAAAGGTGAAATTTATCAAAATACTTAAAACAGCACCTGGCATTAGTAAGTAATATGTGGGCATGTATTAAGTGTTATAAGTGTGACCTGTGTATTAAATCACATTAATAAGGTCTTCCCCTCTCCCCAAAAAATTAGGTGATGGGCAAAACCTAACCCGATGAAACAGAACAGGAATAAAATTTCTAATTTAAAAATTCCACTTGTGCAAGTAGAAGATGGGAAAGATGTGAAATCTGATTGACCAAGTTTAATTGTGAAATAGCAGGATACAGTTATCAAAGATGCCAGTGGGATGTTAGGCTACATTGACAGAAGATTAAAAACCAGAATGAAAGGAGGTAGGAGCCATTTGTCAGAGCACATCTGGAATATTCACTTATACCCTAAAAGTAAACAAAACAGGAATAAATAGAACACTGGCTCCCCAGGACAGGTCCAGAAAACCAGCAACCAGGTAGAGAGAAGGTACTGAAGCCACATAACATGGGAAGAACCAAAAGGAAGAGGAATATTTAGCTTGGGTGAGAGTGGGCTTGGGGAGAAGGTAGACACAGGCTGCTTGTCAGTAACAGCTTAGGACTTCTGTATGGAAGAAGGAGCGAATATTCCGTTTAGGCGCAGCCAGAGGGACCTACGGGGAGGAAGATTTTCACCTCACTTAAGGAAGTACTTTCCAACAACGACACCATCTGAAAACGGGATGAACTGCCTTCCAAGATGGGTGTGAAGGTCCATGGTCATCTGGCAGATGGGAAGCTGGATGGCCCTCTGTCCAGACTGTTGGAAAAAGCTAGCATGTCAGAGCAGAGACTGTATCTATCTTAGGAAACAAGAAAACATTTATTGAGCATTTACTTTGTGCTAGTGATTTACATAAATTAGAAGATTTAATTGTTATAATCCTGTGAAGAAAGTGGTACTATCCTCAACTTACAGACCACAAAACAGAGGAGACTCAGCTAGGAAGAGGAGTCTGAGGTTTGAACCAGATGTGGACTACATTAGACTGTATGTCCTGGTACAATGGCCAGCAAGTTAGAGGCTCTCAGGAGTAATGGTTAAAGAAGTCGATTAGATGTGCAGTTGACCATTCAACACTGAGGCTACAAAAAGGCACAGAGAAGTTGCCAGGTAACTCTCCCACTCTGGTCTTACCCCTACCCTACACCTCCTTCCCCTCCCCCTTTTATAAAAGGGAAGCCAAGAGAAGCGGCATCACATTTAGGATGCCTCCCAAGCCCGTGTCAGCACTGATCTCATCAGGCCTGTGGAAGCATCCGCACCGGGTCCCCCATGTCAACATGTTAGCCCATGCGGCCACACACAGACAAACCAGCGGTGCTCTCTGGCAGCGAGGCCAAAAAAAGTTAGGCACACTACCCAGAGAACTTCTGAGGGGGTATTTGGCACTTCCTATGAAATTATTCTGCTTTTCTTCATCTAAAACGCCTTGAGAGCCGAGAAAAGGATAAGACTAAAGTTCCCTCTTAGCGCTGCCCCCAGGTGAACCCAGCAAGGCCTGCTACGGGAGCCTTGTTCATTCTGTTCTGAAAGCAAACAGGAGTTCAAGTGTCCTCAGATTCTAGTTACAGGGCTCCAAGGGGTCCTGATCTGCTTATTCTCCTCACTCTTTTTAGAGAAGCATGGGAAAGAATACAAGGACAGTATCATAAAACCAAGTTAATGCATTACAAATCCAAAAGCTTTAAAAAATCTGAACCAAATTAAAATTATATTTAAATGCAGAAATGCTGTGTCTACTTCTTTCCCAGCCAGCCACCCAATCGCTGCTAACCAAAAAGAAGACATTCTCCACACCCAGACACCCTTTCCAGGGAGCTAGAAAACATCACAGTTGGCCCTATAGACCGAGCCTCTAATTGGAAATAGAATATCCAATTATTTACACAAGACTGTACAGCAAACAGTTCTTGCACCACAGATTTCTATTCTCCAAGACAGATCACTAGAAAACAGAGAAACTTGGCGATATAAATGAAAAGGTTTTTTTTTTATATAATTTTTTTTGGCTTATGCCAATTATGAGTCCTCACCCTGTGATTCCATGGTGGGTGCATCTCTACTTGCAACGGAGGGTCTGGCAGGCACCTCGGCTCCTCCTGGCAGGCACGCTGCCCCACTGTGAATGGCCAACAGGGAAGCCAGCAGGGTGAAACTGGACTCCCTCATTATTTTGCTTTTAAGCTTATGAAGTTTTAAATAACATCACTGTGTCTACTCTGGTTAAATCATTCTTTCCAGCGTCCCACTTTTTAAAGTTCAAACTTTAGAAATGTTAGTTGAGTCGCAGAAATGATATTCTTACTATTTTAGTTTGTTTCTCATTAGTAACCAGATTGACAATTTCCTTCCTCTTAAAAGGACACTTGATCTGTAAGTGTTCGTTATTTTGAATTAAGAGGTCCTACTCTTCAGCAAAATTTCACTAGTACAGACCTTCTTTTCCGAGTAGTTGAAATACAGATAGGGAAGGAAGGTTACTTGTCAGTCTTAAGTTATAGAATGTTTTAAATGAATGACTGTTTACTTCTTTAATTATAGAATAAATTAATGGCTAAGAGTACTGCCAAACAAATGTTTTTAGATATAACAAAATGGAATTGTTTGCAATACTATCAATATTTCATGCAATGGAGGAATGTGAAAAGCTAGTGCCAACTACTGCAGACTAAGTAGGATAAAGGCTCCCTTTAAGCTCCACGCACACTAGCAATCTGTAGAGGTGGCACACCTCCTGTGTGCACTTGGCATGGTGTCTGTATTCCAGTTCACTGTATTGTATATTTTTTTATATATGCTCTTTCCCTCTACAGGGTGAGCTTTCCAACAGTCGTAACATGTCTACTTTACGCCCAGTCATCTCCCATAGTTCTTGTACTCAGCCCACAAACATCATCAAGCATCTATAATATTCCATGCACTAGGCTAGACAATGGAAACACAGGAACCAAACACAAAGCCCCTGACTCCAGAGAGGTTACAGGACAGGGCGGAAGACAGCTTAACAGACCCAACACAGCTCAGGTTGGCGAGAAGGTGCCAGTGGGTGGGAAACACTGTGGAGAGGCCTCCAGGCAGCATCTGAGCTAGGTTTGGAGCACTCAGTGGGGACTTGTTTCGGTGAAGAAGCCCCACATGGGGTAGGTGGTGATGCGAAATGCTCCAGGCAACAGGAGAAGCATGTGCGAAGATATAGGGACACAAGGCAACATGGTACATTTGGGGGACTGCAAGCTGTTCAGGAGTCAATGCCACCTGAGCGCAGGCCACCATCATCTCCCGCTGGACACCTGCAATACCTTCTGCATCTCGCCAGCTCCACAATTTGCTCTCTACCCAGAGCCACGATGGTCCTTACTCAGGCTGCTCCCACCTCATCAGAACAAAACCCTCAAGTCCTCACCATGCCCTATGAGCCTGGTTGGCGTGACCCCAGCCACCAGTCCAACTTCATGGTGGCAGGCAGAATTCCTAAGACAGCCCCCCAAAATTCCTATCCCCTAGCTACTCAGTCAAAAATTAGTCTGGTGTTTAGATTAGTGCTGCTGCACAGGGATTTTGTAGACGGAATTAAGGGCTGAAGTCAGTTGATGTTACGAGACAATGATCACCCAGGTGGGCCTGACATGAAGTATGAGGGGGATCTGATGTGAGGGACCCTGCTGCTGGTGCAGTGTTATGAGAAGGCCTATGGCACAGAACTGCAAGTGGTCTCCAGGAGATGGGAGCTGCCCTCACCACCGACAGCCAGGAAACAGAGACTTCAGTCCTACAACCGCAAGGAACTGAATTCTGCCAATAACCTGAATAAGTGTGGGCCAGATTCTTCCCCAGAGCTGACATCCTAAGTGGGACACCCTGAACTGAGACCTCAGCTGAGCTAAGCCAGACTTCTGACCTACAGAAACCGCGAGGTAATGAATGGGTATGAAGTCGCCAAGTTTTTGTTACACAGCAAAAGAAAATGAACATGCTCATTGTCTATTCTGCTCTTCCATCTCAGTCACATACTGACTTTTTCTTCCTGTTGCTCAGACATGCCCAGCCTACTTCTGCTTCAGCGCCTTGGTACTGACTACACTTTTGCCCAGAATATTCATCCCCAGATACTCAGGGGCTTGTTCCCTCCCACCATTCAGGTCTCTGTTCACACACCACCTCCTCCAAGAGACCTTCCTTACCTAGCCTATTTAGATTTGCCCCACCACTCCCCTCTATCTGCTAATCTGGCTTTATTTTTTTCCATCATACCTGATATTATAGTAAATGTCTGTTTGCTCAGGGTCTATCTTTCCCCTGGAATACAACCCTCCAAGGGTGAGGCTTTCTCCAGTTTACTCACCTTGGTACCCCCAGTGCTTTGCACATGGCAGTTGCCCAGTGAGCATTTGCTGGATTCTTGAGTAAGAGAACAATAAACCTAAGCGCAGTGTTCGGGGCAGCAGCAGGAACAGTAAGGGGCTGGGAGCTGAGGCTGGAGAGGAGGCAGGGCCAGGTCACAAGGGGCTTGGATGCCACACAAACATGCTTAGACTTTATCATGATAGCAATGGGATTTATTGAAGGATCTTAAGCTGGAAAATAACCAGAGATTTGTGTTTTTGAAAAGTCCCCCTGCAACAGCATGGAAATCAGATTAGCTGGAGGGCAAGATAGACTCAGAAAGCCCAAAGAAGAGGATGTTGGCATCATCTGGATGAGAGATGATGATGAGACTTGAACTAGAGTGTGGGAGGTGGGGGGATGGTGTACAGATTTAAGAAATTTTTCCAAGAATAGATAGATCTTGATAAATGACTGGCTTTGGTGAGTGAAAGGGAAGAGAGAGGTAAGGACACTCACAGAATTCTTTCCAAGGGAACTAAGTAGATCATGCCTGGCACATGGCAGGCACTCAATCCATTTGTTAACAATGAATTAGCAAATACCTTTGCCTCCAAGCACTATACTATACTAACTTTCAAGACCACTGGGATCTGAATAAATAAGACTTCTCTTCATTACTACTTACTTCTGTGGCTATCAGTGCACATATGACTGCTGCCACACAACTACTGAATAGCAAATAAGCTCTCCTTCCCTCTCAACTGGTAAATCAGCTCTTTTAGGAGAGTCTTTCACATCCTTCAAATTATGGACACATAAATCTTTCCCAAAAAGTACAATGAAACATGACAAACATTTAAGGGATCCCTTCAGACCAACAAAAATAGTCAACCCATGAAGGAAAAGCAGAGAACAACAAAACAAGGGAGCTGTGCAGACACTAGTTAAGAATGCATTTTTAGATCTTAGGCTTTCCTTTTGGCATCCTTTTCCTTCTTCATGCAGGACATTCTCTGTTTTCATTTGTCTAGGAGTCTCTGTATTCGCCCTTGTTCTTAATAGTTTTGATAGGCACAAAATTTTAAGTGCCTCATTTTCCCTTTTGGCCGATGAAAATCTGCTATCAGTCTAATTGTTACTGTGCTTTCTTTGCCCTTTGACTGCTTTTGAGATCTTTTCATTGTCTTTGGTGGTCTAGTTTTATTGCAATGTGTCTAGGTGAAGATTTACCATTTCTCATCATTATTTAAAATTTGACTATTGCTTTTTCCTTTCTCTCAATTTTCTCCTTCTAGAGCTCTGGTTAAATGTACTTGGGGCTTTTCCTTCTCCTTCAATGTCTCTTTCATACTTTCCATTGCCTTTTCTCTCTGTGCTATGTTCTGTGTGATTACTTTCTGTCTTTAATTCATAAGTATTTTCTCCAGTCATATCTAATTTATTATTTAACCTAGCCATTGGGTTTTATATTTTTATTGATTATAGTTTTTTATTTCTAGAAATTATAGTAGGTTCTTTTTATATTTTCCTGTTTATTCTGAGACCACTTATGATTTTATCTTTTTTAAAAAAATGTACCATACATCGTTATTTTATAGCCTGTATCTGATATTCCAATATCTGAAGTCTTTTTTTTTTTTGAGACTATCTCATTCTGTCACCTAGGCTAAAGTACAGTGCACAGTCATAGCTCACTGCAGTCTCGACCTCCTGGGCTTAAACGATCTTCCTGCTGCAGCCTCCTGAATAGCTAGGACTACAGGCATATACCACCACACCCAGCTAATTTTTTAATCTTTTGCAGAGACAGGGTCTCGCTATGTTGAGCCTCCTGCCTCAGCCTCTCAAAGTGGTAGGATTACAGATATGAGCCACTGCACCCGGCCTCTAATATCTAAAGTCTTTGTGGGTCTCAGGCTATTGTTATTTCTGCTGACTTTCACTCTTTGGGGCTTCTTTTCCAGTGTGTATGGTTGTTTCTGAAAGCGAATTTACATTTAGCCAAATTTGTGGATAACCTGAGTAGCATTCTGTTGAGCAAGTTTTCATCCAAAAAAGATTTGCATTGTTTCGTTACTAGTGGGCACTGCCAACCCAGACACTTTGATTTCTCTATTTTGGATTTATCTGAAAGCAGGTGATAGGAATTTGAATTCCCAACCAACATAAAGACTTGACCCGTGGTTGTGGATTCTTAGGAGAAAAATTATTGCCATTATTTTTTCCCATCAGCATTTGTGTAGAGACAACGGGTTTGTTTTTTGGTTCCCTGAAACAGAAAATCAAAATAGTCCTATAAACATTTAAAAAAACCTGAAGAAGTAGTTCAATATCTTCCCACAAAGAAAATATCAGGCCTATATAGTTTTACTATATAGCAAATTCTTCCAAACTTTGGAATTATTTATTACTTGAAAATTATATGAACTCTTCCAGAGACTTGAAAAAGAGGGCATTATAACTTTGATACCAAAAACAGACAAAGTCAGTAAAAGAAAAGCATAGGCTAATATCACATGAGTAGGTATGAACAAATCCTAAAAAAGTATTGACAAACCAAATCCAAGAATGTATAAAATATATATCATAATCAAATAAAGTTTATTCCACGCATATACAGTTTAACATGAGAAAACCTGTTAATACAATTTACCACATTCACAGATTAAAAGAGAAAAATAATTTTGAACATTGAATTGATGAAAAAAGCATTAAAAGAATCCTTTAAGTCTGATGTATGGCCCACAAAAAAAACAAATGAAAAGAAAAAGAAAAAATAATCCTCACCTTTTCATAATCTCTGGAATTAAAAAACCTTAATGAACTGGACATGCAAGAGAATTGCTTCAACCTGAAAAGGGTATCTGCCAAAAACCTCAGCAAGTGTCATTCTAGATGGTGAAGTATTAGAAGCATCACTAAAATCAATCAGTCAGAAACAAGACAGCATGTCGCTTGTTACTGCTTCTTTTTTTTTTTTTTTTTTTCTTTAGACAGTCTCCCTCTGTCACCAGGCTGGAGTGCAGTGACATGATCCTGGCTCACTGTAACCTCTGCCTCCTGGGTTCAAGCCATTCTCCTGGCTCAGCCTCCCGAGTAGCTGGGATTACAGGTGCCCACCACCACGCCCAGCTAATTTTTGTATTTTTAATACAGATGGGGTTTCACCATGTTGGCCAGGATGGTCTCAATCTCCTGACCTCGTGATCCGCCCGCCTCGGCCTCCCAAAGTGCTAGGATTACAGGCTTGAGCCACCGTGCCCAGTCCGTTACTGCTTCTTTTCAACATTGTCCTGGAGGTCTTAGCCAGTACAGTTAAATAAAGTAAAAGAAATAAAAGGTATCAGGACTGGAAAAGAAAGAACAAAACTGGTTGTAATGATTCAAAACAGTAATGAGTCACAAATGATGACTGTCTGCATAGAACACACAAAGAATCTATGCAGAGCTATTAAGAGAGTTGAGCAGAGTTCAAGACCAGTCTGGGCAACATGGTGAGACCCCGTCTCTACAAAAAAAAAAATACAAAAATTAGCTGGGCATGGTGGCACACTCCTATAGTCTCAGCTACTCTGGAGGCTGAGATGAGAGAATTGTTTGAACCCTGGAGGTGGAGGTTGCAGTGAGCCGAGATGGCACCACTGCACTCCAGCCTGGGCGACAGAGTGAGACCCTGTCTCAAAAACAAAAAAGAAAGTTGAGCAAGTTTCTTGGATATAAAAGCGCTATGCAAAAACCTTAGATTTAGAACTTACTGAGGGCAGGGACTAGAAGGCTTACATGTCTTGGATGGAGTTCTTGCTTTGCTGGTGTTTATTCATCCTGAATGAACTCATTCCTAGAACACTTAATTACAATGTAACACAACGAGATTTAAGATGAGTGTAGCCAGTAGGCTGAACCTCTCTGTTTACCAGAAGCAGTGGGGCCCATGAGGAACAAACACCTCAGCCTTGGAGTCCACTAGTCTACCATTTAACCAACCCATGCACCAGGGTATGTCACACAATCAGGAAAGGTGAACTACACAACTGGGAGACAGTGTGCCCTCCACAGGCAACCTGGGGGCTTCCGCTCATTTGCATGTGTATATGGCCTTAGAATCCAGAGGCTTCACCCCTTGTTCTCCAGCATGAAGCTTCAGCAACATCTCAAAATCTTAGCTGGGGATAAGAGGGAATGAAGGGATAGGGGAAATAGAGATAGCAACAGGTTTTTTGTTGTTGTTGAGACAGGGCCTTGCTGTTGCCCAGGCTGAGAGTGCAGTGGTGCCACATTGGTTCACTGCAGCCTCGACCTAATGGGGTTAAATAAATCAATCCTCCTGACTCAGCATCCTGAGTAGCTGAGACTACAATCGCACGCCACCGTGCCTGGCTAATTTTTTATTTTTTATTTTTTTGTAGAGATGGGGTCTTGCTATGTTGTCCAGGCTGTTCTCAAACCCCTGGGCTCAAGCAATCCTCCCTACTCAGCCTCCCAAAACGCTGAGATTATAGGCATGAGCCACCATGCCTGGCCAGCAACAGGCTTTAAGTCTATGAAGATTTTGTATCTACTGGACAATATTCCTTCTACTATAATAGAAATATATATTATATATATGGTTACATATATAAGTATAATAATGTTCTATTAGATAAGGTTATTACATGGGACAGTCTAGCATTCTCATTTTATATTTTTTAGATGACAATCACGGTTCTAAGGTCTTGCCCAACTCACCAGCCTAATCTCCTCACCTTGCTCCTTACACTTTGCTGGAGTGTATTACCTGTATCAATAGGCCTGGGGTCCCCATCTTCTTCTCATTCATCCCTGGCTTCTCTGACCACACGTTCCCATCCCCACCCACACACACAACTCATACAATCAGTGACATCTCCTCAGTGCTCCTTTCCTATGAATTATAAAACTTTGTGATGACAAACAATTACAATTCGATATACCATGTGTATTCCCGTCTATCTCCCTAACTGGACTATGAGCTCACTAAGAACAGGGACCACACTGTATTCACCTTTGTACCTCCTGTGCAGTTGCTCCATGTATGTTGGTTTGAATAAATGAACGTGTGTGTGTGTGTGTGTGTGTGTGTGTGTGTGTGTTTTCTCTAATACGCGGAAGACCTAGACCTTCCTCCCACTACACTCTATGAGTTCACTAAGGGAATAAAACATTGGAAGGAGAGAGGGAACAAGAGAGAAATGTTGTTCTTGGACTGACAGGCCCCCTCATTAAGGAGATAATTTAGCCACAGGCCGGCGACTGAACTGTGATGGCCTCAGACAGAACTCCCTCAGCAACAGAACAGCACTGCTGCCAGAGCAGCGCCCGGCTCCCCAGCCCCAATGAGACCAGATGTTTTCAAAGTGATACTGTGAGAGGCTGGCTGATCTTGTTGAAAATGAATCTCTCTGAACATGTTTAAAATACCAGGGAGAAACTTAATCAGGGAGATAACCAAGAGAACAGACAGAGTTTACCATAGGGCCATTTCTATCTGTTTACCAGGAAAAAGAGAAAACAAACAGGCTTAAAATGGGACTCGCCTGGTGAGTGCAGAAATGACATTTTTGGAAAAATATCAGCTAGTTTGTGCTTAGATTAACAGGTTATTTACTGATGTTGGGAATCATATTAAGGTCCCAATAAAGAGTTACTTTCTTACTGCAGGCAGGGGAATATTGTGCATATAGCCTTTGCTAAATTTAAAAGCAATGTAGCTAGCTTGCTTATTTATTTGTTTGTTTGATACGGAGTCTCGCAATGTTGCCCAGCCCAGAGTGCAATGGCACGATCTTGGCTTACTGCAACCTCTGCCACCCAGGTTCAAGTGATTCTCCTGCCTCAGCCTCCCAAGTAGCTGGGATTACAGGCGCCCGCCACCATGCCTGGATAATTTCTTTTTTTTTAGACGGAGTTTCACTCTTGTTGCCCAGGCTGGAGTGCAATTGCACGATCTTGGCTCACTACAACCTCCACCTCCCGGGTTCAAGTGATTCTCCTGCCTCAGCCTCCCAAAGAGCTGGGATTACAGGCACCCGCCACCATGCCTGGCTAATTTCTTTTTTTTTGAGATGGAGTTTCGCTCTTGTTGCCCAGGCTGGAGTGCAATGGCATGATCTCAGCTCACCACAACCTCCGCCTCCCGGGTTCAAGTGATTCTCCTGCCTCAGCCTCCCGAGTAGCTGGGATTACAGGGATGCACCACCACGCCCAGCTAATTTTGTAGTTTTAGTAGAGAGGGGGTTTCTCCATGTTGCTCAGGTTGGTCTTGAACTCCCAACCTCAGGTGATCCACCCACCTCAGCCTCCCAAAGTGCTGGGATTACAGGTGTAAGCCACTGCACCCGGCCTACAAATTTTTGTATTTTTAGTAGAGACGGGGTGGGTTTCACCATGTTGACCAGGCTGGTCTCGAACTCCTGACCTCAAGTGATCTGCCAGCCTTGGCCTCTCAAAATGCTGGCATTACAGGGGTGAGCCACCATACCCGGCCCAGTGTAGCTTTTTTGTTTTCTGAGATGAAGTTTTGCTCTGTTGCCCCAGGCTGGATTACAATAGTGCAATCTCCGCTCACTGCAACCTCTGCCTCCCGAGCTCCAGAGATTCTCCTGCCTCCGCCTCCCAAGTAGCTGGGATTACAGGCATGCATCACCACACTCGGCTAAATTTTTTTGTATTTAATAGAGATGGGGTTTCACCCTGTTGGTCAGGCTGGTCTCGAACTCCTGACCTCAGGTGATCCACCCGCCTTGGCCTCCCAAAGTGTTGGGATTACAGGTGTTAGCCACTGCGCCCAGCCCCAATGTAGCTTTAAACAGAGAACTATAACACTTCTAGATGTGCGCTTAAATATTTTTGTTTCATCCCCTTGCAAAATAAATGAGAAGAGATTCAGTCTTCCACATCTTAAAACATACCCATTGATCTTATTTGTTAAAGTATGCTTTACTAGCAGTTAGCAGGATTAAGGCTGACACTCATTTTATATTCTGCACCCAGGGTTAACACGTGACGCGAGAAATTCCTTTTCACGAATACAGAAGAATGTTAGGGATACTTCATGATTAAAGCAATAGAAGTGCTTCAAAGCAGGAGAGGTCTAAACAGAAGCTCACTGCTCTGCAGTCAGGGGCAGATTCACCCTCCATTTCTGATGTCTAGAGTTAAAAACAATTCACCAGGTATGATTTGGGCAGCCATGTGTGACCAACTCCGATGGTCAGAATATTAACTTTAGTTAATGCTCCTGAAAATCACGGGAGCTTCTTTAACAGCCATAGCATGCTGCTGACTCATTCTGAGGCTGCAGTTCTCCAGATCTTGAAATATTTTTCATGTGTGGCTGTTTAGCCAAACCCCATACTTTCATTCGTAATGAATGGTTTTGGACTCTGGTGCTAGTCTTTCTTTCTCCCTCTCAAGTTGTATTCAACTAGATTTGGTTTGCTGTTTCAAAATACCAAGATCTCTTTTTTTAAAAAAAAATCTCATTTCTGTTGCTCTGCCATATTAACAATTCCTCTAGATTTGTCATTCATGTATGTGATCTGTATGCCAATATTATTGTCTAGAAGATTTTTTTAACTGATGAAAACAGGGGACACAGCCTCCAGCGTGCTTCCTGTATTATCATCTAGCCTGAATCTCCCTCATCCCACGGATAGCACCAGTGACTGATTTGCATGCATGCCTTCTCAACATTCTTCTAAGCTTCCAACCAAGTAACCCCAGGAACTAAAGTTAATCCGGTATGACTGGCTTTTAGCAAAGCCCTGATAGCTGCTAACGGTGACTGCTTCCTTTATCAAGTATTCAAAAATCATTGTCTTGATAATCCACTTTATAATAGAATATTTCCTGAGATCGATGTCAAGCTTAACATTTTGTAGCTTTTCTGTCTCTAAATCCTTTTTTAAAAATTAAACTATGTATCCACCTGCATCCTTCCTGTAGTTCTTTGTTACTCCATTATTCCTCCAACATCACATGATTTGATGATCTCAGTCTCACACTCCCTCACTCTTCTTGGACTTTGGGGCTTCACCTTATCTGGTGGCATTAGAGTCTCTTGTCATGGCCTCATCTACTCCAGGCCAGCAATTCTTGCTTCACATTTATCCTACCCTTTCCAATCAGAGAAGTCATTTCTTGATGGAAAAAAATGCAAGCTGAACAGAAGCTTAGCAGTTTGGTTTCTCTCACAAGCCCCTCTCTTTGGTCTTATTGTTCCAAACATAACTTCTGAAAGCCCTTTTGTTACCCTTTGCATTTTTCACAATCCTCTTTTCACTCTGCACTCTGTTTCTTTACAGCCCAGAGTCACCCTCTGATATGGACCTTGGTTGCATGACCCGACCTTTCCTGGGTCTGGCTCAGGGTCCAAGGTCAGGAAAGCACAGAGGAAGTGGCAGCACAGAGAAGGCAGGTCCAAAGGAAAGGGTTATCTAGAAAGTGCCATCTGCAGTCAGCAAGTCAAGGAGAAAAAGTAACATGATACCTGGAAAGATGTTAAGGTCAGAGGTCAGGAAAGGCAGGATTCCTTATCAATCCAGTGGAGCAATACAAAGGGCTATATCGTGGATGAGAAATTAGGTCAGTTGCAAAGAAGATGGAGAATAGGTGCTGCTAAGGAGAGGTAGTTCAAATGGGCATCCTTTCTCTGAGGGCTCCTTACATGCACAAAGACCTGGCCTTTCTGTCTTTGAATCTCCAGCACCTAGCATAAAGCCTGGCACACCAAAGTTCAACATACTTGTGAATGAATACATCAAAGTGGCCCTGGCTCCTCATTACCACACTGGGGGAATCCTTTAAAGGAGCAGGTTCAGACTGGAGTCAGTCTTTCATTCACATCCTTAAACAGAAGAGCTATCTGGATGGTCACATACCTCTTCCTCCTTTGGAACTGGGGTCACAGCATTGTTTTTAATTGTCCTGAACTGTGTTTCTGTTTTTAAACTTGAGGCCATGGGATTGTGTTTATCATGTCCCTCGACCTTGGGAATCCTTTTTCTTACAGTCCAGGGTAGACTATAGACAAGAACACATTTCCCTCCCTGGCTGTCAGAGATTCTAAGACCTGATTACTTCTAAAATGCCTGGTTCTTTCATTTCAACAGCCAGTTCCTACTTTTCTTTTTACTTCGAGATGGAGTTTTGCTCTTGTTGCCCCAGGCTGGAGTGCAATGGCAGGATCTCGGCTCACTGCAACCTCTGCCTCCTGGGTTCAGGTGATTCTCCTGCCTCAGCCTCTCAAATAGCTGGACTTACAGACATGCACCACCACGCCCAGCTAATTTTGTATTTTTAGTAGAGACAAGGTTTCTCCATGTTGGTCAGGCTTGTCTCGAACTCCTGACCTCAGGTGATCCGCCCACCTCGGCCTCCCAAAGTGCTGGGATTACAGGCGTGAGCCACTGCGCCTGGCCCAGTTCCTACTTTTCTATGAGTCAGTGTCTATCTTATCTGAAAACATAGCAATGCCTGATGAATGTGTTCATGAAAAGAATGGCAATTCAACTCCTTTTTCAGGCAATTTCCCTAATCATGTTAAAACAGCATCGTTTAAATATCCTGCATATTACACTATGGTGAGTCTATATAGGAATCGAAGACTAATACACAGTGGTACTGGTTGATAAAAACTTGACCCAGTCATGGGTTAACCTGGGCTCAGCAGAATTCTAGTGACAGCATGAAGCTAAAAGCCACCGTTGAAATTTTAACTTGGCAGCAGTCAGTCAAATTGAATAGGGTAAGAACAAGAAAAACCGTATCAAGGCCAGTATGTCTCTTGGCAGGCAGAGAGGATCTGGCATCAGTGAATCATCAGGCTTCGGGCTGTCTAAGCTCAAACACAGCACTTCTGATAAAAGCAGATGCTTTGTTTGGCTGCTATCTATCTGCCCTTCCTCCAATCCCACCAGTCCCATCTACCCCACCCCCACCCATTCCCTACCGGCTTCTGAAAGAGTGTGTTTGTAAAGGCTTTTTCTAACTAATCGAGAGGCAGAATAAAAATGCTATGGTTTTGAGATAATCTCCTCAAGCCTCTAAGAGGAAGGGCTTCTGCCTACCAGATAAAGGAACATATCCCCTTGACCTGTCTTCCAGGGCAGACACCCATCCTCAACGTGGCCACCTACCTAAACCTTGAAAAAGCAGCCATCACCCTTTAGGCAAAGGCAGACACTGCAGTGTCCATGTGCCTCCTCTGTCTACAGGGTCCTTGGGGAATGTCCAGGACCGCTGGGAAGAAACCACAGGAGTATAATCACCATGCTGCTGACACAGACCCCAGGGAGGGTGGCCCTGAAAACATGTCTGCCTTATTTAAAAAATCAAGTAGTAGATAAAATATGCTTTGTTTTAGTTTAAATGGCAAGATAGTCTCCTATTGAATTCTATCATCTAAAAAAAAAAAAAAAATCTTCTTTTGAACACCAACCCTATCCAGATCCTATCTATCCATATCCTATCTTATTTCTCTGCACTCGGCCTCCTCTGCTGACTCCCTGGAACAAACTGTGCTGGGATTCCTCTGAGGTCATTCTTAGGGTTCCTTCCCTTTACTCGACACAGAGTTCTAGATCTCTCCTTTGACGATGGCATCCATTTCCATGGCTTTAATTTCACTTCTGTGCAGACTCCTAACTTTATACCTTTTAGGCCAGACCTTTTTTGCAGAGCTCCAGGCTCATAATTCCAACCGCCTGTCTGTTTAACACCTCCACTTAGACATGCATGCATCTCAAACTTAGCAAACCCCAAACAGAAGTCCTGATTCTCAGCAATCTACCATAACCCCCTTCCCTAAGAAAATGCAATCAACCAAACAAATAAAGCCTTGGTCCTCTCCCAAGCTTCCCTATCTCAGCAAATGCCCTATCCCATATACCCAGCTGCCTGAGCCATGCCTGACTATACCTCTCCCCCACCCCCCCATATCCAAACCTCAGCAGATATGGCAGACTGTACCTGCAAACTATATCTCGAATCCACAGACTTCTCTCCTCTACCACCACCCTAGTGCAGAACCCCACCTGCTCCCTGTACTTTTACAACCACGTCCTGCCTTCCCTCCTCATCCTCTTCTCCATCAATCCTTCTCCACAGGGAGACAAAGCAATCTTCTAAAAACTGATCGTGCCATTCCCTTGCTTAAAATCCTTTAAAGGTAGATTTCCTTTTGCCCTACAGAGAAAATCTGAACTGCTTACCCAAATCTAGACCAGTGCTAGCCAATAAAAACACAACGTGAGCCACATGGGTAATTTTAAATTTTCTGATAGTCAATTTAAAAAATAGGTGAAGTTAATTTTAATCCTTTATCTAACCTACTATTTCAAAGACGTTATCATTTCAACACGGTTACATAAAAATTATTACTGAAATATATTCTCTTTTTATATTAAATCTTCAAATTCCCATGCCAGAGAGGCCTTCTCTCCACCAGTCTAAGTAACCTGGGGTCCTCTGATGTTGTATTTTCCTTGTACCTCCTCATTTTGTAGTTACGTACTTAATGATGCATTTGCCTGAATGCCCCCTAAACTGAGAACTCCCTAAGGACAGGGGATACATCTATTTCGTGCTTCACTAGGTACCTGGCATCTAGCACAATGCCTGGCATAAAACAAGCTAATAAATATGCATTGAAGAATAAACAGCAAAGACACTGATATTAAGCACAAGAACAATCAGGCAAAGGCTCAGGGCCCATTCACTGAAGACAGGCTCTGTTTTGTGTATTAGTACAATGGTATGCTGATATTTTAGTGCACTGCGTAGTTGTTATACCTATAAACTGTTGAGTGTTGGCCAAGACTCATTGCTGTAGGGCAGGCTCAGATAGAGGGATTCCAGCCAGACTCCATCAACATGTGAGAAACTTTCTCCCACAGAAGCTGCCGTCATTGAACGTGATCTCAGGTTACACCAAAGGATTAGGCACCTCCCAGCTCTAGCCTTCCAGGAGGAAGGAAGGAAGGAAATCCATCAGTCTGAGCCTCCTCTATGCCAGGTTCTGTGTTAGGCACCCTCACATGAGATTGTATCTGATCCTTAGAGTCACCCTTTGAGGACATGGAGACTCAGAAAGGTAAAATAACTTACCCAAGGTCACAAAGCTACCAAGTCAGGCTGCTGGAATCAGCGTCAAGGTCACTAGTGGCTTTCTTTAATAGCCACGGCTACGTCGACATCCCAGCAAGGGCCTCGGTGGCTTTGAGCCAGGCGTCCCAGCAGAGCTGAGCAGGAGAAGAAGAAACTGCTGGTGACCAGGTGGGAGCTAGGAGCAGGCATGGGACCTGCTCAACGCAGATTCCCAGTAGAGTGTACCAGGGTCAAGTGTGAAAGTCAGAGCTCTGAGATTCTGTGGAGCCTTCATATTTAGTGAGCAGTTAACCTTCATAGCACTTCTCGGATGGGTTATTTACGCTCCCACTTTATGGTTTAGAACTTGCTATAGAGTTCACACATCTAATAAGTGGCAAAAACAAGGATATGAACTGAAACCTCTGGATTATCTGTCTTGTGTTTCTTCTCCTCTTCACAAAAGGAGTTATTTTATCTTCAGTGATTATACTCACAGGCAAACTGGACCTACAGACAGATCACACTGCATAAAAGCTGGGGCAACTAGGGAAGGTTTCTCAGACCTCTCTAACTTGTAAATAACAGCACAGTCCTTTAAACAAGGCCCTATATGCTTGTCTTTGGGGCCTCTAAGAAGAGAGCTTGAAATTCTACATCCAATCCCACAGCTAGCCTCTTGGGGACAGACTGGATAGTGACACCATTCCGAAGCATGACCTGAGGGCATATCAGCCATGTGGCTCAGGCTGGTCTGGCCACCTAGTCCAATCCCCCTGAGGACAGTCTCCTTCCAATCAACCACAGCAACTACTCCTTTAGCTTACAACTAAGACTTCTCCAGCTTGTGTATTCTAGCCAGGCTAGGCTGGCTCGCAAATCCACATGTGATAAGAATATGAGTAATAATTTATAACTGCATAGCACCTCTGTTTACAAGGTGTTTTAACATATATTGAGGGGCATGAAAAACCCAGAAGACTAAAATACCTCGCCTTTCCCAAATAGCATGAATAGCATGCTGGTGGCCTGAAAAAAAAACATGATTTAAAACAGGTCTGTCCTGGGGTAGGAGTGAGGAGGGGGCAGTCCAGAGGAGATGTTACGCAGCTCCACTCAACAAGGACTGCATTGTGTAATTCTCTGATCATTTTCTTGGTTGTGGTTTGCAATCTGTTAACAATTTTTTTTTTTGCTCCAGAACAGCTGAGAATGCGTAGATCCTGGCATTTAGGTTCAAATCATCCTTGTCAGTAGAGGATTTAGGACAACCATCAGACAGCTGGTAGATCTGCAGGCACTTCCCACCCTCTGGGCTTCTTCAACCCAGGAGCAGCGCAAGATGCAGGGGCTGAGCTCACCTCTGACCCAGCTGCTCCTGTCCTCAGCACACCAGAGGCCACCAGGGACCGGGACATTCACCATTCCTCAGAATGCACTAAACCATTTGCAACAGCTGCATTCAAACACCGAGGGGTATTTCAAAATGTTACTAAAACTCAACTTTAAACTTATAAAAACATCAATTCAACCCATGGACTATTACTTTTCAGAAACATTCTTGAACTTGGGCTGTTAAGCCATTGTCACTATGCTAAGTATACCTTCTATTAAATAGAATCTATTAATCTAGTAAAAGTTTTTTTTTTTTTTCTTTTTTTTTTTTTCTAAGATGGAGTTCTACTCTTGTCATCCAGGCTGGAGAGTAGTGGTGTGATCTTGACTCACTAAAACCTCCGCCTCCCGAGTTCAAGTGATTCTCCTGCCTCAGCCTCCCCAGTAGCTGGGATTATAGGCATGTGCCACTACGCCCAACTAATTTTTGTATTATTAGTAGAGACAGGGTTTCACCATGTTGGCCAGGCTGGTCTCGAACTCCTGACCTCAGGTGATCCACCTGCCTCAGCCTCCCAAAGTGCTGGGAATACAGGCAATGAGCCACCGCACCCGGCCAAGATTTTTTTTTTAACTCAAAATCCAATTTTTTTCTCCAAAAAGTACACAAAAAGCTTCCAATTTGCAGACAGCAGACATGCCTGGGTATAAATAAACTGCAGATGTTTGCGTGTGGACCTTCGCATCGTACATCCTTCTGATTAGCCCTGAGCTAAAGGCTGGTGTATTTGCGTGTCTGAGGGAACATCTTGCTTTGTTAAAGAGAAGGCAGTAGTTACAGAAACCAATGGTTCCGAAGAGGAATAACTAAAACCATTTTTCAGATGAGGGCATTGATACAGCCCAGAGTTAGGGCTTTAAATCAATGTTTTAGAGGAAAAAAGCTGCATAGATTCTGGACCTTACATCTTTGCTTCAACCTTGAAGATCTGACATTGTGACAGGGTAGGTTACTTACTGCCTGGGAAAATGTACTGCTCATTTTAACTAGGGATAATTCTGCAGACTTTCTGGCCACTGTCAGTTAAAACACTTGTGACGAGTCAGTCAGTTCCACTCATGCAAACTAATGAAACACCACATTGTCCTACCACATGCTCCCACAGCACAAGAGGCCGAAGGAATTAGGCACTCACAGCTGTTCCCAGGAATGTGTGCCTCCACGTACCCACAGGCAGGAAAAAGACCTGAATGGTATCCAAGCACTGATCCCTCAGCTATCCTAGCAACACAGACATCCCGACAACAGGAACCAGTCCCCTCTCAGCCCAAGGAAGATTCCAGATTTGAATACAAATTCATCCTTGAGAATGAATTAACAGCATTTGCAGTGACCTGGATGAGATTGGAGACTATTATTCTAAGTGAAGTGACTCAGGAATGGAAAACCAAACATCATATGTTCTCACTGATATGTAGGAGCTAAGCTATGAGATGCAAAGGCATAAGAATGATACAATGGACTTTGGGGACTTGGAGGGAAGAGTGGGAGGGGAGCGAGGGATAAAAGACTACAAATAGGGTGCAGTGTATACTGCTTGGGTGATGGGTGCACCAAAATCTCACAAATCACCACTGAAGAACTCACTCATGTAACCAAATACCACCTGTATTCCAATAACTTATGGAAAAATATAAAAATAAATAATAATAATAAAAATTCATCCTTGAAGATAAATGAATCAAGGGGATATCAGCTGAACAATGTGAATGTCAAGAGGAAATCCTGTCTGCAGACCTCTCAGAGAAACCTGGGTCTGCTTGCAGAACAAAGGCTCCTTCTGTGACATCAAGCAGCAGGTTTAAGAGCTCCCTGGCTTCTGGCTTTGGCCGTCTTTCAAAACCACAAGTACATCCAAGGGCAGCCAAGACAACAACAAAGCCAAGAGATACAGTCACCAAAAGAGAAGACCAACTCCCCCTTCCAGGCCTGCCTTCTGCCTGGCTCTCAGCAGGCAAGGCTCCATTCTCCCCAAAGTAGGTCTCCAAAGCACTGAATACAAGCAGGGTACTGACCCCTGTGCAAGAAGATAGCTCAGAGGATGCCCACAGCTGGTGCCAACATTCTTCGGAGGCTATGGAACACACTGTCTGGGGAAGGCCCTATAATGCTTTCTAGGTTCTAATCCTAGCTCAGTCATCCATTAAGGTATGATCTTAGGTGCCTCAACATCCCTGAACCCATTTCCTCAACTCTAAATGATGACACTGATGATGGTGATAACAATGTTCATAATGAAATCTGCTATGTCTCTCACACAGGGTTACAATGTTCAAACAAGGTAGTTTATGAACATATCCTTTAAGCTATCTGAAAACTATAAAATGTAGGAGATAACAATTAATAATATTAGGATAATTATTCATGTTATAATTATTGGGATAATTAATAATGGAGGAAATGACACATGTAGATATGAAAGCTTAATCATGCAAGTTTTAAGGTCAAAGAGGAGACTTCCTCTGCTTTGTCTTGGGCCTCCGAGAGGATGTATGTTCAATGAATGTTCAATTATAATAAAGGTTATTATTATTATTTTTTGAAATGGAGTCTCACTCTGTCACCCAAGGCAGAGTGCAGTGGCGTGATCTCAGCTCACTGCAACCTCCACCTCCCAGGTTCAAGTGATTCTCTTGCCTCAGTCTCCTAAGTAGCTGGGATTACAAGCACACGCCAATATGCCCGGCTAATTTTTTTGTATTTTTAGTAGAGATGGGGTTTCATCATGTTGGCCAGAATGGTCTCGAACTCCTGACCTCGTGATCTGCCCACCTCGGCTGCCCAAAGTGCTGGGATTACAGGCGTGAGCCACCAAGCCCGGCCTATAAAGGTGACTTTTTAATGATTAACAAGCTAAACATATTTTTTTGGAAAAGAGCAAACTTGCAACAGAGTACTTCACAAGACAAAGAGGTGCTTATCTGGAGGGCCTCCCTCTGAGCAAGATAGAGGAGGCAGGAGACATCCAAGGCGGCCCACTATCTTCATGCCAATACCCGTCAGGCCAATACCCAACATGATGAGATGCAGTGTTTTCAGAGCTGACATCTGGGCAAGTCACTGTCAACTGAAATTAACCCCTGAATTCACTACGAAAAGAAAAAAAGAGGTGACTGAGCTGGAGTGAATGGTTGGTGTTTCGCAGCTCCTTTCAACTGGAAGAGTTGAATGAGAAGTTCCATTTCTCTCACTGTATTTTTGCTGTGGCACCTTTGGCAAAACCTCCTTCTCTAGAGCCTTGGGTTCTCATTCAGGCTGCTTGGTCCTAGCTTTGCATATGCAAAAACTTTGTTTATATCATTGCTGGTTTCAAAAAGGAATTGAGGCAGCTTATAATCTTATTAAGAATACTTAACAAAAAAAGAATATAAGGTATTTTGAACTCCTCAAAATTGGGAACACCTCAGGAGATTTTTTTTAATGTGTTAGAGAAATAAATATATTAATAGTAGTACAGAGCAGGGTAGGACTTTATGACCCTTTAACAGAGAACCATGTGCCTTCTCATTCAGCACAATTTTTGAGGGATATGCATTTGTTACTTCCTGTATTCATCTTTAACAATAAGATATTTTCAGTTAAGAAAAAAAGAGGTGAATTTGGATTAATATAGCTCTCAATCATAAACAAACCCTAAACCAGGAGTGCTTGTTAAGTCTTCCACAGCCTGGACTTCAAACTCAGGACCTGCGCCCACCCTCTGATAAGATCTTTTACAGAAATATGACCTCTGTCCAAGTCAGTTTTCAAATCAAAAAGCTTTACACTCTTGGCAGCTTGACAGCTTGGACCTTGGGTGTTTACCAAGAACTTCCCCAAGATAGGAAGGGTGACTCCATCACTACTGCCTCCCCACCCACCCCCCTAGTGTGGAGTTTCCCTTTGTAAGAGCTGGCACCTAGCCAGGGCCTCAGAACTTCAAGGAGTAAGTCTATAAACTGTCTGTGTCTAGTACATGGTAGACACCTAGCTCAGGACAGTTTCAGTTAATAAATGAAAAGCGGTCCACCATAAGCCAGCTAACAGTTGGTTCTGACTCCATATCACATAGCCTGGCATCTGTGCTCATCTTTAGCAGGCCAGAAGTTACCTGTCTTTGCTGCTCACCTCCTGCATTCTTGCCCCTTAAGTGCCAATTATGCGATATTAACAATCCTGTGCACAGGTATGCACCTCCATGTTCACCCATTCCAGCAGTGGCTGCCTGCCAACTTTCTGAGCTGGGAGGTCACCCACCTAGATTTTGTGGAGCCGGTCCAGGGCCTTCTGACCCCCAGGATACCCCAAGGAATGTCCTAATCTGGTGACAGAAGCAGTTCAGGGCTCTCTAGTGGTTTCTATGGAGATTATCTGGGCCTCCACTTATTTTCTTCTTGTACTACTGCAATTATGGAACTGAGAATAATTCTCAACTCTTGTTCACCTAGCTTTGCACCAACACCAACACTGTTCTCCTCTCAATGTGCTACACTCCAGCCACAGGCCATTCCAGTTCCTTTTGGGGTTTTCAAACATGCCAAACTTGCTCCCATCTCCAGTTCTCCGCACTTGACTTCCCTATGCCTGCAACAGCCTGGAAGGCCCATGGTTGCTTTCCCTCATTATACAAATATGATCTTAAATATCACGTCAGAAACCTGTTCATCCTACCAAAAACGTACCACCTTCAATAAATCTCCAGCATATCACTCCGTTTCCTCTATAGCATTTGGTATAATCTGCAGTTGTCTTATTTATTTGTACATACTACCTAATGTGCTCACTAGAATGTAAACTCTGGGAAGACATTGCTTCAGATGCTCCACTGCTACCCTGTTAGTCCACATATTTCCACCACCCTATAAAAGGGCAAGAACAGATTGCTCAATAATTTGGCTGCTAGAATGTTTTCAATGCTGGACCAGCCCTTCATTTAAGATAATCAGAAGGACTGAGCAGAATTTTCCTGGTAAGCCCTGGGGCTTATGAAATCAACATACTCTAATATAGGTGCTCCATATATAAATATTGAACAAATAAATGAGCTAGGATCCAAGTGGCTTTGTGACAAGCTTGGACAAAAAGAGAGATAATAAAAGAAACAGTCCCATTCTTTACCAGATAGCATCACAGGCTGCTGATCTTCCCCAACAGGAAAAGGAGTGCAGTTTCCAAACTAGCTCTAACAGGCAGAAACCAATCACAGCCAGGCCCATTACAAACACAGAGAAAAAGCATTTACAACCATAAGGCTCATTTACCCAGATCTCTGTCACAGAGAGGGAAAAATCAATTCTTGTCCTAAAGTATTCTGAAGCTGACCTGCTGGTGCATCCATATAAAATTTTATTTCAGCATGCTGACAACTAAATATAAGGAGATATGGGGTCTAATTTATAGACATCCTGGCATCTCTATAGAAGTGGATGGACATAGTTCAGAATCTGATGCTATGATAAAAAGAAAATACTTGGGCTTTCTTTTAAGGGACTTAAGAGAGGAAGCTGGATTTTAAAATACCCTCAAATGTTACATAATGTTAAGAAGTGGTTTTTATTTAGGTGTTATAGTTTTTTTACATTGTGGTTATATAGTTTTTAAAATAAGAGTCCTTATCTTTGAAAGGAACATACCAAAATATTTCCAGATGAAATAATATGAAATCTGAGATTTGCTTCAAAATAATACCAAAGGAGGGAAGTAGGTGGGAGTACAGACAAAACAGGACTGGCCTTGAGCTGGTAACTGTTGGAGCCGGCTGACAGGTGCATGGGAGTTAATTATTCGCTCAACTTTGTGTATGTTTGACGTTTTTCCTAATAAAAACTTCGGAGTCTCACTCTGTTGCCCAGGCTGGAGTGCAGTGGAGCGATCTCGGCTTACTGCAACCTCTGCCTCCCGGATTCAAGTGATTCTCCTGCCTTAGCCTCCTGAGTAGCTGGGATTACAGGCACATGCCACCATGCCCAGCTAATTTTTGTATTTTTAGTATAGACAGGGTTTCACCACGTTGGTCTGGTCTCGAACTCCTAACCTCATGATCCACCCACCTCAGCCTCCCAAAGTGCTGGGATTACAGGTGTGAGCCACCACGCCTGGCCATAAAAACCTTTTAAAAAGCTGTTTAAGACAAATCATCTTCACTAGTGAAATTACAGAAGTTACCTGAAGGTGAAGGTTTCGCCGTGCCGGTCCTGCCATGGGCTCTCCTGGATGCCATCCTGGGTCACAGGCGAGTTCTGCCGTGGGGATTTGGAGTGGGGGAGGGTGCCCATGTGACTGAAGTCATCACAGGACCGTATGGGAGGAGGACCTTTTTTCTTCCGTGGAAGGGTGCCATGTATAGACACATCTTGATAGGCATCTGGGCGATGCTCAGCGAGAGGGGCCCTGCTGCTCAGAAGGTCCATGGATGAGGCCAGGGGAAACTGGTGATTCACCGGCATGTTTCTGGGAAGGCTTGCAAATTTTCCTGCAGCCATAATTCTCAACTCTAAGGGGGAAAGAAAAGAGTGAAGGTATAAATCTATGAGAGTCACAAGAACTGACTTCCTACTTACAAAAGTAAATGGAAATATGCCACATAAAATGAAATATTCACAGACCATTAACAGATCAACATTTAATGGCATCACTAGTGGAGTCTAATAAGAATGGGAAGTTTACTTATCTTCCTCCTGAAATGATCCTACATAGGAATTCTCCTGGGTTGGCAGCAAAACCAAGAGGGCAAACACTTTCAGAGTTGTTAGAGGCATATAAGCCATGCACAACTAGCAAAAAAAGATGATTAAGGGAGGACTCATAGTTGCAGTAATAAATGTACGAAAGAAAATATTATAAACTGTTAGATAATTAGCTCACATATTTTCACTGCCCTGTAAATGATAAGAACAGGCAGGGATTATTGAAATTCTTTAGTTGCTAGAATTGTCTTCAGTGCCAGACCAGTCCTCAGTTGTGCTACACAGGATGGGACAGAATTTTTCTGGCAAAGACCCAGTGTTTATAAATAAATCAATGCACTCTAATTAGTGAACACGGGCTAGGGTCAGGGTCAGGAGGTGGGCCATTCTGCCATACACCAGCAGGCTCAGCTGCAGAGGAAAGCCACTGGGGTGGGGGCTGCATGTACATGGCCCCCACAGAGGGGTCAGGATCTGCCTGCCACCAGCAGGGTTAGGTAATGCCCATGGGTGCCTGCACAGTCGGGGAAGAATAGACAGGAGAAGGGAAGAAGAAAAGAAAAAAAATGGTGGGGGTGGGGGGCAAAGGAAGCATGGAAAGGGAAAGGAGAATGGCACATCAGGCTGTGTGCAGCAAGTAGCCCCGACACTCTCTCCTAGCTAGGACCATGAGTAGACGCATTTACCCTGAGCAGAGTCAGTGCCTCCAGCTCCAAAGCAAACTATGGTTTTGGCCTAAGACAAATTATATAATACATTTTTAAGGCCAACACACAGAGGAAAAGAAATAGGAGGCAAAAAAAAGGCTGGCCCCTGGAGATAGAGGCTCCAGGATCTGTCTTACACTAGTCATGATATCAAACTCTGGTCTGGACAGCACTGCAGGGTGGCCAAGCCCAACAAACAGCCCTTCCCACGGGCTGGTGAGGAGAGCTGCCCCTTAGTCTGTTCTCCAACCCAGCAGCCCTCTTTCCTCACAGACCACCCTTTCCACTGCATTACTCAGGGAAGAGCACTGCATTACTCAAGGAAGAGCTTTGCGTGAAAATCCTCACTTAATAGCACTACTGCAGAGTCAGTTCTACAAACGAACTGTGGACTTGGGACGTGGTTTGAAGACAACCAAGAAGAATGCCACCCTCCACAAGCTGATAGAAGTGGAGCCGAGACGATGACATTAGAGTGTGTAAAGAAAACGCATGTGTTTGTATGTGTGTGTACAACAAAACACACACGTTCCACTGCTTCCACATAAGATAGGGGAAAGTACAGAAGTCCTGGGGGTGAGATGGAAGGAGCATCTTTACTGAAGGTGTACAATCCTAACTCTGTCCTCGGTTCATTGTCAAATCCAGTAATTCTGGGGCTTGCCTGCTCCATGTCCAACTGGGACCACACAGAAGGTCTGCTCACAGTGGGTGCAGAACAATAGGACAGAGTCCTGTGCAGCCCCTCCCAGCTCTGGCCAGTACCTGGCACACTGTCAGCACTTGCTCAATGCTAACCATCCTTATTAGAAAGGAAACCAAACTCCCTAGCCCCACTGCCTGAACACAAGTGACGTAAACCAACTAGGATTCTTCCACCCTACACACACACACACACACACACACACACACACACACACACACACCCCTCCCCCACAGTTGTGACTTCTCACAGACAGGACTGGGTCATTTCAAAGAACCTCGTGGGGAGGCCTGCAGCACCCTACAGAACTTCTTCATGTGCATAGGGCCACACTGTTGATCAAATCTATTTCCAATAGCATGATGGGCAAAAGTCACCCTAGCACCAGTGCCTTTGGCAGCCTGTTTCCTCTCTGCTTCCCCAAGATCTACTTAGACTTCAAGATTGTCCTAAAGTGTTCTAAAATGTCCTTCAAGTTACCAACACCTCAATTTATTCTCCAATAACAAGGGATGTTAATACTTCCCCTTCTTACTTTCAATTCAACAAACATTTAAGTGCCTATTTCATACAAGACACCTGGAGAAACAAAGATGCCTAAGGCCCAATACCTGACTATGAACTCTAAGAGAGAATAATTCATAGAGGCCCTTATGCTGAAAGGAACAATTAATTTTGACAAAAGGACTTGAGAAGGCTCAGAGAGGGCAACAATAGAGACAAAGCATTTTGAAAAGTTAACATGTGGGGAAAAGCCTCCCGGGAGGATGGCAGATGCATAAAGGCATGGAAGTGACCCCACAGGCTCAGGACATTCCAAGTTGTGTGCTGTGGCTCGAGTGAAGCCGAGAAGCATTTCCCAGAAGCAACTTAGGTTAGCATCAGACCATGGAGTCTTGAAGGCCCTGCCAAGGTGTCTGGACTTGACTGTAAGTGCTAGGGAAGATCTGGAAGGGAAGGACAGAACCCAGTCTGTACCCAAGTAGGTGACTCCGGTTGTTCTGGAGGGGAGAGAAAAAGGAGGCAGGGAGGTTACTGAGGCTGACGGTGAAACCCATGGAGGAACAATGAAGAATTCTGACCTGGGGCAGCAGCTGGGTAAAGGGAGAGAAAGGAGAGAGTGATGAGACATCAGAGCTTGAGGCATCTGGCTGGAAGGAAGGAGCCTACAGCCACAGAAGGTGGTGCGATGCTGTAACATGCCAACTAGTTTCAGAAGGGGACCCACCCCTGCAGGAACCAAGCACAGCACTGGAGCTGCTGCATGTGAGGTATCAGCAAACAATTTGGTCTAAGAGGAGGTTAGACACTGGTATGCACAATTAGAAGTGAGGGCAGATGGAGGTTTTTAGGAATCATCAACATAAAGGCAATATTTAAACCAGAGAGTAGATCCCTTAACTTGTTATTATCAGATGTGATAACAGCTGTGAAGTACCTCTTAAACTGTCAGGAATCATACAATACCCATGAATTATACCCCTGCTCTCTCTCACCATGGCTTCTTCAAGCCTATAAGGACCAAAGCAAGGAATGAGTTCTACTATAAAAACGTAAACCATTGGTTCTCAACCTGGCTACACATAAGAATCCTCTGGGAAGCTTTTAAAATCCTGATGCCCAAGCCTCAGCCCAGAACAATAAAATGAGAATCTCTGTGGGTGGGACATTAGCATCAGTCTCCAGTATTGACCAATGTGAAGCCAGGATTGAGAACCACTGGATTAGTGAGTCTTTTTGGTACACAGCAATTGAGTCATAATTGTTTACCTGCAAAACAGAATTCAATGATGATGAAGGAGTATCATTCAATCAATAGAAACATTGATTCTTCAACGCATACACTCATGGAGGGTCTCCTTTATGGCTGGCACTATGCTAGGTGTTGGGGACAGCATTAAACAAGACAGAAGTGGTCTGTCCTCATGAAGCTAATGATACTCTGGAGGAAGCAGACAATAAATAATGACCATAAGTACTGGTAATTCCCAGTTCATTTTTCTAGATAAGGGAAATAAATGTTCATTTGATATATATTCTCTGAGGGCTTATGGTGTACCAAGGCTAAGGATATAATAAATTAGACAAGCTCCTGCTCTCATGGAGGAATCCAACCTATACAAACAAGAAAATGAGGTAACATCCAAGTTGTAAGCACGCTAAGGAATATAAAACAGGATGAACTGACAAAAGATGACTGTTGGGGGTGGAGGGCTACTTTACATTAGGGTGGACTGGGAAGGCCTCTCTGAAAAGGTAACAATGACATGAGACCTGAAAAACGGCAAGGGAAGGAGCAGTCAAAAAAAGGTCTGAAGGGGGTTCCAGGCAAGGGATCTGGCAAATGCAAAGGTCTTGCCGTAGGAACAAGTGGTTGGAATGAGAGCTGATGGAGACTAAACCCAAGTCTCCAGCCTCTGGCTCCCATGTTTTCTCCACTTGGAAATATTTCTATCTCAATGTCCCTAGTCATTATATACTTCTTATGTACCACTTGATTTTTTAAAAATAAAATGGTATGACTCAGAACCTAGGCTTTGGAGGCAGATATCTACAGGTTCAAATCTCTACTCTGCCACTGACTTACTAGCTGTATGGCCTGGGACAAGTTACTCGACCTGACGGTTTCTCATTTTAAAAAATGACTTAACAGCTATTTCATAAGATTGTTGTAAAGATTAAAAGTGATTGTGTATACAAAGTTCTTGAAATACTGCAAGCACTTAGTAAATAGCAGGTCCCCTCTAAGCAGGACAGGGGCTGCTCTTATCTGTCTTGTCAGATAAGAGTCACTGTATCTCTGTTATACTGAGGGTTCACAAAGGAAGTAACTCTGAGAGTTCACAAATGAAGACTGCAACTGGGAAGGATGGGGAGGGAAACGTTTTAACCTCGAACAATAGATGCAAAGACACCAAGCCAAGTAGGACATGGACACAGACACAGACACAGACACACGTACAGGCAAACCAAGTGAGCCTACATGCAGTCTTTAGAAAAAAGCCCAGGTGAGACTCTGGCCATCTGACTTCTCTCTACTGTGCAGGAAAACAAACACAATGTCCTGACTCAGTCTAATGCCAGATTTTGAAATATTATACAAAAGTCAAAGACTCTGCATCTTGATATGAAAATCTGAGACTCATGTGAACATCAGGAACAAGAGCGAGCCTGACAAACTTTACCACATGTGCTGCCTTCCTGGGCCTGGTCAGTCGCTGGGCTTTGAAATGCTTGTGAACTGAGGCCCAACTCACTTGCTTTACAATGATGTCTCAAAGAAACTGATGATCTTGCAAGCTGAGGCAGAGATAAGTGGCCCACTTGTTTGGATTTTACTCTTTTATTTCTGAAACGGGATATTTTCAAGTTTAACTCATAATGGTTATCTGATGTGAGCTTTAAGAACTTTTCATTATATTTTAAACTCTGGAAATGTAACCATCTCAGCTGCCCCACGACACAGAATTTACAACTTGGATCTGTAGTTTTATATCTTCTCTGGAGAGTCAGATGGAGAGAGGAGATGAAACAACCACACATATTCAATCGGCTTATCCACTTAAAATGAAGTTTTGCTTGGGTTTAGGAATTAAGAGTATCCCTTTATTTTTGAAGTAAACTTATGAAGTCTAGCCAAATGATTCAAGTATGAATAATTCCTCCATGGACTGTATTTCAAGCAACACAGTACAGGATTTACCCGATAAGGTTCTTAAGATTAGCATCCATTTGACAAGCAGTTCTGCCTATATGAACAGGAGATTTAGACCTTGGTTAGTCATCCTGGAAATGTCAGCCTTCTCAGCAGCACTTTAGAGAAAGCTGGAGTTGGAGTGGTGTGGGATCCCCTGGCTTGGCAAGGTCTTTACGTTACCCTCAATACCCCCTGGCACGCCCGCAGACAAGCGCTTTGCCTGTGGGCTTCCCGGTTGTTACCCGGGTAGCCCCTTCCCACTTGGACCTGTGTTGAGCTGGGCCCCACCCCCAGCACTGAGGCCTCTCCCAGCCCCCAGGATCTCAACTCAGTCCCAGGCAACACAAGGGAGGCTATCAGCTCCCAAACTGACCTTCCCTCGGCCAGCGTACTTTCCTTGGGGAGGTCTGTGTAGCCTTGGGAGATAAAGTCAAGGTTTAAAACAATCTGAATACACGGCTCTACTTTCCATCTCAGCTAACAGCTTTAAGCGAAAACAGATATGAGGTTAGGAAAATGGTTTTTCTCCTTTGCACCTTGCTTCAAGCGAGTTAACCCCAACCATGACCCGACCCGCCGCCCCACGGAACACGCCGCCTTGCCAGATGCTTCGGAGTCCGCTCAACCTCCTCCTCGACGAGTGTCTACACCTGATTACACCGTTTTAAAGCGGCGGCGCCCTCAGCGGCCTAAGTGGGTAAGGACAGTTGGGCTGTACGATCTATCGGAACCTCCTTCCCACCGTCCCTCCCTTCCTTTGCCTTCCCTCCCCTCTCCCCACCGCGACGCAGAGGGAGCAACACAACCAACTATTCATTCTTTCTCAACAAAGGGAGAGAGGGAGGGAGATGTTGTCAACAGTTACAGGGGCAGGCTCCTTCGCTTTCTTTGCAAACTTCCCAAGAGATTACCGGAGAAACTCGCCTCCTCGGAGCCTTGGGCTTCCAGCAGAGCGCTCTGGGCCCTCGCATCTCCCCGACCCCGTCCGGCTTCTGCGAAGAGGGGACGGGCGGGACAGGGCGGGGTGGCCGGCAGAGCAGCTCAGACGGGCAGGGGGTCGGGCGAGGCCAGCGCCCGGGAAGACGCCGCTCGAGTGCCACCGAGCAAGATGCCTGGCCGCCAATCGCTGAGCGCTCCCCGCCGTGGGCCACGTCTCGGGGAGTCCCAGCGCGCTCGGAGGGCCGGGAGAGCGCAAGCCCCAGCCCCACTTCAGTCACCCCCGCCCCCAACGCCAAATCCGCTGGCGGGGGTGGGTAGGGACCAACAAGCGCCGGCTCTACTTTCCCCAGAGCCTAACTTTGTCCAACAAACTTCCTAGCGTGTCCTCACCGGGGTGGGGGAGGCCCAGGCGCCCCGGGAGGAACAGCACCCCGAGGACTCTGGGCGTGCGGCGGAGACTCACCTCCCGGCGCGGCACTGGGCGCTCGGGCTCTCCGGATTTCTGGACCTCCGGCTGGGGCTCAAAGGCGCCGCGCGGCCGGCCTCGCACCGCCCGCGCCGCGGCTGCTCCCGGAGCTGGGGACGCTCATGGTCCGCGGGGCGTGCCCGCCGAGAATCCCGCGCGCGTCTAGCCGGTGCGCCCCGCAGCTCCCGCTCCGGCCCAGGCCCCGTCCCCTGCCCGGCCAGCAGCAGGCGCAGCTCTGAGCGAGCGGCGCGCACTCCGGCCCTCAACTGGTGATTTGCGGCTCCGCGGCCCCACCCCGGCGAGCCGATTCGCGCTGCCTTGCGGAACCCCCCGAGACATTTACATTCGGTGACCTAGCCAGGCCCTCCTCTGCCCGGATTTTAGAGTTTGGCTCTCTTCGTATCTCCCCAAGGAGCCAGTCCTCAAGTATAGCTCGATCACTTCCTTTCTGAAGCTCTCTCCAGAGACAGCCTCGTCGAATCCACTCCTCCCCCTTCCCCGCGTTATTTAATTACCCAACAGATCTGCTTTGCTCGTCTGCAGACACCTGGCTGGCTTTCAGTGTGAAGGGCTTTGATGAGACAAAGACCCAGGTAACCACAAATGAACCATCCACGGGAACAGGCAAATCAATTGCACTCGTATGGACGTACTGAAAGCAAAGGGCGAGTTGGCGGTGGCACTTCAGCACTAGATGATTTGGTGGGGTGAAATATTGGAGCCCACTGGAAAAGACTTAACACTATCTTATATCAAGATCCATTATAAAGTCATAGAAATAGTAGAAGGATAGACAAACTGACCAATGGAATAAAGTCCAAAAACAGATTTACAATATGTGGCCCCTTGATTTATGTCAGGTGCTGCTGTGCTGTATTGGGGGTCAGATTAGCTCTCTCCAGTAAATGATGCTGGATCAACTGAATCCCCCCATCCCCAATCAATTCCAGATGGAATTTTTCTTTTCTTTTCGAGACGGAGTTTCGGTCTTGTTGCCCAAGCTGTTGTGCAACGGCATGATCTTGGCTCACTGCAACCTCCGCCTCCCGGGTTCAAGCAATTATCCTGCCTCAGCTTCCCAAGTAGCTGGGATTACAGGCGCACGCCACTAAGCCCGGCTAATTTTTGTATTTTTAGTAGAGACGGGTTCACCATTTTGGTCAGGCTGGTCTCGAACTCCTGACCTCAGGTGATCCACCCACCTTGGCCTCCCAAAGTGCTGGGATTACAGGCGTGAGCCACCGCGCCCGGCCTCCAGATGGATTTTAAAGGTAAAAAGTAAACCAATAACACGATCCAAAGAAAATGTCCAAAAAAATCTTCATTACCTTGGGGTAGACAAAGACGATGTCTTAAACACATGTAGTACTAATATAAAGAAAAAAAACTGATCATTGGACAAGATTAAAATTAAGAGCTTCTGTTCATGAAAAGACACCACGAGTGAAAAGGCAAACCACAGAGTGAGAAAACATAATTGCAACACATACATCCAAAAAAAGGTTTGTTTACAGATATATAAAGAACACCTACGGATCAGCAAGAATAAGGCAGAAAATCCAATTAAAAACAGGCAGAATATTTCAACTGTCCTCAAGAGAGGACAAACAGGCATTTCTCAAAAAAGCCAATAAACATATGGAAAATTTCTCAATTTATTAACCATCCCAAAAATGCAAATTGATATTTCAATGTGATCTAACTTCATACCACCCAGAATGACTAAAATTAAAGGGCCTGACCATACTGCTATTCAAAATGAACTTTTTACAACCACTTTAAAAACCTGCTTGGCATTATCTAGAAAAGCTAAATTAACATGTATCCTATGACCCAGCAATTCCACCCCTAAGTGTGCACCCAACAGAGATGTATACACATATTCACCAAAAGATGTTGAAAAACGTTTATAATGTATCTCTTTATAACGGCCAAAAAGAAAACAACCCAAATGTCCATCAGCAGAAGAGAGATAAACTGTGTAACATACAACATAGTAATAAGAATGCATGAACTCATTTACACTCAACAAGATGAGTGAATCTTACAAATAGGATATTGAGTGAAAGAAGCTGGCCACAAATGGGTACATACTATATGATTCCATTTACATAAACTTCAAAAATAGTCAAAGCATATCTGTGATGTTAAAAGTGAAGACAGTGGTTATCTTGAGCTGTGGATTATGACAGAAAAGGATCCCAGAGGTGACTTCTGCATGCTGATAATATTCTATTTATTAATCCATGTCATTTTATAAAAATCACCTGTCCTTCAGTTTATAAAAATCAATTGATGTGTGCACGACTCTGCTTGTATGTTTTGCTCCAAAGAAATTTTTTTTAATTGTACCGTATTGGGTGTACCATTTTAATCCCTCTTAGAAACAGTTGTTAGTAAGTCTACAAGATTCTAAGTGCAGCATCCTTTAGAATGAGTACCTTTCCCTTATGAGTGTTTTTGTGGGTTAGTCTTTATCCTTCCTACTTTATTAGAAGCATGAATATTTGATTTTTGTTGTATTTTCCCTAAGTGTTTAGTGCAGTGAATGTCAAACAGACCAGCTAGTATATTTCTAAATCAAAGTATCCGAAATTCATTTACTGATTTTCTGTTGCTCTGAGGTGTCACTGAGAACAGTGGAAAAACATTAGTTTTTCTTGATTTTCAAAGTTCCCTGAGTACCTACTATACAGTATCTACTGCATAACCTACAAAGTTTCTAGTGCAGAGCATGGGGGAGGTAGCAATAAAGAAAGACCAGAAGAAAACCTTGGGCAAGCCATTCTTCCCCTCAGTCCCTCCATTTCCTCATGAGTAAGTGAATATATGCCCACCTCACAGGTTTCCATGAGAAGTCAAGGAAATAATGGATGTGAAACTGCCTAGCACATAGCAGGTTTCATTAATTATCACTAGAATTGATGACACATTCTATCATTTGTCTTCACAATATCCCTGAGAGATAGGAGGCATCTCTATCCTCATCTTACATGGGAGGAAACAGACTCAGGAAGGTTAAGTAACTTCAACCATAAATTCATTCAATAAATACTTGTCGTATGCCTACCGTGTGCCAAGATGCATAGCTAATGAGAAGCAGAATCTGAATTTCAATCAGGTGTTTTTTGTTTTTTGTTTTTTTTGAGACAGTCTCACTTCTTTGCCCAGGCTGGAGTGCAATGGTGTGATCTCAGCTCACTGCAACCTCCGCCTCCAGGGTTCAAGCAATCCTTCTGCCTCAGCCTCCCAAGTAGCTGGGATTACATGCACGTGCCAGCATGCCCAGCTAATTTTTGTATTTTTAGTAGAAACAGGGTTTCTCCATGTTGGCCCAGCTGGTCTTGAACTCCTGACATCAAGTGATCTGCCCGCCTCAGCCTCCCAAAGTGCTGGGATTATAGGCGTGAGCCACTGTGCCTGACCTGAATCAGGTATTTTAAGTTCAGTGGATCTTTCCATCAAACCACAACCACATTCACATTTGTATCCCCTGGGCCTGGCACATGGTAGATGCTCAATATATGTTAATGGTTTAATAGTGGGAGTAATTTAAATATAATTTTTTGACTAGGTAGTATTCACAGAACCATTGCAGTATGGTTCACAAGTTAAAACTATATAATAAGGTATCCTGTGAAAAGTTCCCCTCTTACCTCTGTCTCCCATCTGCCCAGACCCCCTCCCACTAGAAATAAGTACTGCTATTAGTACTGCTATTAATATTGTATGTGCCTACCAGAGTTTCTATGTGTGTGTGTGTATGTGTGTGTGCGAGTGTTATTACCCCCTCCCTACACAAAAAGTAACATACTATACCCATTGTTCTACACTTTGCTTTTTAAAAACCACTTAATATATCTTGGAGATTTTCGTATATTAGTACAGAGGGACTCTCTTCATTCTTTTTTGCATAGCATTTCTTTGAAGAGATGAACCATAATTTACCAAACATTTAGCTTGTTTCCAATCCTTTCTTATTACAAACCATATGGCAATAAATAAAATGTGCAAGTATTCTGTAAAATAAATTTCCAGAGGTAAAATTGCTGAGTCCAAGGGTATATGCATTTGTAATTTTGATAAATAATGCCAAATTGCCTTCTTTAAGGATTGTACCAATTTCTACTCCCCAGCAATGTAAGAAAATGCCTATTTCCCCACAGCTTGGCCAGAAGGTGCTTTAATAACCCCTTCAATTTTTGTCAACTTGATAAGTAAAATATGAATTTCAGTGTAATTTTAATTTACATTTCTTTTATAATAAGTGAGGATGCTTATATTTTCATGTTTAGTAGACTTTTTTTTCTTTTTTGGAATTTGTATTCCTGTTTTTCTACCCATTTGTAGGTCTTTTCCTTACCAATTATCTAGGACCTCTTTCCATATTAGGAAGTTTAGCTCTTTGTGCTATGAGCTTCAAATATTTTTCAATGATAATATTAAAAGAGGTGACATATGCAAAATACTGTTATTTTAGGAAGCAAGTAGAATGAATTAGAGAAGTGAGAGACAAGTTGGGGGCACTGATCAGAAGGCTATGGAATCACTTCTTGCCAAATGACAAGGGCTTTCTCTAGGCTGGTGGGAATAGAGGTAAAAGGCCAAAGTTATTACAAAGAAATAATTGACAAGAGTCATTAATTAGCTCCAGGCACTGTGGTGCATGCCTGTAGTACCAGCTACTCGGGAGGCTGAGGTAGAGGATCACTTCAGCCAGGATCTTGAGGCTGTAGTATGCTATGATTGCGCCTGTGCATAGCCACTGCACTCCAGCCTGGGCAATACAGTGAGCCCCATTACAAAAAAAAAGTTAATAATTAGCAATGATAACAATTACGATAACATTAGCTATACTTGGTTTAGAAGTAACTACATGCCAACTACTATGCTAAGTGCTTTACAAGCTTTAAGCCATTAATCGATACTTGCCCCATTTCACAAATGAGAAAAGTGACTTTACCAATTAAGAAACTTACTCAAGTTCAAATGAGATTTAAGTGGCAGAACCAAAGCTAACCCCAGGTCTGTCTGACCCCTGCTGCTTGGCAGAGTGGAGGAGAACGATCAAAGGTCTTCAGTCAGAGTGCCTGAGTAACTGCCTGGCTTGGCAACAGATGTCAAAGCTGGAGAACAGCTCCCTTTGGCTGGAGGGACAAACTCAGTTTTAGAAACGCTGAGCATTTTTCAAAGCTCATTCTTGTCCATGACCACTCTTGCTATAGTGTCTCTGTGAGTCAAAGAGGGTAGTATCCCTATTTTACTGGTGAGAAGACTCAGGTACCACAAACTAAATAACCAGATGTTCTATTCCCTAGGAAACCTTCCCTGACACCCAGCATAGGTCAGGTTCCCCAGTTAAATGTGCCTTACAGCACCCTCTCCTTCCTGGAATTTGTCACAGCCGGTAATTATTCATTTCTGTTATTGCTGTTGAATACCTGTTGCTCTATAGACTCTAAGATCTATATCTGGTTTTGCCTTTGTTTTGTTCTTAGTTTGGGGCCTGGCACTCAGTACTTACTGAATGAATGAACTCCTTTGGCTTTTCACCTTTATATTACATCATAAAGCTCCCCATAGGCTAAATAAATATAATCCCCTGGATGTTGGTCATGCTATAAACAATTTTAGAATTCAAACTTCTTCAAGTCCACAACCAGGCTTCACCTAAACATTTATTTTATTTTTATTTTTATTTATTTATTTCTTTTTGAGATGGAGTCTCGCTCTGTCACCCAGGCTGGAGTGCAGTAGCATGATCTCAGCTAACTGCAAACTCCGTCTCTTGGGTTCAAACGATTCTCCCACCTTAGCCTCCCAAGTAGCTGGGACTACAGGTGTGCGCCACAATGCCAGGCTAATTTTTATATTTTTGTAGAGACGGGATTTCGCCATGTTGGCCAGGCTGGTCTTGAACTCCTGACCTCAAATGATCCACCCACCCCAGCCTCCCAAAGTGCTGAGATTACAGGCGTGAGCCATCACACCCAGCCACACTTAAATTTTTAAATATTGCAACCCTGGGTTCCTTTGCCCAAGAGACACATGAACGGACAACATAACAATGACTTCTGAGCAGCACAAAAGCCTTTGTCAGGGAGCACTCAACCTGGAGTTGATCCCTTCCTGCCACAAAGTAATTGGTTGAGTCCCATCCCATAACAGCACTAGTTAACAGGCAGCTGGGGTAGGCATTAGATGAAATGCACTTTAACAAAGAACAATCCCTAAAGTTCTTGCTTTGCCAAGCCCTAACAGTAACAGGTAAGGAATAACAAGTGCTTAAGCTATCACCAAGGAAGATCAATCAGAAAAGCTGAACTTGAACAACTGCAGAAAGAAAGACAGAGAATTCCCTGAAGTTAATATATCATAACTACTGATACAAAGAGCTGGCGACACTGATATGGACCAGAAAGGCAAAATTCTGCAATATTTTCAGAAGCCTTACCCTCTAGGTGCCTGCCCCTGAAGAGCTAGCCATGAACTTGGTGTCCAGTCTACTAGGCAGGGAAGTCAACTCAGCTTCCAAAAGGCCTGTGTGATAGCTGCATACTTACTATCACGTTGGCCAGAGAAATCATTGTCTGAGGACCATGGCTTACTAAACCTCAGTAAATACTATTGAATAAATAGTGACAGAGTGAAAAAAAGATGAACTTCTTGACAACATAGGCTCATTTTCTATGCAAAGTACCCCTCAACCTGATTGTCTATATTTGAACCACCCATTTCAAGACTTACTCTTATCACCAAACTCTGGAGCCTGTTTCCCATTACATCCTCAGTCTAATTACTAGCTTTTTTTTTTCACTAATTATCTTCTTAATTCAACAATTCAAAGAAATACACCAAAACGTCTCTGGATAGGAATTCCAGATGATTTAATTTTCTCATTTACACAGCTTTCCTTTCCAGTTTTTCCTTACAGTAAGCGTGTGTGTGTGTGTGTGTGTGTATATATATATATATGTATGTTTTTTTTTTACATTATTTATTTATTTATTTTTGAGACAAAGTCTCACTCTGTTGGCCAGGCTGGAGTGCGGTGGAGCCATGACAGCTCACTGCAGCCTCCATCTTCTGGGTTCAAGCAATTCTCCTGCCTCAGCCTCCCTAGTAGCTCGGATTACAGGCGCGTGCCACCACACCTGGCTAAGGTTTTTTTGTTTGTTTTTGTTTGTTTGTTTTTTGTATTTTTAGTAGAGACAGGGTTTCACCACGTTGGCCAGGCTGCTCTCAAACTCCTGACCTCAGGTGATCTGCCCACCTCGGCCTCCCAAAGTGCTGGGATTACAAGTGTGAGCCACCATGCCTGGCCAGCATATATTATTTTTATCATGTAAAATGTTACTTAAAAACAAATTCAAAAACATATTTTAAAAATATAAACAAAGTTTTAAAAATTCATTGAGCATCTACCATATGGAAAGCATCACTAGCCCTGGGAGGTATGAAAGTGATCACATTACCAGGACTTTCATCCTAGCAGGGAACATGGCATGGATCTGGAGTGAGAGAAGGATGAGCTGCAGCAGAGCTCGCAGTGCTGTGGGAACGCAGAGAAGGGAGAGATTAAAAGTGCTGGGGGCTGGGCGCGGTGGCTCATGCCTGTAATCCCAGCACTTTGGGAGGTTGAGGCCAGTGGATCACCTGAGGTCAGAGGTTCGAGACCAGCCTGGCCAACATGGTGAAATCCGCCTCTACTAAAAATACAAAAATTAGTGCTCACTTTGGCCGCACATATACTAAAAAAAATATAAAAATTAGCCGGGTGTGGTGGCATGCGTCTGTAGTCCCAGCTATTCAGGAGGCTAAGGCAGGAGAATCACTTGAACCTGGGAGACGGAGGTTGCAGTGAGTCGAGATCGCACCATTGCACTCTAGCCTAGCAAACAAGAGCAAAACTACATCTCAAAAAAAAAAAAAAAGTGCTGGGGACAGACTGTTGATGCTGGTGATGCCCATAACAATAAAGGAGAGGGAGGAGTTGTAGGGGGGCAGGGAGCTTGATTATGGAAATGAAGAGAGAGGAAACAAATGTATGTAAAACCTAGTGGCAATGGCCACCTGACTGCCTTCTTGAGTTATGACCGGAAAGGGCTCAGTTTAGATGCTTCGGGCTACCCTGGGGTTGGGGGTGGGTGGTGATGATGAGCTGTGCTGCCTTGTTCTAGCGCAGGAGGAATGCAGATGGTTGAGGGAAATGCAGGGAACAGAAAGCATTTATGCTTCACAAACTCCCCTATACAGAAGGAGCCAGACTGACAGAAAAACCTGACTAGCTTGGATGTACCAACTCAGTCTCTGAGAGCAAAGTCAGCCTTCCAGGGGTTCACTTTCCTGTACATACTAAGATAAACATCCTAAAATGCTCATGGCAGCATCATTTACAGATAATCTGTAGAGGAATTATTTAATTATAGCACATCTATACCTGGCATGCACTCTGCAGCTGATAAGGATGAGGTAATTCCATAGGTACTGATAGACAGCTGTGAAATGTTAGGTGAAAAATACAAGTTGCCCTTTTCATGTGAAAATAACAGACTTCTGTAATTGTGTGCATTTGTGTGGGATTATGTACAAATGTCTTGAAGAATTTCCTCACATCAAACTGAGAAGTGAAGCTGACTGGTGAGCACAAAGGGATGCTCCTTTTCTTTCATGTTATTCTAAACTGACTTTTTTCTGATTATCACTAATTACTTTTATTTTGTTTTATAATTTACATAGTGCTTACTATGTGCCTGGTACTGTTCTAAGAACCCTACATACATTAACTCATTTGATTTTGACAATAATCTTATGAGGTGGCACTGTTCTTTTCCCCTTTTACAGATCAGGACATGGTTCTTGCCCAGGTCATATAGCAATATGTAAAGGAGCTGAGCTCTGAACCCAGGCCATCTAGTTCAGACTTTGTGCTCTTAATCACTAGGGTTCAGTGCCTCAAAAAGACTAAACAAATAGCACTGCTTTTAGAATCAGACACATCTGCATTTGAATCCCAGATTTTGCAAGTTAGCTGTGCAATTCCTAGCAAGTGTCTGAATTCTAGATCAGTTTCCCCATATGTAAGATGAGGATGACAGTTACATACCTCATGATGCTGTTGTGAAAACTACAAAAAATATGTTTAGTGCCAGGCACTTAGTGAGCACTTGATAAATGTAGACTATTTTGACTATTGAGATTAAACTACTAGCCCTTTAATGTATATTAGTTTTCTAGGCCATTTTCTTGACTGGCTGCCTGACATTATTGGGTGCTTCAAGGGTGAGTGGAAAGGGGGAACTTGGGGAAAAGGGGGAATCTGACTGAAAAAGTAGAAAATGCTAAATTAACACTTCTGTTTCACAGTTTTGCCTAAACCGAGTCCAATTAAGCCATTAAGATGAATAATATGTGTATGAGTTTTAGAGTCATTCTGGGGTAAAATATCACTATACTCAGGAGGAGAACATGGAGCCTCAGGGATTGCCCAAGGCCACTGAGCAAATTACATAGCAGAGCCAGGACTGAAGGTGAGACATTCTAATTCCACATCCCATCCTCTTTCCACAACACCCACTGCCTGAGCCAGTGTGGGGCTATCAGGGTTGGGAAGTGGTGACTTCAGCCTCTCAGAAGGAAAGCATTATAGAAATGATAGTGGTAATGGTCCCACTGGGGAACAGCCTCCCATTACTTCACAGGCTGCTGTTGCTGAGTGGGAAAAATGGTCTCCCCTGCACTTCAGAGCTAAATCAAAGCAGGGGCAAGTACGACAGACACACCCCTTCCCTGTGGGGTACACACAGCCTGGGGTCAGATTACTGTCCCTTTCTCTCGGCTGTTTAAGGTGCTTATTTTTACAGGAGTTATCATTCTACAAAGCAGGACACAATCCACCCTGCAAGAGACAGGTGGCCTTGGCAGGCAGGTGGTTGCCAGTGGGTGGCGGGAGGGGCCAGATTAGAGCCTTGGTTCTTGCTCCCAGCTCAGCAGCCTCCTGCTTGTGCCTGTTCCTTCCTCATTTTCCACCCAGGAGCAGAAGGGGCAGGCAGAGCCCAGGGAGGAATGTGCATCTGTGAGGCTCTGACCAGCAGCCCATTTTTCAGGCTCAGTCAATCCCTGCAAAGTAAGGGTCATTACCCCATTTTCCAGGAAAAAAAAATGCAAATGGAAATGGACAGGAAAGACCAAGAGTTCTCAGCCTTTTTTCCAATAAGACATGAATATGTACAATTCACTCCCACGTGAGTGGCAGGGGTGTACGATCCCACACCATTCTCTTTCACTCAAGAGACCTTTTGCTGCTAAAATGTGGACAACTCTTAAAGCTGGAGTTGGTTACACTATTCTCTCTACTTTTGCATATGGTTGAAAAATGCCATGATGAAAAGTTAAATAATGTTTCTAAAATCCCTTTGGAATGCAAGTGAGTGAAAGTGGTGCTATGATAAAGACAATCTAGGGTTGGCCAGTTTGATTTTTAAATAAGTGATTTATAACTGACACTGCATTATTAGGAATGAAGTGCTCACCGCACAGCTCGGCGTCCAGTACAAGAGCAGCTGGCACAGCAAGCTGGAGGGCTGCAAGAGGCTGTCAGTTTGGCCCTTTCTTCTCTGGTTCCTTCCTCACAGGAACCCCCCTCCCCAGTGCACACACAGCTGCTGTGGGGCACTCCTTTTGCCTCCTCTTGTGTGGTAACCATTTGGAACTGCTTTTAATGGTGCTGTCAACAGTACTGAGGTTTCCAAATGGTAAGAATAATTTCCAGATAGTAACACAGTCAAGCATAAGGAGACACACAAGAATTGGCCTAGGCGTCTGCAAAGAGGGAGAGAGCACCAAAGGTTCTGATGGGGGAAACACAAACTAAATATGAATCATAACAGCTATGCTTACCAGCCCAGGGCTAAGAACTTTGTGTGCATCATCTGAGTTAATCCTTTCAGCAACCTAGAGAGGTGGGGGTTATTAAGCCCTTTTTATAGACGAGAAAATGGAAGCACAAAAAGGCAGAGTAACCAGCCAAGTTCACAGAGCTGGGATGTGGAGCTTCCTAAACTGGCCTCCCTGACTCCACTGCCCACTTCATCTCCCAGTGTGAACCCTTGTTCCTCAGAGTGAGTGGGAGAGTTTGGGGTTGATTGCTTGAGCGTGGTGTGGAATGGCACAGTGAACCTTAAGAGAAGCAAGCAAGCTGGGTTAGGTAAACTTAGCCCAGTGCCTGGCACTTGCTAGGCATTCCATAGATATTTGAGATTTGGACTTTTGAACAGAGTTTCAGACATAGGGTCAGAGTGTGTGGGGGTCTCAAGCAGGTCAGGAACCACAGTCAAGCCTCTACATACACTTGAATTTTCCCCATGGCAGGAACCCACGTTGAAGGTTCACAGGTGTGTCCTAGCCCCGTCCTGGGGCTGTGGAGCAGCTGCCTCTCCAATGCCCGGGGTTTGTCATAAATGCCGAATCTCAGCCCCACCCTAAGGCACTGACTCAGAACCCACATTTTAACAAGCCTCCCAGTGACCTGTGTGAGAGGCACTGCTCCAACTCAACAACCCTCCTGCAAGGGAGCAAGCCAGCAGTCATCCTTCCACCCAGTACAGGGGAAATTTCTTTTTCCTGTACTAGGCTTAGGGAATAGCACTTTGGGGGGCTAACCCCCGGTGCTGCCCTAACCTCTTCCTCACAAAACCTTTCATACAGCTGTGAGAGGCAAACTTCTCAGTTGTCAGCATTTCCAGGAAGAAAGAACCCCTTGAGTGATCTCCATGTGACCTCGTCTGTCTCAGGTTCATGAACATGAAGGTGAGAGCAGCTCTTCCTCACAGCATGACCAGGCAGTGACAAACACGCCACACGGAAGGAAATGAGTGAACAATCCTCGCATATTCTGAAGTGAGTCATTGGCCTTTCTTGTGGACTGGGTACTGGATGATTAAATTTCTGGTTTCTGTTTCTTATTTCAGAATATATTGATGATGAACACATAGCATCCCCCAAAGTGCAAGGTGCTGGGGACAACAGATCAGGTGGTCCTTTAAAACACTTTATACAAAAATAATATTATACTGTTACCACCTTGGTAACACAGTAAAAATAGAGGACAGGTAAGATGCCTCTGTAAACACGGACTGCTGTGATTTTGGTGACTAGTAGGGGGCAGAAACTCAAAAGTAGCTCCAGGGAGGCTCACCTCTTGTGCTCCTCTCCCACTGTCCATCTCCCATCTGCTCTGGGCTCTCATTGTGGAGTGGAGCTGATAGTGGTCTCCACCACCAAGGCTCTGCCTCTTGCTCAAGCCCCTGAGCACCTACTCTTGGCACTCTGTGTGCTTTGCCCACTTAATCCTCACGACAGCTCTTTGAGGCAGGTATTATTATCCCTATTTTATAGATGAGGAAATTGAGGTGCAAAGAGAGGCTAAGTTGCCCAAGGTTGCATGTCTAGAAAGTATCAGAGGATGAGAATACAGATCTGACCAGGATTCTAAAGCCCACGTCATTCCCTCCACACCTGGTTGCTTCAGCCTTGCCCAGCTCCTGGTGGAACTTCCGGTAAGGGATGCTCACAGAGCGCAGGGTGGGGAGCTCCCCTGGCACGTGGAAATCACATCATACTGTTGGCTGGCAACTCCACTTCCATGTCAATCTGGTGCCAGCTCCGGGATCCTGAGATGCCCTGCATGAATCACCAAGGGACAAAAAGAGGACTTTCCAGGGACTGACGCCCTCCCAGCCACCGTGGGATCCCGGCTACTGTGACTGAGCCCAGTCATGACCCCAGAGTGCTTCACATCACATCATTCTTTCTCAGCATCCAAAATGTGAGTCCTCTGGGCATGAATTCTCTCCTCCACTCCACTCTCCATGGCTCTCCTGGTCCCTTCCTCTTTCTTCTCCCTACCCCTTTCTTTTCCAAACCTCTCATCCATTCTTCTCTATAGTCCCCTTCTCCATACTTGGAGGCCTATGCCTTCTTAATATCAACCTTCTCCAGCTTTCCTGATCATTAAAGTCACCTGATCATCAGAATCATGCACATCCCCTGGCTCCTGTCCCAGAGGTCTGAATTGGAGAGATCCAAGTGAGACCTGGCAGCCAATGTTTAACAAGAGCCCATGTGTCCTTATGATCAAACACATTTGGGAGACCCCAAACCACACTCCTCCTGTTGTAATCCACCAAACACTGTTCCTAATTCACCCTGGAAATGGCTGGGGTCCTCAAAGCCACCCACTCCTGTCCTGTGACAGCACCTCCAATGCTCCAGCCTCAAAGTAAAATGACCTCCCAACTCCAATCACCTTCACCTGTGCTCCACCTCAGCCTACACTCTGGCCCACCTGGGCCTTGTTATTCCCTGGGACTGCTCCTCCCCTGACATCTTCAGGCCAATAGCCTCTTTCTGCCCACATTCCTCTCGCCCTCCCACATTCCTGTTCCCTGGCACCTGGCCCTTGAGCATAATCCTTTCATGCATCGACATCATTCTGGTCTATCAGGCCCCTCCTGGGCTTCCTTCTTCCTTCCCTGCCCACCCGTGGTTAATCACATGAGCCAGTTTGTTGTCAGTCTGGACCCATATCCTTCTGTTGTACTTACTCAGGAACGCTCAGATTAATTCATTCCATCTTCTCTGAAATCTTCAGAGAAACCCCACAACCCTGCAGGCCCACCCCATCACAAATCTAGGGTAAGCTCAACTTCATCTAGAATTAGAGCCCATGAGGCCATCAGGCTCCAACTCCCACTCCTTTTCCCCCTGCAATGGAACTGACATCACTGTCAACCTCTCCACCTGTCTCTTCACTGTCTCACTCCTGTGGTTCAGTAGAAACCCACCCAGTATGTTCTTGCTGCCATCCATCCCATTCCCATCCCACTCTATCATCACCCTCTTTCTCTCTATCTTTAATGCCTCCCTCTCAGCTGGCTGTTCCAGCTCAGCCAGTTAAGCTGCTCAAGTTTCCCTTGCCCTGAACAGCTTGCTCGATTTTATGCCCCTATCTTTATCCAATCTCCTGTCTTCCTTTCACTGAAGGCTCTGTAATTCTCTGCAGTCATGCCTGCCTCAGCCCCTCCTCTGAAATTGCTCTCCCTGACGTTGATAATGACTTCTTCAGTGTATGATCCTGTGGACAGGATTCAGAACTTGTGTTACTTGGCTTTTCTGCTATATTTGACGTTGTTGACTGCTTCCTCTTTTGTGAATCTTTCAGCTCTTGTGACCTCTGAGACACCGTTTTCTCCTGACTCTTTTGCTACCTCTCTGACAGTTTCCAGCCTGTCTTTCTGTGTGCCCTCTTTCCCCAACCACCTTGAAAATGGGCATATCCAGGTCCTGCACTTGGTCTACTCTGCCTAGTTATCACACACACTTCCACAGTATAATGCAACCTGCTACTGCTTCTCTCTCTTTTTTTTTTTTTTTCTTGAGACAGGGTCTTGCTTTGTCACCCAGGCTGGAGTGCAGTGGCAAAATCAAAGCTCATTGTAGCCTTGACCTCCCATGCTCAAGCAGCCTCAGCCTCCCAAGTAGTTGGAATTATAGGCATGAGCCACTGTGCCCAGCTCTGCATCTTTAGCTTAGTTTTCACATCCAAATGGTTTGCTAAATGTTGATTATGGGACAGACGGTTTAAAATTTGCACACTCCACAGCCAGCTCCCTCTTCTCTTGAATTCCCACATATTAGGATGGCATCTCCATCCAGCTATTGCCCAAGCTGGAACCCTGGGAACCACCCTGGGTCCCAGTCTCTCTCCATTTCCACCCGCACACAAATAACACACAGCCAATCTCTCACCAAGGCCTGGGGACTTTATCCCTAAGGAATCCTCAAAGTCATGCCCTCCTCTCCTTCCCCCACCACCACTCTGGCCCAGGGTCCCTTCCTCTCTCGCCTGGACTCTCCATTGCTTCCCAGCTGGTCTCCCTCCCTCCCATCCTGCCCTTCTCCAGTCTGTCTTCCATGCAGGCCCCAGAGTGATGTTTCTGAAAGGCAAGCTTGATCCATCCCTCCACCACTTAAAGCCCTTCAAGAGCTTCTTGCCACCCATAAGTGGAAATTCAAATTCCTCAGGATGCTTCCCCTGAACTCACCCTTTATTTGGTGCCTCCAAGCCATTGCTCCTACAGTTTCTTTCATTCTCTATCTAACCAACTCCCATCCCTTGCCCAGGCATCGTGTCCCCAGCAACTTCTCTTTTGGCTCTGGGTTGGCACTTCTCAAGCGTGTTCCTGTGTTACTTTCCACTTACCAGATTATATGGTAAATCCAGCTATTAGCTGTGGAGAGAAAGTTTGAAGACTGTTTTAAGGTGTTACAGCCTCCTCCAGCCCTGATTGATACTCAGTGACTGGGAGCTGGCGTCTCCGTGCACCCACAAATGTGTCTGAAGCCAGCCCTCCTCTCCTCCCTCAGCCTCTCACAGTGAAGCAGCAGGACCACCCAGGTACAGCGAACCCCGAGCTCTGCCCCTCAAAGGGACTGGCCTCTCCTGGCTATTGGCAAAGCTACCAGAAACTTGGCTTCAGACCATTCACATCTAAACAGGTGGTCCAGATATTCTGGCAGGGATGTGGATGTGAGTTTAAAAGGGGGAGAGACGGAATCATAAAATGCCATGTTTTCAGACTACCCTAAACCCTAAGGGCCAGGCCAGTTGTGAGGGGATAGTCCAGCTGGGAGGGAGGGCGTAGCCCACTTACTGCCTGCCTCAGGCATCCTGAGATGCCAGAGCAGGCACCCAGGACACTGTTTATAAGACAGCCTATGTGCCCTGCTGGGAGGAAAGTGAAGAGGCCGAGACTGATGCCAGAGGCCCCAGGACTTGGGGACACCCTCTCTTGAACAGTCTTGGGGGCACTGCCGTCAGCCTTGGATAGGTGGGGGATTCTCACTACTCTAGGAGATGGGGAGACCTTCACCTGGGCCTGGAGTGCTGAATGATGCCAGAGAGAATACTATACAATTGGACTCTGTGGCATCCTTCAAGTGTCCTCTGACCCAGCCCTGGAATGGATCACAAGCCCCTTTAAAGAGAGGGCTAGGCCGGGCGTGGTGACTTCAGCCTGTAAGCACAGCACTTTGGGAGGCCGAGGCGGCGGATCACCTGAGGTCAGGAGTTCGACACCAGCCTGACCAACATGGAGAAACCCCATCTCTACTAAAAACACAAAATTAGCCAGGCGTGGTGGCGCATGCCTGTAATCCCAGCTACTCGGGAGGCTAAGGCAGGAGAATCACTTGAACCCAGGAGGCAGAGGTTGTGGTGAGCCAAGATCGTGCCATTGCACTCCAGCCTAGGCAACAAGAGCAAAACTCTGTCTCAAAACAAAAACAAAAACAAAAACAAAGACAAAACAAAGAGAGGGCTAGAAAAGCTGACACATCCAGGCTACCTTCTGTGTCCTACTGAAAGCCAGCTCTGCTCACAGGAAGGGCTACAGCGGAGGCAGGAGCAGCAAGTTCAGAGGAGGCAGCAGCGGAAGCAGTATGGCCAGTCCTGACCACTGAAGCAGAGCATGGGAAGCAGGACAAGGCAGCTCAGCCAAGGGGGCAACTGGGGGCTGAAATCTAGCCTATGCACCTGTATCACAAGCTGTGTGTCCTGGCGCAGGACTGCATTTGCTGGGGAAAGGGGAGCCTATTTCTAATCTGCAAAAAGGTACCATTTTGGATTGTCACAGCCTTGACAGATAAGACACTGGTAGCAGCCATGAGAAAGTTTAGGAGAACATAAAAGGAACCCAGGATCTGGTGATAGATGACAAGGGCTTTGGGATCCCCAAGGACCTTACTGGGTGGGGGCTTAGAATTTCAGCCCATTGAGATGCTTCCCAGGCCTGTGACTGTGCCCTACTCCTCCTTTAACCCCTTCAGGACCATCCCACTCCCTCCAAGCCTACCTCAACCACGAGGCCTCCGTGGCCAGAGGAGAGAAGGCAATATACTCATGACTGTGGCCCTGGCCACCTAAAATCCAACAACCCATTCCTGAGTGGGGTGGAGGATACCTGATAAAGAGAGGTGTCCTTAGTCTGCCCTGTGACTGCCACTGTGCTCAGCCTTTAGCATCAACCTTGGCTGCTAAGTCAAGTCTGTGGCCAATCTGTCTGTGGCCTAATGTCAGGTGAAAGGGGGCTGTTGAGTTTTCTCCTTTTGTTTCATTTGTATTTATAGCTTCACCTTAACAGCATCCACTACTGACGACAGCCCACAGGTTCTAACCTGCCCAGGAACTTCTAGGAAGATTATAGCCTTGTTCTGAAAGCTAACAGCACACAACACAAGGGAATTGTGCCTCCTGCTTTTTTGGCTTGGTACAGAAGGTGGACAGGCAAGTGGAGCACCCTCTTAGGCATAGACAGGGAGGGGATGCAGTGGAGGGGACCTAGTTTTTCTGAACCCCTGCTTTCTGCTGTACATATATGCTCATATTTAATTCTCCAACAACCCTGTAAAACAAGTATCATTATCTCCACTTTACAGATGAAGGAACTGAACCTCAGAGAGAAGAGATAACCCTGGTCGGCCAGTAAACTGTAGAGATCCAATTTGAATTCTCCCCTCTGTCTGGCTCCGACACATGGGGTTTTCTTAACTCACACTGTGTCACCTGCAGAGTGTTTCCCTTCAGGGGAGAGAAACCCAAAATAGTGAAAACGAACAGAAAAAGTTTGAAGAGTTCTGCTTCGGCGCTTGAAGCCAATCTCCCTACAGTCTTCTTCCTGTTCATGCTTCCAAGATGCTATCAGGGAGGCTGGGCGCTGGGGACATTTACACTCCTTGCCTCCCCCACCCCAACCTCGAGGATTTCTATAGGGGTGAAATCACCTCGTTAAAGCTGTACCTTGTTGTGGGGGCAGGGGTGGATGGGCAGAAGAACTCATGAGGTGATCATATACCGGCCTCAGTGATTCTCTCCTCCTCCCGGCCCCATGTCTTGTTTTTAAACTCCAGCAAGGAAGAATCTTCTTTCCCTCCAGCCAGCTTTTCAACCCACTGCTCAAACAAAGCATTTTCTCTCAGAGGATGATTGCCAAGACCCACAGTTTAGTTCATGTGGGAGTGGAGAGGGGCCATAAATAATAATAGCCAAGTTTACTGAGTGCTTATTATGTAATAGCCAAGCACTGTTCCAGAGACATTACATATAGACCCATTTCACACACACACACACACACACACATACACACAGTACAAATGAGGAAACAGACCCAGAGAGGTTGCCTGCCATTTGCCAGCTCTTATGAAGGGACTTGGACAGCCTGGCTCCCAGATGCTGCCCTGCCTCTCAAAGATCATCTCCCCTGGCTACCCCACCCCATTTTACAGGTAAGGCAATGAGCCCAGGGAGGTGAAGGACTTGCCTGGCCAGTCAAAGGCAGAGCTAGTCAAGTTGTCAGATCTTCTGACCAAAAAACCCAAGGCTTTTTCCTCCACCCTGGGGGCTCAGCACACCCAAGACTCCAGGAGTATGCCAATTGCACTTCACCCAGTTCAAAGTTTAGATCCCCCCTAATGCTTTAAACTAGAAAATTCTTTTTTTTTTTCTTTTGAGACAGGGTCTAGCTCTGTTGCCCACATTGGAGTGCAGTGGTGTAATCTTGGCTCACTGCAGCCTCCTCCTCCTGAGCTCAAGCCATCCTCCTACCTCAGCCTCCTGAGTAGCTGGGGCCACAGGGGCACACCACTACACCTGGCTAATTTTTATAATTTTGTAGAGATAGTCTCAAACTCCTGAGCTCAAGAGATCTGCCTGCCTCAGCCTTTCAAAGTGCTAGGATTACAGGCATGAGCCACTGCGCCTGGCCTAGGAAATCCTTAAATGCCTATTTATTTGGACATGCCACTGGCAGACATCTGCACTGTACCTGAGCATCCCTGATGGGCTCATAGAATGCTAACTATAGCTTCCACCTATAGGTTAAACAGAGATTCTGCCCCTCTCCCCTTCTTGGCAGATGGATACAAACAGAAGCCAGGAGGAACAGCAGCACCTCACACATCCAGTAGCACTCCGGCAACAACTCTGAATACTCCCTGCAAGGCCGGCAAATATTTTGATAATCTTTCCCCTACAGGATTCTCCTGTGGAGAACAAATGGACACAGTCGGGAGCCGTCTTTCAGCGGAATTCCACAGGAAGAAACATTTCATCAGTGGAGAGGGTTTTGACTCAGGCAAACCTCAGGAGAGGTTTTTGGGGAGGGAAGCAGATTGCTCTGAGCTACTGCAGAGGGTAGGCTCTGCCCACAGGCGTCTGCCGTCCCCTCAGGACCTAGCACAGGGCAGGCATGTGGGCGCCCTCAGCGGACCTCACCAGGTGGGAGGCAGATGGTGTGCTGTTAAAAGCACAGCCTTCGGGGGCAGCCAAACCTGGGTTTTGAGCAGTGGCTCTGCTGCTTGAAGCTGTGTGACCTTGGGCAAATTCCTTTACCTCTCTGCTCCTGTTTCCCCACTGTAAAATGGGGGTAATGAGAATATTTGCCTCTTGGACTGGCCCTTGAGAATTAGACCCAATGATGTCAAAGGAGCATGGAGCACAGGGCCTGCCACACGCAGGCACTGAATAACCACAGCGGTCATCGTGAGGTCCCCACTTGCCTTGAAGGGAGCTGTGTGGCTGAGTTCTCCGCTGTCACTGGTTCCCTTATTGAGCTTGCCTTAGGGGGCCCAAGGCCTCCTTCCAACCCAAAACATGCCTTCGAGAGGGGCAGAGACCGGCCACCCCACGTGTCTTCCATTGGAATGGAAGTCAGGGTTCACCAGGCTGGGGGAGGGCATTGATGCCCTCATGTGCATCGGTCTGTTGGGCCGTGAGAAAAGCCCTAAAGATGCCTGGCAGGGGACATCTCTTCACAATGACATATTATTATTTTGAAAAAGATGAAGCCGAATTAGCAAGCATTTATAAAAAGTGGAAACAAAATGAAGCCACTGGGACAAAAGAGACACTGCACAGACTAACCACCGTGTGTGATGAGCGGCCGGGCAGGCCCACAGGGGCCTGTTTTACGTGGTGGCCCTCTTTGTCCCCACTCTGCCTGCTTCCCAGGCCTGCCCCTGGGCCTCTCTCCAAGGATGATTCTGTCTCCATTTTTGGTATCTACAGGCCTTGTGGGACTGGGAGGACTGAATTGGGCCCAGCATTCTCTAGGTGACTCACCAGGCAGGCCATGCAGAAGAGCCACTTCCTGCGTCCCTGAGTGGCCAGTCATCCTCCTGGTACCTGCCTTAAGAACATGTGAGCCACCCTCAGGGGCAGGGTGGGACTGGGCTGTGCTCCAGGCATGGGCACCACATAGAGAAGGGCTGAGTGTAGTGGAAGAACCCAGGCCATCCAGGAGCCTGTGGCTTGGGGTGGGGTTGGGGGTGGACACAATGTTCCTGGTGCTTTCTCCACAAAAGAAACCTCACCTTCCTAAAGCTATCGATCCACCCACTGGCGCTGTGGCAATGAAATTCTCACGGGGGAAAGTCTCAGGGCCAGCACACCTACCCCTGCACACTTCATGCCCCCAAGCACTGCACGCCACTGCAGCAGGCCCCTTCCTGAAGCTGCGCCCCCATGAATACGCCCTGTACCCATTCTGAGAATCAGGTCTGATGTTATGGGAAGAAAATATGTGCCTAGGCATGGCGGGGAGGGGCAAGTTAGGCAGGTCAGAAGGGAGAGTTTTGACAAGAAATCCAAGCACATGGGCCACAGAGGAGTCTTAAAAACAACCTCAGCCCAACTGTCTCCTGACTGTTCCCCCAACTTATCAGCTCAGGCCCAGGTCAGAGGAGGTCCAGGCTGGCCTGGCACAGCAAGTTGAGCCTGGTTCCCAGACCCTGCAGCTGGCTTTGAGCAATGGAAGTGGCAGTGAGTCTGTGCTCATGGAGTTCCTGGGCTCAGGCCCAGGTGGGGACGGGGATGGGGGTTGGGGGGATGTTCCCTGTCTTCGATTTGACTCTGCTGCTCCAGTCACAGAGCTCTCTCAGAGGCAGACATGAAGCCAAAGCACTTCATTAAGACAGGAGGTCAGATAACAGCCCCAGCCCTCTTTGGAAACCGCACACCGCCCAGTGGCATGGAACAGGCCAGGTCCCAGCCCTCCCAGGAGTGCCAGGCATTGTATTTCAGAAATGAGCTTCAGCTACTCCCACAGGAAGGAGACGACTTGCTCCTACCTTGTTTTTAATTTCCAGAATACTGCAATCCCCTTAGGAAAACTCATGTTTTCACGATAGAATGGCAGCTGCCCACGCATGTCAGAGGCTTCAGACCTGATCCTGATCCTGATCAAGCCTGGAACAGTGATCTCTGGGCAGCAGATGAACAGCCCAGGGACCAGCAAAGGGAGCCTGCCCTCTGTGGTCCAAGGCTGGCCACCGCGGCCTGTGCTAGGCAGAAGAGCTCACAGGTGTGTCCTGCTTTACTTAACTCGAAGACAGCTGCTCAGAAGTTGCCTGGAATTGGAATTGTGATCAGGCCAGGCCCTCCTTAGGTTTCCAGAGGGACTGCTTATCATATATAGTACCTGTGTGGTGAGGGGTCTCACTTGAAGACATAAAAAATGCACTCCAAACAGGAAAACAACTTTTAAAAATTATTGACATTTAACGATCAGCTGTGTGTGTATTAGGGATTTTTAAAAAGTGAAACACAGCCAGGCACAGTGGCTCACACCTGTAATCCCAGTACTTTGGGAGGCTGAAGCAGAAGGATGCTTGAAGCAGGAGTTCAAGACCAGCCTGGGAAACAAAGCAAGACTCTGTCTCTATTAAAAAAATTAGCAGGTGTCGTGGTACACTCCTGTAGTCCTACCTACTCGGGAGGCTAAGGCCAGCGGATTGCTTGAGCCTAGGAGTTTGAGGCTGCAGCAAGCTATAATCTTGCCACCACACTCCAGCCTGTGACAGAGCAAAACCCTGTCTCTTAAAAAAAAAGAAAAAAAAAAAGAGATACCCCTGCAGGCTTTCAAATTATATACACATATAATGATAATATACTACATTTATATTATGTAATTTGGTTTACAGAGTGCTTCTATATGCCCATTCATTTATTTATCCAACAATATTATTGAGCCCCACAAAGACCCAGATATTCTCCTAGGCACAGGGGGACACAGCGGTGAGCAAGGTGCATAAGGCCCTCTGCCACTTCTGTTGACCTTACTGTCTGGTTGGGGGAGGCAGACAAATGACAAACAACAGACAAATGAATCAGCAAGACAAGTCCAGGGAGTGACGAGTGCACAAGTCAGGTAATGGCTACAGCCAGACTATCTAATACAGGAGCCACATGTGGTTATTTACATTTAAGTCTAAATGAATTAAAATTAAGTGAAATTAAACATTCAGTTATTCACACTAGCCACATTTCAGGTGCTGAATAGCCAATGTGGCTAGCGGTTAGTGGTATATAGGACATTTCCATCATCACAGAAATTGCCATAGGCAGCACAGGGCTAGAGAGAGACTCAGGGCTGATTTGGAATAGGTGGTCAGGGAAGGCCTCTTTGTGGAGGTGCCTTCATTTGGAATCTGAAAATGAGAAGAAACCAGCAGCTCACAGGCCTGAGTGGGAGTGGGTGTGGGCAGAGAGTTTCACTCACTCTAGGGCAAAAGTCCACATTTAGACATAAGTTTGGCAAATTTGAGGAACAGAAAGAAGTCTGGTGTGACTGGAGTGTAATGAGGTGGGGGTGGGGAAAGTAGAGACGATGAGGTCAAAAGTAATAATAAAAACAGCTGTGATGGCTGTTAGGTGCTCATTACATGCATCTATAAGGTAGGTACTGCTATTCTCATTTTACGAATGAAAACACAGACACAGAGAAGTAGAGATACTTGGCCAAAGTCACACAGCTAGTGAGGGACAGAGCTAGGATTCCAGCTGGTGCCATAGCCATGGAGCACTCAGCTATTATACTACACTTCACCACATCTCCAGAGTCAGGGGTGCATTATGAATGCCCTGTGAGGAGTGTGGACCCCATCAGGGTGTGAAAGGAAGTCCCTGAAAGTTTTTAGGCAGGAGTGTGGCATGATCTATCATACTTTTAAGTGATCCATCTGTTCATGGTGGGGAGAATAGATGGTAGAAGGCCAAGTCAGGGGACTGCCTCATTATTCGAGGTAATAACATCACTGTGGCTCCAACTAGGAGAGCAGCAATTCTTCTTCTTTTTAAAAGCCTATCAGACATTGCACTTCTATTTTTCATGGTTTACTTACCTTCAAGGACTATGGCAGGTTTTGTCTTTTTCCTAAGACAAAAGTACACACACATTCCTAAGAGTTAGTTGCTCCAAAACTCAATAGGTACATGCCAGCATGCATTTAGCTGCAGGAAAGCCAGTTTTTGCCAAGTCTTACCTAGTTCTGTTTAAAGCATCTTTTCTATACATTGTTATCAAGTTAGACCAATGATCTTCCTAGACTGGGAGGTCTGACTTGAGCTGGTTCTAGCTCCACCCGGGGTTGTTTCCATGTTTAGGAGAAGGGTGTGGAGTCCTGATCCAGGTGGGAACCCAACTTGTGGGGTTTCTGCGTGGAAAAGAACTTCACGGGCTGGGTGGTATGTAAGCATCTCCATCTCATGCATTTAGAGTGGCAGGTCTTAGGACTGCAGTAATTGGTCCTCCCTGGACCAATTTACCCTGTGACATTGACTTTGAATGTAGGGTGTATGTGTTCCAGGCTCCCTTGTAAATGCGGAAATAAAGGAAAACTGACAGACCTCCCAGGGAGAGAGCAGGAATGTTATGCCATATAAACCCACTACCAGCCCTGCAAACAACTGCCAAGGTGCTTCAATAAAATATAACTTCCGACCACCTCCAGCCCTAACACTCCCCTGTCAAATGCCAATTGTTTGTTTAGAACTTCTCCTCCTACTAGGGTTAAGAGGAGCAAGGTGGTTCAACCGCAGTTTCCCCTCCAGCCACTGCTCCCTTCTCAGGGTCTGTTTGGGATACAAGTCAAGGTCACAACTCTGTGGTGCTCCCAGCACCTGAAACCCTCCCCACCTTACAGCAGGTTATTCAGACTCCCTGTGGCTGCCTTTCTTCACCACTGAAATAAGGATAATTATGGTAACCATCATTCTACCTCGTAGCACTGTTGTGAGAATTTAATGAGTTAGAATGAATTAAATGTCAGACAGAACAATTATGGTCAGCTATGATATCATATTGTCATCACTGGAAGGGAGAGGATAGGAAAGGAGGTGGCTGAAGCCAAATCCCAGTCTCAAGGCTGTGATGAATAGGGATCCTAGAGTCACCCAGAAACAACTACCCTGGAGCTTCTGCAGATTAACAAGAGGATTCTCATACACTCCAGGTACTGCCCCAGAAGTCACTTTGTAGGCTGGATCAACACCACCCCACAGCTCCGGCTGCAGTTTCTGCCCTGTACTCTGGGGCAGAGCAGCAGGGGGCCAGGCCACTTCCTACCTTGCCTCTTCCTCCTTTCTCCAGGCCAGCTTGGGTCAGATGAAGCAGCTCCTGTAGTAGAATGCAAAGGAAAGACCATCTCAGGTGGGTGTGAGGCAATTACAGTAGCTTCAGGGGAGGCAGAGTCACTTGGGTTCTGCCAGTGGGTGAGTAACCTGGACCTCAGCCTGGTTGGATCCAAGTCTACAGCCCCTCCTGGAGTCACCTTCTCTGGGCTGCAGAGCTCACACCGCCCATTCTGCCCAGATGTTTCTTTGCCTGTTGTCTCAGTAGATTACAATTAATTACAAATAACAGTGACTCACAGGACAGCAGTTCTCTTATTTGCCAGGGAAGTCTTATTAAGATTAAGCTATTCTCCCAGGAAAGAAAGGTCTTTACTTTTCAATAGAGGTAGAGGGAAGCAAGCAGAGGGCTGTGATTACAGCACAGACTTTGGAGCCAGATCGTCTGGGTTTGAATGTGGCTCCATCACTTACAAAGAGGTGTGCCCTGGGACAAGCTATTTAGCCTGTGACTCAGTTTCCTCATCTGCAAAATGGGGATGTAAATAGTACTTACCTCATAAAGTTATTATGAGAGTTAAATGAGTTAATATCTATTTGGAGCTTACAACTATGCCTGGCACATAGTAAGTGCTTATATAAATGTTTGATAAATAAAAGTCCAATAATGGAGAATTACTTATATAAATCTATATAATTCAATATTACACAGCCATTATAATTTCTATAGCAACATGGGAGTACATTCATGATCTATTACTAAAGTAAACAATATACAGTTTAATAGTATACAGTTTAGGCCGGGCGCAGTGGCTCACGCCTGTAATCCCAGTACTTTGGGATGCGGAGGCGGGTAGATCACGAGGTCAGGAGTTCGAGACCAGCCTGGCCAACATGGTGAAACCCCGTCTCTACTAAAAATACAAAAATTAACCAGGTGTGGTGGCGGACGCCTGTAATCCCAGCTTCTCGGGAGGCTGAGGAAGGAAAATTGCTTGAACCTGGGAGGCAGAGTTTGCAGTGAGCTGAGATCATGCCATTACACTACAGCCTAGGTGACAACAGCAAGACTCCATCTCAAAAAAACAAAAAAAGTATACAGTTTAAAAAAACTGTATAATATTATTGCTGAAAACAGAAAATAAATCTATATGCATTTAAAAAATACTAAAAGTATATACACCAAACAGTGTTTCTCTGTTTTCCAAAATTTCTGTATTTTGAAGTACAGTAATTAAATAAAACAGTGAAAACTATTCAGAAAGGGATCAAATGCAGTAGATATGCAAAATCCGCATTAAATAATTATGCTTTAAAATAATAATAATAGGCCAGGCATGGTGGTTCATGCCTGTAATCCCAGCACTTTGGGAGGCCAAGGTGGGCAGATCACTTGAGGTCAGGAGTTCAAGACCAGCCTGGCCAACATGGTGAAACCTCATCTCTAAAAATACAAAAATTAGCCAGGTGTGGTGGCACGTGCCTGTAATCCCAGCTACTCAGGAGGCTGAGGCAGGAGAATCGCTTGAACCCAGGAGGCAGAGGTTGCAGTGAGCTGAGATCGCACCACTGCACTCCAGTCTGGGTGATAGAGTGAGACTCAGTCTCAATAAATAAATAAATAATAATAATAGCTCTGACGGTCCCCAAGCCTGGATCATTCAGGATGTTTTCTAGGCTGAAGCTGGACATTAGATCAAAAAGAAGACAACGTAATATTAAATGCTTATATGGATATGGTGTACTATCTTTCTTCTGGAAATAATCAAAAGCTAACTACACCAACACAGCCAGACTTCAATCTAACCTAAACAACAGATGACCCACATACACAAAATAAACAACGAGGTAAATAGCAGTGTGTAAAAGCAATGGATCTGGCAGGTTTTGCAAGGTGGTAAGCCAAGCGGGCGGCTCAAAAGTTGCCAGCATAGACAGGAGGGGAGGGGTGCGGGAGGGTTCCTCTAGCCATTGAGTCAGAGGTTTCAAGAAGGAAATGGAACTTCGCAGACTGCTACAATAAAGGAAGGAGATAACCATATCCTTCTACTGCTCACTTATATAGAACCTGAATAGAGAAAAGAGTAAGTTGAGAACTTCTGAACCATGACCTTCAGTAATGGGCCAACTGCTCTACTCTGACACCAGGCCACTTCTCATTCTGCTTCAGGGTCTCACAGAACAATTAAATCCCTAAGCACTTTGCCTCCGGCCTCTGGCAGATGGGACTGATGTTAAGCTAAACCCACAGGAGGTAGGATGAGTCCAAAAACCATCTTAACTTTGTTTCCAAGGGGCCTTTTTTGGTTTTGCCTGTTTTTCTCTCTTTCTCCCTCATCATCTCACATAGCTAATCCAACCAACAGTGTGGACCCTTTGCAAATTGTCATAATCTTTTCTGTCCCCATATTTTTGTCCATAAGTTCTCTCCCCAGTGTCCCATTACTCTCAGAAAAGGAGAAGATCTTTGGGAGAAAATAAACATATTAGTAGCAAATTCTAGAACTGTACTGGCTGAATAAAACTTTGGGCTCACAGAAACCGGTTTCAGTTCACTCTTCAATCTTTTCAAATGTCACCACCATAGAGTCCCCTATACAACTTACCCTATTCACCACCACATCATATCTACAAAAAAAGACCATCTCAATAATTCCCCAAACACCTGAATTGGCTGGAGTTGCTTCTTTCTTTCCAAAGAACAATGGGGTCCTTGGGGCTCCTTTGCCCCGCCAGGGCTGTGCCAAGGACACAGGCAGGAGGAGGTTGACAGGCTGTTTTATTTTTTAGCAAGCACTGGCAGTACTTAGAGCATTCAGATGATTTCTGTTGATGCTCGTGGGGATCAGCTTCTAAGCTTCGGGCTTGCTAGGGCTCACAACTTTCATATCAGGAGAGTCGATTGCACATGTGAAGAGGCCAATTTAAAAAAAAAATCACAAGGAGAAGTGCTGCGATAAGCTAAGTAGGCTTTGTTCTGTTTGGAAAAGGGAGGGCCTGGGAGCCCCGAAGAAGTCAGAGCTTTTCCCCTCCCAAGGGCATCTGTTTCCAGGCTGCAAAAGAGAGGAACGAGGGGGAGTCCACAGGCTGCAGGGCAGCAGAGCAGCGTGCTCATGACTGCTCAGGCACATCTGATAACACCAGGCCTTCCTGGAGGTGGGCACATTCTCCTCCTCTGACCCTGAGTTGAAGAGGTGACACTGATTTACAGCTGCATCTCTTCTTCTTCCTGTCCCTCCAAGCCATCCTGCGGTCTGTTCAAAGCACACTCAAGGGAAAGAGAGACCAATGAATCTGCCCAATTGGGAAGTGGTTTTGAGCAAGCACTGATGTTCTGACAACAGGCTCTGTCTTCAGATTGGTCCCTTGCCCTTCAGTGAAGTGGGTCTTGATCTGTACAGGTGTTGGCCAGGGGCTCCAGGACACAGAGCCTTCTCTCTTAGTGTGGGTGACCCTGTATAAGGATGTCTTACTGGCATTAGATTAGGATTGACATTAGTGAATGCTCAGCAGGCAGTCCCCCTTGATTGTCCTTGGAACAGCAAGAAGGAGGGAGGGGAATATCTCCTAGACTAGAGATGGGAAGAGAAAAAGGAAGGCTGTTTAATGGAAAACTGTTGTAGTTTTTAAAAATTGTATTTACAATCTATAGGATTGTAGATTGGGAAAAAAAGTCTTTATCTGATCAACTCAACCATCCTATATTAGGACTAGGGCTTTGCTGCTATAACATAATCATGGTGGAATGTATCTCCTTGATGGACCATCATGTAATTTTTTCATATCTCTATCGTAAATATATATTTTTAAAAGAAAAAATAGAAATTATCTTTCTATAATCAATTCATGAAATGAATGGGCCTGTTCGATGCTGTGTTTATTTTGCTTTTCTGCAAAGTTGTTTTGGGGAACATTCCATATCTTTAGATTCTTTGTCACTTAGAGAAAAAAGATTAGGCCAGTTGGACGAAATCCACGAGAGAATGAAATATGAGTTCAAGTGTCCTAGTCTCTGTAAAACAGTATAAACTCACTCCCGGTGGATAGGGGGTGGGAAGCTGGGAAACTGGGAACCAAGAAAGGCTGATCAAGAAGTGGGCTCCCTCCCTGGACCTGTACCCCTTGTTTCTGGCTTTGCCCCTGCTGGAGGGACCAGTCCTGACTAGTCAGGGAAGCACAGCTCTCTGCTGGGCCTGGCTGCCTGGCATGGCTGGAGCTGGAGAAGCCTTACCCATACCATGCTGGATGTTTGCTACGTCTCCCTTTGCCTCTTCCCTTGGAGACCTTGAAGGGCACCTTTGAGTAGGGAAAACTAAAAACCCAAAGTTACTAATTTGGAGGATTGGCAGGGAGAGACTTTATCCTAGCCAGGATATCTGGGTTTCCTTGAAGCCCCTAATGCTGGTCCCTCAATAATTTGATTTCTTGTCGCTCCTAATGCAAACTTGTTAGGAAGACCCCCAGGCCACACCCAGCAGGTCTCGACCCCACCAACCTTTCGGCCTCATTTGCTCTCTGAACTCCTGTCACACTGGTCTTCTTTCAGTTTCTTCTGGTTCTGTATTCCCTCCTACCTGAGGACCTTTGATCATGCCATTCCCTCTGTCTGGAACACTCCATCCCCTCCCCCTGCTTTATCTAGCTAACTCTTTTTGTCAGTTATCTTTTCTGGCATAACAAATTACCCCCAAACCTAGTAACTCAAAACAAACATTTGTTATCTCACATATTCTTTGGATCAGGAGTCTGGGAGCAGCTTAGCTCGATGGTTCTGGTTCAGGGTTTCTCAGGAGGTTACGTTCAGGCTGTCAGCCTGGGCTTTGGTCATCTGGAGCTATAGGATCTCCTGCCACGCTCACTCAGTGTGGACCTCAGTGCCTCTCAGGCTATGGGTGGAGATCTCAGTTCCTTACCATATGACCCCTCCATGGGCTGACTGGGTGTTCTCAGGATGTGGAAGCTGGCTTCTCCCAGAATGAATGATAAGAAAGAGAGAGAGAAGGCACCCAAAATAGAAGCTGCAGGCTCTCGTGAACTAATATCAGAAGCAACACATCATCCCTTCTGCCATGTGCCATTGTTACACAGACCACCCTTGATGCAGTGTGGGAGGAAACTACACATGGTGTGAATACCAGAATGGTGATCTCTGGGGCCATCGTGGGAGGCTGGCTTAATTATCGCTTCCTTTCCCTTAAGATATACTTGTATGGTATGGGCCCAAATGGCCTCATTCATGTCTGTCAGGTGACTGACCATTGGCTGGGACAATGAAAGTGAAAGGGCCATGTGTCTGTCATTATTCAGCCAGCTAGCCTGGGGGAGTCCACATGGCAGCTACAGAGTTTCAAGAATGAGAATGGATAGGTATGAGGCCTCTTAAGGGCAAGATTTGGAAGAGGTACAATGTCACTTCTACCACATTCTATTGGCCAAGACAAGTCACAAGGCTAGCCTGGATTCAATCGGTGGAGAATAGACTCAACTTTAATGGAAGAAGCCGCAAAGTCATAGTGCAAAGGGGTGTGGATATAGCAAAAGGGGAAAGTGCAACCATTTCTGTAAACACAGCACACCAGAGTATCCCCAGAGCCTAGTACAGTACCTGGCACATAGTAGAGACTCAATAAGTAAAGTATTTCTTACAGGGATGAGTTTGAACATTTTACCTTTAGTTGTCCTCATCTTGTTCTTAGCCTGTCTGCCTCACTGCTAAGGAAGCACCTACAGACAAGAATCCCGTCTTATTCATGTTTGTGACCTGCAAAACATGGACATTGCATAGAACTCTACTAGATGATGAAAAAAATGCAATGCCAACTCTTTTCAAACCCTCTCTGCATGTCTCTATTGCTATTCCTTCCTCAAAGCTTAGGGGCTTCCACAGCTGATTTGCACAGGCTTTGCAATCCTGAGGACCATGGCTGAGATCCGAAATTTCGTTTACTGACTGTGTGATCTTGGGCAAGTTCCTTCACTCTGCTGAGCCCCAGTTTCTTCTCCTACAAACTGGAGGTGGCTACTGTTGTGGGGTGAAGTGCAACTGGATATGTGAAGTGCTGAACATGTAGCAGGCACTGAATAAATGTTATCCTCTTCCCTTTAATTCCCTGTATCAACTTGATCATTGTCTGATCCCTCTGTCCCCAACCCTGGTTCACCCAGCCTGTCCCAGGAAAGCCACATCTGTCGCATGCTTCCCTTGGTCTCAAGAATGCAGTCAATGGCATAAACCTGAGTACAGCTAAGCTCCCATGAGTGGTACAATTCCTGCTGCCACACATGGGCAGGAACACTGGATCATATGGGATTGTGCCCCGCCTGGCACAGCTCCCCTAATCCAGAGGATGTTCACCTCGTGCTCCACAGGTTTCCAGAGGTCCAGCTGCCTCTGTTGCTCTGTCCTTCTGATTTGTACTCTCCAGCCATCATGAAAGTGCTCACTGTCTAGGTCCATGTAAACATCCTCTTGACATTTCTTCTTTCCAGGTCAGCTGTCTTCTCACTAGGTTCTCTCCTTTCTTTTTTCTTACCCCTCCCTGCCTTATTATTTTTGACCTTTTCCATATGCCAGGCAGCATGCTAAGCACCTTATGCTAATTGTCTCATTGATTTTCACATCAGCTCTATGGCATAGGAACCATTATCACCACTATTTCCCTTATGAAAAGATTGAGGCTCCAAGAGTTCACATAACCTCTTCATGGCCGCAAACTTGGTTAGAATCAGGATTAAATCTGGGTTCTCGTCCCAAAGCCATACTCTCTCTCTTCACACCCTTCACTTGTTGCCTAGTTTTGCATCCTGTGGCAACTTCCTGATAGAATGTTCCTTATCTCTGTATGGCTGGTCTAGATATTATCAGCATTTTCTTCAAAATTACCACCTTCATCCTCAGCTTTCATCTTCCTTTTTCTCTAGGGCAATACAGTTCAGTAGAACTTTCTGTAATGATGAGAATGTTCTCTGCACTGTCCACTATGGTTGCCAGGAGACATATGTGGCTTTTGTGCATTTGATATGTGGCTAGTATGACTGAGAAATTGCATGTTCAATTTTATTTCATTGTAATTAACTTAAACTTAAATAACCAGACACGGGTAGTGGCTTCTGTATTGGACGGCACACTCTAGGGTCTTATCTTAGTGCAGTTTGTTATTGGAGGGAGAATAAGTGGCAGGAGGTAGTGAAAGGTGGATGGGGAGAAAGGCAGCTTGAGGAAGCCACAGAACTCTTTGTTCATGAATATGGACCCAAGACTAAGCTTCTCAGAAGGACCAATTATTTAATGCGGTCCAGATTCCTGGTCCAAGATTCTTTCCTGGACCTCTGCCTTCCAATCACCAAATTCCTGGTGATGTCATCAAGCATGCCAGGCTGTAGGAATTATGTTGAGGCTCTTCAGAGAGGCAGCCTTCCTGAGCAACATGCAGAGTGAAATGTGCTCATTTCAGGGTAGGGCAAGTGTGAGAAGTCTTACTGAAGCAAGAGTTCCTTGCTGCTAAAATCAATACTTAGTAAAAATGACCTTTGGCCTGTAGCTGCAATTGCATAGAGCTTCCCCCTTCAAGATTTCTAGAATTGCAGATTGAAAAACCCACAGCAATGGTTCCAAAAACTGAAATGCCATTTTTTTTTTCTATTAAACCATGTAGCCTTTAGGACTTTCACACAAAGCAATCTTAGAAGTGGTTACTTAGTGAATTTGACTGTAGTGAGCCTTCAAATGTTAATAAATTTCTATTTGAAAATTATGCCCATTTCTGGAAGCCAAAATTCATTCTTTTACTTACTTATTCATTCATTCATCCATCCACAAACATTTTCTGAGTACGTGGGAATTCTAAAATGCAGGTGGGGGAGAGGCATTTAAAAAATTAGAAACACAATTTTTATAGATTCAACTGTTTTTTTGAGATGGAGTCTCGCTCTGTCACCCAGGCTGGAGTGCAGTGGTGCGATCTCAGCTCACTGCAAGCTCCGCCTCCTGGGTTCACGCCATTCTCCTGCCTCAGCCTCCCGAGTAGCTGGGACTACAGGCACCCACAACCACACCCGGCTAATTTTTGTATTTTTAGTAGAGACGGGGTTTCACCGTGTTAGCCAGGATGGTCTCGATCTCCTGACCTCGTGATCCGCCCACCTTGGCCTCCCAAAGTGCTGGGATTACGGGCGTGAGCCACCGCGCCCGGCCCCATCATACTTTTGTTATGGAACTTAATACACTGAAATGTATTTCTTCCCATATCACCTTCTGTCTCTAGGTTGGCAGTCCTGGAGGTCTAGGACACCATCTTATTGACTACTGTGTTCTTGGCCCCTAGAACACTGCCTGGCATATAGTGGGAGTTTATTAAATATTCCCTGAAGGGACACAAAACCACAGAAATGTGCTCCTAGGCTAGGTCCAGGGTCACCACAGCCCAGCAGTCTGTCTCTAACATGGGAGTCCTTCAGAACATAAGCTTCAAAATCCCTGAGGAATCTGAAGCAACTTACCCTGAGATCAGCCTTCATGAATTCATCAAATCCCTCTTGGCTTTACTTGTATTTTCAGCCTCCAGTGTGAAGGGATAAAAATTCTTTTAACATACTAATCACAACTAAGACCGCCTTTCTTTTTTTTTTTTTTTCAGATGTCCTAAAACTTCATATAGTTCAAAGGTTATCCTGTACCTACTTCTAACAACACAATATTTAAATGAAGATTTATAAATTAATTAAAAATCTAAAAAAGATGATAATAGTCTCATCCGTGACTTTCGCAGTTTTGTAAGCTTCTGTCATATCCATTGTCAACTCCTGCCTTTACAGACCAGAAAGATTTCTCGGGAAAAGCATTTTTTTGAAAATAAAAGTCTCCCATTCCATCTGTTTATCATCTCTGCATACTCTCCTCTGGGTACCTTTCCTAAGGGTCAGTGACAAAACCTGTACAGAATATTCATTCATTTATTATTTACTTGAACACTCATTCAACAATATTTATTGCATGCCTACCATGTGCCAGGCACTGCAATTTTGTATTAGGCAAAAATGGAATAAAATTACAAACCAGGAATACCTCCTTGTTCTTCCCCCCTGCTATTCTTCCTGGCTCAACTTCTAGAGCTAACACTGATGTCTGGCAGTTCATCACCCCTTGTGTTTACCTACTTTCTTTTCTTGTTTCTTTTTTTGTTTTGAACTGTTAGTTGATTATCTTTTAGAAATATTTTCTTAACTTTTCGCAAAGTAAAATTGTCTTTTTTCCCTGGAAAGGTTGTAAGTTCCTAGGAAAGATGACAGAAACAAAGCATTGCTTTGGAGATTTTCACCTACCCCTTTGCAGTAGGCAGGACCATTTTAAAGGTGAGGAAATGGAGGTTCTGGAGAGATCAACTCAGCTGCCCAAGATCTCTCAGCTGATTGATGATGGGGCTGGGATTCTTACTGAACATGCCTGGTTCTAAGCTACCAGAACTGCCAAATCACCAGCCTACCTCTTAGGGTGCCAGAGCTGGTGGCTCACACTTACTTGAGTACCCCAGAGAGCTGAGCTCAGAGCTGGCCCACAGCAGACACTCAAAACTATTTATGGACTTGACTTGATTTAAATAAATGCAGACGGTTTGGCTGACGCAAGGCAATTAACCTGACAGCACGTCTTCCCTCACGTTATAGACAGATGGTGGCTCTTCAGGAGAAATGTGAAGACCTGGAGTGTTGTGAATCATTATCTCTTCCTCTCCCCAGCTAACCGAGATAAAAGCCGTAGGCTTGGCCTTGACGTTGCCCTTTTTCAATTTCTGTCAGAACAAGCCACAAACCTTAATGCGTTTGAGTAGCGCTCAGCCAGCTTGCAATTATTTGTGGTGACAGGGAGCAAGGATGGCATCCACCAACCCTGCCAAGTTTACTTTGGGCCACAAATGTCAGCGTCTCTCTCCTGCCCTTCCAGCAGAGGTTTGCGAGCTGCAGGGTGTTGGAAGGGCCCAGAACAGCTTGCAGGAGTGAGAGTGCAAGATGCCACCAGGAGTGAGTTGTCTCAGAAGGAGCCAAGAGCTAGCTCCCTATGTCTTAACACACTCTAAAAACACAATGGCTATTTAAATGCTCCTTTGGTGTTGAAAAATGATTCTAACAAAAGATCTTTTGCACTTTTCTAATTTTGCACCATGTGTATGTATTACTTATTCAAAAATAAATGAACTTTAAAAGAAGATCTGCATATTCTCACATCCAAAGCCTAAAATAGCAATAGCATACAGTTGATGTCACAGCACTGGCCTGAAGTCAGCGGAACTGGGTATTATTAGTTTCTACTTTGCCACTAATATTGTTTGTAAAACACCAATTTCTCTGCTCAAAGCCCACTGAAGCTCAATCACCTACAAGATAAATTCAAACTCATTAGCTTGGCCTATGAGATCAAGGGTGATCTGACTCTTATCTCTCTGTCTTAGCATAGATTTCCCCAAAACCAGGCCCTAAAAGGATTTGGTTTCAAGTACTGCAAGATCACTTGAGGGAGCTGATCCCCAGAGTGTGGTAAGGTAGAGGGGACGTTGAGACAACCAAAAGGAATGCTGAGAAAGGGTGCCTCATGAGCAGGTGACCGCCATAGGAAACTTGGGTTCAATCTCCCACAGCGCCTTGGAGAATCTGTGTAGAACACACCTTGAAATTATCTAAGAGAAAGGAACTTGTGGGATTTGTCCATTAGCTCCCCTCCTCATTGGCTGAGGGCTGACTGGAGGGCATCCACTCTGATCTTCTAGTCTGCTTTATGCAGGAGATGGACATGCTCTCAGGAGCAGAGCATGCACTCAGGCAGGGAGATGCAGGTGCACGAGCGGTGAAGCTGTAGATGGGCTCAGTAGATACAGACTGAGGCCACAACACTTTGCAGTTCTATCAACAGGTGGAATCAATTTCTCTACTCCTTGAATGTGGGCTGGCCTTTTGATGAACAGAACGCAGAGGTTACGAGGTTGTAGAAGTTCTTAGCTAGAACTCAAGAAACCACACAGTATCTACTTATACTCTTAGATCTGTGCTGCTGCCATGTGAATAAGGCCAGGCTAGGCTGCTGAAGGATGAGAGACCTCATGGAGCAGAGATGAGTCATCCTAGCTGAGTAACCCCAGATCAACCAGTCCCCAGACAACCTGCTACTTGATCACAGACACATGAGTGAACCCAGCCCAGCCCAGAAGGAGGCCCAGCAGAGCCCAGACAAAATTGCTGAGTTTGGAATTGTGAATTAAATAAATTGTTGTTGCCTTGAACAACTAAATTTGGGGGCAGTTTTTTAAGCAGCGAAAGTTAGTTGATTTTGCATTTAGGCCAAGGGCTACATGGAAGTAAGAATTGGAGATAAGAGGCTGGGCGCAGTGGCTCACGCCTGTAATCCCAACACTTTGGGAGGTCGAGGTAGGCGGATTGCCTGAGGTCAGGAGTTTGAGACCATCCTGGCCAACACGGTGAAACCCCATCTCTACTAAAAATACAAAACAATTAGCTGGGCATGGTGGCATGCGCCTGTAATCCCAGCTACTCAGGAAGTTAAGGTAGTGGAATTGCTTGAACCAGGGATGTGGAGGTTGCAGTGAGCCAAGATCGTGCCACTGTACTCCAGCCTGCACAAGACTCCACCTCAAAAAAAAAAAAAAAAAGAATTGGAGATAAGAGAACTGTGCACAACCAGATTCCTGTCTTCAGGTGACAGGATGGTTTCCTTTGCAGGGTTGTTATTGGGGCTGCTCATTGTGGAAAAATGCGTAAGAGTCTGAGAGTGTGGCCTGCGTTTTTGGAGGGGTCTAAGCTTAATATTAAAAACAAAATCAAAGCAATTGCAAATCTCTTTTATTTATGGTGGCAGAGGGTTGAACTTTTTGTCTGTTCATTCGCAGATTACTCTAAAAAGACAGGGAAGCCAAAAATTCACTTCACTTGGTTGTTACTTGGTTCTGTTTGTCACATTTAATATTTCCAAGTGTCTAAAGACTTTCTCTGGAAACTTCCTGCGTTCACAGCTCTTAAAATAAAATAATAAATTTAAACATACTCCTGCATTCTTGTAGCAGATGTTGAATTCCAATCAGAGGATGAGGAGAAGTTTCATGTCAAAGGACATGTCATTTGGCCTGAGTCTGGTAAAATAAATGGAATTTGGGCAGGTAGAAAATGAAGGAAGATAGAAGTAGTTTTCTAAACTTTGATACATATGATCAGACTCTCCCTAGAAAGACTGAAACCACTGGACACCAAAGATGAAGGTAGAATGCGTACTAATGCAGCAGGGTGAGAAAGCGCTGGCATGTGGTGCAGAGGGAGGCTGCAGTGTGAGGAGCGATGCTGGGCCAGGACACAGCAGTATGATGGGAGAAGCGCAGGGATTCTGGGGTCAGGCTTAACTACTGGCTCTGCCATATCCTAGCTGTGGCCTTACGTGCACTACTTCACACCTCTGGGCCTCAGTTTCCTCAACTATAAAATGGAGATGATAGCTACATCAAAGGGCTGTCATGAAGATTAAGTGAACTAATGTAAAGTCCCTCCAGGATGCTTGGCCATAAAGTAAATGCTGTCTAATTTTCACAACCATCTGAACTACATTGTTTTTCTTTTTTCTTTTTCTTTTTTTTTTTTTTTTTTGAGACGGGGTTTGGCTCTGTTACCCATGCTGGAGTGTGGTAGCATGATCTCGGCTCACTGCAGCCTCAACCTCCCAGGCGCAAGCAATCCTCCCATCTCAGCCTCCCATGTAGCTGGGACTACAGACATGCACCACCACACTCAGCTAATTTTTGTATTTTTTTTTTTTTTTAGAGACAGGGTCTCCCTATGTTGCCCAAGCTGGTTTTGAACCACTGAACTCAAGCAATCGGCCCGCCTTGGCCTCCCAAAGTGTTAGGATTACAAGTGTGAGCCACCACGCCCAGCTGAAGTATATTCAAAAAGATGTCAATAGATTCCTGGATGATGGTGCCTCACATGGCCACTTGCCTCCCCAGACCACCAATAGAGTTGCAGGTTTATTAGTTTATCTTTTTCCCCCTGTAAAATCGTTTCTGAGTGAAAGGGAAGCCTCCAAATAAACCCCACTCTCATCTCCAGGTTCTCATAGAGCCCACTACTCTGGAAGGTCCAGCTGGGACCCTGCCATTAGCAAATGGTTGATGCTCCATGTTGTATGAGGGCCCTCTATTGCATCAGCTTTTGCTTTGACAAAGAAATTAAAAAGGAGTAAGTTAGTCTCTATATTTAAACTTTGTTGTTGGTTTTTTTTTTTTTTTTTTTTTTGAGACAGTGTCTCGCTCTGTTGCCAGGCTGGAGTGCAGTGGCACAATCTTGGCTCACTGCAACCTCTGCCTCCCAGGTTCACATCATTCTCCTGCCTCAGCCTCCCAAGTAGCTGGGACTACAGGCGCCCACCACCATGCCCGGCTAATTTTTTTGTATTTTTTAGTAGAGATGGGGTTTCACTGTGTTAGCCAGGATGGTCTCGATCTCCTGACCTCATGATCTGCCCGCCTCGGCCTCCCAAAGTGCTGGGATTACAGGCGTCAGCCACCCCGCCCAGCCTCTATATTTAAACTTTCAATGTGGAAGTGCAGGCACATAATTCGTTTAATGAGCTAAGCACTGGTGATAAATGCTGAACTGCAGTGGAGAAGTCCTTTGAATCTGTACATAGACAATCAGCAAGTGTTTCATGATGTTCATGTTTATGGCAATTCTGATGGAGAGAGAATCTCTGATCCTTCTGGGAAGAGGAATTGGGTCCCTTGATGCATGAAGATTTGAATGTTCACTTATGATTTGCTCAAAGTTGAATTTTACAATTTTTTATTTTAGAGACAGAATCTCATTATGTTGCCCAAGCTGGAGTGCAGTGGCTATATTCACAGGTACAATCATAGTGCACTATTGCCTTGAACTTCTGGGCTCATGTAATTTTCCTGGGCACTGGTATGTTGTAGAATAAACCCGTGGGTCTTTCTTATAAAAATCCTCAGTCAAGCAAGGGACTGGGATTTGTGAAGCTCTCAAAGAAATGAGGTGGTGGCTGCCAGCTGGCTATGCCTCACTTCCTTGGGAAGGCCTCTCCTTCCACCTGTTTCTCCCCTGAAGTTCCACAGGGTTTTAGGATGCTCTGGGTTGCCTGGGGCCTCAGCTCTGTGGACGTGCAGCTTCCCCTGCACATTGCATCTCTGAATGAAGGCTTCCTCTGGAGGCTTTAAGAAAAAAGTGTTAAGACAAAGAGGGCAAGTTGAAATTGTGAGATACTGCAGAAAGAAAGATCCTGGACTCTGGAGGCTGGTGCCACTCTTTCCTGGCTGTGTGCTCTTGGGCAAAACAGGACCTAACTTTGGAGTCTCCTTCTTCACTGCTGATACAGGGGCCTGCAGGAGCATTCAGTAGAGGGGCTTCTGCCTCCAGACCCTGGTCTCTCTGAACAGTGGTGCCTTACATGGCCACTCGCCTTCCCAGACCGCAGCGCCTGATAAGTTGGGTCGATGCTCCGGTGCTGCGACTGCCTCCTCCACAGGCCAAGACTTAAAACTCCTACTGCCTTTGTTCCTTGTGTGTTTGTTTTTTCCTAATAAAAACTCAGAATCACTTTTATTAAAATAAATGAACAACTACAAACAAAAGGTAGAAAGGAGGAGGATGCTCCCAGGAGCCAGAGGAACACAGACCCACCCGTCCCTACACACCCTGGGCCTGAGGGCCTGGCCCTTTGGCCTTCCTTGTGTCTTTTTCTCACTTGTGGGGAGGGGAGAAGAATGAAGAAGCTGCCGGAACTCCCAGGCCCTGTGCTCTCATGGTGTCTGCCTGCCCTGCCATTAGCAGGGCAGGAGGTGGCTGGAGTGGAGCAGGGTTGGGAGTGCATCAGGGTGTCGGGCAGCAGGGCGAGCCTGAGCCAGCTCCGCAGGTGCTTCTGGCTGAGGCGAGGCTGACCCTGGGAGCACTGCTGGAATAGTGGCCACTGGTAGCGGCTAGATTGGCAGCTCTGGGCACTTTAGAAGTTCAGGGACGCCTCAGACTGGAAGGGTGGCATCTAGGTGGGGCAGGAAGGAAGGGTAGGAAAGGTTCCTCTGAAGTCAGCATGGCGGGGATTAGTAGTAGCTGGGAGGGGACAGTTACTCAGTTCCTGCCATGCCCTGCAGACTGGAGCCCAGGGCCCAGTGGCTCAGAATCCTTGGGAACAGAATCCTCAAGAACAACATCTTGAGCCTGGAGGAACACAGCAGTGGTTTGCCCAGGTTGTGCCCTCTGACCAGAGAGTTCACCTCTACTTTGTCAACCCAGAAGAATCCTGGCATCCCTTAGGATCTAACTCAAATGTCCCCTCCCCTGGGAAGCCCTCCCTGACTGCATGCAGGAAGCGTTCCTCTCTAAGAGCACACATGACTTTGTATTGTTATTCTCCTGGGAATGCGACGGAACTTTTCCTAGAGATCCAGGCCCCAGTGGCCAGGAGACCTCTAGAACAGACTGGAACCCTTGGTAAATGTTTGCTGACCTAAGTATGGTGGAGAATGCTTGAGGCACATCTTCTATCTGTGCTCCAAGAAGGAGAACGACCCCTCACCAAGCCCATTCTCGTGGCCTCCACTTAGGAACTGATGCCTCTCACTGATTCCAATGGGAGCTGTTCTTTCTGAGCCTTTAAGTTCTGCCACTGCTCACCTCCTGAGAGGCCATGTGACAAAGTAGGGGAGGTGGCCTCTGGAGCAAGGGTTCCTCAGGTCCAAATTCTGTTTCCACCACCTACTAGCCATGTGGCTCTGGCCAGGTTAGAAGATTGCCAGAGTGCCTACTGGCTCTGAGGACTAAAGGAGTTACCATATGCAGGAGCACTTAGATCAGTGGCTGGTGCATCACAAGCACTCAGTAATGACAACTACTATTATTATTATTGTCTCCCCAAATCACAGAAGCAGACCTCCACACTGTCTCAGGGACTGTCCTGAGTGCATCGGGAGACAATGGGTGTGTGGGGACTGGCCATCCTGCAGCTCTCCACAGTCTCGGACAGGTCCCATGGGGGAGGGGCGGCCATGGCCGGTGGCTAAGGACAGGCCTATGGAAGGGAGGGCCTGGGGGTGACCTGGCTCCAGGTACCGGATCCCACGCACTCATAAGCCTCTCCAGAACTCCCAAGTGAGGGCCTCCTAGAGCTCAGGCCTGCCTTTCTGTTTTTGGCTTCTTGGCCTTTACTGCGTCCTTGGGGACAGGCTACTATTTTAGGTAGCAGTCAAAATAAAACTGAGATTAACCCAGAATTCTTGGCAGTCAAACAATACCATAATTATGTGCTTTTTAACTTCAGAAATCAGGCAGCCACAGCTGACCCGCCACGGTCCATGGGGTGCCCTGGGGATACTAAGGCCTCCATCCTGTGCTGGGTCACCTCTGCACACTCTAAGCCGCAGGCAGCCACTAGAGGACTGTGGGGCTCTGAGGGACGCTATTTCTCCTCCTAGGAGCCATTGTCTGAACAACAATACAACTTGCTTTCACACGAGACATTGCCAGGTTGGAAGGGTGACTTATTACTTTCTATATCATAAATCCTCTTGCCTAAGTCCCAGTCCCAGGGACTGGTGGGCTGTGAGGGAACAGAGGAGGCTTGTGTTCCGGGCTGGGCTCTCAGGGCAGGAAATCACCCGGAGGAATATGTTTGTGCTTTGATTGCCGACAAGGGCCGCAGACCCTCTAGTCAGGCGAACAGGCCCCTTCCTCTTTGCAGGAGCCAAGGGGGAGGGGAGGGAATTAGTCACACACAAGAGCGACAGGATTAGGCCCCTGAGAGTAAAATCCTTCACTCTAACCCAGAAAGAGGAAAAAAGAATGGGAGATTCAAACAGATGGGGGTTGAGATGATGTCAGTAAAGGTCACCGCCTGAAGAACAAAGAAGCAGCCGTGATTAGAGGCTTGGGCAGATCTCTAAGCTCTCAGGCAAGACCTCAAAATGCCTGGAAGAAAGAAAGGAACCAATAGACCCCAGCTCCAGAGGCAATCCCAGAGGTGTAGCTGGAAAAAAACAATTTTCCCTGAAACACTGACTTGGCCCCAGGAATAAGGTCCTTCTGGAAACCTGATGCTCCTAGCAGGGGTACACATCTTAGCAAGGAAAGTGGTTTGCAGGGAGATTTGAAATAGAAAAACACACTCCAGTGTCCTCTGGCCGAGCTGCCCTGTTGGCATGGAGGCAAACAGATACCCTGCATGGTGACAGGCTTGCATTCCTTTAGGGAAAGGCCATCTGGGCGTGGGCACCCAGCATTCAAAGGAGCGATGTGCTGGAATGGTCTGGCTGCTCCCTCCACACCACGATGGAAGCTCCTTTTGCTAATGACTGTAGCTGCGCACTGTGCCCCTCTCAACCTTCAGCATCCTCCATTGACTCCTCGCTCCAGGGTCCTCAGGCCCAGTCTTTTCCACCAGCTCCCTGGGAGAGTCTCCTGGGAAGAGCACATCTCTTTAAGGATGGATTCTGACCTTCCACTTGGTTTTAGTTTGTTTGATTTCCACCCCCTCAATGCCTTTATTAAATGTCTTTCTCTGCCACGGGAGCCTCAGGAACAACAAGACTTGGGAGGTTGTTCTTGAGAACTGAATGATCCTGAGATATGAACCTTGTCTCAGAGACAGGACCTTGAATTTGATCTAGGAGGCAGGCAAAGGAAAAAGAGGCTGTGATAACCACTGAAGGCGGCCAGGAGTTTTATACAGCTGGGACTGGAATGCAGGGCCTCTCGGCGGTTCTCTTGGTAAAGGCGGATGGGTTTTCACGCTAGAAGGGCTACCCTGCTCTTATTTTCCCATCCTGTGTGGTCTCTAATTACAAGGAGATGTCGAATTCCATTATGAAAGAGAAGCCACTTGGCCACCTCCCTCTGGGGACCTCATAGCAGTGCCTTTGTCTCTGCAGACCTGGAAGAAATGAACTGATCCTCTGTCCAGGGCAGGAGGAGCTTTTGATGAGCAGTTTGGGGGGCAACAAAGTGATTAAGGAGGGCTGAGCACTAATCCCACTGAGCTGCAGCCTGTGCTTGGGCAGCTTAGCCAAAGTGAAAACAAGGGGAGCCACAGAGGGGAGCCCCACAGAGGGGAACCGAGGCCCCCAGAGTTAGGATGCCAGCGCTGGTGGCTGGGGGGTCCATGTCCAGCCTCTCAGGTGGGGACATTGGTAAAGAAAGGGCCACCATCACACCAGTCCCATTGTGAATGGACTTCTGAAAGGCTGTGTCCATTACTGGCCTGCAGTGCCTTCCTGTCTGTTTCTGCTGCTGGGGCAGCCCTATCTTTGGGCCTTCATACACAGGAGCCCTTGTTTGTTGGACTGTTATAACTCCCAAGGAATAGACGCCACCAAATTTGTACATGTAAGTGGTGCCTGCAGAGTTCAGAAAGCTGCCGTAGATTCTTTCTTGTGCAAGGGGGTGCATCAAAGGATCACATTGCAGAAAATGCCTGCTTCCTGCAGCACTGTGAGCCTGTGTCTACAGGGATGACCGGCTGTCCAGTCTGAGCTACCTGGCTCCCCTCCTGCCACCCAGCCTGGTGTCCAAGGACTCTCATCTGGGAAAGGTCCCATCTAGTGGGCCTTGGAGAGGTGGGCCCCTTCTCTGGGATGGGCCACAGGAGAGGGAGGTGCTGGAGAAGATTGCGGGAAGCCGATGCAATGTCCTTACTACCCCTGACCTGCCACTGGTATCTGAATAGGATGGGGCTGGTGGAGGTGTCCTCAAGGGTTTCTCTCCACTTCCACCCACCAACCCATAAAGACCTCTGAGTGCATTAGCCCTCTAAACCATTCTTAGCTGAAACCCCAGGAAGAAACTGCCTGATGGAAGGGTCCAAGGGAACTGATGAGTGAGGGAAATTCTGTGAGCACCTGTGGGGTAAGTTGCACCAGCCAAGAGCCTCTGTCCCTGTTACCTACTTCTCCTCACCCTGCTCTGCTTTGTCTTCCGTAGCCCACAGCACTCGTTGCTTCCCACTACACTTCTATGTAGTTCACCTCCTTCTCTTCATTGTCTATGTCCCACTCACAGAGGCAGAGACCCCGTCTCCTTTATTCAGCAATACATCCCAAGCACATATAATATTTCCTGGCACCAGTAGGCACTCAAAAATATATACTGAATGAATAAATTTCATGTGGGATGTGGATGCATGATGGTATGTGAAATATTATAAGATTAGGCTTCCAGAAATAAGCATTACATAGGGACTGTGAGGGCCTTAAAATGGCCCAGCCTGCCTGTACTTCCTTTGCTAATGAGGCCGAGCATCTTTCCACATATTTATCACATATTTGTGTTTCTTCTTTTGTGAAATGCCTGCTTATGTCTCTTGTTCATCTTTTCTCTTGGGTTGTTTGTCTATTTCTTTCTGATTTGTAGAAATCTTTTACATATTCTGGAAACAAATCCTATATTGATCCTATTGTGTATCTCCCAGTTTGGGGTTTGTCTTTTCTATTTCTTTGTGGTATATTAATTTTAATGTAGCTTAATTTATTAATCTTTTATGATTAATGCTATCTGTGTCTAATGAATTTTTTGTATTCTGAAGCCATAAAGATATTCTTCAGTATTCTCTCTAAAAGTTTTAAAGCTTTGTCTTTCACATTGAAATCATTAATCCACTAAGAGTTGATATTTGGGTAGAGGTGAAGTAGGGATCCAATTTTTTGCCTTATTAACCACCAATTATCATTACTTATTTACTAGCCCTTTCTTTTTCCAGGAATCTGCAGCTTCACTTCTGTCTTATATCAAGATTCCATATTTGGCAGGTCTATTTCTGGGCTCTCTATTCTGTTCCATTGGCCAGTTTTTCCATTCTGGCATCAGTACATTTTATCTTGATCACCACTTTATAATAAGTCAATAATATCTGGTAGAGAAATTCCCTCTTCCTTATTCTTCTTCTTCAGAGGTTATTAGCTTTTTTTTTTTTTTTTTTGAGACAGGGTGTCACTCAGTTGCCCACGCTGGAGTGCAGTGGCGAACACAGCTCAATGCAGCCTTAACCTCCTAGGCTCCAGCGGTTCTCCCAGCTCAGCCTGCCGGTTCTCCCACCTCAGCCTCCTGAGTAGCTTAGAACACAAGTGCATACCACCATGCCCAGCCAATTTAAATATTTTTTTTTTTTTGAGAGAGAGACAGGGTCTCATTATGTTGCCAAGGCTGGTCTCAGACTTCTGGGTTCAAGCAATCCTCCCACCTTGGCCTTCCAAAGTGTCAAGATTACAGGCATGAGCCACCGTGCCTGGCCTATTAGCTATTCTTAATACTTTACAGCCCACCTAAATTTGGAATTATCTTGTCATGTGTCTCAAAAAAAAAATTCTGTTGGGATTGTGAGGGGAATTGCATTGGTTTAACTGCTTTAATTAATTATTTTAGGGAAAGCTGATGTCATTGTGATAGGGAGTTTTCCTGTCTATGAACTCAGATTACTTCTTGACTTTTAGGCCTTCTTTAATACCTTTGGATAAAGTTATACTTTTCTCCACATAGCTCTCACACTTTTGCCCACAATCTGGATTGTGTCTTATAGTTGATGGCATCTTGCAATTATAATTGGCAGTCTTTTTCCTTTCTTAGAGTGCATAAAGTCGTGGTTCATCGTATCGCTGATGGTGTCTTAGATTCTATGAAATACACTACTTTTATTGCTTTGCAGTGGTATCTTTTTAAAAAAAACAAACCACTAAATTTCTGCCCACAGATGGTGACTACAATTAATTTTTGTATATTGATTTTGTATTTATCAACAACCTGTACTTCCTTTACTAATGAAGCTGAGCATCTTTCTACATGTTTATCAAACATTGGTGTTTTTTCTTTTGTGAAATGCCTGTTTTATGACTCCTTTCATCTTTTCTCTTGGGTTGTCTTTTTGATTTGTAGAAATCCTTGCAGAGCTTTTATTTATCTAATAATTTTAAATCTGTTTTCTGTTCCTTCCACTGACTCTTGTACATGGTGGCTTTGTTTCCTTGCGCATTTTGCAGTCTTTCATTGTAAGCTTGCATTGTCATGGTCTTAATCTGTGGAACTATGGTCCTAAAGTGGGGATGCTTTCCTGCAGAGGGAGTTTGCATTTGCTTCTGTCTAGATCCAGATGATGCATTAATTTGGAACCACATAAGCCCCTTAAGAGGTCCCTGGATTTAATGTGGCAGCCTTACCTTACCTCTAGCCCAAGGCTTTTTCTTCTGGACTAGCTCCTAGATAGGCACTTACTCTCAGGTCAACTTTCACTCTTGGTTATTTACTGCTTTACCCAGGTTTAGTTTCAACTCTTGAATTTGGGTCAGAAAAGACTGGGAGAGAACTTAGGGATTCACCATACTTCTTGTAAGCTCGGCAATGTATTAAAAATTGGACTTTATTCAAGAATTTGGGATCCAGTCATTTTGTAATGGGAGAGTCCTTCAGCCTATCTGTGGCCATTACCTCTTGCCCTCCACTCACGAGGCAGGTACCTTTTAATCCAGACTGCACACTTTAGGTCAAACCATCAACTCTAAAAAATTACCATTACAGAAGTTATACATGCCTTCTGTACAAAATTTGGAATAAACAAAATAGTACAAAGAAGAAAATTAAAGTTACCTATAAATCCCATTCCCACCCTGGGATATAATCACTTTAATATGTTGGTGTACGCAGCAGGTTGAATAGTGGCCCCCCACAAAAGACACATCCACTTTGAAACCTGTAATTATAATCTTATTTGGAAAAACTATCTTTGCAGATGTATTGAAGTTAAGAATTTCAAGATGAGAACATCCTGGATTTGGGTGGGTCCTAAATCCAATGGCAAGTCCTTAGAAGAGACGGGGCAAGAAACAGACACAGGGGAGAAAGCCATGCAAAGACCAAGGCAGGATTGAAGTGATGCTGCCACAGACTACGGAACGCCTGGAGCCACCAGAAGCTGGGAGAGGCAAGGAAGGATTCTCCCCTCGACCCTCCAGAGGGAGCGTATCCCCACTGACACTTTGATGTGAGGCTTTTGGCCTCCAGAATTGGAAGAGAATAAATTTCTATTGTTTTAAGCCATCAAGTTTGTGATAAATTTTTTACAGCAGCCCTAGTGAAATGGGAAATTCCTTTGTCCCCCTCGCAGGGCGTGTGACAGGGGGAGTGGCTCGCTTCCTTAGTACCCCGCTGCTCAAACCTCTAGGGGAGCACACAGACGGGCAGGTCGTGGGGCTCCGACCCCATGGCAGTGTTGAGAGGTTGATGTTTACAGCTTCTGAAGCCCCAGTGGGCATGTGTTACAGGGTGCTCTTTTAGTTTTGCTGTCTATAGGCGGCTTGTGTTAACCAGTTCAATTAGACCCTCTACCCTGTTGCAAGGACAGAGGGCTTTCTGTATCCTGGGTTCTTGCCTTGGTGTACCAGAAGAATTGGATCACACGTGGGCTTGGAGAATGAGTGCAAGGTTTTATTGAGTGCAGATAGCTCTCAGCAGATGGGGGAAGCCAAAAAGGGATGGAGTCAGGCTACTCAGCTGCCCAGGCTCTCCTCCAACTGCCCCAGCCAAACTCTGCCTTCTTCCAGTGCTGGTCAATGGCCTGCAGGCATGCTGGCATCTGTCATGCCCTCTTTTGCCAGCGTACTTCCCTCGACATCCTCTTGACATGGAGCCACTTGTGTCTTCCTCCACCGATCTGCTCCTCTCAACGTCCAGCCATCTGTGTGTCTGCCTGCTAGGGTCTCAGGGTTTATATAGACATAGGATGGGGGCGCGGCAGGCCAGGGTGGTCTTGGGAAATGCAACATTTGGGCAGGAAAAAAAAAATGCCTGTCCTCACTTAGGTCCGTGGGGGTGGAGCCATAGCCAGGGACCACGCCCTCCTCTACCCAGCACTTCCCTTCCCGGCTTCCCTATCATCTAAAGGGACCATGCTCTTCCTTTCTGTATCACTAGGACACTAACACAGGGTATATCTGCTGTACACTGTATTTTCTAGGGTCAAATTCCCCAGGAAATACATTCTGAGGCAGAGATTTTCATGTAGGCAGTTTATTGGGGAATGCTCTCAAAAACAATACAGATGATCTGGACTTATGGGGTTATGTCCCTATAAACCTACTGTGAGTTGAAAATATCTTAAGTTGAAAATGCACCTAACCTACTGAACATCATAGCTTAGCCTTGCCTCCCTTAACTGTGCTCAAAACACTCACGTTAGCCTAGAGTTGGGCAAAATCATCTAGTACAAAGCCTATTTTATAATAAAGTGTTGAGTATCTCATGTAGTTTATTAAATACTGTACTGAAAGTGAGAAACAGAAAAGTTGTATGGCTACTGGAATTACGGGTTCTACTGAATGTAGATAGTTTTTGCACCGTCAAGAAGTCTAAAAATTGTAAGTTGAACCATCATATGTTGGGGACCAACCGGATCTGACATGCTGTGAGAGGAGTAGCACTGGGCAGAGGGGAAGTTGAACTGCAGTGCAGTTGTCACAGAGGCCTTAACCCACCCCACGGGAAGCCCTGATGCTGGGATGGCTTCTCAGAGTTGTCTGAGATTGAGGCCAGGGAGCCAGGCCTTGATACCTCTGCATCAGCCAGTCATCAGGAGGGGTATACTGTGAGTGGGCAGCTCCCCTCAGAAGAAGGCAACGTCTGGGATGTCCTGGCTGTGAGCCCTCAGCGGGCACCCCTCCAGCATCTGGGGAAATGAGAGCCTCTGTCCTGAGATGGAGAACTGGGGCCACATCAGCTTGCACTAAAATAACCTTCCAGTCATTTCTACACTTCTCTCTAGTACACATTTTCAGTTTTAGCACTTAATTTCTGAAACACTTGAATCTTATGCATGTTTATACATAAATTTAGCAGAATATTAAAGTATAAATCTATTATCAAACACTAGTGCATTTTATGTCTTAAATTGTATAGAACAGGCTTATTTTAAGAAAGTAGAACTATTCCATATGACTAAATTATCATGTGATTTTTTTCCAGGAAGCAGTTTTCTTTCCATATAAGCATCTCTCAGTTCCTCCAGATGTCCCTCTTGAAACTAGTTTGTTTTTAACACATATTATTCTCGCCTGGTGAGCTTTTCTCCTTGGAAGCCCTCCCTGTCCCTCCCCCGCCAACACCTGGCTCACTCCTGCCCATCCTTCACGTCCACAGAGAGGCCTTCACTGACTCCCCTTACCCGAGCTCTCCGACAGTACCTGGAACTTTCCATCTTACTGCTCATCACGCTTGTAATTGCTGCTTCAAAACTGGGCTGACAGTGGGTGTGCAGAGATATCTGGTTAACTGCATGGCATTCCAGCCCGCCACGCCTGGGACCTAGATTGAGTCTTATTTGCCACTCCACACCTTCAGCACCCAGCAGAGTGCTGTACATTTGTGGACCCTTGCTAAACATTTTTGAATGACTCTGTGATTTTACACAATGGTTACATGTTTATACGCATACGTCCTGTACTCTGCATATCCAAATCACTTTCCCTCATACCAAGGAACTGAAAACCCCCAGGGTATGGCCCCGTTAGATGCTCTACTTGAGGTCTGTGGCACCAGCCTGGCAAAATCCACACATCCAGCACCACTGACCTTTTAGTAAGTGCTGGAGGGAATGTCTGAGTTACTTAAAAAACATGTCTGGGATCTCCCCTACAGAAGATTCCAAGTAATATGTGTCGGTACTCCCTCATCCGGAAGGTGGAGCTTACCTCCTTCCCCCACCTCCCTTGAGTGTGGCTTGCTTCAGAGAGTACAGAATGGAAAGTGGGGAAAGAACTTGGCAGTAGAGAACCCTGGCAAACACTCCTCAGCTAGGTGATCCAGGTCAATGGACATCAGGAATAAGTCATGTGGGCAGCATGTGCCCTTGGTACATTGTGATGAGAAAGGTACTGCACCTCTGTGGTCTTCCTCCCCAGAATTCATAACCTTAGTCTAGCCATGGGAGAAGCAGCAGACAAATGAAAACCAAGGGACAATCTACAAAACACCAGACCAGTAAGTACTCTTCAGAACTGCCAATGTCATCAGAACAAGGAAAGTCAGAAACAGTCAGAAACAGGCCAGAGGAGGCCAAGGATGACTCTGCAGTGTGGTATCCTGGATGGGATTCCGGAACAGAAAAGGACACAGGGAGAAAACTAGTGAAATCCAAATAAAAGGTGGACTTTACTTACTAGTATAATGTACCAGTATTGGTTTCTTAATTGTGACAAATATTCCATGGGAATATAACAGGTTAACAACAGGGAAACTGAGTGAGGATTCTATGGGAATTTCCTGTACTATCTTTGCAACTTTTCTGTTCATCTAAAGCTAGTTTGTTTTTTCTTTTTTTCCAATCTAGGAGAGGCACAACAATGATTCTATGCCAGGGGAAAGCCGCTGGGCCTGCTCCGCCCGCCAGTTAACCCATTTTATCTGAGAGGCTGGAAAGGAAGAAGGTACAAGGCCAGGGGCTCAGCTATGAAAACATGTTCTGAATGGGATAAAAACAGCAGTGGGAAGCCTCTGTCTTATATAAATAAATAGTAGATGTTAAAGTAAAATAAAATAAAATAAAATATTTCAAGTGCCACCTGAATCCAAGCAATTTTCTCTCCCTTTGGCACAGTGCATGGCTGAGAGATTACAAAATGAGATTCAAAATCTCCCAAACAGTCCTTTTCAGGCATAATGCCCCAAGTGCCTGGGGAGTAGGGAGTGGGAATATTATCCTCCCAGATTTCAAGGGGCCTTCCCCTCACCTGCCCCCACCGCCTCTGGGCAAAGAGAAGGAAGGTAGCAAGGGCTCTGACCCTGGAGATGGTAGAAGCAGAGGCCCCGTGGGTGAGGCTCAGAGGTGGGCCTGGCAGGCAAAGCTGGGAAACAAGACCAAAAACAGCAAACCGCGTGGACAGCTGACTGTCCATGTCTGCACATCCAGGAGAGACTCTACTCTCCAGGGAAAGTGAGAAAGAAAAAGAGAGAGAATTGGCATATTTAGGGAATAGAAAGAGGTTCACAGAACGGGTGGCTTCACAGTGTGGAGCCAAAATTAGCAGGGCTAGTGTTTAGGACAGGGCCCTGGGGGTGAAAACTGTTCCTAGACAATGTGTCCAGTGCCAGAGGATGCTTTGTAAAGCCAGAAAGCCTCAGGACAGACAAATCAGCACCAAGAGGTGGAGGGAGACAGAGAATGAAAGAGGTTTGAAATGGAAGATCTGGCCAGGCGCAGTGGCTCATGCCTGTAATCCCAGCACTTTGGGAGGCCAAGGTTGGTGCATCACGTGAAGCCAGGAATTTGAGACCAGCCTGGCCAACATGGCAAAACCCTGTCTCTACAAAAAATACAAAAATTAGCCGGGAGTGGTGGTGGGTGCCTGTAATCCCAGCTACTCCCAGAAGGCTGAGGTACAAGCATCACTCGAACCTGGGAGGCAGAGGTTGCAGTGAGCTGAGATCACACCACTGAACTTCAGCTTGGGTGACAGAGCAAGACCCTGTCTCAAAAAAAGAAAAGAAAAGGAAGATCTGATTTGAAAGGACTGAGAAAAACGACTTCAGCAGTTGCCTTGAGGCCCCCTAGGGGAGATCCCACCGTCCTTCAGCCTTGATACCTTCTCCAAAACCCCAAACTGCAGAAAACAGCCTCAGGAAAGTAAAGAGATCTCCCCTCCCCTCAACCTGCCTGACTTCTCAGGGCAGCAATTTCAGAAACCTTCGATACAGACTGAGCACTGCACAATGGTGCCCCTTCCTCCCACACCTGCAGCAATGATCATTTCTAGACAAAGACCAGCTAAACACAAACAATAACTACAGAAGGAGAAGCATTTGTACTGCATTCAAACTATTAATGGAGTTAATATCTGAGTCCCCCAGCAAAGAAAGCAACACGAAATACAAAACTGAGACCAATGCAGCATTTTACCAGGTCTTCTACCAGAGCAGAATTTGGGACTATGGATCCTTGCTAGACTCTGGGTCTCGGCTGCTTTCTTTTTTTAAAAAAAGTCCCTGAGGAATAAGTGCACTGAAAACTCCAAATATTCTAGCCCCTCCCCACCAGCAACTGAAGATTTGTCTCCTACTCAGGCCCGCCTGAGGACAAGTTCCCTGGAAGTACAGACACACCAAACCAGAAGAGCCACAGGAAAGATAAAGATGCCCCGGCTTACTTAGTATTTTGGATTTTTTTGTATGTCCCCCCACCCCCCGACCCACCTTACAGACAGTGGGCAGGACAGTGGAGGGGGATTAAGGACAAAATGCCCAGGAACAGGAAGCCGGTGTTCAGGAGGAGGGTTGGGCTGGGGGTAAAGGAGAGTTTAGAGGGGACACACAGGGCTCTAGCGGGATATCCCCCAGGACTTGATTGGGGCAGCTGCCTCCCAGTGGGGTGGTGAGGAGTGACAAAGCCTGCCTTCCTTGGCAGGAACTTTGCGTACCCCAGACGAAAGGCACAGTGTAAACACAGGTCAGTACCCTTTTCTCTACCCAGAGACTTCAGCACAGCTGGATGATGTGTGTGTGAGAGTGTGTGCACACGCATGCACCTGTATGGGCACTCTTAGAACATATGTGTGCACACATGTGTATGCACGTGGGTTGTGTTTGTGTGTGTGTGCATGCGTCTACCCTTCTCCAGATCCTCTCATTTTCTGAGAGCCCTTGGCCTGTTGGGGACTAGTATAAAGGTTATTCAAACATTCTTTTTTCTTTTAAACATTAGGCCAGATAGGCATAGTAGACAAGTTAATTTGAAAAGCAGAATCTAAAACCAAAATCCAATCTCTGAGGGGTAGAAACCAGTGACTTTTCTCCTAAATATCTGGCCTTATTGGATTTCTATAGGGAGAACTGGGTTTTCTTTGGAGGAGAAAGTTCCAGGCTGCTGAGCAAATGTAGGCTGGCTGTCTCTCTCAGCTGGCAGACAGGATGAAGACAAATAATAATACACATTCGTAATTACATGGCCTCTTCAGATGGAGTTCCAGGTGTCTTACGTGCCTCATCTAATCTATATTCACAACATTTGTGAAGTATGCAAGAGTACTGACACGAAGTTTCAAGGCGCACATTTGTGTTTGGTTCATAATCATGTCAACTAGAAGTGACTGCATTATCTTTCAGTGCAGTGTTCCTCAAACTGGAGTGCATGGATATATTTTCAGGATGCATTGGATTCCCTAGTTTAGGAAACATTGCTCTATGACTTCAGCATTCTTGTAGGATCTGTCACATGGTGTGGTTGAACCTGAGGCCTGAGCTGGAAGGAAATGGTGGGACTGCAATAGGGTGGGTGGCTGGCTCCTGCAGTCACTGAGGCCAAAGGAGGGAGACACACAAGAGTGTGCTCTGACCTGGGCTGATGTCTGAGGAGGTCAGATGGGGTGGGAGGGGGTGTGGTGTTCCAGGGCAGTGGCGGTACCTGGGAACAGGTGGCAGCAGCAGTACAGCTTTGCATGGGCCACCCAGGGCAAGCCATCTAGTGCAGAGGCTGTTACATCCAGGCGGGGAGGGCCCCAGCAACGTCGGCAAAGCTATCTGTAGTTCCAGCACTCAAGGCAAATCAGGAAGCCAAGGCAGGGATTCAGAGATGTTACTGGGCCAATCAGAAGGGGCTTCAGAATAGCGGGCACACAGAGGATGCCCATTCCTGGCATCTGACGCCATATTAAGGCAGCACGGGGCTTTCTGTGCGAAACGCTTTCCTGTAGCTGACTCCTACTCACCCTTCAGTTATCATACTAAATGTTAGTTCCTCTGAGTGGTCCTCCCTCACTCCCAGACTAGGTTAACCTCTCTACCAGACACCCATGATAACCTGCACATCCCTTTGCATTCCTTCTTCTATTGGTGGTTAGCTTCTTGGAGTTTGTTTAACTGCTCTGTAAGCTCCTTGAGGCAGGGATGGTGCCTGTCTTGCTCACTGTGGTGTTCCTCATCACTAGCAGAGTTCTAGACACATAACAGGGCTCAGTAGATATTTGTTGATGCAATGCAAACAATGTGAGTTTTAGGCCCTTTGGGTTTGGTGGATCCGGGCCTCTGGTGCCCCCTCTGGCCTGGTCAGAATTGGCTTGGACTTCAGTGTCAAAAGCTGAGCAGCAATCACCTACACAAATGCTCTTTCACGTGTGGAACCACATTCCAAAAGCCTGGATTGTGGGATAATTTTCCATGTGATCCTCTGGATCTGACTGTCCAGATAAGGACCCTCCTCTCCCACTCCTCACATGGACTCCACTCAAAGCCATGAGCTCTGTCATGGCAGACAACATGGGATCATTTTGAGAACTTCCCAAACATCAGGCACTTTTGCTTTTGGAGACCACATCCCATATTAAAAAATTATTAAAATGTGCTCCACATGAAATAGAACATACATAACCACATCAGAGTTGAGCTCAGATGCAGCTGGCTAGTTGGAATCATTTTATATTTTGTAGACATTTAATTCAATTTATCAATTTTGATTCTGGAGTTTCCTTTCCTTATTTTGAAAAATACATATAGTTTTTCAAGTCTCAAAAATCTTTATAGGCCCATGAAAAGCTCATTTATCCATTTATTGCATAAAGTGGTCTTGAGATAATATTCTCAGAGAGAAAAGATGGTATTTTGGACCAAGGCAGCTCGCTTCCATGGCCTGCGCCAGTAAATAAGCTTCTAGCTTCCACTGGTAGGAGCCAAACTTCCTTAGGAGTTTGAAGCACAGCATTTGGTGGCCTTCCTATGGATTCTGCAGGCAGAGCAGAGAAAGAACATTCCTGCCACCAGAATTGAGGGTTGTATCTACGAGTGGGTGGTAAGCCCTAGTTCCTAAATAAGGTATTTGGAATGCAAAACAATCCAGCCAGACTAGTCACTGCACACTGACCACAGTGTGAAACTTGGAGCATCTGGGAGAGAGAAAACAGAGAGCGTGGTAGGAAGAAAGAGGAGCTAGTATAATTATTGAATTAAATTAAGAAAAGAATCATGCAATTCCATTTTAAAACAATAAATTGAACATTCAATTGTATGAAGAGATGTGATAAGAAGTTTATTTATTATTTTTTTTTGTTTTTGAGATGGAGTTTTGCTCTTGTTGCCCAAGCTGGAGTGCAATGGCGCGATCTCGGCTTACTGCAACCTCCACCTCCCTGGTTCAAGCTATTCTCCTGCCTCAGCCTCCCGAGTAGATGGGATTACAAGCGCGTGCCACCACGCCCAGCTAATTTTTTGTATTTTTAGTAGAAACGGGGTTTCATCATGTTAGAGGCTGGTCTCAAACTCCTGATCTCAGGTGATCTGCCCGCCTTGGCCTCCCAAAGTGCTGGGATTACAGGCATGAGCCACCGTGCCTGGCCAATAAGCAGTTTAATTATAAAATATGCCAGACACTCTACTAAGCCCTACAGAATGGTAGGTGCCCTCAAACTGTTCATGTATGTAGACAGAAATATGTGTGATTCCTTTGCGTAATATGGTAATGGAACAAAGAATACCAGCAATAATTATGGGGGAATGGACAAGAAGACAGTAAGGGGGGCACAATATGGCACTAAGGGGGTCCAGGAAGATTTTACAGAGATGATGGCCTCGTCACTGGATTTTGAAGGATAAAAGAAACTATTCCAAGTAATAAAAGGAGGGAAAAAATTCCCAGGAAAAGTAGGCAAAATGAGCAAAGCTATGAAAATAAAAAATCATCATGGTTAACTTTCGTTGAGTGCTTTCTGTGTGCTGGGTTTTGTTAGGCTTTTGCATTTTATGCTATAGACCTTTCTGAAAGCATGGTCTACGGTCCATCTGCATCAGAATCATCTTACGCATGTTGAAACGCAGATTCCAGCTTCTCCTGTTGGATCAGAAGCTCTGGGATGGGGCTCTCTAACCTGAGATTTAAGAAGCTCTCCAGATGATCCTTTTGCACACTCAAGTTTGAGAACCACTGCTAGAAGCCATTTAGATATGTGACCATTTTTAAGTTGTGGAGTGCTGTGGTCAGATTTGCTTTTCAGAAAGCAAATTTTTGAGCAATGTATGAATTGGAGAGGGGAAAGCCTCAAAGCAGAACAGTGGTGATGGTGAAAGTCTGGAGTAGAGAGATAGCAGTTGTATTGGGTTGAATGGTGTCCCCCAAGAATTCCTGTTCACCCAGAACCTCAGAATGTGACCCTATTTGGAAATAGGGTCTTTTGCAGGTGTAATTAGTTACGATGAGGACATAGTGGATTCGGGAGGGCCCTAAATCTAGTAATTGATGCCTATATAAGAAAGAGGAGAGAGAGATGTACCTAAGCACAGAGAGACACACAGGGAAGAAGCCATGTGACAACAGAGGCAGAGCCTGGAGTGATGCAGCTACAAGCCAAGGAATGTCGGGGATGTTGGCAATCACCGGAAGCAAGGAGAGAGGCACAGGATGGTTCTCCCCTTGGAGTCTCCAGAAGGAACCGACCCTGCTGACATCTTGATTTTGGACTTTTGGCCTCCTGAACTGTAAGAATAAATTCATGTTGTTTTAAGCCACCCAGTCTGTGGTCATTTGTTACAGCAACCCTAGGAAGCCAATACAGTGGTATCAAGAGGCATTTCAGTGGCAAAATCATAAGGACATAGGGATCAGATTGGAGAAAGAGTGAGGTATGAACAATTAATTATTCAAAAGTTTCTGTTTGAGTGGTCAATGATGAAACTGTGCAATAACAGAGCATGGGCTTGGGGTAATTTTTTTCAAGATGGGCTCTTGCTCTGTCACCCAGGCTAGAGTGCAGTGATGTGATCATAGCTCACTGTAACCTTGAAATCCTGGGCTCAGGTGATCCTTCCATCTCAACCTCACAAGTAGCTACGATAAGCAAGCACAACCATGCCAGGCTTATTTTTTTATTTTTATTTTTTAGAGACAGGGTCTTGCTTTGCTGCCTTGGTTGATCTTGAACTCCTGGCTTGAAGCGATCCTCCTGCCTTGGCCTCTCAAAGTGCTGGGGTTACAAGCATGAGCCACCGCACCCAGCTCCTGGGCTTGGATTTAGAAGACCAGAGTTTAATTCAAGCTTTGAAATCTACCAATAGTAAGGTGGTGGAACCTTAGTTTTTTCATCTTCAAAGTAGGGACAATATTACTCACCTCATAGTATTGTTATGAGGATTCAATGACATATCATCAAGAAATGTGGACATTCCTGACACTCAATACTTTCATGCTCATTTCCAAAAAGGGAAATTTAAAATGAAATGAAATTGAGGAGAATAACTTGTCTAATAGGCATTCCCAAGCCACAGTTACCACCTCAATGCACTCTGAGCCTACCCTGCAGGCCGATGATGGAGCTAAGCTTGTGCTCCGCCCTCCCCCGCCATGGGTCTCAGTGCCAAGGATGAGCTGCACTGGGAAGGAATGCACAGAGGTCCCGGCAGAGCTGACCGCAGGTTGGAGGTGAGTCTCCGCCTGGCACTGGCATCTTCCATGGTGGTTAACAGCTTGTCTGTGAAGTCCCCATCAGAGGGCAGGGCAAGGCAGATCAGCAGCTAAGTCCAAGGAAGCCTGGTGGGAGATGCTGGTGGGGAGAGCACTGGTCTGGGAGCAGTTACAGTCATTAAGAAGCCAGTCCTGAGTCAGCCAAGACAGGGTGGGGCGGGGGGTGCCAGGGTTAGGACTGGGAGTGCCAGATAAAATACAGTCTATCCAGTTAAATTTGAACTTTGTATTTATTATTAGTTGAATCTGGCAACTTCAGTTAGGACCCTTCAGGTGAACAAAGGATAACCTGAGAGCCAGGGCCACAGAATAGGAACCGTGGGAAGAGCAGAGGGGCAAAGCCTTGGCCTCTGTCCTCTGAGGATATGCTTTCCTGACCCCACCCAAGCAACTGGTGGAAAGGCACCTGGCACTGCCTCTAATCTCCTGGAATTCCCACCTTGACTTGCTGGACAATACTGAACGTTTTTCGTCCTCTGTGCTGTAGGTGCTAATCTCCCAGGTTCTGCTCCCTGTGTTTCAAGCTGTACAGCTGGAAAATAAACTTCCCTTCCCCGGGGAAATTGTCCTCTCTGGGTGGCATGGTTACATGACAGCTGCCGCATCCTTAGATGACCCCTACTCCAGTTAAGACGAGACATTTCAGAGCCACAGAGGAGCCTGTGAGATGGGAAATGCAGTGCTACTCAAGGATGGGAGAAAATTAGGGTTAAGTAGTGATTAGAATCAGTTAAGTGTTAATAGAAGGGGTGCCTAGATGTTCATATCTCCCAAATTTAAGGACCTCTATATTTAAAAAAGAACTAGTAATGACTGATTAAAATCTTTATGTTTTAATCTTTTAATACAGTATTAAAATATTCTAAAATAAAAAATGACCAAAAATGTATAGTGTCATCTTTGACCCAGTTAACCTTGCCTATAGAAATATAGCCTCTTAAAACGCATGCAGGGCCCTGAGCTGGAAGGATCCCACAGCTGGTTTAATGCTCTGCGATTGCCATCTTGCAATTCTTAATAACTTTAGAATGAGGCCCTCCCTACATGTTCATTGTGCACTGAGCCCTACAAATTATGTACTCAGCCCTGACCTAAGGGGATGGAATATGCCTAAAAAATGAGTACAGTACATGGAAGAAAAGAGCCGGCCAGGCGCAGTGGCTCATGCCTGTAATCCCAGCACTTTGGGAGCCTGAGGCGGGTGGATCACCTGAGGTCAGGAGTTTGAGACTAGCCTGGCCAACGTGGTGAAACCCCGTCTCTACAAAAAATATAAAAAATTAGCCAGGCATCATGGCCCATGCCTGTAATCCCAGCTACTCGGGAGGCTGAGGAAGCAGAATTGCTTGAACCTGGGAGGCGGAGGGTGCAGTGAGCCGAGATCATGCCACTGCACTCCAGCCTGGGTGACAGAGTGAAACTCCGTCTCAAAAAAAAAAAAAAAAGAAAGAAAGAAAAAGAAAAGGGCCTCCGAAATACCAGCCCAAATTTGATACGTGGTGGCACAAAATCACAACAGGAAGGCATTTTCATCTGGGGAGAAAAGTCAAGTCAACTCCGGCAGTTATCTTGTCACCCAGGAAGCTGCTCATGGTGACACCAAATGCCGACAACAATGGCTAGGTGTGTGTGGCATCCAGGCCTAGGAAACTCAGCATGTCCACAGAGATGTTCTTTCCCACAGACACAGGCGTTAACAGCACAAAGTCAAAGGGGCATGCTGTGGGGGGACAGGCTTCCAGCCTCAGCCACAAGCTGGGCCATCCACTTTTAATTGCACAGAGAGCAGCCTCTAGATCCTCAGCCAGAATCTCCCTGCAACCCCGGTCGCATCAGTCTGTCAGGGTCTGTCCTCACCCAAAGACAGACTTGCTCAGTGGGCCCTGGGTGGGCCTTACTTCCAGCAAGATGCAGGGAGACCACTAACAGGAATGGGTCCTTGAGCTTGTTGTCCACTCTGCTCACTCAACGTTCTTTCCTTCTTTTGTCTTCTGCTTAGTCCTCCCCTCACCCCACATGCTGGCCCCTGCTCCTTCCAGCCCCCAAAACCCTGATGCATCTAGATTCCCACAGGATCAGTCGCTCAGCGGAGCAGAGGTCAGGGAAGAGGTGGCCTTTCCCATCCTTTTTGTTCTAGTCCAGCAGCCCGGCCTAATATCTTTGCTATCTTAGGTGATAGGCATTAGGGACTGGCTGCCAAGCAGAGAAGCCAAGTGGGAAATTCAGTAGGGCGGGCTTTTTGTTTATTTCTAATAGGAAGTTAGGATTACCCGAAAGCACTGGCTGTGTTTACAGCTGACAGCCTTGTGTTCAGCCCTTAGATGCAAGCGCGTCTGCCGACTTCCATATCCTCTGCAACCGGCTTTATTGACAACAGCTGCAGATGGCCAGGGTGAAAGCGTGGCTTTTTGCCTGCTTGTCTCTGAGCTAGAGTCCTTGCTCGGCTAACATCAAGTGACCAGTGCCTAAATCTGTTAGGTGGCTTCAGGAAATATGCTCAATGGAGCCAGAAATGTAATTTAGAATGTGGCACTTGAAGGAAGTTGTAACTAACATCAGTTAATGGTAGGGGTTGGTGGTTAGGCCCCAACATCCCAATGACAGCAATGGCAGCAGGGCCCAGACTTTTATACTAGCTTGCAACTTGGGGAAAACATGCTGAATAATAACGGCCTATATTATTATTAATGCCTGATACCTCCACAAAGCCATTACAGTTCAATATCAAGATCATGGACTCAGGTCAGACTGTTTGTGATGCCTCACTGTGACACTTGTTAACTCTGACCATGGGAAAATTACTCTCTGTGCCTGGGTTGTCTTTTCAGTAAAACAAAGATGATGAAAGTGACTACTTCATAAGGTTGTTGTAAGGATTAAATGAGCTAATATTCATAAAGCACTTACAATAATGCTTAGCACACAGCAAGTGCTCAATAACTGGAAGCCATTATTTTATTTTATTATTATTATTATTACTGGAGACAGAGTTTCACTCTTGTCGCCCAGGCTGGAGTGCAATGGCGCTATCAGCTCACTGCAACCTCCACCTCCCGGGTTCAAGTGATTCTCCTGCCTCAGCCTCTCGAGTAGCTGGGATTACAGGCATGCACCACCACACCCAGCTAATTTTTTTGTATTATTAGTAGAGATAGGGTTTCATCATGTTGGCCAGGCTGGTCTCGTACTCCTGACCTCAGGTGTTCCACCCGCCTTGGCCTCCCAAAGTGCTGGAATTATAGGCATGAGCCATCACTCCCGGCCTTATTTTTTAAATTTAATCTTCACAATGATGTGGTAAGGAATGCATATTGACAGATTAAAAACTAGCTCCAAAGAGGTTAAATCATTTGTCCATCTAACCCAGATGGTGAGTGATGGAGTCTTAATTTAAATCAGAGCCCGTGTACCTGCCTCCACCACATGGTGCTTCAGTGTAGACAGGAGAATGGAGAGTTGTCTGGGTCTGGCATCTCCAACCAGTGTTCCTCACTCCTAAAATGTCCCTTTGAATTTATCCAGGGCACTGGAGAAGGGAAGGTGGGTGGTGCGGGGTATCAGAGTGAAGACGTCTCTTTTGAAGAGCTATTTGCTAACCAGAAGACTTAGGAATAGCAGAATTAAGGTGAGGGACATTATGCTTGCTGGATTATGCCTCCTGCTATAATCCAAAGAGCTCTCTGGAGTGAGAATTCAGCAAGCAGAGTTGCTCCATGTAACCACCAAAACTGTGTCTTTATAGTCTTAGGAAGAAAGTGGAAAACTACAGTTCAAAGTTTAAAGCAAGAGGCTTATTGACTCCTGAGTTGACAAGGTGCTAATAGTTTCTAATAATCTCCCAAATCTCAGTTAAGTGTTCCTCACACAGGCTGTGATTAAAACCTGCTACTCCCAGGGGACCCTGGAAACGTTCTCGCCATTTGCCAGGTTCCATTTTCTCTAATTGGCTTGCACACCTGGGTCTGCTTAAAATGGGATTTTCACCCATTAGAAGCAGTTTTCTATCTATACAGATTTCATCCTTGTCATCTATTTTTGGTGAACTCTTTCCCACGCTGAATTAGTCTGGGAATAAAATTGCTGGTACTAAAAGTCTCTTGTATTTAAAACCACTGACAAGACCTTCCTAGGTTTCTGCTGAAGTAGATTATTTTACAAATTGAAACAGGGGTCTTTTTTTGTAAACCTACTATTTCAAAAACAACAAACAACAAACCCACATATAATTATTTCAGAAATGCTACCACACAGAAAAGAAATCCTCTTGCCAAAATGTCATCATATAAAGAAGGGAACTGAAGAAAGGGCATGTGTTGAAATGCCGCCTCTTTCATACTGAGTAGAATTGGAAAGAAAATGAATATTCTGCTTAACTCCATAAGCCTTTTTTCAAATCATTCTTTATTTTAAAAAATGCAATCTATTTTATTAAATCATATGTATTGAATCATAAGCAGTCAAATTCTTTATATAGGTTAATAAAAAATATTTGATCAGTTTTTGTTATCAGAAAAAAATGTTGATACAGTGCCAAAGTGAATACAGTTGAGAGATTACTGGTTTGGGTAACAGAAGACTTGTGTTTTTAATACAGGTGCTAGGTGTATTTAAAACAATTATGCTGTGTATTTTTTCTTAAAACATTTCGTCTAATAGGGAATGAGAAATAGACCATAAATTAATTAATCGCACTTTCTCAAAGTTTTATCATCATGCAAGAGAGAAAAATTGAGTCCAGAAAAAAGACAGATCTGGAGGTGACCCTTCCAGATCAGTGGGCTAGTAATACAGGCAGAGCTTAAGAGTCCTGTAAACAGCCCCAACTGCTCCATAAATCTCACATATTCCAGCTTAGTTTCCACTGCTCTGGAGCATACAGCCTCTGCATTGGGAGGTTCATAAAAAATAAATTCATTTAAACTTACCAAATATTCCCTGTACACTGTTAAAACATGGACCTCAAGGGAGAAAGCGCTGATACGGTTTTTCCTTGAGACACTTGTCTAATTTGGATCTAAGCACATGGTGTTTTCTCAGGTTAACTCTGTTTGAAAAATGTTGTAGGGACTTTGCTAAGAGCACTCAATCAGCCAGGAAGTACAGACAAGCTCATTCTTACCCAGCTACTCCTAAGTACACTGACTACATTATTTGTCTATAACGTAAATAGGTATTTATTTAATGTGTCTCTTTGTATAAAGATCATAGATTGGTCTGTGTGCCTGTCATTTCTCAGTCCACATTACTGTTGTCTGTTTCTTAAAAAGAAAGGTTAAGGCTAAATGGTGCCAACAGTATGATTATCACGATGTCACATAAAAGGATGCTAGGGAAGGGCATGGGGATGTGTAGTGGGAGGGGACAGAAAGTGCAGGGAAGACCCATGGATCTAACCTAGCCAGGCCTGATTAGCCTGAGGCCTGGGAGGCAGCAGGCTGTATGCAAGAATAGCCCCCACCACCCACACTGTACATTACAGTTACCCAGGGCATTCATATCTGCAATCTCCCCTCACCCTAGCAATGGCCCTGTTAGGTAAGCATTATTATCCTCACTTTACAGATTTGAAAGCCAAAGCTCAGAGCATGATGAGACCCTTAGTCACATTAGAATTTAATGGCAAAATCATTTATTCCCAATGGTGCTTGATTGCAGGGTTAGGCCCAGGTAAAGTATGAAGTTGGCAAGCTGTCCTGATCAGTCCCTTTCTTCCTCCTGAGGATATGTTTCAACAGGGGTAAATACCCATAAAATGAGCCTACTTTAGAGGTAGTCATATTGAGAAGACCATGTTGCTAATGTAAAGTGCTTCTCCAATAGGAGCACTTTACATTAGCAACAAATGAGTACAAGAGAGAATCTGAGACCTTCCTTGGATCTCTCTCAGTCCACCAATCTGTATTGTATGATGAAGAGGCTGGCCCTTCTGCATACACAGGAGCTAGAGCCCTGCTCAAGGCACAGGTAAGCTGGGTTTGAAAGCTAGAAGCATCTCGAGCTTCCCTCTGGGCTCTCTCAGGCACATCCCATGAAACGTTTGTCTTTCCCACTGTACTGTCGATCATAAAGGGGACCAAGCCTGAGGCCAGCAGAAACCCCTGTCCCACCTTCCTTGGCTCAGTTCTCTAGACCTCCCTCACTGACATGATTTATTGCTTTCATTAAACAGGATTCTCAGCCAAACGCAATGGGTTTCATGTCTTCCCCACGAGGAAATCCCCTTAGGAAGAAAGCTGCCATGGTGTCTGAGAGAAGAAAGAAACTACAAACGAAAGAGATTTGCCCAAACTGCAGTTTCTCTTTCCCCTTCCAGGCCTTCTCTAATTTTACTTTGAGCTGGGCCAAAACCCAAAGGCATTTCTTTTTTACTTAATTATCTCCAGGGAACCATAGCTAGAAATCAGGCAAGCACATGTCTACCCTACCCAGCAGGTACACTCTTGTTGGATGGCTGGGGTCAGAAGTCTTATGGGTGACAGCAACTCTCTTTCCCACAGACAAACAGACTCTTTCAAAGAGTCAGTGATGGAAAGTCTCCCAGGTGGAGCCCACCATGTGGGGCAGAAGCAGATGCTCCAAGAACCTGCTGGTTTGGCCATGTGACTGGGAGTGGAGGGAAAGAAGTGATGCTGCCAGCTTGGCTGTGCAGATGGGAGTTGGCAGTTGGATTCAGCCTCTGCCCACCTCCAAGGAGTTAGGTGCTTTGAAGACCGATGAGTTCACCCTTCAGCAAATGAACAACAGCGTTTGTGAGAAGAGCAGAGGGGCCCATGGCTCAGTTGTTTCCAGAATTGCTTTGTCATAGGCCCTTGTGATTATTCAGAAATTACCAAATGTTAGCTTCTTGAGCTGAAATGTTTTATGCAAATTAAAGGTGGGAGATCAAGATGCTTTTATCTTTCTCCTACCCCCCACCATCTTTCTTCTCCTCAATGAATCCCCTCTATCACCAGCACAATCAAATAAACATTCCATAGCCTCTTGTCTCTTGCTACTTGATATGCAGAAGTGTCCTGGATTCTCATCTTGTCTCTTCCAGGTGTTCATAACGAGGTGTGGGGTGGGGAGGCAGGGGTAGCAGGCAGGCAACCCTATCTACTTGTTCATTAGTTCACCATCTGAAAAGTAAGGCTTTTAAGAAATTTTATAGCTGGGCATGATGGCTCACACCTGTAATCCCAGCACTTTGAGAGGCTGAGGTGGGAGGATCACTTGAGACCAGGAGTTCAACACCAGCCTGGTCAACATAGTAAGACCCCATCTCTATTTTAAAAAATTAAAAACAAAACCAAAAATATTTTACTCTGGGCATGTTTCTGGGGGAGTGTGATAAGTGAAAGTGCTTAGAACTCTTCAGAAGATAGAAGCTTTTATTCACTTAAACGTAGTATTTGTGTGAAACTAAAGGTGAGACAGAGGTCTTGGGATGATAGAAGGCTGCAACTTGCATGAAAAATTCAACAGAAGCCTAATGCTTTCCTTGTGCTCTACTGGGTAAAAGGCAGCTGGCTGTGGATCAGCTCAGGGATTTGCAAGCATGTGGGTAAGAAGATGTCAAGAGCATCTAACTTGCCAAGTCTTCTGGGACAGGCACAGAAGGGAGTGGCAGCAGCAGCCACCAGCCCAGGTCCAAAGGAATATGGCTGGGTGCCAGTCCTGTCTAGGAGATGGAAAGAGATGCATTGGGCTAAGATGCTACAAGGCTGTGCTCAATTCAAGCCTCCCACCCCAACCCTCACACCTCCCTCCAGCCTTTCAGGATGCCTCTTGAAGTAAACATTTGCAAACACTAGATGTAAAGTTGAGACTTTCTATGTTCTTAATCCTTAAAGAAACAGAGCTTCATGGGTAGTTTAGAGTCTTAAAAAGAACACTAATACCTTTTGTAGAACAGAGCAACTTTCTCAGAGCAGCAGAAAGGGAGAGGCCATTATTAAATTTGTTCTCCCCACAGCCTGCGGGCATCCTCGGAGAACACAAGGTTTGCCCAGCACGTACACCTGTAAATGTAGTCAAGGCGCCCCAGGCTCAAAAACCCAACTCCACACCCTACCATTCTGAGCCACTCCTTAGTTTCGACTTTCTCTTTGTTTTTCCCTTTGCAGTCAAATTGTCTTTAAAGGTGATCCACGCTCTGTCTTCTCTAACACAACTCCCACACTCCTGAGACCCCTGGAGTCTGGCTTTTACCCCCACTTGCCCCTGAAAATGCTCTCCCACAGGTGACTGGCTACCTCCTAACTGTCAAATCCAATGGCTGCTCAGTCCTGCTCAAAGCCCTCTCTTCCCAAGGCTTCTGCAACACTCCTACTCTTCTCAGTCTCTTTTTATCTTGTTTCTTCCTTCTCCGTTTCCTTCACCGACTCTTTCTCCTCTGTCCCTTAAATATTGGCTTTCCTCAGGGCTGTGGTCTTGGTCTTCTTTGTTTTCTTCATTCTTCATATTTTTAATGGACATTTATCACTCTTTATGGCTGACCAGCCCCTCTAAACAGGTTTCTTCTTTGAAGTCTCCACCTTAAGAGTTTAGGTGGGAAGGAGAGGTAGTCTGGATACTGGTTCCTGCTTCCCTTGCAGCTAGGGTGTACACATGCAACCTTGGCTCTGGCAACCAGATGCACCTGAAAGCCACCTTTGAATGGGAAACCAGGCTCAAAAGGCATGCACTGGTAGGCTCTGTTCAGGTGAGGATTGATGCTGCTATGTCCAGGTTCTAGAAGTAGTGTCCAGTGTCCAATAGCACAAGCTGTGGTGTCTGTGCCCAGCATTGTTGCAGACAGTATAGGGGCTACCCTCTACTTTCCACAGGGATCCTTCTCTTATACTTCCAATCTTGAGTAACAGCATCACATCATCCTATTTGCAGTTGCTGGTGTCTGTCTTCACCCAATGAGATTAAACGAACCTTGAACATATCTCTTGATTTTGTCTCCTCCCCTGTGTCCCACCACCACTATGTTAGTTTAGGGTCTCATTAGTGCTCACCTGCCCTATCAAAACAGCCTCCTAGTGAGTTTCCCTGCCTCTCGTCTCTCCCATTCCATATAATTTGAGCTGCTACCAGAACTGTCTTTCCTGAATGTAAATTGGACCTTGTTACTTTGCTGTTTAGAATCTTTCAGCACCTCTCTATTGCTTTGAGGATAAAATCTAAACCCTTTACCATGACACTCAGGTTCCATCTCCTGCCACTTCCCCCAGTGTGCTATGCTCCAGCCATACCCAACTGCTTGTGTTTCCTGTACATGCCACACTGATGAAAACCTCTAGGCTTTTGTTTACTATGATCCTGGAGAGTCCTGCCTGCTCCAACCTTACCTATCTGCCAGCAGTAATGACCCATCAAGTGCCTCTGGTCCCAACTGAGAACCAACCCTGGTGATTCATCGGAAGGCCCTCACCTTTAGTGAGTAGAAATGTCTGCTTCCCTGAGCCCTGGATCTAATGTCCCTAGAGTAAACAGAGCCCTAGGTGCCTCCTTTCTTCCTCGTTTCCTAATTCATTCATTTATTTATTCAACACTTCTTTAATGAATGCCCACTCAATATTAGGTACTGAGCTAGGTGCTGGGATTGAGCATAGACAGATAGCCATTGCCCATCTTGGAGGGCAGAGCCAGCTGAATGTCCACTGTTTGGGGCTAGCTTGCTTGCCTGGGCTTTTGCACTGTCTTCTGAATTCCATTTCAGTGGCCAGCTCCCCCATACCCCACTGACCAGCACCCATCTCCCTTTTTACTCTCCATTCACGAAGGGTTGCATCCTAATTGCCATATCCTTTCCTTCACCTAACTTGATCTCCAAGTCTGTCATTTACCCATCCCCAAGAACTGTTTCCACCTAGAAGCCCTTAGCACTGCGCCTGACTCCATTCCTTGGATCAGATACTTTGATTATTAATGCCATTCCAGACTGGACTTCAATCGGCCATATTCAATGATCTTGTGATTTTTAATTTCTGGCTCTTCATTAAAGGGAAGTAGCCCCTTTGGTCACCATCCCTCTCAATATTATTTCTCACTGCACCAATCTTCTTTTGTCCTTACTGTCTGCACAATTAAAAGCACCTCAAATACTGACCTATATATTCTTATTGTCTGCACAATTAATAGCACTTCAAATACTGACCTACATATTTTTCCATAGTGTCGCATGGCCTGGAACTCTATTCTTGCTTGACATAATGTTGGATACAAACCTGGCTTGTTCATTGTGGACTGTGTGTATGTCTCAGCCCTCCAGCTAGATTGGGGTACATGGGAATAGGAACTGTGTCCTATGCTTCTTTTAGCTCCCAGAATGCCCAACACAATGCTGAAGACAACGAAGGTGCCGAATCAACATTTGACTGGGTCCTCGAGTAGCCTCACCACCACAATGTGCCAGTTTAGTTTTAAAAACTAAATTATCATTAAGTTTAGAATTACAAGATGATCTACATTAACTACAGGGCATTATATAGGTCTCAAAGCAATGTTACTATATCCTTCAACAAAACAAATAATGGTATGTGTGTGGGCCCCCACACACACAAACAAATAATGGTGTGTGTGTGTGTGTGGTAATTGCATATTAATCTCTCACTATGGCTTCCAGAGCCACTAATGAAGAACATACTTGGGTTTAAGTTTTGGTTAATGTTTCTTCATGGTTTTCCTTCTTATTACCCTTTCCTCACAGTATTTTTAAAAATATAAATCATGGGCTGGCCGAGGTGGATCACGCCTGTAATCCCAGCACTTTGGGAGGCCGAGGTGGGCGGATCATGAGGTCACGAGATCGAGACCATCCTGGCTAACACAGTGAAACCCCGTCTCTACTAAAAGTACAAAAAAATTAGCCAGGCATGGTGACAGGAGCCTGTAGTCCCAGCTACTCGGGAGGCTGAGGCAGGAGAATGGCATGAACCCGGGAGGTGGAGCTTGCAGTGAGCCGAGATCGCACCACTGCACACCAGCCTGGGCAACAGAGCGAGACTCCGTCAAAAAAAAAAAAAAAAGAAAAGAAAATCCAATCTCTAGAAACCCAAATTAACAAAACTGAAACTAGGAAGTAAATTTGCACAGGCGCCTTTACTAGGAAATTCCCCATTGTCAAATTACTCTCAAGTCAATTTAAAATAGACTTAAAGTATAAATGTTTAATTTCCACTCACCAAATCAGGAACACAAGTATTACGTAAAGCAAATTGCACCTGCACAAATTTAGTAATTTTATACTCTTAAAAATCTTCGTTCTTGATATTTGCTCAGTGACTAATTTGCTTAAAGATGATCTTGATTTTTTTTTTTTTTTTTTTTTTTGCTTCTCCTGCTTTGGTTGAAATGTTTCAGCTTAAAGATATATGATAAATGGGGATTTCCTTATCTTAATATGAGGCACCAGAATAGGTCTCAGTTGAAGGAATTTGTACTACAATTGAGCAAAGATTATTCTTTCAACTCTCCTTTGATATTTGGCACCAGACCAAAGAATCTAAAATTAGCTGCCTTCAAGAATCCAGGTGTGAGCTAAGTGGAAGCAATTCAGTTTGGCCCAGGAAATCACAGAAGTTGTTCAAAGAGCAAACAGAGTTCTGATCAGACTGCTTCCTTCACTAAAGCCAACTGCTCAGGACTGCCTCCTTCAGCAAGGAACGGAAAACCACTGCATTTCAGGCACCGGCGAGGGCATCTTGTATAAACTCTTCATCTTGTAGCTCAGGGGAATGAAGTGGCAGCCTTTCCGAGGCTGTTTCCACATCTGCAAAATGGGATTTTGCTACCTGTCCTGCTCACCACTCAAAGGCACTGTGAGGATCAAGTGAATGTGCTTTTGAAACTGTAAACATTCTGTGAGCATAAGGCATTATTATTTTCTATAGTCACTATGACGGTTTTAAAATTCTTTAATAGTCTTCCCATCCAGAGCTGCCTTCTCTTTGAATACAGACAGTTGACCTTAGAGACTCACTTACAACCAACAGAATGCCACAACTTTCTGAGGCTAGGTCAGAAAAGGTGATTCTGCTTCTGCCTGGTTCTCTTGGGACACTTGCTCTGGGAGAAACCAGGCACTGTGTTAGAAGTCTAACTACCCTGAGACCACCACGCTGTGGGGAAGCCACACAGGGAGGCCACGTGTAGGCCCTCTGGCTAGCGGTCCTAACCAACAAGGCCCTCCCAGGTCAGGCTCAAGACATGTGAGTGAATGAGCTTTGAGGTGATTCCAGGTTCCAACAGTCAAGATACCCTGGATCTTTACCCTTCCCAGATGATGCCCCAGATATCGTGGAGCAGTGATGAGTCCTCTTTGCTGTGCCATTTTGAATTTCTGACCCACAGAATCCATGAGCTTGATAAAAAATAGTTGGGGTTTTTCTGCCACTAAATTTGTGCTGTGTGTGATGCAGCCATGGTAATCAGAACAGTCACACTGGGTAACAACGACCACGGTAACCAAGAAACACCACCAAACGCCAGGCACACCGGCAAGCCCTGCACACTCACCTCCCTTCATCCTGACCAGAATTCAGGGAGGAAGTCATCATTTTCCCTTCACACAGTGAGGAAACTGAAGACCAAGGGGCTAACAACTTCAGTTCCATGGGGAGGAAGTGGCAGAGCTGGGGCTGATACCTCGGCTTGGCTTCACTGCAAAGCCCACCCCTAAGCTGCAGCTGACTCCTCCCACGCAGTGGGTGACAGGAAGACTGTCAACGTAAACCTCTGGACTTCCACTCTGACGGCCTTTCCCTTATGCCCTCATCTATTTGGTTCCCCTGGTTCCTCTCTTTTCCCACTTGCTACCTACAATACCCTTTTTTCAAGAAAGGAATGAAGCCTCTGCATTTTCTGACCTGGGTAACTTTATACCTGGTACCAAGCTGGCCTGGTATCAACAGAGAGGTTTCCGGACTATGGCAGCAATCCTGCCATGCCTCGGGCTCAAACAGCCACGCAACTTCACCTCAGAAGCCCTGCTTTTCCTCATAAACCTTGGCCAAGCCCATCGGACCTAGTTTTCTTCTAAACTGCAGGGAGAAAATATCAGATAATTCACAGAGCAACTCATTTACACATTCCAGTCTCCAAACATGCTGTATCACCCCTTTCCTCTTGGCCCCCAGAGCCATTAGCACACTTGTGACAAATTATCTAGAAGATTCCCCACATGCTGGTGCTCTCAGCCAGCCCCACAGGCTGGCAACCTCCAGACTGCTCCAACACAAGGGCGTGTGGCTGGGGCTGCTGCCCTGGCAAGGCCTTCCCAGCCTGGTGGGGAACAGCCATGCCAGCTTTGGCTCTGGTATCTGTGGATGTCCTGGGTTACAGATCCGCCCACATGACCCAGATAGAAGCATGTGATTTTGAATGTCTTTAGGAACACAGCTGAGAATGCATCTCTTTGCTGTGCACTTGAAGGTTTGCTTTGGCTTTTCACATTTATTCCCTGGGCAGTACCACCTGCACACTCATTTCATCCAGCTCTCACCCACCCAAACCTCAGACACTTCTTGCTGGCAAGAGGCCACCCTCTTCAAAGGCAGGCATGAAAGAAGCTGGGCACTTACTCCTCCACTTAAAACTGTCACTACCACAGAGTGTGAAGGGAGCTGGTTTGTCCTACATTGAAATCTCCTGTAGAGGCCATTTCTGGTCTCCTGTCATGACTGTGATGCTCCTAAAAGTGCTATCACTACCCAACTAGCCCCTCTGCAGTAGGAATGGCCCCAGAGCTCATGGGTAGGGAGCTGTGAGGTTTCTCCTTCCCAGGCTAGGGCCAATTCAAGTCAGCAATGAGCATCTACCTGGGCATTGGAAATACTAAGATGCATAAAACAAATTCCTGCCCCCACCCACGGCTGCAGACATTTGTCCTCAATCTTGACTTTCAGTTGTGCCATCACATGTCAATCGGTTGTGAAGTAATTTGTTTTCAATAATAGGAAGTACCAAAGGTTTGAAATAGGAGTGCATTCAAAATAAGAGTGAGCAAAGAGTGGATTCATGGGTATGCATATGGTATCATTGCTCTCATTTGCATTTGGACACACTTTCTTTGATGAAGGAAAAAGTGTTGGAGAGGGGTGATCTGAGCTCTGTGACATTTGTGAGTGTTGTCTGTGAGCCCAGTGAAGGCAGGACGTTGGCTTGATCCACACATGGCCACACTCCATAGCTCTAACAAAGAGAGTGCCTCCTTCACCATTTCTCATAGAGAAGGGACTAAGCTTGACTTCTGTCTTTCAAGAACACAGAAAAAGCAGTCGAAACTGTTGCCTTTTGACTCTGGCAAGATTTGTTTGTTGTTTGTTTAGGAAGAGAAGAGTGCACTGGTTATAGCTATGGCAGTATTTTTTATTACTGCAGGCTTCACCTCTCTATTTGATATCTCACAGATGGCCCGTGATGAATCATGTGACGCACAGTGCTAAGTTAATCTCTCTAATGATATTAATGCTATTTACTTGTATTGTGCTTTAAAATTACAGTTTAAATGTGAATATTTTTGCATTCATTGACTCAGGTTCAACTTTAAGAACCTTTGAAGTAAGTCTTGTCTCTACCTACTGTGAAGAAATAACCTCAGAGAGGTCTTGCTCAAAGTCTATAGCAGGTGAATAATACAGCTGCGATTCAAATCCAGATCATGTGTTTCCAAGCGGTGTTTTTGTATTCCACTCAAGCTGTGTTGCACCCAACTTCATAACAGTGAAGAATAAAGATGCAGCTACACTTTCAACGTTGACATCTCAAGGAAATGTGGCCAGTTTCATATTGTTGGATGGGATGTCTCGCTGGCTTAGAGAAGCCTATCTCTTGGTAGTGGAGACACCTCAACCTCTCTCTCCTCGGTCTGTCTTCTTGACTTTGTCTAGTGAGGCAGCCATTCTGCAGAATTTCATCTGCTTTAGGTATGCAGACCCTGCACTGCATGCGCACGTATGCACGCGGGTACACACACACACACACACACACACACACACGGGACTAGGACTATTCCAGACTTGGCAGGGGGAAACACTTCCATTAGGAACTTTAATGGGGAGCTCAACCCACTGACTGCCTGAGAACCCAGAAGTGTCATTTCTGACTATCTAAAGACCAGAGCATCTACTTGCTGCCATGGTTGGCTGCTGGGCTGGTTTTGGGGTTCTTTTGCATTATGGGCTTATGGGTACTTTAATGTGACTTAAATCACAGGAAATCTTGCAGAGAAGAGCAGATAAGAAATGCTCCCACAACCTTGCTCCCTTCCCCCAACACACACGTACATGTACACATACACACACGCACACACACACACACATACATGCACCCTTCTGCACACCTACAGCAGGCACTGGCTCTGTGACTAAGATGCTCCTCCCAGGGAGTCACCTTTGGCAGGTGCCTGGACTGTGACATGGGCCACTGAACTGCTCATCATTCGTCTTTCAAAGCCAAGGACTTTTCACTTCTCAGCAAAGTATTTCTCAATCAAAATGCTTATTGAACTTAAAACGGAATGGCCATCTAAAGGGTGGGACTAGCACTCCCACAGTCAAAGAAATGAAACTTTTGGCTTTGCTGATGCTGAGTCTTGGCTCAAGGTTCCAAGGCTGGATGAAATTCTGCCCTGTACTTGCAAACATTTGCAGAACTGCTCAGTCAGCCTTCCGGGAAAACCATGCCCACATCCTACTGGATTCCTCTAGCTTTGGTGTTGTCAACACAGAGATCACTGAGAGTTTAACTCCAAATCGCAGGCCTCCATTGTTCCCTGAACACAAAGGACAAGAGAGAGAGTAATCAGATAACAAGTGATGAAATTATGGTTTTTAGTGGAAATGCCTTCCATTTCTACAGCACTTCATCTTTTTGGAGAGCTTGCATAATACGGTTTGACCCACAAAACATATCTCAGAGGTGAAATTGAGCCAGACTTACTTTTTTTATCTCCATTGTGCAGATGAAGAATCAGAAATATATACAGTCAATGATGACTCACATATATGACAGTGGTCCCATAAGATTATAATGGAGCTGAAAAATTCCTGTTGTCTAGTGATGTCATAGCTGTGGTAACATCGCAGTGCAGTGCATTCCTCACATGTTTGTGGTGATGCTGGTGTAAACAAACCTATTGCACTGCCAGTCATAGAGAAGCCTAGCACATACAATTATGCAGAGTACACCATAATTGATAATGATAATAAATGACTATGATACTTGTTTATGTGTTTATTAAACTATAATTTTATGTTATTTTAGAGTGTACCCCTACTTAAAAAAAGTTAACTGTAAAACAGCCTCAGGCAGGTGCTTCAGGAGGTATTCCAGAAGAAGGCACTGTTATTCTAGGAGAGGACAGCTCCATGTATGTTGCCCCTGAAGACCTTCCAGTGGGACAAGATGTGGAGGTGAAACACAGTGATGCTGATCATCCTGACCCTGCCTAGGCTGAGGCTAATCGTGTGTGCTTGTGTCTTAGTTTTTAACAAAAAAAAAACTTAAAAACTAAAAATGTTAAGTAAAAAAATTTAAAAATAGAAAAAAGCTTAACAAATATGAATATAAAGAAAATATTTTTGCACAGCTGTACATGTTTGTGTGTTAAGTGTTATGAAAGAATCAAAAAAGTTAATAAAAAACATTTATAAAGTTAAAAAGTTAATGTATTATTGAAGAAAGAAAAATAAAGTTTTAAAATAAATTTAGTGTAGCCTGAGTGTACAGTGTTTATAAAGTCCTCAGTAGTGCACAGTAATGTCCTAGGCCTTCACATTCACTCACCACTCACTCACTGACTCACCCAGAACAACTTCCAGTCCTGCAAGCTCCATTCATGGTAAGTGCCCTATACAGGTGTACCATTTTAAATCTTTATATTGTAGCTCTACTGTATCTTTTCTATGTTCAGACATGTTTAGATACACAAATACTTAGCATTCTGATGCAGTTGCCTACAGTATTCAGTACAGTAACATGCTGTAAAGGTTTGTAGCCTAGGAACAATAGGCTATAGTCTATAGCAGAGGTATGCAGCAGGTTATACCATCTAGGTTTGTGTAAGTGCACTTTATGATGTTTGCACAACGATAAAATCACCTAATAATGCATTTTTCCAAATGTATCCCCATCATTAAGCTACACATGACCATATATAAAAAGAAATAGAGTGAAGATGTATGTGTGTGTTATACGTGTGCGTGTGCATGTGTGTGCGTGTGCATGTGTGTGCGTGCATGCAAAAGGGAGGAAACATTTAATCACTTAAAATTATCTAAGATAATATCTAATGACAGGGACTTTTGTATCATTTAAATTTTTTGTTGTGTCCCATCTCGAGGTTATCTGGAGTCACACTGACTCCAGGGCTCAAGCCAAACAGAGTGGAAATTCCCACAGCAGGAGCCAGCTTGCTACTGAAGTTCACCTGCCCTTGACAAGTAAGAGTGGGGAGAATACGTCCCCAGTTTCATGGGCTTTGTGGCTCTCCTGTCTAGAGCCTCTGACAATTTCAGTGAATTGTGGAGAACTGCCAATAGCACAGACAAAATGCACAGAACTGATAAGCAGGATTTGAGAGTGATCTATAACCTAAAAGAACCAAATTAAGCTGCTCTTTAATTGCATGCAGTGGTCTAGAATTGTTTTCTTTCCTCCTTGTGTGTTAGTGCCCTTGGTGGCTTGGGTTCCCCTTCTTTTAGAAAACAATGATTGGCCCAGGGTCACCCAAAGGCTGTTATTGGAGTGTTCACTCTTAACCCCTTCCCAAACCATTCTATCTCTGTAATACCACTCCCTGGTCTAATAATCAACACCCCACCACCCTGAAGTCGTCCAGAACGCTCCTTTGCATGGGACACGAATGGCTGGTGCTTCATGCCAGGAACCACCCTGGTGACTAACTGAAGAGCCCAGCACCACTTTATGTTATATAAGTTCTTGTAAATTTTGCATTTCATTTCTCCTATTCTCTGGGATCCCTTAAAAGGTGGGGGAAAAGCTGATAAAGCAAGTCAGTATATGTGCTAATTTTCCAATTCCAATTACAATGGTTATAAAACATTTTTAAAAATTACTTTTGAACAAAAACCTTAACAGAAACTGAAGGGGCCTTGGTTAGTTCCTAAGAGGCAATATTCCATTTGGAAAGAAGTGTGTCTGTGCCCACTGTCCATGCTCCATAAGGAACACTCCAGGGAATGCCCAGGTGCAGCCTCTGGGAAGGGTTAGAGTGATTTTTGGCACCAACAGCACTCAGAGAGTCTCATGGCTTTGATGACTAGTCCCTGGCATTCCTATGGCTGCTGTGCCAAGTGCTATGTAATGGTTATCCCCAAATGTGGGGGTGCCTGGCCTTACAAAATTTACACTCTAGGCTTCTAGAGTTGCCTGGAATGGAAAAGGCAGAGATGCTGAGCTGGACTGGCCTCTTTGGAGTTAGGGAGGGGTGGGGAGGACCTGCAGGCATGTCCCCTGACTAGCTGCGGTTCCAGTTGAGCTCCCACAGTAGGAAAGTCTCTGCCGGTTGAGGTCTGTTCTGGGTCTGATGGGCAGGTTAGTGTGTTTTAGCCTCTGGAATCCATGTTGAGGTGCAAAGAGGAAGACTTTCACTCCTGTCTTCTGTTATAGTGAGGAGTGGTCTTCCAAAAGGGGCACACAATCATGGGGCCTGGGGGCTGAAGCCCGACCAAAGAAGTGGGGCCAGGCCTACCTGATGACCTCTCTCCTCCACACCACTCTTCTCCCACAGAGGAGTGGAGCAGACAGCAGCTCCCCCCATTTTCTCTTTTCTCTGATGTCCACTTTGCGTTCACATCTCACTCCACTGAGACAGCTGCTGGGAAGTCTCGCTGCACCAATTCCGAGGCCAACTTTCAATGGAGAGAAGCACTGACTGGGAGGGAAGTTTGCCTGGGCAACAAGGAGTAAGATCATTTTGCAATATGTGTTTGGTTAACTGTTGTATAAATAGTTGACCCTTCAGTGAGCATCATGACTCCTCTGCACTTCATTTTTTCTCCTCTTCCTTCAATTGGGAAAAGGCAATCCTGCATGGGTTGCAGAGGGCAAGGCAGGCATCCTCCAGAGTCAACTCTTCCTCCTCTGGGTCATTCATTCATCACCCTCCCAATCTCTTGGGTGTACAGTCTCCAGGCATTGCTTCTCCCACCACACAGCTTCCTTGCTGGTGTGAAAGCAGCCTGCAGAATGCACATGCTGGCCTCTGTGCTGGCAGCCTCTTGCCCATTATTTCTAAGTGCCGTGGGTCAGGTTGTCTGGGAAACAGACTTTGAGAAGGAAAATTATGTGCAAATGTGCTCTTGGGAACAATACCCATGAGGGAGAGAAAGGAGGCTCGGACACAAGGTTGAGTAGTGCAAAATTGTACTAGAGGCCTCAACTGATCTCACAGGGAGCTCTGAAGCCAAGTTGGCCCTTCAGAGATATCTTGAATGGAGGGAAAGGAGGAGCCCTTGGTACTGCTGCATCATCCACTTGTGCCTGGGGCATGTAACCTTTGGGAGGCAGCTCCCACTGGCTGAGGGCAACTCCCAGGGAAGGACCCATCAGCAGGCAGCACTCCCAAAGTCAGGAGGACTAGTGTCTTGGTTCATAAGGGAGATGAGGGCAGCCTCTCTAGCATTTGTTCCTGTCAGAGACCAGAGAAAGAGGAGTATAAAGCTGCGGCCTCTGGTCTGCACTGCTCTAGGTCAACGCCTTGGCGTGATCCATCAGGATACAGGGCCAGGGGAGGACAAAGAAGAGTTTCCAGGGAGCCCTGCCAGTGGCTGGAAAAGAACAAGTGTCAGCTGGAAGCTGCAGGGCAGACCCAGTGTGAAGAAGAACTGGCTGCCATCTTGTAGATGGAGCCCAGACGACCAGCTTAAGCCTAAGAGGAGAGTTCCAGTGCAGACAAAGAGTTGGTCTGGAAAACACCCCTAATCGGGAGCCAGTTTTATGATGGTCTAAATCTATGACACTTTCACTAGATTCTCAAAGGTGATTACAACCTTACTCTGCTTTGCACTTCCTAGTGTATGTCATTTTTAAAGCATAGCAGACTCATAGGCACTGGGTGAGGAGAATAGCTGAGAAATGTTCTTGGGAACTGAGAAATACTGACCAAAGCTAGGAGTGATGTCTGCCTATCAGCATTCACCAAGTCACTTTATCGGGTCCAGTGTGGTTCTCTGCTCTGTGTTCACCCCCTGGGCATCACTGCCACCTATCTTTATTTTTCTATTGCATTTGGGAGGAGGGACAGTGGGTGGCAACTGAGGAGAGGCTGTTTGAGAACCGAATAGGAGAAAAGTCTAGCTCTCTGCACTGTGAACCTTTCTCAGGCCATCAGGGGGGTGGTTGGCCAGATGCCAGGGAATGGTGGAAGGTTCTGGGCCTGCATTCCCTAGCCAAGAGCATTCAGTGTATAACTCTTAGCACCCTGTTATCCCTCTCCCAACACTATTATGCAAAATTAGGTATAACCCCAGCCAGTCATTATCCTCAAACTAACCTCACAAGCATACATCACAGGCTGATGCAACCCAAAGCCTGTGGCACAGTTAGGCAGCCCCTGACAACAATGTTTAAAGTGTGGCCAAGGGTGAAATATTGCCTCACTGGTCTGAAAAGGCTTTTGCCACCAACAAAAAACCATTATGATAACAGGAAGGCGCCGAAAGCTAAGCATAGTATAGACAGGAAAGATCTCTCTTTCTCTACCCTTCACAAAAAAGAGAGAGGTTTTTAACCCTCCAGTGTCCGGCTAATTTCCTGAGTAACACTGGCCAAGGGTAACTGCAGCTCCACACTGAGCTGGGCATTCAGCAGGGCAGGAGTAGTTCTTGGCTGGAAGGCTGTCTGCCAGATGGCGCCAGAGGTGGCACCTGGGTGTGTTACCAAGCGGCCTCTATGGGTGCTAGGGGAAGGAGTGTGTGGAGCAGAGAGTACCACTGGGGCCTCACAAGCAATTTTTGCTTTTTAAGTTTCCTGTTTTTTCTTCATTTTCATGCCAACTGCATCAATCAAACATTTAAATAACCAAATGACAAATGTTGCTGGAAAGCCCACTATGTACCTGTCAAGCACCACACTAAATGATTCAGGGGAGAGAAGGAACACACCTGCCCTTGTGTTATTTGGAAGAAGATAATACACATAAGAAAGAGAAAATGATAGCCTGATGAGCTGCCATGAGCACACCAGAAAGCCACACAGGAGGTGCTGCTGAGGTCCAGGGCTGGAACAGACCAGTGGCTCATTTTTCCTTTTAGGTCCCACTGTCTACCATGGTCCACGTGGACCATCAGCCACATGCCTTGCCCCTCGCTGGTCTCAGAGGTGGCATGAAATGGAAATATGGTCAATCAGAGATCTCCATTCCTTGGGCCACAGTGAAAGGTCCAGGGATAAACTGGACCTATCCAGTGAGTGGGTCAGTAGGTCAGGGAAAGCTTGCTGGAGGAAGGGTAACTTATGTAAACTAGGTGTGAAAGCAGGAACAGGATTCAGATAAAAAAGCAGGTGTTCCAGGCAGAGACCCAGCAAGTGCCTGGCATACACAAGGCCATGGTGAATGAATGAATAAATGTGGCCCACAGGAAAAAAAAAAAAAGGCATTTCTGGAGTTTTCGGGCTAACCATTCAGAGAGGTCATCTAAGAGACAAATAGGGGAAGGGAGGGTTGAAAAGAAAGATTAGAATCAAAGGAAGTCTTGCACTAGGAATTAAGGTATTTGACTTTGATCTTTCATGATTTTCAGTGGGGGCTCAGCAATAATCCAGCTTATAAGGCGATAAAGGTCTGACTTCGGGTGAGACTCAATGAGAAGTGGGGAGCAGGAGGGTGTCTTCCAGGTATAAAGCATGATGAAGCATGGTAGCAGGTGCTTTACTCACTCCAGTTAGGATGGAAAGGAAGGGACAGATATGAGAGACATTATGGAGACTAATAAAATAAAGATAAATTTGAGAAATCAAATTTGGATGCTGTTGTGGTTGCATTAGATTTAGTTGCAAATGGTAAAAACCTATATAAATTAGCTTCAAAAAAAAAAAAGAAGAAGGAATTTATTAGCCATGTCACTAGGAAGTGTAAGGAAACTTCTTGCTGCAGGCACAGCTCCACTCATGGCCAGGCTCCTTCTGTGGGCAGGCAAGTGTTCTAGGCAGCCCCAGACTCATCTCCTAGCAAACACAGGTGAACTTTCCCATGACCTCTGGTAGAAAGGTCCCAGGAGAGACTCTGATTGGCCAGGCCTCGGTCAGGAGTTCATCCCTGGACCTATCACTGTGGCCCAAGGAATAGAGGTCTCTGATTGGCCAGATTTCCATTTCATGGCACCTTTGAGGACAGAGAGGAGCAAGACATGTGACTGATGGTCCACATGGACCATGGTAGACAGTGGGAACTAAAAGGAAATATAAGCCACTCCTGTTGGAAGGAGTGAGATGGGACAGCATGTAGGACACTCAGAAATGATAACTACTGTGGTTTTATGCTGGGGCCATTAACACGAATATGGAAAGCAGGAACTTAGGGTCAAGGAGATGATTTTAGGCATGTGGAGTAGAATCCTGCTGGGACACAGCTGGTGGCAGGAGTCTGCCCCCTGTAGAGACACAAGGCTGAGATGACGGGGGTGTGGAGCCTCCACTCCCTAGAACACTAAATCTCCAAAGCAGTTTCCACCTATTTCTGCTGACCCCAACGTCCTGAGCCAGTTTTGTCTTTAAAAAGTTGGAACCAGTGACCACAACCAGTGTAGAACTGCTCAGAGAGGAGGTCTGGCCTCCTGAGGCTGAAGTTCCAACCCTGCTTCTGAAATTCACCCACCCCTTCCCCACTGAGATTAATACCTAACACCTTAGTAGGTGCCATCCTATCACCAAAGGACACTCCAGCTCAGGCAAGGGCCACCCTGGACCTGCTGAAACCACAGGCTGGTCTTTGGTTGAAGTCTTTTCTCTGTTTTCACCATGAGAGCAGGCGTAAGTGGTGATCCAGAAAGGCTTGGAGACAGATGAACTACCTTGAGAGCACCTAGCCCTGCAGTTACTGTGTGCCCTCAGCCATCCCAGCTGGGGCAGCCACGGCAAACCCCCGAGCTCAAGCCAGCCAAGCCAACATGAATGTGGTCTTCTAATGTTTCACTTTCATGGGTAATCTGAACATCCCCAGGCCACCTTCCTGTGGATCCTGTTTAATTCCAAAGAAATTCAATAACACAAAGATAGTGTTCTTACCCCACTTGCCTACATGCCCATGAGCCAGTCCATTGATTACATCAATAGCATCCTCCCTGCTATTCCTGTCCCCTTCCGGCTTTCTCTCATTGATACCCTCACCCAAGAAGCCACTTGAGGGTACCATACTGCTGTCTGGGCTCTCAGGGTTTATGATAAGAGCACCAGCATGCAGGCCCACAGTGCTGACTTCCTGCAAGAGTTGGGATCATGGTTTTCTCCCTGACTCTGTGCCACACCTTGTCACCAGGGTCCCACAGAAGCAGAATATGTGCTCTAAGTATCACAAAGTACCTCATGAAAATAGCTCTTTCAACTTTTTCCTTCAAGCTCTCTCTCCATAGGGGCTGAAAACAGCAGCACCAGGGACCAGGCTGAAGACAGACACCTCTCACTCCTCCATTGTCCTTCTCTCACTTTCATGATGCACAGTTAACAAGCAAGAGATCTTTCCACCTCCTTTGCTAAGAAATGAAAGCCTCCATGCACATCAACTCATGCTAATAGACCCCTGAAGGGTCACTGTCCCCAGCTCTGCTCTGTGCACCATCCACATACAGGAAGACAAAACTGCCAAGCAAGGCTCCCCATCATGCTGACCATAGAATTGGGTCAGAACTCGGAACCATTCTGCTGAGAGCTCGTGTACACCCAGTGGCAGTAGCAGTGGATGCAGACAAGTTAGCAAGGGCAGCAGGAGGACGTGTGCTGATGGCCACACCTGGCTAAGACCCAGAGCCAGGCAAAGGCAGGCCAGGCCACAGAGGGACCTGACTGTGCTACGGACTCATGCTCCTCTGCTGAAATGACACCCTTCACCCCGAACCCAATCATTGTCACGTCCTACTATGTATTCCATCCCCAACCCCAATACTCTCTGAAAAACCCTTGTTCTCCTCCCATATTGCTTCCTCCTCCCTCTTCTCTGCAAAGATGGCCCTTCAAACCCCAGCCTGATCCCAACCTCTTTCCCAAAGCCTCTTCTAAGTTGCCTCACCCACTCTCTCTCTCTCCCTCCTGAATCATAGTCAATTAATCTCCCAGTCCCCTCCATTCCACCTCAAGCTCCTTCAAGTCTCCTCTCTTCTCTCCGCCTTAGCTTAGGCTCCCCCATCTCTTGTCAAATGACCGCTCCTTGCCTGTTCTTCCTGCTTTCTCTCTTGCCCCTTTCCATCTATTCTCTACACTGTGGGGTTCATTCCAAAAGACAAATAGAATCATGTCATGATCTACATAAACTCCTCTACAATAGCCAACACTGTTTTTCTATTTTGTTTTGTTTTTTGAGACAGGGTCTTGCTCGTTACAAGTGTGGTAGCATGAACACAGCTCACTGTAACCTCAAACTCCCAGGCTCAGGCGATCCTCCCACCTCAGCCTCCAGAGTAGCTAGGATTACAGGTGCACGTCACCACACATGGCTAATTTTTAAATGTTTTGTAGAGTTGGGGTCTCACCATGTTGCCCAGGCTGGTCTTGAACTGCTTGCCTCACGTGATCCTCCTGCCTCGGCCTCCCAAAGTGCTGGGATTATAGACGTGAGCACTGCAGCCAGCCTGCTAACACTTACTGTTGAATGCCTACTGCATGCTAGGCTCTGTTCTAAGTGCTTACATGCAAAATGTGTTGAAATCTCACAATAACCTCATGAAGTAGGCATTATTTCTCCCATTTCATAAAGGAGAACACTGAGGCCAAGAAAGGTTAAGTAACCTGGCTAAGGTCATACAACTAGTGACAGAGCCAAAATTTGAACACAAGCCTCCAGGCTTTAAATTCCTCACTCTCGAGCAATGCACAGTAATTATACTGCTTCTCAGTTGTTCTCCAGTCTTCTTAGCTCATTTTTCTGGCTCCTGCCCACCTCTCTCTCCAGACTCATCCATTTTCACTTGCCCACATGCAGCTTTGCTCCCTCTTCCACCCCAGTGGTGTGCCAGTAAATATTTAACATTGGCTTTCTGGAAAATAAAGGCCTGACTTGCAGCATTTGCCAACCTCCATGGTGTAAATGCTACCACTATGGCCAATTTCAAGCTATGAATATGATGTCACTGAATGCAGAGTTGGGAAGAGATGAGTACAATCAGTCTGTGAGCTGAGCTGGCAGGAGCTGGCTCTAGCACACCACTGATGGGATCCAGCTTTGTCACCCTCCATGACTCCGCTTGTCAAGGATGGACTACCTTGGACCTCACACACCCCTCCACCTGATCACACATAGATCCGGAAAGTGCTGTTGAAAGCCCACATTTATTTCTTGTCCACCACTGGAAATCTTAAGGCAGAACTGAAGGCTGCTGTCATTTCCAGACAGGCCCCTGTCTCCTGCTTGCCACAGCAGATTTGACTCATCACAGCCCCTGCCCTCCTCCACCAGAACACCCCACGCTGCTGCCTGGGTCTGTGTGTCTGTGCTTCTCAATCCTCCCACACTTCCAGGGGGCCCATCTCTTCTCATTCCTTTCTGTGATGATGTTTCTGGAATATGGATGTCCCATAGGCCCCTCCCATTCAGCCATTCTTAGGCCTCCTTCATCCTCTTTCTCCATAGACCCAACCCTTCCTCCATGTCCCAGTCTCTGACACCGCCATTCATCGCATCAGCCAAGCTAGGAACATGGGCATGATCTGAGACCTCCCTCCCCTCTCCCACCCCAGCCCAGGCACCAAGCCCTACAGAGTCTACCCTTGTGATATCTGTGGCCTCCACCTCCTGCCTCTCACAGTCGCATCTCTGCTGCGGCTATCACCACTCTCTTCCTGAATTGCTGCCACAGTCTTCCACCTGTGTGCCTCTGCTCAGGCCCATCCCCACATCGCTACCAGGAGACCTGGCTCCCCATGACACCAAGCCTGCCCCTCCTGCTTCTCTCCTCAGTGCCTAGGGTGCCCAGAGTCCTTGCCTCTCACCCGGGCTTCCATACCTACCTGGGTTCTTCAGTGTGGGGGACCTGGTCAGAATGCTTCCTCTCTTCAATTTTGGTGTCTAGCTCTCCTTTGGGCTCTGTATATGCCCCTGATTGAGCACTTCTGCCTCCTAAGTGGGAGTCTGGGTCCAGAGGTTTCCTCTTGCCCGGTCTACCCCAGGCCACATCCACAGTCCTAGGGGAAGGTGTCCGCCCCACTGTAGCACACATGTTTGCATCTCCTGTTCAAGTCGGACCTCGCTCTTATGCCAGGCAGCCCTAAGGATTAAGCTCCCCTGCTCAGAGGTCAGAGGATATCCCCAAGGTCAGGATGAGCTTCAGTGGACATCCCGGGGGCTACTCCTAGGGGAGGTGGCTAAAGGTGGGCACAGCTCATAGCTAGGACCCTGTATTTTCCTCCCAACTCCTAATTAAGGACCAAGTGGTTTACCCAAAAAAAGTACTTGCTTTCCCTTTGTGTGTCTCCAGTGCTGTGTACAATAACCATTCCTACTAGGTGTGGCTTGAGAATAACATTTTCTTAATAAATATTTAATGTGGTGTTACCATAGAAACCACACTCACCATATAAGAATGGTCAGTTTTCACAGCCTCACAATCAAATGTTAATATTAATACTACCTACTGAGACTACAGCACATTTCCCTGGTCTTGGTTATTCTGAATCTTGTGGGACCTGGGGCCATCTCTAGGATCACCAGTCAGCATCTCTTTTCTTTAAACCACTCTACTAAGATATGATTGACAGGTAGAAAGCTGGACATAGTTAATGTATACAACCTGATGACTCTGTAGATACCACCTGTGAAACCATTGACACCATTCACCAAGGCCATCCATCACCTCTCAAAGTTTCCTCCCACTCCCTTTATTATTATTATCATTATTTTTGTGTGTGTGGTAAGAACACTTAACATAAGGTCTACCTTCTTAGCAATTTTTTTTTTTTTTTTAGACAGAGTCTTGCTGTCACACAGGCTGGAGTGCAGTGGCACAATCTTGGCTCACTGCAACCTCCGCCTCCCAGGTTCAAGCGATTCTCCTGCCTCAGCCTCCTGAGTAGCTGGGACTATAGGCGCCCACCACCACGCCCAGCTAATTTTTGTATTTTTAGTAGAGATGGGGTTTCACCATATTGACTGGGCTGGTCTCAAACTCCTGACCTTGTGATCCACCCACCTCGGCCTCCCTAAGTGCTGAGATTACAGGCATAAGCCACCGCTCCTGGCCTGCAAATTTTAAGTATATAATATAGCATTCAAAGCTACAGGCACTGTGGTGTATAGTAGATCTCCAGAACTTATTTGTCTTGTGTAACGGAAACTTTGTACCCTTTGACCATCATCTCCCCTTTCCCCTTCTGCCAATCGCTGGCAACCACCATGCTACTCTGCTTCCATGAGTTTGACCAACATCTTTAAACGCAGTACCAGGTCACAGAGATGTGTGGGATAGTCAGTTTACAGAACAACCCTGTGGAGAGAGTTTCCTCAGAGGAAACCACATTGGTGACCCCTCCTAACTCATCCAGAGCCACCTGAGCCAGTGAATTAAAAGCTCTTTGTAGAGAAGTGATGACTTGGGACAAATGCATTAGGTAACACTGAGTGTGCATGTGTTTGGGGTAAAGTGTTGGAGGACTGTGCTGGGCAGTCTTGGAGATGGTGCTGACCATGACTGAGCTACCAGGGTCCTTCCTCCAGACTGAGAGGCAAGAGTGCCCAGGAAGTGGGCAGCCAGAGCTCTCTAAAGGTCCCTCTTCCCAGATGAATTTTCTTTCTGACTGCAGGAATGCTGGGTTCTTGTTGCCTGGTTTGCTGACTGCTGTCCAGAGCCGCTGCTGGCCACAGCACACATCCAGCCTGAGCCCGAGCACGGCTGCCTGTCCACATTCCTGATGCCTTCCTCTTTCTTAGAGTCCGCTTCAAGTTATTCAGAAAACCAGAGTCTCCTCCATCTTCACCGTATCAGCTGTAATCTTGTCAGGATAAACCGATTGTGCTGGATCTTTTAAAGTCTATCCGTTGGAGGTTTCCAGGGAATTTATTTAGTGCTTATCTGATTAACTGGGGCCAATTCACTAAGCTTCCAAGTAATGGAATCTGCTTTAAGCTTCAAGACATCGAAACAAAGAAACTTAGACAAAGATGGCTGAGATAAAAATTCATAGTACAACAAAGGCTATGTTGTAGAGACTGTCAGAAACAGAAAAAGTTTAGGACTGAATTTATATAGCTCTGAGGGTGGGGAGCAGGGCAGGTAATTCAATCCTAGGCAGCAAATGTGTGACAGAGTGAAAAAAAAAAGCCTCCTTTTCTATTTAAGTAGCCAGCATGTCATTGTTTTTGAAGTAGTTGACTGATTTTTGAATCTGGTACGAGACTATCAAGATCCATCTTTAACACAAGAAACCAAGAACAGTAGTTATCCAGGCAGGGTGGGAACTGAGAACAAGGGAACAAGACTGGGAGAAAGCATTTTTGCTGTCTAAGAGTATTTATACTTTTTGGCTGGGTAGGGTGGCTCATGCCTATAATCCCAGCACTTTGGGAGGCCAAGGCAGGCAAATCACTTGAGCACAGGAGTTCCAGACCAGTCTGGGCAACATGTTGAAATTCCATCTCTACAAAAAAATACAAAAATTAGCCAGGTATGGTGTCATGTGCCTGTAGTCTCAGTTACTTGGGAGACTGAGGTGGGAGGATCAGTTGAGCCTGGGAAGTTGAGGCTGCAGTGAGCCGTGATCACACCACTGCACTCCAGCCTGTGTAACAGAGTGAGACTCTGTCTCAAAAAAAAAAAAAAAAAGTTTATACTTTTTGTGTTTCAAACCACATAAATGTATTACACCTTTTGAAAATTAACCCATTTCCTGTTTAGAAAATAAAAGTGCAGCTCACTGCCAGCAATTTTACATAAATATGCTCTTTGAGGCTGAAGGAAATCTGATTTTCGGTATGAAAATAAAATATATAAACTATTCTTGGAGTTATTTCTAAGCAGAACTTGTCTCTAATCCTAATGTAACAGAAATATATATGATGTTCCATTAGGATTAGAAGCAAGAGTATTCTCGGGGCAAACAGAAAATGGGTTAAATGAAAATAACAGTTTGATTTACTTTGCTATTTTGAAAAATAAATATAACATCCAAGACAACATTTCAATTAGGCAGATTTTCTGAAACTAGATAGGGGTTACAAAAGCACATATTTCTAGTAGTGGAAAACATCATCTATCAAAGAGTTCTGAGCCTCTTGGTTTGTGCTCTGCCTTAGTCTAGGCCTTGAAAAAGACAGGAACATAGCAAGGCTGGTGCCTGTCTTCAGGCTTTGCCGAGGTACACTTGGTGAAAATCAATGTGATGTGCTGGGACTACATGGCAAGCAAGCGGCTATGTGCAGGGCTGTCGGATTAGAGTCAATGGCCAGAGCAGCAACGAATGACCCCATTTGCAGAGAGACGTTGTGCTGGAGAAGCCAAGTGCCAAGGAGGAAGGCTGGCAGAAGCTCTGCTCAAAAGACTGAGTGAATGTGTGTGTGTGTGTGTGTGTGTGTGTGTACAACAGCCCAACAAAAAGCAGGTATATAAATACGAAGCAATCAACAGTAGAATCCATGCCCAAGGTTGAGATAAGTGAAGAAAGAAAATTGTGCCCTGATGGGTTTGAGTTCAAAGTGTGTGGTAGAAACCTGCACCACCCATTTGGGCAAATCAGACAGGCACTAGCCGCTCAGCTGAGCTGGAAAAGTGTCTGTGGGAGGATGCCAGGAAAAACACCATCACCCACCCTTTGAAGGAGGGGGATGTGCTGAATCTTGGTAACTAGGAGAACTTAAAACCGGAGCTGGGAGTGCAATGTGATCACCCAGAGGGAGAATGCACAAACAAAATATGAAGGGGAAAAAAGTTTAATTAAAAAGACAGCAGCGATGAGAGATTTAATTTCAGCCATGCAGCCAGCCCAGGGCCCCTGTGGGGAAGTAGAGATATCGCAGGAAGTGGGGCTGGAGGGGATGCTGGAGGCCTCTCATTTCATGGAGATAAGGTATCTGGCAGCCTGTAAAACAAACAGGACACTGCCTGGGAGAGATGCAGGTACCCCTCAAGCCATAAAATCCCTCTTCTGGTCCCCAGCAAGCACTGATTCTGTGGTAGGTCACCCGAGGGGACTGAACAGTCACAGATGAAAATAATCCCTTTAGTTCAAAGGTCATCTCTGCCACCCTGCTCAAGGACAGCAGGCTTCAAGACCTGAGATCTGAGTGTCACCCTTTGTCCCCAAGGGCCTTTGAGCGCTGGCTGGAAAAGGTCCTGGAGCGTCTGGGGTTTTACAGGGTAAAGAGAGCAGGGTCTATAATTTCCCAACCCTGGGGGAGGAGACAGAAGGAGCAGCAGACGATATAACTTCCCGAAAAGCACAGCTGGCCAGCACACCCACACCGTTAGGCTGCAACTCCCTGAACTAATTAAAAGGCAGAGCAATGGGAATTTCTGGATTGCTGCATAAGCAGCTCTTGGGGAAAATATGCTCGTGGTATTGCAAACACAGAGCTCCCTCTTCACTTCCAAGAGCCAAGTCGGACACAGGTGATTACAGTTTAGGACTAAATATGTGGGTAGGAATGTGTGTGTGTGTGTGTGCGTGTGTGAAGGAGCGGGGTGGAGAAGAACTCAGCCAGAGAGAAATGCAATGTGATGGAAATAGTTAAAGAGGCTATGATCTTCTCTCTGATTCCCCTTGAGGACAGAACAATAGGCAAAGGACTCAAATTGCACCACCAGAGAATTTGTGTGGCCATTAGGAGAAAAAAAAAACCCTCCAACTTAGAAGGGAGTGTTTTTGCATTTCAGTCTCTGGGAGGTGTTTTCCTCTCTTTCTCTCTAAGTTTAAAGAATTACTGCTCGAGTTTAACCCCACTTGGAGCCAGAAAGATGGGCCAAATCAACACCAAGCGTGCTTTTCTGCTTTGTGAATCTATGAAAAGGAAAATTTTTTCCAACTCTTTCCTCATAATAATACTCCATCAATGTGGAGAACTCCTCTGGTGCAGAACTTTCATATCTTGGATTGGGAATCCCAGAGGGAGCTCAGCTGGCAGGATGCCCTTAGGAGACCCACTTGTGGGCCACCAGGAGAGTTACTTGATGAGGGTGTTGGGAATGTAGCTGAGCTGCAGGATGTCAGATAAAACCCTGACACCAAGAAAGAGGCCAAAGCAGCGCATCCCCTCTGTCTTCCCTGGGGAGGGCCCAGTGGAGGCTGGACTTTATCCTGGGACAGTGATGGATTGCACTGTCTGGGCTTATAAGACAGAAAGGGGAAAGGCTTTTCAGCAAGATAGTGGGGGACAGAAGGTGGCTCAACTGTCACTTGGCCCAGGCTCCACTGGAGATCAATCCCAAGTCCTTGGTCGAGAAGATTTTAAGTTGAAACAGCAAGAGAATACTTCAAGGCATCTAACGGAAGAGCTGCTGGGGGAGTGCCCTGCCCTGTCCCCACCATAAGGACTACCAGAAAGGAGGTACAGCATCAGTAATGGCAGAGGCAATGACAGCTCACGTAGGCCACCAGGAGACAGTGAAGAGAGTGCCTCTGCTCTGATCCTGGCCTCAGAAAAACTTGAATGATTGCTAAAAATCTATGTGGGCCCCCTGTGACTCTGCAAGTAGAAACTGGGCTATGCCTTCAGTGGGCTTGGGGTTCCAGTGACTCTACTAGGAGGGAGCTCAGAGGCAAACATTTTTTTGTTGCCACTATGTTGTCCCTTTCTGACTATGTCCCTCAGGCAGGCATTGAGGGAGGAGTTTATGTATATATATAGGATGGCACATAACCTGGGAGCATCCCCATGAACATACAGAGGGGGTGGGTAGAAAATACCTATATTAAAATATAAGGAAACTAATGCTTCAATAGGTTATCAACAATTTATCCAAATAGTAGTTGGTGGGAGAACTAGTCATAGGCAAGGAGTTACTAGGGAGGGAGGAAAGACATGGGGCAATAGAGTACTCACCAGTTTTCTAGAGAATTAGCTAGGTCCTACTAACAAATTGTATTTCAGGACCACAGACAGCAGCACAGGAGCACCACTTTGGTGCACACTCCCACCCCATTTATTTCATCTATGCAAGTGGTGTCATCTCTCACCCATTAAACCCAGTCCAGGCTCTCAGTGGAAGCTCTGAGGAACTTCTGAGGTTACACAGAAAATAGTCTGAAGACCACTGTACTATACCTTTCACAAGGGAATGATAAATCAATTATCTTTATTTCCAATCCAGTCCTTATCCAGTACTAATAATACTAGCTAATGTTTATTAAGAATTTACTATACCCATGTACTGTGTTCTCATTTTATCCTTATAACAACCCTACAAGGTTAATTCCATTATTATATCCATTTTATTGATGGAGAAATGGAAAGATGAGGAAACTGAGAGATGCTGAAATAGGAGAAACAGCAAAATTAAGTGACTTTTTCTGAGGTTACACAGGCAATCTAATTCCAGAGCCCATACCCACAGCCACCCTGTCAGAGTTGTGTTCTTGAATTTTATACATGGAATTCAGGCATGAATTGTAAATGGTAAGAGACATGACATAGGGCAACTTGGCACATGAAGTCATCAAGGACCTGGAAAAGCATCTGCTTTAGTGCCTAGGAACTGAGAGTTCTGTTTCCTATTTAGACTCTGCCTCTTATTATTACCTGCAAAAACTACAACAAGTTATATAACGTCTCTATGTCTCTTTTTCCTTTCCCAGTGGAACAATGAAGTGAACCAGGCATCAAGGGCAGATTTGGAATAGGTAAATACCTAGAAGCTGCTAAGGAAAATAAGTCATAAGTTAGAATGTCTGTTTAGTTTTCTAAATTGTGTGGTGTTTTAGAGCTGTCAGGGACCTGCAGATCTTAGAATCCATACTCTGCAGGATCTTTAATATTTTATCTATATGAACACCTCACGCAACACAAGAATCCTTCCAACCATATTCCTGAGAAGGTGCTGAGGCCTTTTAGGGCCAGATTGCTCCTTGGGTCACCAGAAAGCCATCCCTTCTCCACAATACACCCTTCCTCTGCCAAATGTACCCAAATATAGCACATCATAGCATTTTCCAAAGCTGCTTCCAAGATTGCACCATGTCCATCTCCCTCCCACCAGAGATACTATTTGTGCCCTCTGCTGCGGCCAGAGCAAATCATATCCCACATCCTCCTGGCAGCCCTTGGCATGAAGGTGAGTTATTACACCTCTCATAATGTCAACGGAAGGCTAGGCATTTCAAAGGGAACAAGTGAAATATGATTTGTTCTAGCCTTATCAGAGGTGAGGGTCATGGATCAGTGGAGTACAAGAGATAGTCTGGAGACGTCAGCAGGGACCAAATCTCAAGGGACATTGTATGAGATTCTATGCTGAGGGCAATGGAAAGCCACTGAAGGCTTTTAAGCAGGAGAGTGACACAATCAAATTTGGATTTTAAGAAAAATCACTCTGACTACAAGTTGGAGAGAGGACTGGAGGCAAATGTGAGACTGGGGGCAGGAGATGCCATGGCCAGACCAGGGCACAGTAAAGCAGGCCTCTAACCTCCTAGCTTCTATCAGTGCTGCCAGTGATGGTGAGCTATACCAGCAGCCATAGCTCACTCTTGTTTCACATTCAGCTCTGGGCAACAGAGCCTTTTCTATAGGAATAGCAATGTTAGCTCTTTCCCAGCATCTATCTCTGCAACTAACTGTTTTAAATCTAATCTTGTTAGTTTCAGCTCTTCCTTTTGGGCTATTGAAATCTTTGTGCATCTTGATCCAACTTTTTCTTTTTTTCTTTCTGTTTTCTTTATTTATTGTTTTTTTTTTGAGATGGAGTCTCACTCTGTCCCCCAGGCTGGAGTGCAGTGGCATGATCTCGGCTCACTGCAACCTGCACCTGCCGGGTTTAAGCAATTCTCCTGTCCTCAGCCTCCTGAGTAGCTGGAACTACAGGAATGCGCCACCACGCCGAGCTAATTTTTGTATTTTTAATAGAGATGGGATTTCACCATGTTGACCAGGATGGTCTCTATCTCTTGACCTCTTGATCCGCCCACCTCAGCCTCCCAAAGTGCTGGGACTACAGGTGTGAGCCACCACACCTGGCCATCAACCTCTTCTTTTTTACTTAAGGGGAAGTACTGAAAGATTTGCTGAAGGGCCATGGATAGTCATTGGTGGTAGGGACAATACTGAACCCAGATTTTCTGACTCCTAAACCAGGCACCCTGGTATTCTGTCTCTCTAGGAAATTGATCTGTTTACAGGAACTAGAATCAAGATTGACTAGAAGATTGATAGGTTAGTTGGAAAAACAGGTTTTAGCTTGCAGACCCCAAAGGCAGGGAGAGAGGACCCTACATCCCTTTCTCATGTTTCCTCCTGTTGACTAAAAGATGCCTGAGTTTGAATCTACAATCCACAGGGATGGCATTACAAGTCTTCAGGCAGCTGAAAGTCACAGTTGTTCAAACCAATCATTGTGGCACTTGACAATGTTAAAAGACTTGAGAGAATTTCATAGGTGAAAAAAAAATCTTACAAGCTAATGAATGCTTAACAAAAGCTTCTCTATGGAGCTGAACTAGTTCAGAACATAAATGCTGTTTAGGGAGACTGGACAGGAAATGGGACACCCCTGTGCAGGTGGGAAGGGGAGTGGGGCAGACAGAAAGCTTCCCTGGATGATTTCCTAAGAATCAGTGCCTGTCTCCTGGGTCCTAATCCACTTGATCTCTGGTCAGGATTTATTTCCATAGCTCCATGAAACCTGGTAATTGGACCCTGCTCATGAAAGTCTTAGACCAGGTTCCAGTTGCACAATCAGCTAGTGCCCAGTGCCTATAAAGTCTAGGACTGGATTTCCACATGGTGCTGGGAATCAGCAGTGAACTGCGTCCAAAGCTCTGTCCCAGCCTGACCAGGACCTCTTAGGTTAGTCCATTCCCCCACCCCAGCCACCACACCTCCATTAGCTCTTTTTTTCTTATGTTTTCTTTATATTAATGCTACTTTTTTAAAAATAAAAAACAGAACAGCCTTCTCCTTCTAGCCAGCTCATCCTGCATCTCTTGTGTTGGCCTCAGGACTTTTACTCAACTCCTTCTCTATTCCCTACTTGAATCCCCTCCTCAAGTCCCACTAAAATGGTGATTTCTGAGTAGCCTTATTTGTAAGCCAAATGCTGTTATTGAAACATCAAAGTTGTCAGATGATCAAGAACTTTGTTGGTCCCTTTAAAGTAAGCATATGCTTGTCTTCGAATAACTATCAATTGGCCACATTTCACAAACGAAGTTAAGAGCAATCAGGAGTAACTCCAAAATATACTCTTCAGGGAGAAACTACGTAAGCCAGCACTGACTTTTCAAACAGGCACATGAGCATTATTTTACAAAGGACAAGCGGCAGGGCACAGTGGCTCATGCCTGTAATCCCAGCACTTTTGGGAGGCCGAGGTGGGTGGATGATGAGGTCAGGAGATCGAGACCATCCTGGTCAACATGGTGAAACCCCGCCTCTGCTAAAAATACAAAAATTAGCCGGGCGTGGTGGCGTGCACCTGTAGTCCCAGCCACTCAGGAGTCTGAGGCAGGAGAATCGCTTGAACCCAGGAGGCGGAGGTTGCAGTGAGCCGAGATCGGACCACTGCACTCCAGCCTGATCAACAGAGCGAGATTCCGTTTCAAAAAAAAAAAAAAAAAAAAAAGGCAAGCAAACCAAATTATGTACATTTTGACCCTAGCCCTGATACTTATTGTTGAAGCTGTAAAGGAGGCCCCACATAGCCTGTACTGAGACAGTTGACCATCACCCAAGCCCTGTCCCTATGGTCTAACAAACCTCTCCTTGGCAAAGCAATGACCTGAAGTTATCTATCCCATTCAGGAGATTGGATGGCAAGAGCTTCACTAAGCAGTCAATGAGGGAATACTTTTTCAAAGAGCATTTTCTATAGCTTTCTATCTGGTTTCTCACACATCTTCAATGACATCTGAAAAGCTTTGCTGAAGTGAAATGTATTTGTCTGTGGCCAGGTTACTCAAATTGCCTCTCTTCCTTGCCAGGGAATTCCAAAATCTGGCAAGAGATGTCTTGTATAAAGTCCCACACAGCAGGAAACAAAAGCCATGCTGACAGAGGACTCTCAGAGGATTAAACACAAACCACATTTTTAAACAAAATACAGTAAGCTAAAAAGTAAGCTAAAATAAAATCTTACTCTGGTTACCCACTTTCAGAGAAGCCACTAAGCCATCAGAGGCACTGGTGCTACACATTAGCATTTCAGTTTCTTAACTTGGACACACCACCAGCTAAGCAATTGCTGCGTCCAGGTAAATTTAATTGAGTTTAACATCCCTCAGTCCTAGAATCTTTCAACGCTAGTGCCTGTGAACTTACCTAACGACCAGAGGCAGGTGAATCTCATGGTGCTGATGCTTTTATCTCTCCTGGGCTGGGGCATCATATAAGAGGGGATTCAAGGGTGTATCAAGCACCCTTAGCCTGGGGGCAGCTGTGTACTTTTGGCTGTGGGTGCTCTCCATAGAGAGGCACCAGGAGCCAGGCATGCTCCTGACCGCTCCAGCCTCTACCTGCCCAGCACGCGCGCGGCTGGTGAGTCACAGTGTGATGCAGACAGGTCCAGGAGGTTTGTGAGTGCTTGCTTCATATCATAGGACGCTTCCTGTCCTGAGCTGGAAGGATAAAGGAAGGGCTTTCTTAAGAGATGCATATTTTTTAAAAAATTCATTTTCTATATGTGTTCAAGAAGGTGCATGGCAACATTATCTCTAAGAGGAAATCACTGGAAAAAAAGTGCCTGCCATTCAGGGACCAATTTGAAATAAATACGATTTTCCACATAATGGAATAAAAAAGAGGAGGATGTGTATTTGCTGCTATGAAAATGTCTCTAAGATATATTGCTGGGTGGAAAAAAAGCGAAGTTGCAAACATACTTAGGCTTACAGTAAGGTCCAAATCATGCTTACTTTTGTATATGCTTAGAAAAATGTCTGGAGCAATTCACAAGAAACTTGAAGCAGTGAAGACTCTAGGAAGTAGAACTGGGGAGGAGTGATCTTAATTTTTCTGCACTTTTTGAATTTTCTTTTTGAGACTGTATGTACCTAGGACTTTTATAATAAAAGGGGTTTTGAAAAATTCCTTTCTTGCCTAATGAAAAATATTCTCGTCAGCTAGCCAGTAGCTTCCAGCAAACAAAAGGTTTCCATCAGCAATCAAGCTGCAGTGAATAAGTTTGAAAAGAGAAACTCAATTTCCTCGGAAAGTATCTAGAATAGAAGATCTCAATGAGGCTGAGGGAGGGAGGTATCCTCAGCAGTATCAGGTAGGTTCTGATACTTCCCAAGCTGAGAAGCATTAACTAAACATACTGCATGTTAATTCTTTCTAATTTTATAGGCTAGAAAATGTCCCCATATGAAGCAGAGATAATAATATAATGAACCCCCATGTCCCCACCACCAAGTTTCATTAATTAACTTGGCTAACTTTGTTTCATAGCCAACCCACGCCCTACTGTCTTCCCACCCCCAAACATGCCATTTTATCTGCGGAAATGTACTACTGTAAGTTAAAGACTCTCCCCTTTTTAAACATTACCACAATATAATTAAGTTTTTTAAACTGTCGATAAGCCATTATTTTATTAAATATCTAGTAAGTATTCAAATTTTCAAACAAAATCTATATATTGTATTTGGTTGTTACGTCTATTATGTCCATTTTATTATAATTTACAGAGCTCTCTCCTGGAATTTCCTTGCAATTTATTTGTTGAAGAAACCAAGTCATTAGTCCTGTAGAGTTTCCCACATTCTGGATCTTGCTGATTCTACTGCCTGTGGTATTTTTTAACATGCCTTTTTGTACTCTCTACTTCCTGTAAATTGGTAGGTAGATCTAGACTTACTCTGATTTATGTCTAATTCTTTGCTAATAGGTGGTATGCTCTGCCAGAAAATAAAGTCTTACGTCTTCCTATTTGTGATCTAGGCTGCCCTTGATGATTATTATGGGTTGAACTATGTTCCCCAAAAGGATATGTTGAACATTTAACTACCCACCAACGCTGTGCCTGTGATCATGACCTCATTTGGAAACAGGGTTCTTACAGATGGAATCAGGTTAAAATGAGGTCATACTGGATTAGGGTGGGCCTTGATTCAGTCCTTATAAGAGGACAATTTGAACACAGATAGACACAGGGAGAAGACAGCCATGTGACCATGGAGGCAGAGAAGGGAGTGATGCTTCTACAAGCAGAGGAATGCTGAGGATTGCTTGCTGGCAAACAAAAGGAAGAATTCTTTTCTAGAGGCTTCAGAGGAGCACAGCCCTGTCAGTATTTTGATTTCTGATTTCAGCCTCCAGAGCTGCGAGACAATAAATTTCTGTTGTTTTAAGCCACGCGGTTTGTGGTACATTGTTATGGCAGCCATAGGAAACTAATACAATTATTGATACCCAGAATAATTATTTATTTAAGAGCTTGCAAATAATATTTCTTCTTCTGCTTTCTTCTTCCTCCTCTTCTTCCTCTTCTTCCTCCTCTTATTCTTCTTCCTCCTCTTCTTCTTCCTCCTCCTCCTCTTCCTCCTCCTCTTCCTTCTCCTCCTCTTCCTCCTCCTCCTCTTCTTCCTCCTCCTCCTTCCTCTTCCTCCACCTCCTCCTCCTCCACCTCTTCCTCTTCTTCTTTCCTTCTCCTCTTCCTCCTCCTCCTCCTCCACGGGCATGCACCACTGTGCCTGGCTAATTTAAAATTTTTTTTTATAGAGATGGAGGTCTTGCTAGGTTGCCCAGGCTGGTGGCAAACTCCTGGGCTCAAACAATCCTCCTGCCTTGGCCTCTCAGAGTGCTGGGATTACAGGCATGAGCCACCACACCTGGCCCAATATTTCTTCTAAATTATTGGCTGGAATACTCCTATAGAAAGAAACATTCCCTTCTCTACTATTTGGTTACCCTGAGGTTCAATTTATATGGCAAATGTAGATTCCTTTGCTTTGCTTTCCTGTTTTCAGAATAATGAGTTGGTTCCCCTGTATTATCCAAAGGTGAACAATGGTCTTTATTTTTCTTTTTTGAACATCATTATAAACCTGTGAATTTCCAACAGAATTCATGTGGATTTCAGTCCTTTTTAGTTATTCTTATTCATACTAACATTGTCCCATTTGTGGCCAGTGAGAGCCTTGACAAGTTGACTTCTGAGTCCTGTTGACATGACCCCAGGGATCTCTGACACTTCCCTCACTATCTGGTATATCATGGTGTTTAAGCTTCATCATATGCAGTTCCTCCTCTGGACCATCCATTTCTGAAATAAACCCTGGTTCCATTTGGTGGGAAGCATAATTTAGAGACTACAAACCGGTACTAGGGGCATGGACTGCATTTGACTGGTCATTGTTTCTAGGCCTTAATAGTGGTCAGAGATAGGAAACATATTTAAGATAAGAAAATGTATCTTTAGTTTACACTAATATATTTTATTCAAATTTAAAATTACAGAATTTTTACAATTTTTAAAATTTTATATTTGCATCTCTTTTATGGTGAAGAATCTTGGTTTCTATCAACATTAGCCTAATTACTTATTTGCTCTATCCTATAATATATATAGTGAATAGTATCAGAATAATAATACCAATATTATTACCAGCAATCTGATTACTAAAATCATGGAGTCCTTTTTTTTCCTTTTGCCAACCAAACCAGCAGCAGCAGTGAAATGGAGTTATTTTTGCCTTAGGATAATCTGTTATCCTAAGGCAAACGCTTGTTGCAGCCCTGGTTTTACCCACTATTCACACCTCCTACTGGGTTCCCAGCCACCTGCCAGTTCTGGCCCCTCCAACAAGATCCACTTCTCTAGGATCAGGGATTTTCCCTGCTGTCCACTTTTCTCCAACCCTTCTTTGCTCAGCTGAATCCTATTCATCCTGCAGTTTAATACTCAGGTATCATTTCTCGAGGGAAGCCTTTCTGAAGGTAGCACCTCCCCTGTTGTGATTCTCATTAAACCATTATACAATCACATATTTAATTATCAATTCCCTCACAACATATAGGCTCTTGGAGAAAGGAGGGTGTCTGTCTTTGTTATTGAAAGCCTCAAGCTTTGGTATGGGGTCATGGTAGGAGCTCAATTTTCTGATACTAATCTCAGGTTCTGATATCTTGGCCAACATCAGAAAAAGCAGTTGAGGAGGATTGGGAGGAGGCAAGATGGGAGGAGGAGTGGTGAAGGCAAACAGCTGAGTTTCTAACAGTCAGAGTTTATTGTCTAAAACTTTGAGGGAGAAACGCCGATGCTGAGTTTTAGGCAATTCACTTTTGTATAGGAAGCATGGTGAAGATAGGCCACCTAATGATTAACAAAATCATTAGAGTAGCAACAACTTCTAATTGAAAGATGCCATTCCTGAGGTCCGATGACTTGGCCAGGGCCAAGTCATTCATTCATTCATTTGCCCACAGCTGTTTATTGAGCTGTGTTCTATGCCAGGCACTATTTTCAGCAGTGGAGAATAGGGTAGAGAACAAAAGGAAACTCCTAACCTCATGTGGCTTACATTCTAGTGAGAATGACAGGTACCAACTAATAAACAAATATAGGATGAGTCAGTGGACATAAGTAAAATGAAGAAAAATAAAGCATGGCAAGAGGATAGTGAGTGATGAGTAGGGCTATTTGGGTATTGGGATCAGAGAAGGCCCCTCTTTGAGGGAAACTTGGTTGAAAAAGAAAGTGAGCCATGCAGATACCTAGGGGAAGGGTGTTCCAGGGTAGCATTAGTCATGTTGACAGAATGTCATTAGAAACCTGAGCCTCTTCCTTCAGCGCTTTTAAGTAATTGCTTAGTGCGTAAGTTGTTCAGGAAATGAGAACAAACTTAACAATGCACGTACTCCTGGATAGCAGACATTCTGCTAAAGGATTTTGCAGCAAGGGAATGGTATGTGGCAGCTGCAATACCCACCTCCAGCCCAGCAGGGCCTCTCATGCCCACCTCTTCCCTCCTCCCCCAATCCCAGGATGTGAACAACATGACCCCAGTGCTTCATTTACAATTTGGGACCAGCTAATCCTAGGTGACTCCGGTTCCTGTTGCCCTTGGCCTCCACCCAAAAGGTAAACCCCTCAGGACATGTCTTCTCATCCTCAAACCCACATTGTTTCCAACCTCCTTCCCACTGACCTCATCCCCCACTGCTCCTGGAATTCCCTCCCACCCTCAGGGCCTGCTTAAGGTAGACAACACCCAAACCTCAGTGTTTTCTCTTCTGTTCCCTTACAGGACTCCTCTGTGGCCTTCCTTTGCCACCTTTTTCATGGAAGGCTGCTCATTTTCCCACATCCTGTGGGGACTCAGAAGCGATCAGCATTGTCCTAGCTCCCCTGATACTTTGCTCAACTCTCCTTTGTACAAATGATCTTTGATTCTTATGCCATCTACCTCTTCCTTCTGCTTTTCCTACCAAATCCTGGTTATCCCATAATAGTGACTGAGGAATTGACTCATAATGTTCCTTCCACTCCAACTCTTACCATCACTTGAAATGTCTACACTGGGCTGATGATTCTCTTAAAACTCTTCTCTCACATTTCCTTGGCTTCTTCAAACACAATGACATTCATCTGCTCTCTACTCTGGCCACCCAAAGCAATCAAGTGGCCCAAAGCACAAGCACAGAGACTGGAAAAGAAAATGGAGATGGTAAACAGGAAGCGAAGAGGAGAGGAAAAAAAAAAAAAAAAAAAACAAGATGGAGGAGCCAGGATTTTCTTTGCAGAAAGGGCTAGAAGCTCAAAACTCCATTTTGGGGGTGCGTTTGACATGCATTATGGATGGTTTCATTTGGTTTAAAATCTTTTTTGATCTGGACAGAAATTAGGGTATTCTGGTTAATAATACATTTTGTTAAAAGTGAACATAACATACATTACTAAATTTACTAAGAAGAGTAAAAAACCTCACTGATACCATTTAACCATTACTTGCTAACATCCTTTGCATTTACAAAGTACTTTCACATATTTTATTTCATTTTAATCTCAAAACAGCCTTGTCCTGATTCCCCCTATGATTCTGCAATGATTCGGCTCATTGTTCAGAAATCTAGATCCCAGTGCCCTGGGTCAAGTGGGGCTGGCTTGACCAAAAGGTACTCTGGAACTCCAGGGGAGGGCCGATAGGAAAAGAAGGGTAGCCAGCATGTATAGAGCTGTGGAGTGGAGGAGATTGCCCAGTTCTCCAAGGTCCAGCTGACTAAAGCACCTGCCCCTAGTCCACTTGGCCTATGCCAGGAGTCAGCAAGCTTTCTTGGAGAGGCAGAAAATAAGACAATACAAAAGAAACAACCATGGCTATGTTCCAGTAAAACTCTATGGACACTGAAATTTGAATTTCATGTCATTTTCACACATGAAACAATACTCTTCTTTTGATTTTTTTCAACCATTTACAAATGTAAAAACCACTTTTAGCTCATGGGCCACATGGCCAACAACCTGGATTTGATACACAGGCCATAATTTGCTGACCCTCAGTGTGTGCCAGAACAGCCATAAAGGAACCGGGCAGCTGGTTCTCTGTTCATTAGTCCATGAATATTAATATTAACATCAATTAATATTGATAATGCCCATCATTTTGAACATAGTGTAAAATACTATGCAAATGCTTTACATACTTATCATTTAATCTTCACACAATTGAGCAAGTTATTACACCAGCCCTACTTTACAGATGATGAAAACAGGGCTCTGGGAGGATAACCTGCCTGAGGTCGCACAACTAGTAAGGTGAGGAGATCCTTGCCTATCTACAAAGCCCAAGTTCTCAGCCATTATAATGCCTCCCATGCTGGCTCTGCATCATAGGCATACATTTTGGGTTCTCAAATCCTCCTCTACCTGTCTACTTTCCTATCTCTTCCTGCTGTTTGGCTTTTTAGATTCTTACTTTCACCTTCTCCCTGTTCCCCACTTTAAGATTTATCTTCTCCCAAGCTCGACAACTGTTCAGATTAGGCACCTGGAATCATATCTCTTCAACTTTATCTAGGTCCTTGGGTTTGGGTCATCATGACTTGAGCTAGGATAAGGTGCCTTTCTTGGGGCAAACAGGAGCTGCTGGAACCAAAAGGTGGGTTTTGCCCAAAGCCCTTACTGAGTGTCAAAGCCAGGGAAACCCAGATCAATGTGAAGTCTAAAGGATGGGAGAAAGATCCAGAAGGGAGGACATATCAGAAGTCAGGATGTGGACAGAACCGGAATGGAGGGAAAAGGAAGCAAAATTAACTCTGAATGATTTCCCTGGATGGAGCAGATCACACCAAGGCTGTCCTTTAATCATGGTCAGTTCTGAGGGGCCCTGGGTAGATAGATAGGCCTGGCTAGAAGGTATGTGGTCAGAGCAGATAGGCTCATCTTGGGGTGTCCCTCCTGTGAGCAGCAATGTTCCTGGGGACCACTTGGCATCTTCAGCTTTGCCCCATTTTTGATTTTAGCCCTAGAGGAGAATACCCCACATGAGTGCAAATGAAACCATCCAAGTACTTTAGAAAACTGGGGCTCAATCCTGCCATGGCTAATCTCTAAGGGACATCTTCAGCAGTGCTGATACTAAGTGGGGCACTGTGGATCCAGAGAAGTCAGTTCATTTTGAGGCCAGTCCTGAGACAGTAGAGTCCAGTCCTGGGTAGAGAGGGCTACAGAGGTTGTAGAAAGAGCCCAACAGAGAAAATGGAGTACATTAGGAAATACAATCTGAATGTTCATAAGGACTGAGCAAACAGTGGAGGATAAGGAAGGCCAGGCACCTCTGGGGTCAGCAAGAGGAACTCCAGGTCTTGCCAGCTGGAAAAGATAAAACCTCAAAATGCTGCCAGGCTTGGGAAGCAATGATAACCTCAGGGCAGGACATTCTTTCTTAAATAATAACCCTAAATCACAAGCCTGAAGGATAGTATAAGATTGATGGATTTAACTACATGAAGCTTAAGAACATCTGTTCATCAAAAGAACCAGGAAGAAGTGAGAAGATAAGCCACAGACTGGGAGGAGATATTTTCAACACATACAACCTACAAAGAATTAGTATCCAGAATATATAAATAATGCCTACAAATCAATCCTATAAACATTTACTCTATAAAAATGGACAAAGCACACAAATGTGCATTTCAGAAGGAAAAAAACATGAATTGGCAAAATCTAAGAAGACTGACAATATCAGAGGATGTGGAGCCTCCCTTTGGTAGGAGTATAGACTTGCTCAACCACTTGGGTAAACAATTTAGTATTATATAATAAAGTTGAAACTGTGAATATCCTATCATTGAGTGAGAATTCTACTCCTCCATATATACCCTAAGCTAGGATTTTTCAATCTCAGCACTATTGACATGTTGGACCAGCTAATCGTTATAGGTGGGTTTCCTGTAGGATATTTAGCAACATCCATAGCCTCTACCTGCCAGATGTCAGTACCAATGCTTCCTACTCCAGTCATGAAAATAAAAAATGTGTAGGACATTTGCTAAATGCCTCTGACATTGCTAAAAATCACCCTGGTTGATAATTCTTGCCCTAGGCTCATGTGCAAAGTTCTATGAGAACGTTCAGAGCAGATGTACAAAATAGCAAAAAGCATAAATATATAGAAAAAAAGGGTTGGAAACATATAGAAAAAGCACAAACATTCAACAAAATAACAGAGAACTAAATTGTAGCAAATAATTACAATGAAATATTATACAATTCTAAAAATAAATGAACTCCAAAAATATAAGTGACTCATAAATGTTGAGGGAACAAAGTTGTAGAAAAACATATTCAGTATGGATGTTTCTATAAAGCGTAAAACATGCAAAATTAAATAGCATATTGCCTAGGAGTACATACATATGCGTTGTGGTAGATTGCACTTCCCCAAAATGGCTGCAACAACATTTCTGGTCCCATCTCTCTTCCAGAATCTTACCACCCTCCCATCAAGGACAGTGTAGTCAGTATCTCCTCCCCTTGAACCCAGGTGGGACTTTGGGACTGCTTCAATTAATAGACACTATGTGATTTCTGAGGCTAGGTCACAAAAGGCAAGTTTTGCTCTCTTGCCTGGTTTTCTCTCTTGCGATGTTTACCCTTAGAACTCGTCCACCATTTTGTGAGGAAGTCCAGGCCTAATGGAGAGGCCAATGTGGAGACAAACCAAGGCCCCAGGGCCTCAACCCAGCATTAACAGCCAGCCAGCAGTGAGTCATCTTAGAAGAGGATCCAACAGCCCTCAGTTGAGCTGCATGGCTGATGCTATATGAAGTGGTGATGAGTTTTCCCTACAGAATCCTGCCCAAATAATGGATCTGTAAAGAAAAAAAAAAAAAGATTGACACCACTAAGTTTTGGGGCATTTTGTTAAGCAACAGATATCCAGAATAGATAGTAAAATCTCTAATGAACAGTAAGGGAATAAACATAAAATTTAGGATTATGGTTATTGATGAGGTGAGGACAGGGAATGTGATGGAGCAGGATCAAGTGGGGGAACTGCCTGCCCCAGAATGTCCTAATTTGGTGGCAGAGCCTACTCAGAAGGTTAAGAGGAGTAAAACCACAGACCTTTCCTACTCCTAAGTGCCAGCAGTGCTGAGGGTGAGCAGTTCCCCCAGCATGAAAGAGCTAAAGAAAAACCCAAGAGCCAAAGGGGAAGAAAGTGTCCTGATTATCTGATAGAGTTGCCTAGTCAGGCCCAGGCTGTCCTTTCTGTGCAGGCTGGAGCTTCTCTAGTGGGCTTGATGAAGACTGCGCAGCCAAATGCTCTCCCTAGGCAATGCTCTTGCTTGTTTAATCAACACTTAGAGTTATCTGTTGATATTTTGGAAACAAAATCAAGAGCCTTTGAAAGGACAAAGCGAGCATTGTGACATTAGGATTATTGAGAATTGGTTCTGAACAGTGGATGAACACTGGGCACTTATCTTCCAGAGAGGAGGTCTTTGTGTGCAGACTTAGCTCTAGGCAAGATTGTGGTGTTAGAAAACTTTGACGTTGGTGCTCCCTGTATGAGCTTCCCTTACTCCTGTTGAGAATTCCAAGTTATAAGGATCCAATGTTGGTCAGGCAGTGAAAAGAGCAAATTTAAGGGATTAAGGAGAGTTCTGCTCCACCTTGGGGATCCCCAAAAGGGCCAGCCTGGAAGGGAAGGGCTAGAACTGGGCAGCTGGGCCATTCTGGGAGTTGGGGCATATCATTCATTTCAGTCAGTGGACAGCTGAAGGTGTCCTTCAAACAAGAAACAGTAACCTGATGGTCTCCCCAAATGAGAGAGAGGATTAAAAAAGAAACCCCAAAATGTAGCTTTCTATAGCAAGTACTTTGGAAACATCAAATGAAGGGTAGGCTATTATAATTTTCCATAGTAGAATCTGGGCCTATTTTTTCTAAGGTGGAAAACCTCAAAGTCAAATGCTTGTCAGACATAAAATGTAATGAGTTAAGTGCTAACAGGGAGTGGTGGGGACTGCAGCAAACAGAAGACAGGGTTTTACTAAGGGAGCCACCACTACTCAGCTCCAGCTCACTGCTGATAGGAGGAAAGCTTGGCCTAGATTTATCCAATCTTATGATTGTGAAGAGAAGCCAGAAATTCAAATACGTAAGAATTCACAATTTTTAAAATAATGTGCTAGCTATACCAAACATGTCTGTGAACCATATTTGGATGTATACAAAAAGATCTAGCTACATCACAGGATTGTGAGGAGGATAAAATGAGATGGAGTAGAACCAACAATAATTAACTAGTGAATATGCATCATTAATGCTTTTAAGAAAAACCCACAGATATAATACAAAATAGGTCAGGGTCTGGTGACAGGTTGTACTTTCCAAAGATGGCTGCAATAACATCTCCCATCCACATGCTATTTTTATAAGGTAACCATGACACTTTTTCTATCAAATGGTGGAGGTTACTTTTCCTCCCCTGAATCTGAGTGGGACTTTATGAATTCCTGAAACAATAGTATAGTGGAAATTATACGATATGACTTCCAAAGCTAGTAAGTCATAAAAGCGCCATGCATTTCTGCCTTGCTCCCTGGGAATGCTCACACCTGTAACCCAGCCTCAATACTATGACGGAGCCCAAGGCCCCTGTGGAGTGCAGAGGACCATGTTGACAGGAACCAAAGCACCCAACTCACACACTTAGCTGGGCTCTTAGCCAAAAGCTAGCTCTAACTGGCCAGCTATGTGAGTAAACTATCTCGAAAGTGGGTCCTCCAGCTCCCATTTAAGTAGCCCCAGCTGAGACCATGGAGAGCCGAGACAAAGCCATTCCTGCTCAGTCTTGCCTAAATTACAGATTCATAATCAAAATAAATGAATGTCATTGCTTTAAGTCACTAAGCTTTGGAGTGACTTTTTACACAGAAATAGATAAGGGGAACAGGATCAAATGTTGAATTTGTAGCCAGAGACACTCCTGGAAGGGCAAAGAAAGGCCCAAGATCAATTCAGAACCTCCAAAAGCACAGATACCAAAATTTTTAAGTTAAAAGGAAAAGGTGTTTTCCTTCCAGGTTTCCAAGGCTGAGAGAGAATTCACTGAGACAAATAGCAGGGGGAAATGGACAATCTGAAGCTTAATTTTAACCTGACATCAGGCTGAGGAAGGAGTGGTAACCCTTCCATAGCTGAGTGTAGCATTGCTCCAAACTCTTTTTAAGTGTGAAGACTAAGCATTTTAGTGGATCATCTGGGCCAATGTTCCTCCAACTGTGATTTTTCACACTGTCCCCTGCAGCTAACTGCCTTAGAATGGGGCCTGGGAAGCTGCATTTTTCAGTCACTTTCCAGATGATTCTTTTGCACCTAAGAATCACTGATTGTTTCTAAGTTTAGAGATCTATACTTCACACATCTTCCATGTAATCCTTTAAGACATTTCTCCTGCAGTTTATTTCTTAAAGAAATGCTCATAGTTTAACATTTAAGCAGTTGGTGTCTTGTCAGGGGAGGGAGCAAGGTTTCATTTCTCAGCTGACAGAGGCCCTGTGTCCCCAATGACTGGATATAGTAGGCTTGGCATTAAGCTTGAAGGAATGGAGGAAAAGGGGCATCTGAGACAGATGGTGGGTGAAAACTTAAGAGGAATAATCATTTAGTTCTGCTCTGATCTTTGTTAATTTCTTTTATTCTGCTGGGTTTGGGTTTGGTTTGTTCTTGTTTCTCTAGTTCCTTAAGGTGTGACATTAGATTGTCTGTTTGTGCCCTTTCAAACTTTTTGATGTAGGGATTTAATGCTATGAACTTTCCTCTTAGCACTACTTTTGCTGTTTCCCAAAGGTTTTGATAAGTTGTGTCACTAATATCATTCAGCTCAAAAAATTTTTTAATTTCCATCTTGATTTCATTGTTAACTCAAAGATCATTCAAGCGCAGATTATTTAATTTTCATATATCTGCATTGTTTTGAGAGTTCCTTTTGGAGTTTATTTCCAGTTTTATTCCACTGTGGTCTGAGAAGATACTTGATATGATTTCAATTTTCTTAAATTTATTGAGAATTGTTTTGTGGCCTATCATATGGTCTATCTTGGAGAATGTTCCACGTGCTGATGAGAAGAATATATATTCTTCAGTTGTTGGGTAGAAGGTTCTGTAAATATCTGTTAAGTCCATTTGTTCTAAGGTGTAGTTTGAATCCATTGTTCCTTTGTTGACGTTCTGTCTTAATGACCTGTCTAGTGCTGTCAGTGGAGTATTGAAGTCCCTCACTATTATTGTGTTGCCATCTATCTCATTTCTTAGGTCTAGTAGTAATTGTTTTATAAATTTGGGAGCACCAGTGTTAGGTGCATGTATATTTAGGAACGTAATGTCTTCCTGTTGGACTAATCCTTTCATCATTATATAATGTCCTTCTTTGTCCTTTTTTACTTTTGTTGCTTTAAAGTCTGTTTTGTCTGATATAAGAATAGCTACTCCTGCTTGCTTGCTCTTGGTTTCTATGTGTGTGGGATGTCTTTTTCCACCTCTTTAAGTTTATGTGAGTCCTTATGTATTAGGTGAGTCTCTTGAAGTCAGTAGATCCTTGGTTGACGAAGTTTTATCCATTCTGCCATTCTGTATCTTTTAAGTGGAGCCTTTAGAACTTTTCCATTCAACATTAGTATTGAGATGTGAGGTACTGTTCTATTCATTATGTTAGTTAGTGCCTAAATACCCTGTTATTTTTCATTGTGTTATTGTTTTATAGGCCCTGTGAGATTTATGCTTTAAGGAGATTCTATTTTGGTGTATTGTGAGGTTTTGTTCCAAGACTTAGAACTCCTTTTAGCATTTCTTATAGCAGTGGTTTGGTAGTGGCAAATTCTTTCAGCATTTGTTTGTCTGAAAAAAGACTTCATCTTTCCTTCAGGTATGAAGCTTAGTTTTGCTGGATATAAAATTCTTGGCTGACAATTATTTTGTTTAAGGAGGCTAAAGATTGGACCCCAATCCCACTGGCTTGTAAGGTTTCTGCTGAGAAATCTGCTGTTAATCTGAGATGACTGTGGGGGCCGGAGCCTCTTCTGGCTGGCAGAGATAGACCATTGCCACTCCCTGCTCAAATATTCCTATAACTTCATTTTTTGGGCACTGTTTGGGCATCCTTAATCCACGCCAAGTCACTGCTCAGTCCCAACTACCACCCAGAGTCCCACTCAGTCCTGCTTTCCTTTCAGTAGTAGAAAGAATTTAGGCTACAAGAACTTAGGCTAAAAGTCAGAGAATGTGTGATTTTAGTAAAAATAATACCAGCAAATGTTAAAATATTCCCTCCCTTCCTCCCTCCCTTCCTTTATTTTTTCTTCCTCTATCTTTCTCTCTTTTTTGAGAAATGATCTGTCACTCAGGCTAGAGTGGAGTGGTGCGATCCTAGCTCACTATAACCTCTTACTCCTGGGCTCAAGCAATTCTCCTGTCTCAGCCTCCCAAGTAGCTGGAACTACTAAAATGTAGCACCCAGCTAATTAAAAAAATATGTAAAATTGTTGGCCAGGCTGGTCTCTAACTTGTGGCCTCAAGCGATCCTCCCTCCTCGGCCTCCCAAAGTGTTGGGATTACAGGCACAAGCCACTACACCCAACCTATTAAAATATTGTCTTTTGGTGTGAGAGGAAATGCTCACCAGCAAAGAAAGACACTGAATCTAACATGTAAAGATCTATTATATGCAGGGTTCTTTGCTAAGCCCTCCCTATGGGGGAAAGCAATGGCCCTTTGTAGGAGCTAAAAACCTTAAAAATGTTATAGTCAAGTTGCAAGAATATGTATGTAGTAACATTCCACATCCACAAAAATTGTATGCACAGATATGTATTAGTATATTTATTAGATAATCTGGAAGAACAAACACCAAACTAATCACTGTGGCTGTAACTTGGGGTGGGGTGGGAAGACCAAATAATAAGAAATTTGAAGAGAACAGGTCTCATTTGTTTAGAATGATAGGGCATACAGGATCAAATCAGAATTCTGAAATGTCCTTACGCTATTGTTCACCCCTACATGAAGTGCCATCATCTGGTTTTCCAGTGAAGATACAGAGGCTCCTATTTTTCCTTCCGGAATGCCAAAGCCCCTTGTTTTATGCTAATGTATCCTCATTAGCATAGGGAGAAACAAGATCAGGATTGCAATTAGGATTATTTCCTTAGGGGAGATTCTTTAGAGGCAATGATCCATTGCATGGTCAGTCATACTGGTGAGGGACCTTTAGGAGTCAGGTGGAAGAATATCCAGCTTGATGTCTTTTGTAAGCCTTGGGACTTTAGGGCTAAACAAAAGTTAATGGGAAGCCCTTCCCCATTTGGTCAGAAGTAGAGGAGGGAGTGTGTGGGACAAAATGGGCCATAGAAGACTGCCTTTACTTACATTCTATGGCTATTAGTTCAAATTGATGAACTAACATAATTTTAGCTGGAATTCTATTCTTTCTATGAAATTTGCAATTTCTGCAGCATTTATAACACTTGTAACAGAAATATTAGAAAAATAATAAACAATACAGTGAACAACCGAGAGGTTCATTTAGCTAAAGACAACGAAGAAAAGAAATAACATATTATAGAAAAAAACCCTGAATATACATTTTTTTTTTTTTTTTTTTTTTTGAGACGGAGTCTCGCTCTGTCACCCAGGCTGGACTGCAGTGGCGCGATCTCGGCTCACTGCAAGCTCCGCCTCCCGGGTTCACGCCATTCTCCTGCCGCAGCCTCCCGAGTAGCTGGGACTACAGGCGCCCGCCACTACGCCCGGCTAACTTTTTGTATTTTTAGTAGAGACGGGGTTTCACCTTGGTCTCGATCTCCTGACCTCGTGATCCGCCCGCCTCGGCCTCCCAAAGTGCTGGGATTACAGGCGTGAGCCACCGCGCCCGGCCCTGAATATACATTTTGATAGTTTGTGCTTAATAGAATAATCATCCCTCTCCCTTTGCTTATATATGTACTTTTTTATATATGTGAGTTGATTTATCCAGAACTGTAATTAACTGATGATTTATAATATCTAATTGCTTAACTTACCATTCATTTTCCGCTGGGAGTACAACTTGAAGAGGGTTGAGTTCCAATTCCCAAAAATATTTGATTATCAGTGTCCTCATTATTATATGGGTTATTCTGTCCTAAAGGTAGCTTTCCTATGAATTCAGTAGTGCACTAAATGGCAGTATAATTTAAATCAAATACTGTCTGCTTTCAAGTAAGATCTAAAACACTTATAGTCTTATTTGTCTTCACTTCCAAACAAAAATATCCATTTCCCATATATTATTTTGAATAGGGGTAAAAATTAGGAACCATGTTTCCATGATTTCAGGATTCCAGATGTTCTGGGGACAGAACAATTCTTCCTGAATTTGTTTGCAATCTAAAACTGAAATTGGATTCCAAATATTATTATTTAGTATGGTTCCATCAACTGCCTGTTGGGAGAACACGGGTATTATTAAAAATGATCCCGATTTCTACTAGCTATACTGCATTATATTTCTGGTTACTGTATATGTGGGTTGCTGAAGCCCTAAGAGTACAGGCTGTGTACCCTGGTAGCAATTTTCCAGGAAGAAGAGGGCCCATATGTTTTCCATAAATGTATACCTTGTGCTTCTGCATCCAAAACGACTGGCCACGTTTTAGAGGCCACTTCTGCTTCCATTTGGATTAGCATGGTCAATAACCTTGTTGAATTTGAACCCATGCTTTTTCTGATTGTTGGGCTTTGGCATAGTCCCTCGTTAGCTGGGCAGTTTGATTCACCCATTTAGCAATAGCATCATTATCTTTCCATGCAGCTTCTCAACCCTCACTTTCCTTCTGAAAGAGTATGCTTTTTATTCTACTTAGGTAGGTAAGTATCAACTTTTCTTGTAAATGTCTTTCTTCATTAAATACATTCTCAACTTGTCTTAATGTCCCAAGTCCTGCCTCTATTGCATTTAAGGCTCTTTTTACAATTTAGTTTGTTTGGAAAAGAAGTTTAGTTAAGCTTTGTTAATAATGGAGTATATCTCCTTTCAGTAAAGTTAGTTCATATAAACTGCCATTCACTTTCATAGGTCAACCTGTAATTATCTCATGGGATAATTGATATATTATTCCAGAAGGAGCTGCTCTTAGGTTAAGCAAAACCAGTGGAAGAGCCTGGGGCCAAGTAATAGGAAAAGCTTTTGATAATTTTCTAGCTGGGTTTTATTTTTGATATATTCATTCCACCAATCAGAAGACTGGGCATGGTATGTACAATAAAAATATTGGAAAATAGGCCAGATTATATAAATTAAGTGAATTATCTGTTCAGTGAAATGAGTTCCCTGTTTCTGTGTAATTTGGAAAGAATTCCTCAAAAGGAAATTATCCATTCCAACAAACATTTTCCTACTGTCTCAAGGAAATTCTTCAACCCAATGAGAGAACATATAAATCATAACCAATACATATTTATAACCCTGAGCTGGAGGTAAGCGGATAAAATCCATTTGTCAAATATTGAAAGGGCCGGTGGGCAAAGGTAAATGCCCTTGAGATCTAGAAGAGGCTTCCCTGGATTATATATAGGACAAATTGGACATTTAGCATAAACCTTATGAACTACTGTGGGTGAGGGTTTCCAGTAATAGTGTTTTCCCCAGGCAAATATTTTCTCAGGTCCCCAGTGAATGAGTTCATGGACATGCTGTAATATAGGAAATTGATATCCCAAAGGCAAAATAGGGATTTGCTTTTCTGTCACTGGGTCTATATTATATTTTGCAAGTTGGGGGAAAAGCATTCTCCCTTAGTTAGTCATTTGCTTTTTCCGCTTTGGAGCCTTTTCTTGAGCCCCTTCACTTTAAACATGGCCATCTCTACAGTTTCATTTGATATTAGCATTAAGCTAATTTTTATTTTTATTTTTTTTGCTCAGCATCAGCAAAATTATTTCCTTCACTCCAGGGAGTCATGTTTGGAATGTCCAAGACTCTCAACAATAGCCAATTTTTTTTGGTAACTGGATGGCTTCCAGAAGATCAGAAACTTGAGAGCCATGTTTAATAGGATGTCCAGAGGAGGTTAAATAACCTCGCTGTTACCATAACATTCCAAAGACATGAGCTGCACCAAAAGTGTAATGGCTGTCAGTATAAATATTAGTTATTTGATTTTTGGCCAGTTAGACAACCTCTGGTGAGTACTATTAATCCAGCCAACTGTGCTGACTTTACTTTAGGCAAGAAATTGCTCTCTATGATGTCTACATGAGACACAATGACATAGCCTGTTTGGTATTTTTCAAACTTATCCTTTAGATATGATCCATCTGTGAACCAGGTAACATCAGCATTTTGTAGTGGTATCTCCTGCAAATTCTGACTGGGCATCAAAAGCTGTTCTATTAGTAATAGAACTATACAGCATACAGACTGTATGCTGTTCTATACAGTCATGAGGTAATCTCCTCAGTTACTTCAAGAAGTAACTTGTGAGATTAAGAGCATTACAGCAAGAGAGGGTAATGTGTGGAGCAGAGAGTAAAAGTACATTGTAATAAAGCCAATCAGTTGACAGAAAAATATTGTGTATGATGTGAATTCAAAAAAGCTTCTGCAGAATGAAGTACATATATAGTCAAGGGAGCCTCCATTAATTTCCTGAGTAGCCTTGAGAAATATGATAATGCCTGAAATGGCCCTCCAACAAGGGGGCAGCCCATGAGCTATAGAGTCTATTGCTGACTATCAGAGCCAACAGGTCTATATTTTCCCCCATGTTTTGGGGTTGGAACACCCAGGATGATGCCATGGCTTCCATAAACAAAGAACAAAAATGGTAGCTGATAATTTGGATGGCTCAAAGCAGGGGCCCTTGTAAGATTTTCCTTTATTTACTGAATAGTTATTTGTTCTTGGGGTATCCAATGTATGGGGTCAGGTTGATCTTTCAACAATGCATATGAAGACTGTTCCATGAAAGAAAAATTGGGTAACTAACTGTGTCAGTAGCCAGCTAAGCCTAAAACATTCCTAAGCTGTCTTTCAGTCTTTGGAGTTAGGTATGCAAGAATTCCAGTTACTTTATCTGAATTTATATGTATTTCCTCCTTAGAAATTAAATTTCCCAAATGTTTTATTTCTGTTAAGCAATATTGGAATTTTTCTTTAGATAACTTATGTCTTGTTTTAGCTAATTGTTCCAGCAACTACAGGGTGTGATTTTTACAATCATGTAGAATGGAAAAGCATAACAAGAGATCATCCACATACTGAAGTAGAGTGGAATTTCCTCAAAATATTTAGCTCAGCCATCTCAGCCCTTAATATTTTGAAAAATAGTTGGGCTTCCAGTATAACCTTGAGGCATAACAGTCCAGGTATATTGACAGCTGTTCCAGGTAAAGGCAAACAAATATTGACTGTCAGGATCTACTGGTATGCTAATAAACAAAAAGCACTGCATAAATCAGTTAGTGAAATTCACTGCCTACTGGTATGTTAAATAAAGGAGTGTGTAGGGATTTGGGACTACTGAATGATGGGGAATCACAATCTTGTTAATGGTTCTCTAATCTTGTACAAAGCTCCATTCCTTCCTATTAGATTTTCATGCTGGGAGGATGGGAGTATTACAAGGACTGGTGGAAGAGATAATCCATCCTTTATCAATAAAATATTTGATTATTGATTTTATTTCTATTATCGCTTCCTGTTGTTGTTTAATATTTGGACATGGAAGTGGTTTATTTGGATCCATTCATATCCATATTGGGGTAGCTGTTAAGATTTTTATGACATTGGTGGATGATTCAGACCATAAATAATTAGGGATTTGGCTTAATAAAGCATCAAGATGGCTGGGCATGGTGGCTCACATCTGTAATCCTGGCACCTTGGGAGGCCAAGGTGGGCAGATCCCTTGAGGTCAGGAGTTCGAAACAAGCCTGGCCAACATGGTGAAACCCTGTCTCTACTAAAAATACACAAAAATTAGCTGGGCGTGGTGGTGTGCACCTGTAATCCCAGCTAGTTTGGAGGCTGAGGGAGGAGAATTGGTTAAACCCGGGCAGAGGTTGCAGTGAGCTGAGATTGTGCCACTGCACTCCAGCCTGGGTGACAGAGTGAGACTCTGTCTCGAAAGAAAGAAAGAAAGAAAGAAAGAAAGAAAGAAAGAAAGAAAGAAAGAAAGAAAGAAAGCATCAAGTTCTTTACTTGTCTTAATATTTGATGACTGAATTTGGATGATTATCTGCTCTGAATTTTCTGATTTATCATTTTGAATCAATCCTCTTTCAGTTATTTTTTAAAACATTTTTCTTCTTTCTGAAAAAGAAATATGAGCACTATAAAGTTCTAGAAAATCTCCTCCCATAAGATGTATTGGTGTAGAAGGCTCCAAAGAAAAGAAGGATGTTCATCTAAATTTCCCTATTGGAAAGGCAGAGATTCTGATTTGTATGTAGTCACTGGTTGAGTATATATCCCTATCATTTGAACTGTTTGATTACGCTGAGGAAGAACATTCTTTAAAAAGGTAGGGTTGAGAACAGAAAGGGTAGCTCCCATGTCAACGAATGCTTTCGTTTATTCTCTATTTATACATAGTTCACTTCCCGCAGAGTATTGCAAAAGAAAAGGGAAAGCCCTGTTGATTCCCTCGGAGCCCGTATTCCTCTTTTCCTTTTCTTCCTTTTGTTTCTATGCCCATTTCAGTATTCTGCAATTTTTCTTTAGATGTCCTGTTTTCTTGCAATAACAACAAACATCTTTAGATGTTTCTGAGGCTTCTTTTGAAAGCAAGGCCTCTGTTTAGATCAGGTAAACTGAGCAGTAAGTTGTTGAATCTGTAAATTCATGATTTTAGCGGCTTCATTGTCTTTCTTATTCTGTATAACTGGCCAATTTATCACAAGTTTCACTAGTTCCAAAGTGTGCACAGAATCCCAATTTATTTGGTGCATTTTGACCACATTGGCCAATTGCTCATCCAATCTCTTAAAAGAAGGTTAAAATTAAAATAGAATCATTCTGATGATTCCTTAGACTTTCTTCATTCATTTCCAAATATTGTCTAAAACCCTTTTCAAATCTTTCAAAGTAGTCCAGCAGGATCTTGTTTGGTTTTTGTTTACATTGCTGGACTTTAGACCAGTCAGAGGTCTTAGGAAATATCAGGCGAATTGTTTAGGCTAAATGGTTTGTCAGTTCTCAAGCTTTTGCTTGGTCTGCAGCTGTTTGTTTATGAAGACAGTTTCTCAGGCTGGGTGTGGTGGCTCACGCCTATAATCCCAGCGACTTGGGAGGCCAATGCAGGAGAATCATTTGAGGCCAAGAGTTAGAGACCAGTAGTAACATAGTAAGACATATATAGTAAGGCAACATAGTAAGACCTTATCTCCACAAAAAATGTTTAAAATTGGCCAGGCGCAGTGGCTCATGTCTGTAATCCCAGCACTTTGGGAGGCTAAGATGGGTAGATCATGAGGTCAGGAGATTGAGACCAGCCTGGCCAATATGGTGAAACCCCGTCTCTACTAAAAATACAAAAATTAGCTGGGTGTGGCAGCAAGTGCCTGTAATCCCAGCTCCTCAGGAGGCTGAGGCAGGAGAATCACCTGAACCTGGCTTGAACCTGGGAGGTGGAGGTTGCAGTGAGCTGGGATTGTGCCACTGCACTGCAGCCTGGCGACAGAGCAAGACTCCATCTCAAAAAAAAAAAAAGTTTAAAATTAAAAAAAATTAGCCAGGTGTGGTGATGTGTGCCTGTAGTCCCAGGTACTCAAGAGGCTGAGGTGGGAAGATCATTTGAACCCAGGAGTTAAAGGCTGCAATGAGCCATAATCACACCACTGCACTCCAGCCTGGGCAGCTGAGTCAGATCTCAACTTTAAAAGAAAAAAAAAAAAGAAAATTGTTTAGTGGATCTTTCCAGTCAGCCTTTGACACCCATTCCCTTGCTTTTCTTTCAGATACTAACATGTGAACCAACTGACACAGAGCTAAATGGCCAAGATTCATAATTTCTTACAGCTAGACTAAACTCCTAAGTAAAACCAATAGGATCCTGGGTAGGAGCTGGAAATTCCTTAGTAAGAGCTCTAAGTTCTGCCTTGGTCCAGGGAGTATGGACCACTGAAGGTTTTCCCCTTGGGTCAGGCTTTTCTCTAATGCATGCTGTCAAAACTTCTGTGGGTTATGGAAGTGGGAGTAAAGGAATATCTAGGCCAGCAGTTTTGAAAGCAAAGAATAAAAGGGTTCTGGAGGATCAGAAGAAGGAATGGTCAGAGGAGGAGTGAGAGACAGTGGAAACTTCAGACAATTTTTGCAGTACAGAAACAGTTTCCAAAATCTTGTGGCCCACCTTCTGAATGGAAGCAATTTTATCATTCCCTCTTTTAGAAGCTTCTAAATACCCCTGGAAAAAACTATTCCATTCTTTTTGTTTTTGAGCCAGCTCCTTCCAATTGTGCACATAAAGAGACTCCCTCCTTCTCCTTTGTCTGCAACCAACTAATCGTGTTCAGGGTCAAAAGTGTGCTGCTTATGAACTTCACTTCTCAGGCTCTTACCCCAGAGTTAATCTTCTCCGTCTCAGGAGATGCTCACCTGTTGAAGCAGTGAGGTGCTTCAAATGTGGGGTGACCAACTTTTATGAGCATCCCCTGCAGGATCTATTGCAATTGAAGTGTTCTACTGTTGACGGTGAAGCCCTCTGAGACCAAATTACATGCCATGAGGGATCTCCTGCAATACCTCCACAAGATTTTTAGTCACCTAAGAATACCCAAGATTCAGGCTGTAGGAAGCAAGTGTCCCATACCTTCAGAGCCATTCTGTCTCAGTGGTTCACCTATAGAACGTAAAGGGTTGGACCAGACAAAAGAGCTTTGAAAACACTCGGCTGATCAAAGAAACCACCACTCTAACCTGCAGCAATGCTTAGTTGACCTGTTTCCTTTCTTCCTTCCTAGCAATTTAGGATAATAATAACAAGCATAAGAAGAATTTAGCAAACCCAGGATTTACTACTCCTTTTACTGATTCTGGAAATATCTCAGAATAAAGTGAAATAGAACTCTACCAAAAAAAGAGAGAGGTCCAGATTCCATGCCACTCACCCTGTATACCCAGTGGCTCCTCCAGAGTCAGTTCAAACACAATAGGTTCATTCTGGTACTAAGTGCTGAGTCCCAGAGAATGAGTCCTGGGTGTCCGTGGATTCTGCTAGAATCCTGCCAACTATGCCATCTGTGGTCCCAAAAGGTTAAAGTAACTGGCACTATAGACTTAAAGAAATCAAAGTTAATTTTATTCTGAGCCAAATTTAAGAACTATAGCTTGGAAACACAAACTCAGGGCACACTGAGAAGGCGTCCCCAGATGGGTACAGGAGGCACAGTATTTATATGTTTTGCAACACAGAAAATGAAAACAGGGAGCAGTGAAGCAAAGGTGACATTCTTAAAATATGCTATTGATGTATATAGGGTAAAAGTTTAACGCATATGTAGGCATCTTAGGTTCTGGAGAGGGATGATTGATCCTATCCTGCCTCTGTGCTTCATCTGATAGGCAAAGTGGCCATAAGTACATGTCAGTGAAATATCTGAAGGCTGGACATGGCAGCTTATGCCTGTAATCCCAGTACTTTGGGAGGCTGAGGTGGGAGGATGGCTTACAGCCAGGAGTTTGAGACCAGCCTATACAACATAGTGAGACCCCATCTCTATTTCAAATACATTAAAAAATAATTTGTTTTTAATTTTGGCAAACTCCAGCCTCACAGGTGAGAATTCAGCTTTAATTCGTAGGCCTAGCTTCTATTACCCATATGCCTAACCTACAGCCATTTTGGACTTCTTGTAAAAATGAAATTTTTGTTCAAATTTTTCTTCTTCTGAGATAGGTATTATGCATACCTATGATAAAGTTTAATTTACAAACTAGGCACAGTAAGAGATTAACAACAATAACTAACAGTAAAATAGAACAATTATAATAATATGCCAGTATCACTACTCTTGCACTTTGGGGGCAGTATTAAGTAAAACAGGGATTCCTTGAACACAAGTACTGTGATACTGTGAGGGCCAATCTGATAACCAAGATGGCTATTAAGTGACTAACAGACAGGCAGTGTATATAGTGTGCAGCGCTGGACAAAGAAATGATTCACATCCTGGGCAGGACAGAGTCGGCCAGCATGAGATTTTATCGTACTACTCAGAACAGGATGCAATTTAAAACTTGTAAATTGTTTATTTCTGGAATTTTCCACTTAATATTTTTGGACCGAAGTTGACTGCAAGTAACTGAAACTGCAGAAAGTGAAACAGTGGATAAGGAGGAACCACTGTGTAACAATTTGTTTATCCATTCGTCAGTTGATGAACATTTGAGTTGTTTCCAGTCTTTAGCCATCATGGATAGAATAAACTTGTTATGAACACTTGTGTACAAGTCTTTGTGTGGAATTATGTTTCACGTCTTTTGGGTAAATACTTATGAGTGGAATTTCTGGACCCTAAGGTAAATGCATGTTTAATTTATTTTAAAACACAACTGCTTCCATTTTAATGCAGCATTTTTTCTCACAATTTATTCTAAATAAAAAATCATGGATGTGTGTAATGATTTAGCTACCAGGATCTTCATCATAACATTGTTTATACATTTGCTACAATTTAACATACAACCATGTTATAGAGTACCATACAGCAATTTAAGTTCAGGAATCTTCTAGCTCAGGAATTAAAATGTCATAAGCCTACAATAAAGAAGAACATAGGAATCTGCTTTATAGAGATTTCAACAGATTTCTTGGAAACAGAAATAGATGTATGAATACTGACTAATACAGCAGGGTGGAGTGAGCTGCAGCTAAGGGCTCAAGATTCTCTCCACAGAAGATGAGAGGTGCTTCAGTCTGGAAATGAAAAGGATCCTAGATAGCAGTAATGGAAAATGGGGCTGAAAGCCATTAAAGTTCTATACGTGCAGCAGTTGACACCCTTGCTTGTATAGATTAGACAGGTGTCAATCACCTTCTCTCAGTAAAACACTGGAGAGTGTGTCTCTGAAGACACTGTATAGACTGCCTGTGGAGAACTAGGGCAGCCAACATGGGATTTGGAAGTCCAGAGTGAAGCCCTCTGCATTCCTGCCTTTAGGGACCCTCAACAAAAAGAATGACTTATTGTCAACATTCCCTGACAGTGGACAAGTTCTCCCTATGTTCTTAAGATTTTCTATTAGCCTCCTTATTGCCTCAGTCTTAAACAGAAATGAAAAGCCAAGAGTAAACAAACATGAGAGGAAAGTCTGCAATAGGAAAAAGGAAAAATAAACCAACAGACAAACATAATTTTAGAGGAAATAGAGATAATTCATGGGGAAGAAAAGGATTAAACAAATGAACAAAAACTTCTAAAAACCTTAGAGAAAACTAAGAAAAATATGTCACAGTGGCAAAACAAGAAGAGGATGTTATGAAAAAGAAACAATCAGAGAACAAGAAAGAGCTTTTTGAAATTAAAAATATGGTTTCCAAAATAACAATAATAAGGTTAAATAATGAAATTGAAGAAATCTCCCAAGTATAGATTTGAAAAGAAATGTAAAATATGATAAAAAAAGATAAAAGTTCTAAAGGGGTGATATAAAGATTTGAGATCTAAATGACAGGATTTCAAAAAGAGAAAAATGTTAAAACAAAAGGAAGGAAGTATAGTGTTGAAGAGGAAAACTTTGCCTTCTACCAACTCTGAAATTTTGCTGTAATGATCTAACCATGGACAGATTAATATGAGAAAAAGGCATTTGATATGCATAAACACAGGAGCCATACACACAGTATGAGACTCAAAGAGAGGCCAGATGGTTGAGGCTTAAATATTTTCTTCATAGGAGAGTGATATATGAACCTGGGAGGCAGACACTATTTTATAAATGATTATCTTTGAAAGCTGGATAGGACTAACATGGAAAGTGAGGGGTGAAACTATGCAAGAACAAAGGTTGTCTTATTATGTAGATAAAGTTTCTTAGGTAATCTCTTGGAACGGTCGTCAGAAGCACAGATGAAAACTCTGTTCAGGTGTGGTGACAACTCTTAGTGGTTAATCTTTCCTGGTTATTTGATGAGATTCCTAGGAGGGGGTTTTAAGACAATTGTGTTTCCTTCAGAAGTTTTTTTCAGTAAGATAAAGAAACTTCTAGAGAAAGCCCTTCTCAGTGCTTCCAGAAAAAGAATCAGAAAGATGAGGCTGGGGAAAGGTCAGAAAGAGACCTTGATTCTGTGGCTAATTTCTTAGGTCTTTCAATTTTCTTTAACTCAAAGCACTCATCATGTCAAAGCATCATATTTTGGGTTATCATTTTCTGAACCTCAATAGAAGTTATAAAAGAATAGTAGAAAGCTGGGCATGGCGGCTCATACCTGTAATTCCAGCACTTTGGGAAGCAAAGGTGGGCAGATCTGAGCTCAGGAGTTCAAGACTAGCCTTGGCAACATGGCAAACCCCTGTCTCTACAAAAATTAGCTGGCATGCTGGTGCACACCTGTAGTCCCAGCTACTTGAGGGGCCTAGGTGGGAGGATTGCTCGAGCCCAGGATATCAAGGCTGCAGTGAGCGGAGATCATGCCACTGCACTCCAGCCTGCATGACAAAGTGAGACCCTATCTCAAAAGAAAAAAAAAATAGTAGAATTTTCTAAAATTTAGAAGAGCATATGTATTTGATTGATATGGCCTGTAGAGGTGGAGGAAAGCCTCCTCTCCATCCACTGAAGGTTCACTGAAAATAAACTGAAAAAAAGACAGATGAATAGGAGAAAAAGACATACAAAATTTATTTAACATCAGAACAAGGATCACTGAGGGGGAAAAAATTATTTAACATGCCGAAGCACAGGGAAATCCCATGAGAATGATTACCCAATAACCCAATGAGAGTTATATATTCTTTATCATAGAGGAAGGGGAGATGGAGAATGATGGGTGTGGGAGTAAATGATTTTCAGGGGAAATGAATGAGCACAAAGAACAATGGCCTGGGAAAAAGTTCCTTTGAGCTCTGCGGGAGGTGGTGGGAAGGCTAGGGGTGGAACTTCACTGTGAACAAAAGTTGTCTTATTATGCAGATTAAGTCCCCCAGCTAATCTCTCCATGCTACTCTCAGAAGAATAGATTAATAGTCTGTGTGGGTGTGGTGATGACTCCCTGTTTCTTCTCTCCAGTGGTTAATCTTTCCTGGTTAGTTGGTGAGATTCCTAGGGAAGGAGTCTTAAGACAACTGCACTTCTTTTGGAAAGAAGTTTTCTGGGTCAGATAAGAAAATTCCAGTGGTTCATGGCTGTAATCTCAACACTTTTGATGCCAGAGGCAGGAGGACTGCTTGAGCCCAGGAGTTCCAGGTCAGCCTTGGCAACATAGCAAAACCCTGTCTCTACAAAAAATAACAAAAATTAGCCAGGTGTGGTGGTACAGACCTGTAGTCCCAGCTACTTGACAGTGAAATTGGGGGTCTGAGGTGGGAGGTTCAGGGAGGCAGAGGTTGCAGTGAGCTGAGATCACACCACTGCACTCCATCCTGGGTGATAAAGCAAAACTCTTTTTTTTTTTTTAAAAAAAAAAAAAGAAAAAAAATGAAAAGAAAAAATTGCAGAGGGAGTCCCTCTCTGTACATTCAGAAAGAGGATCAGAGAGAAAGGGAGGTGGAGAAGATCAGAGAGAGACCTTAAGTCTGCTTCATTAGTTTAACACGTTAAAGCACCATATTTTTGGCTATTGTTTTCAGAGCCCCAACAGGCCAAACAAATGCCCAGAACAAATGAATCAAAAAGACCCACACATAGCACACCATTGAAAACTTTCAGAGCACCAAGAATAAAAAGTAGATGCTAACAGATTCCAGAAAAAAACCACAGATTCTATTTTGAGTAATATAGTATTTGACCTAGAATTTTATACCCAGCCAATTTATTAGTTAAGTGAAAAGTTGAATAAAGGCATTTTCAGATATGAAAGCAGAATTGTACCTCCTGTATAGCATTTTCTAGAAAGTTACCTGAGAATACACTCCAGCAAAATCAATGTATAAATTAAGAAAGAGGAAGCTGTTGAGGACTTGAAAAATGTGAATTCTGAACATTGAGAGCAATGAAGAGAAATTGCAATATGGCAACCATGTTACAGACCCAGAGGAAACAAGAGAAGGAAGATAGAGAACTACACAGTTTTCTAGTTTTGTTTTGTTTTTGGAGGGCAGCTGGAACAAACAGAAGTAGAATCAGTTAAAAAAAATAGCTTGATTAAAAGCATGGAAAACATGATATGAGGGTAAGATAAAGAAAATTGGTGGGATTAAAAACAAAAGAAAATAAGATAATTTGTTCCAGAAATATTCTCTATTGGGTAGGGACATTGGTTCCATAAAGAAATGTAATCCTAGTTCACTACTTTATCTGCTGTGAACTATATTTCTGTAGCCAAAATAAGATAAATATTATTTTCTGATCTTCAACTTGTAGAGTCAACATCAGACAAACATAACCAACTCAACAATGATTTCAAAACAAAGTGTAAAAGTATGTAACAGGCTGACAGAGGTTGGGAAGTAGAAGAGAGAGAGAAGTGGGAGGGAAGGGTAGGGTGCCAAGTGCTCCTTTGACAAAGTGAAGAGTAAAGAGATATTATCTATATTTGATGGAACAGGAAATGGGGCTTTAATTATGTTCTTTGAAGTTGAGGAGGAGATGGAGAAAGATCTGAGAATAAGGATTTCACTATATTTAGAAGGATGGGGAGGAGGCAGGAGTGGGATAGAAGTAGCTGACTCCTCTATCACTGTAGAAAGTCAATAGAAAAGAATAAAGTTGCTAAATTAATAAACAGCATCTTCTGTTGGAGGTAACCACCAAAAAAAACTCAAAACGAAACAAAAATGCTTAAAATTTTCTTTGGGGGATCAAGGCTGAGGGGTGGTGGTGGGGGGAGTAGTGGGGCAGGTAACTTCTGTTTCTCATGATAAAGTCTTTGGTACTATTTGATCTTAAATCATTAAAGACCTGCTGGGCGCGGTGGCTCATGCCTGTAATCCCAGCACTTTGGGAGGCCGAGGTGGACGGATCACCTGGGGTTAGGAGTTTGAGACCACTCTGACCAACATGGCAAAATCCTATCTCTACTAAAAATACAAAAATTAGCTGGGCGTGGTGGTGGGTGCCTGTAATCCCAACCACTCGGGAGGCTGAGGCAGGAGAATTGCTTGAACCTGGGAGGCAGAGGTTGCAGTGAGCCTAGATAGCGCCTTTGCACTCCAGCCTGGGCAACAGAGTAAGACTTCGTCTCAAAAAAAAGAATCATTGAAGACCCAATAAAGGTCTTTAACAAGGAATTCTCCCAAACATTTCTAAGATAAGCAGTTTATAAGACTGTGTAAAACCTGGTGGCATGCAGTTAGAGGGATATAAATGAAACTGCTGGCCCGATGCGGTGGCTCACGCCTATAATCCCAGAACTTTGGGAGGTCAAGGCAGGCGGATCACCTGAGGTCAGGAGTTCGAGACCAGCCTGGCCAAGATAGCTCTACTAAAAAAAAAAAAATACAAAAATTAGCAGGCATGGTGGCATGTGCCTGTAATCCCAGCTACTCGGGAGGCTGAGGCAGGAGAATTGCTTGAACCCATGAGGCGGAGGTTGCAGTGAGCCAAGATCATGCCACTTTACTCCAGCCTGGGTGACAGAGCAAGACTCCATCTCAAAAAAAAAAAAAGAAATTGCTGTTAGAAGTTATCTCCAGGTCTTTGGTTAACAGATTATTTCACTTTCTTCTTTATAGTTTATAAATATATGCATCTTCCACAGCAATTACTCTTTTATTGTTACCACACACACAAAAAAAGACTTTTGACAGTTAGCCCTTAAGTTTTCCCTTAAGCACAGGGAAAGCATCTCCCAGGGTGAATACTAAACGTGGTTATGACTGATGAAATATTCACCTCTTCCCATCCATCTCTAAAAGTCTCAGACAGGAAACTGGCCCACATCAGCACACTCTGATGCCAGGTCAGGAACCCTAGGACACTTTCACGGCTTCAAAAATGTTCATGAAAACCACATGTCCCTGCAGCATCATCCTTCTCCATGCATGCCAAGGCCCACCGTCAGCAGCCTTTCACAATCCTACACAAGTTCCAGGACCCTCTACAGACACCAGGCGAACTAAGGTGTCACCCGTGCCCAGATAGTACTGACTAGGGAGTTAATCAGCACTGTGCAAATACTGTCCAAAGCTCTCTGGTCATTCAAATCAACTCATTTTTGACTAGTGGAATTGAGTGGGCATTTAACTCTAATATACTCCCATTAGGCTAAAGATATGTAGAACAGAGCAGTACACTAGTGCTAAAATTCATTTACATTCATTTGGTTCATTGGTTCATCTTACAGATGAGAAACCAAGACCCAGAGAGGTGAAGTCATTTGTCCAAGATCAAAACTCAAATCTGATTCCCAGGCCAGTGTCTTTTGTCTCTACCAGAATTTTTGAAGGAAGATAATTAGGGTGTCTCAGGCTCTTTGGGTTACAGGTAACAGAATCCCAATTTTAAGCCAAAAGAAAAAATTATCAGAAAAAAAGAAAGACTAGAATCCAAGGGCAGGAAGTACAGCTCGTGAGGGACCAAAGCACAGCCGCGAAAGCTGATGGGGACACAATCAGCTTCTCTCCCTTTGCCTTCTTCTTTGCAGCAGATTGGCCAATGCGGCTTCCAGATCTACCCTGAAGGTGTGGGACATCCCTCAGACGTGAGAGGATAGTTTCTATAGGACAGATACAGGGTCTGGGGCAGCATAAACCTAAGTGGAGAGGGGTGAATGCTGTAGCAGGAAAGAAAGGGAGGGTTGTGAAGTCTGACTGATATGGAATGCCTTCTGGGCTTTGCATGGAGCTGTATATACTATTAGTATTGTCCTTGCTTTCAAAGACAGAGGGTGAGGCTCAAAGCAGTTAAGCACACAGCTGCTAAGTATCAGAGATAGAGATAAGTGCAAACACCGGGTCTCTTTCCTCTTAGTTTTAAGACTCTTCCCTTTCCTTTATGCTTCTCTATTATGTAAAATAATCCTCCTGGCTTTGGGGCTTTAGAACAAATCCAACCTATCCGCCATTTTCCATTCTTTGGAAAGAACTGTTGTTAACCGATGCTCCAGTGCTTGGGGCCCAAAGTCACCCGGCCTGTGAACTTCTTCCACAGGTAATCCTGGCTCTCTGGGTTCAGAAACCAATGCTGAAAAGAAACTTACTCACTACTTATGCAGTGGCTCCAACCATTTCCTGTCATTTGTTCTACATTCTGGAGTGTGCTAGAAACAGCTTGTACTGGCTCCCAAGAGCCAACTGATATATTTTTGGAATTTTACAAGCTAGTTGACATCATGTTGTTAGCTTGAAATCGGCCATTGTGAGAGAATTTTATAGCTTGGAAATTGACATTTGCTACAAATCAGGGCTCTCCTGACTCCCAGCCTGTTGGTAAACGTTTCCCAGCACATCATTGTCTCCATCTGCCCACTTGCTGCTTAGGAGACTTTTGAAGATGTTCATATGAAAGCTCATGCTTAATTTTTAGTAATAAATGTCCTGTAAATACATTTAATGGATTGATTTAAAAAAAAAAAATCTTTGAAGACTTGAATGCTTCATATCAATTTTGGTGGTAACTCAAGGCCAAAAGTCTAATAGAACAAATGGATTATTTGTGTAACTCTACTTCCCACTTAGCTAGAATGCTTAAACTCCCTTATTTTCCACGCAACCTTACCATCCCCTTTCCCCAGGCCCTTCCGTCCCAGGAAGCCCACCGCTGGGACCTCCTGTCTAGTTTTCCCACCTCAAGTCTCCCCCTCTCCTATCTGCCCTTCATACCTCTTCATACCTCTATCAGGTCAATCTTTTGAAAGCCCTCTCTCTGTCATGTCTCCACCATAGGCTCTGCACCACCTGCCAAATATGGTCCAAACTCCTGACCTGGCACTCAGGCCCTTCAACTGCCTTTCTGCCCACCATTTCCCTGGGGAACCCAAATGATGAACTGGACTGGACTGTTTTCTAGGTCTTTGCTTCCTTAGAAGGCCCTCCTCTACCCCAGCTCCTCAGAAACCCAGTTTAAGTGGCATTTCATCCATGAGGCTGTCTGTCCCTAATCCCTACTGCCCAGCTAGAGGCACCACAGGGTCAACGCTGGACCTCTTTGATTGTGACTCTCACATGTTCCTCACAGGCATTACTCCTCCAGGGTGGGCTGGACACAATCATCTGTGACACCACTGAAACTCACAGTGTGGTCCAGACCAGCAGCACCAGGTAGTTTGTTAGAAATGTAAATTCTCTACCCCCCTATCCCAGGCCTAAAAGAATCAGAATTCCGATAGTCCTCCAAGTGGTTCTAACACACATCGTTGTCTATATCATCTCCATCGGCTTTTTCTACTCTATGTCCTTTTTCATGGCTACCCCTCATAGCAGTCTTTTTACTGTTAACATTTCCCCTGCTCATTCAGATTCCAGCAGTCTTACCTTTTGGAAGGATTGCCCCAGCAAAGCTGTAGGTGGTGGTTCCACCCTGCATCCCTCCCCCAGATGACCCTCCTTTCTCCTTCTCTGTATTTCACAGGCCCTGGAATGCTCCCTGTGTCCCCAGCCCCCAGAGCTCCATTCTGCCTTCAGCTTGGTCCACTGTTCTTCCTCCACCTATAGGTGTGAATTATATTCACTCCCTCAAAATGTTTAAGCAAAGGCCGTCTCATAGGTCAGGTAAATCTATTATCAGGTAAGCTTTGTGTGCAGTCACTCTGGTCAGTCCAGGGCAAAGGTCAGGGCTCCACAGTGGGCTGAAGCCACACTTTACTAAAAAGAGGCCTCACCTCACTGCCCCCACCCCCTCAATGAGAAAGCTCTCACTGACTCAAATCGGGTGTGGCTACCACAAGGCCAAAGCTCTGAAAAACTAGGACAGTTTCTCTCTCTCTCTCATTCACTTTTAATATGGATATAATTTAAAAGTTACAGAAAAATTCTAAGTACAGTATAAGGGACTTCCATGTGCCCTTTGCCCAGATTCACCTATTGCTTACATTTTGCTCCATTTCTTTTGTGGCCTTATTACTATCTCTGTGTTCTTCCTTGACTATTTTAAAGCTAGTTGGAAACATTGTCCCCCTTTATCCCTTAATATTTCGAGATCAAAGACATTCTGTTATGTAAACATATTATGATTGCAACTTTAGGAAACTTAACATTGATACAATACTACTATCTAAACCACAGTTCAAATTCAGATTACGTCAATTGTCCCAATAATATCCTTTACATTTTGTATTGCTTTTTTCTCAGCCCAGGATCCAATGAAAGATCAATCATTTATTGCATTTAATTGCATTTAGCTGTATGGCCCTCCTTTAACCTGGAACATTTCTGCCTTTCTTTGACTTTTTGGACCTTAGCAATTTTGAAGGGTACTAGCCAGTTGCTTAGCAGACTGCCCCTGATTTTGAGTTTATCTGGTATTTCAGGATTAGGTTTAGGTAAGCTTTTTATGACAGGAAAATCACAGAATTGATGTTGGATCCTTTTCAGTGTATCTTGTCAGGGAGCAGGGAGCACATGGTGACATATGCCCCAATACTTGCAGAGATAGCTTTGATCTCTGCAAAGGCAGTAAATGGCCTCTTGGTGGAGGCTGTCCTCTGCTGGTTATTCTCAACATTGCATCACTTCTTGGCCTTTTGGCTAAGATCAAGTGTATTCTCAACATTGCAGCTGCTATGCCTCTTCTGATGTGATTGACAAAGGACCAGATGCCCCGAGTACGAACTCTGACACTCCACTGATTGTGTGACCTTAGGCAAGTTATTCAGCCTTATTGAACCTCAATTTCCACATCTCACAGGATGGTTGAGGGCAAAGGGGTCCCACAGAGATGGTCATGCAGTGTATTCCTAAGCTAAAGTCTACACTGGCTGCTATGACTTCTGGGCGGGCAGGGCCTGGTGGTCCCTGGAGTGGTAAAGCTGCTCTTCAGGACTCACGTCCACTACCTGCAAAACCTCCAATGGGCTTGGGCTCTGCCTTTGTCGCTGTTGTGAAGGAACTCTGGGCAGCCCTCATGGAGAAGGAGGCCTGGCCTTTAGTGTTTCTGCCCTGTGGGCCCATCTGGGGGTCACCACTGGTGTGTGTACCAGCTGTTACACCGGCATCCACTGGTGTTACAGCCACACAGCTGCTCCCAGGCTGATGATGCCCCTGTGAGACTGAACACAGCTCCTGTGTGGCAGCCAGCAGAGGAGGCGCATACATCCCTTGACTCCCACAAACCAGGCGTCAAACAGGTTTAATCCACAGGGCTTTCACCTGAACTAACCCAGGGATTCTGTCTTAAAAGACGGAGTGCAAACTCCGCTCCTACCTAGACTTTAGGTTTCTGTCCACATTTTCTGTACAACCTCAGAAGCTTAGGTGCACCCCCACACATTCCTTCCTCCTTGCCTGCCTGCCTTCTTTCCTACTTTTAATAACTATTTATAGAGCACCAGGCACTGCGTTAGGGCTATATGGAGAGCACAATATACAACTTGCCCCCACAGAGCTACAGTTTGTTGGGTAAAGGAAACAAGCTGAGCAACAATTATATGACACCTGAGATCCCTGGGCTGTCTGAGCAGGCATTCAGGTCCCACCGGGCCTCTTGGCTGCACTTATCACCTCCCAGGTGGCCCAGAGCTGCCGCCTCCTCATTATCGCTTTATATTTATTCAGTGCTCTCCCAGGATGCCAGCGAGATGCATTTTGTAGGCCCCAGGGAGAAGCTCAGAGACGGGGAACTATGAGAAATAAGCAGATCAAGAAGGAGAGAAAGAAGAGAAACATTTCTCAGCATAAACATGATTAGTTATTTCTTTTCTTACTCGAATTTACTCTTCAGAACAGAGGCATTTGCAGTAGTGAACTTGAGCTTTCTCTGTGGGGTCTCCATATTTTTGGGATCTTGAGATTCCTGGGGATTGATGACTCAGTAAATGCTGAATATAAAGTGAACCTCACTTGGTAAAGCTGGCGCTGCAGATTAGGTTGTAAGAGGTGGGGCTTCGCAAAGCGGGGAAGCAGCCCTCCCCAGAAGAATGGGGAGGGAAGTCACTTTTCATCCATGTGTGAGATACCATTGCCTGATTCATTCTGCTGCACAGGCTTCTTCCGAAGGGAAAATGAAATAAAACATGGGAAAGGGCCATGTACATTTGTATAGAGATGCGCTATACACCAACAGACACACAGAGAACATGTTTGAGCCAAAAAATATAAATGAGGAGTTCTAATGTAATTTTACAGTGGTTTATTAGGTAGCAACCACACTTTTCTCACTGATTAGGAGGTTAGAAGAATGCTGCCGTGGTCAGGGCCTGTGCTAGGTTTACAGGATCTGATTCACACCTTCCCTGATCCCTCAGCCATGTGTATAGTATACTCTACATACAAAGGATGCTGGGGAAGAATGTGAATGGAACATTCACAAACATATTATTACTACTGAAAGAACAAGAGGTACATATTCAGGCTATCCAGATATGCAAAAGGCCAACTGCTAGTTGGAAAACTATACTAGAAAATTCCAAGAGAGTGAGGACTATGTTGTCTTAATCACCACTGTATACCCAGAATCTAGTGCTATACCTGGCACACAGTAGGCACATAAAATAAATTAGCTGCACAGAAAGCCCACTATGACTAGTTTATTCTATCACTGTAGGATAATTTTTGCTCAGGAATTGACAGGAGAATAGAGTTTTATGTTTTCTCATGATCATATCCCCCAAGCAATATTTTGAAATTATGCTGCAATTTATAGCTTTGCTTTCATTGGTGAATAATTCACAAAATCCTTTAGAAATTAAAACTCTGGGCTGGGCGCAGTGGCTCACGCTTGAATCCCAGCACTTTGGGAGGCTGAGGCAGGCAGATCACGAGGTCAGGAGTTCGAGACTAGCCTGGCCAACACAATGAAACCCCATCTCTACTAAAAATACAAAAATTAGCTGTGTGTGGTGGTGGGCGCCTGTAATCCCAGTTACTCAAGAGGCTGAGGCAGGAGAATCGCTTGAACCCAGGAGGCGGAGGTTGCAGTGAGCCGAGGTTGCAGTGAGCCAAGGTTGCACCACTGCATTCTAGCCTCGGCGACAGAGCTAGACTCCATCTCAAAAAAAAAAAAAAAAAAAGGAAATTAAAACTCTGTTTAAACAAGCAATAGATGGTAATACTGAAGGCATTTAAGCTATTGCCCACTGAATTCTTGATTGACAATGTCAAAACAACAACCATAGCTAGGAACAAGATATTCAGGAATGCAAGAAAAAATGAACATAGAACAAAACAACCCCCCCCAAACTAAAACTATCTTAGCTATACTTACAAAAACAGGTGCTAACTTGTATTTTGCTGAAGTCCTAAAACTGCCTTCAGGGGCAGGCAAGCAATCAGTACATTAAACCACCACCCCCTCAAAAAAAAAAGTCATAATAATAGAACTAGCCTCTGTCCTGAGCTTGGGAGGGCAATAACTTCCTGGATGGTTCCGCAATATCTGCTTCTCAGCCATCTGTTTCCCTGATCCCCCCACATCCTGTTCAACCAACACTGTTCTGGTAACAGGAATCCCTGCTTCTGCTTTATGTTATCTTTTCAGCTTCCTGTCATGTTTCTGCAGGAGTTTGATTTAGCCTTATATGTGAGCAGGCACTTTTAAGTATGAGGGAAGGAATGGGCCACTGGGCATCAAAGCAGGGGCTGAAGGGGGTCACCCCCAGTGCGGGGGGCAGCAGGCACCATGGTCTGGCATTGCTCTCTGGTTTTGGGGGCTGAGAGCCCAGCATTCCCAGTGGGTCACTTCCATGGTTTTTGAAAGCTACCATTTATTGAGCACTGTGCTAAGTATTTTACATGTTATATTATCTCACTGTATTAACCTCACAGACATTCCATGAGACAACTTTTTTCTTTTTCTCTCATTTACAGATGAGGAAATGAGTCTCTGAAAGTTGAGTGTCATGACCTTTCATACGGTTCAGAAGTGGCAGAGGTAGAGGTGGAAGTTAGGCTGGCTCTAAAGCCTGTGCCCTTAGCCATTTGGTTCTCTGGCCTTCCCTGTGCTTCTCCATGTCATCTCTGGCAGCATTCCCAATCTTACTCCTTTTCTATTCTCCTTCCCTATAAGTCTCTGAGTTGCTTCCCAGCTCAAGGTGACATCCATGCACAAACTACATATGACATTCTCCATCCTGGCTTTGATTGGCTACAGCTGACTAGCCCTGTTTACCCCCCCACATCCCTGCCCAGCATCTTTGCAGTATTTTGCCCCACAGCACTTTTTGCCAAGGGGCTCTCCTCCTCCCTGCTTTCCCACCCTCCCAGTTCACCTTCCCCTAGACCTCCTCAGCCCTCTTGGCTCTGCCAGTCCCAAGGAAGCTTTGCTCCCCGCCGCCCCACACCACACGAAGCTTCCCAGCCTACTGAGGCTTTAGTGACTGCTCCCTCCTTACCGGTGACGCACTGGTTCCCAGGGCCCCTGGTTTGAGTGTTAACCACGTGCCACTTTATGGTACTCTTAATACTGCTGACTTTGCTATGTTATTTTTCATGTGCTAGTGCTTTCCACAATTAGATTATAAGCTCTTTGAGTGCCAAGTGTCTCCTTTTGTACTTTGTGACAGTTTTCTTAACACCTACATCAGTGCTTTACACACACAAAGAATTCAGAAATATCTGTTGGTTTCTGTGTGATTACATTCATGAGAGACTGATATCAGCACTGTTAGCCAGGATCACACTAAAGCACAAGTGCCACACAGCTGACGTTAATCTTCAATGTCTACCGCCTCCTTCTCAGGGCCTTCCTCTTCTGCCTGCAGGCTAAATACCTTGGTCTATGCCTATTACGCAAGTCCCCACCTCAGGACTGGTCTGACTCAATGCTGTGTACCTGGGCTGCCTACTGTCGTGGTTGTGGGTGTCTCCAGAGCGGAAGTGTCTGGGTTTGTATCCCAGTTCTGCCACTTCCTAGCTGTGATCTGAGCAAGCTACTTAACCACTCAGAGCCTGTTTCCTCACCTGTAAAATGGGAGGTAACAGTACTTTCCATCATTAATCAACTATTTACTGAGGACCAGGCATTTGTTTCATTATATGTCAGGCATTATTCTAGGTGCTGGGTATAAAGCAAATTCTCACCAACAGGGAGCTCACATTCTAGTGGAGAGACACAGACAGGTAATGAAGTAAACATAGTGTGTCAGAGAGTGGTAAGTGCTGTGGAGGAGAGTAAGTGGGTGGGTGACGAATGGTTTTAAAGAGCAGGCTAAGGAGGCACTGGAATACAGCCCCATGGGTCAGTAATGATTAAATGAGCAAATGAGTGTAAGCACCTAAAACAGTGCTTGGTACATAATTAAGTGCTGAAGAATTGTTAGATATTAGGTATCAGCAATGTATATATGATATTTTTGTAAATAGAAAAGTATCAAATGTTTGTTATAATAATGTTGAGATAGAAGCAATGATCCACATGTTGTTATAATTGTATACTCTGTGGGTTGTCCTTTTTTTTTTTTCTGAGATGGAGTCTCACTCTGTTGCCGGGCTAGGGTGCAGTGGCGCAATCTCGGCTCACTGCAATCTCCGCCTCCCCGGTTCAAGCCATTCTCCCGCCTCAGGCTCCCAAGTAGCTGGGATTACAGGCGTGTGCTGCCACACCCAGTTATTTTTGTATTTTTAGTAGAGACGGGGTTTCACCACGTTGGCCAGGTGGTCTCGATCTCCTGACCTCGTGATCCACCCACCTCGGCCTCCCGAAGTGCTGGGATTACAGGTGTGAACCCCCGCGCCCAGCCGGGTTGCCCATTTTAAACTGACTTTGCTAACCAATTGATACTTCGGGAGCACCTTCCCTGGCCACTCCTCCCACTGGTTACCAAGCCCACTTGCTTTTGCTTTTAACTACCAAAATACATGCGCTTTAGCAAAAGATACAAAGGTAGGTTGCTTCCTACTCTTAGCTCTCTTCTGGATCTTTTATTTTTATTTTTTATTTTTTGAGGAACAAACTTACTACTTGAAAGTGGATTAAAATTCTAATCCTAAAATGTGACCTGTATTAAATATTGGACCTTTGCAACTTACAGAGAAAATTCAGGCAGACGCTGCTGGGTGCGAGTATCTTTTCACCTACCACAAACACTATAACTTTGCCAGATTTATTTATATATTTCCATTTATTTATTTATTTATTTTTCTTTCCAACTTTTATTTTAGGTTCAGGGGTACAAATGCAGGTTTGTTACATGGGTAAATTGTGTGTCATGGGGGTTTGGTGTACAGATTATTTCATCACCCAGGTAATGGGCATCATACCTGATAGACAGTTTTCTGATTCTCACCCTCCTCCTATCCTCCACCCTCAAGTAGGTCCCAGGGTCTGTTGTTCCCTCCTTTGTGTCCGTGTGTACTCAATGTTTAGCTCCATTTATAAATGAGAACATGTGGTATTTGGTTTTCTGTTCCTGCATTAATTTGCTTAGGAGCCAGATTTATTTAACAGTAAACTCTCAACTCAGAACTCACTCACACAAGCACAGTTAAAGATGCTACTCAAGTATCCAGAGTCCATCAGGACCTCAATTTCTGCGGAAATTGGTAAGAATACCAAAAGAAAAACTAGTTTTCGATACTCTTAATACTTCTGACACCAAAATGTGTAGGTTTTCCAAACTAAGTACTTGTACTTCTTTAGTTCTCTGCAGACACCAATTAGGATCTTACCATTTAACTCAATTCTGATACTAACTACCTGGAATTAGCACAAACCCCACAGGTTAAGGGATCAGCCCCATAAAACTGACCCCCCATTTCAGATGCCAATCACAAGTCTCAGGTCTCCTGTATTCCTGACTGACCAGCTATAAATTGGGGGTTCCCAAAATCCCCTCCTCAGGTTCAAAAATTTGCTATAGTGCTTCTCATAACTCAGTGAAACACTTTGCTTACTCTGATTAGTTTATTATGGAGAATAAAACTCTAGGAGCAGCCAATGAAAGAGATGCATAGGGCAAGGTATGTGGGAGGAGGTGAGGTGCTTCCACACTCTCTGGGCATTTGCCTTCCTGACATGTGGATGTGTTCACCAACCTGGAAGCTCTCTGAATAACGTTGTTTAGGGTTTTTGTGGAGGTTCCGTTACATAGGCATGATTGATTAAATCAGGGGGCACTGGTGATTGGACTCAGTCTCCAACTCCCCTCTTCCCAGAGGTCAGAGGATGGGGCTGAAAGTTCCAACCCTCTAATCGTAAGCTTGGTTCCTCTGGTAAGCCGACCTCATCCTGAAGCTGTCTAGCTCCCCCACCCCCACCCAACCTAGAGTTACCTCATTAGCATTACAAATTGACATCTTATCTCTCCAGAAATTCCAAGGGTGTTAGAAGCTCTTATAGCAGGAACTAGGGACCAAGACCCTAGTTATATTATAAAAAAACAAACAAAAAAAACTCCTGTCACCCCTGTCACTCCGGAAATTACAAGAGTTTTAGGAGCTCTGTGCTAGGAACCGGGGCAGAGACCAAATGTATTTTTCTTATTTTGTCACAAGTACATAAGAGCCTTACTCGACCTTCAAATCATCATTTGCCTCTTGAAGGTCGTTCTTCAACACTGAGGGGTCTGGGGAGGGTAAATCGGCTGTCCTCCCTTGAGACTCCCCCAGGGATCCTTCTAACCCAGATTCCATTGAAGTTCAGAGATTAGAGGACAGGAATCTCCTGCAGAGGCCAGGAGCAAAGCCTCCTCTGACCTCACCAAGGAGATGACCAATAAGGGAAGGGCCTGTAGAGAGCTCTGTGAAACTGTGGGTGGATGTCTTCGATTTCTCTTTAGAGATAGCCCTTGGATGCAGACGGAGTTCAGAGGTGGTGTTTAAGAAACCTTCAAAAATGTCCACGGTACACATCATGCTGTTTGCCCACACTAAATACCGTAGCCCCAAAGACTACAGGTGCCTTTCAACATGCAGTTACTGGGTGGTGAAATGTTAGAGCCATTTGAAAAGTGAGCAAACGTCTTGGAATCACATTTTGGCATGAGGTCACTCTATTTGTATTTGTGTCTACAGTTGTCCCTCCATGAGGATGCTAATAATAACCACCACAAATAAAAAGAATTAGCATTTACTGAGCACTACACATATACTTAGCACAGTACTCCATGTGTTGTGCTAAGCACTTAGCATACCTTATAATCCTCACAAAAATTTAATGAAGTAGGTACTATTATTAGACCCATTTTTACCATTATTATGCCCATTTCACAGAAGAAGAATCAATTAGATTGCTCAGAGAGTTAAATATCTTGCCTGAGGTCACCCAGCCTGTAAGCATGAGAGCTTGGGTGTGTGCTTTCTGCACCTTGTATTTAACCACTGTACCAGTCTGCAATAACTGAGTCACTTGCAAAGGAGCACCTTCTAATTCCACCTGGAGGCGGGAGCCAAGCAAGGTTAGGGAAGCTGGGATATGCTTGAAGAGAGTGTTAGTATAGCAAGGGCTGTCTCAAAGAACAAGGCAGCAAGGGCCAGAAACAGTGTGGGCAAAGGCACTGAGGCATTAAAGAACAGAGAAGGTTCAGATGGACATTGCAATCCATCTTTGTGATTTTTTTTTCTTTTTTTTTTTTTGAGACAGTCTCTCTCTATCACCCAGGATGGAGTGCAGTGGTGTGATCTCGGCTCACTGCAACCTCCACCTCCCAGGTTCAAGCGATTCTCCTGCCTCAGCCTCCCAAGTAGCTGAGATTACTCAGCTCACCATCTCGCATGGCTAATTTTTTTTTTTTTTTTTTGAGACGGAGTTTTGCTCTTGTTGTCCAGGCTGGAGTGCAATGGCGTGGTCTCGGCTCACTGCAACCTCTGTCTCCCAGGTTCAGGCGATTCTCCTGCCTCAGCCTCCAAAGCAGCTGGGATTACAGGGGTCTGCCACCATGCCCGGCTAATTTTTATATTTTTAGTAGAGATGGGGTTTTGCCATGTTGCCCAGGCTGGTCTCAAATTCTGAGCTCAAAGTAATCTGCCCGCCTCGGCCTCCTAAAGTGCTGGGATTACAGGCGTGAGCTACCATGCCCAGCCAGCAATACTTTGGATATGGCTGGAGAAAGGCACTTCAGTATTGCTGAAAAGATGAGGCTGGAGGAGCAGGCAGGGACCCGAACATGAAGGGCATTTGATGTCTTGCTACAGAGTTTGATTTTTTTTTTTTCCTGAAAGCGAGACAAAGTTATCTGTAACAGACACCTGTGCTTACCTACCCATCAACTCATCACCACTCACTCTTGACTCACTGACTAATAGAGCTCCCTTTGTAGATCAGGAAATTTGCTCCACCCATGGCCCTGTGCTTCTCAGAGGCAACCATGGAAATCCAGTTCCCTTGCCAGTGAGTTAGGAAGAGGCATCACTCAAGTCCAGCCCATGAGTCATGAAGGCAATCTGCTGGGGCCCTGGGAAGGGTCCCCTCCCTGCTGTAGATGCACAGGGAGGAGTGTCTCTCCTCCTGCTGAGTGCTGTGGTATCTGGATGCGGTAGCCATCATGCCACTCTGAAGGGGTACAGCCTGGAAATGACAGAGCTGAAAGAGGGGAAGGACTTGGGCTCCTGGGAGTCAATCACTCAATCAACCTACCAGGAGGCACCTTCCCCAGGTTTCTTGCTGGGTGAGGTGCTAAGTGTCTTTATGACTGTGCCAGCTGAGTCAGGGCTTTCTACTTCTTAGGAGTCAAAAGCATCCCAACCAATTCTCAATCTAAACCATTAAAGCAGGAAGTCCCATGGTGACATTAGCATGTTATAAAATTCCTCCAGGAGTGTAGGAAGGTGAATGAGGAGAAGCTGGTGGAAGGAATACAATTAGGAGGCAGTGGTCTCTTCTTCTGGAGCTATCTGCCCTCTGCAATCTTCCTTTTCCCTTCCACCCCTGAAGGGATTATTGACTATTTTGGAAATGATGAGAGGAAAAATGCATACAAATATTGTGTAAGTCAAGATGACATTGACAGGCAAAATACTGACTGTACTTCTGCTCTACTGTTGCTGTCAGAGAAGACAGCCCTGGCAGCCTCAACCTGGTTGGGAAGTGAAGACAAACAAAGAGCTTTTTTAACATACATAGAAAAATATCTCATTGGTTTTTTTTGTTGTTGTTATTATTTTTTGAGACGGAGTCTCGCTCTGTGGCCAGGCTGGGTGCAGTGGCAAGATCTCAGCTCACTGCAACCTCTGACTTCCTGGTTCAAGCCATTCTTCTGCCTCAGCCTCCCAAGTGGCTGGGATTACAGGCACGTGCCAACACGCCCAGCTAATTTTCACATTTTTAGTAGAGATGGGGTCTCACCATGTTGGCCAGGATGGTCTCAATCTCCTGACCTCGTGATCCACCCTCCTCGGCCTCCCAAAGTGCTAGGATTACAGGCATGAGCCACCGCACCTGGCCGAAAAGTATCTCATTGTTTACTTGTCTGTCACCCCTCACTAGAAGGTAACCTAGAATATAAACTAGAATCCAGAAGATCAGGGAGTCTGTCTTGTTTTTGGTATTCCTAGTAGACATTCAACTAATGTTTGTTGAGTGAACAAGAACCCTCAGCCACTACCCCAGGTCTGGCCAACGTGGCCTGGCCAACTTTACCACATCCTCTGTACATCTTGCCTAAAGTGCCTCTTTCACTACCATTGTAAACTGTTCCTGCAAGCACTGTTTAGGACTCCTAAAGAACAAAACAGTATGGACATAAACAGCTTCTGTCCACATTTTCCCTCAGAACCCTCAGTGCTGTCACCCTCTCTAAAGCACTGTTGGCACTGAACGCACAGATCAGGGGCCAGGAGCAGGTGCTCATCCATCCATGGCTGGTGGGTAGGTGGAGGCTAACTCCTTCATCTAAAAGGGCCCATTCTTTCTTCTCCCTCCGAGAGGGCTAGGCTGGACTCCTCCAACACGCAGACTACAGGCCTCCGTTGACAACTCTCAGTGCTGGGGAAAACACTGACCAGGGTCCGGCAGCTCTCCTTGCATCCCTGACCTTACCCCCACCACCTCTCTCCCTTTGTTCTCCCCCCTCCTCTTGGCAAAGACCCTCCTCCTTTCTTAGTGGCCCTCTCTTCCTCCTACTCTGTTTCCTGGCTTTATTCCTCCCAGGCTTCCTGTCACACTAACCTCTTTGTCTCCTCTCCCCATTCCTCAGATGACATATTTTTCATGCCCTCTGCAAGCCCAAAGCTGCCCACAGGGCCTTTCTTCATTTCTTCCGTCTCATCAAAAAATGCACTTAATTTGGATTTAACGAAGTTTCCCTCTGGGCACTTTGTTCTGTGTGCCCAGGTGGCCTGGGGGGACCATCCCTCTCCATGGAATATCCAAGCCATCCCAAGAAAGAGTCTGTGAAAGAGGCAGCTTTGTTGGGCTTGGCTGTGAGCCACCTGCCTGGGTTTTGTTCCAAGCCATACCCATCTGTGGCTCTCTGGTAACCTATCAAAACTCACGAGTGCATACAGAGACCCCCTCAGTGGGTTTAGTCAGCTCTAGAATGGTTTCTCTGGGTGATGTATAAGTATATAACATTACCTCCACATCCAAGGTCAAGTTCAGGAGGCAGTACGCACAAAACCTGACAGTAATACATGATACAATACTGGAGTGCTAATGCCTATGTCCCCCACTCAGCCTCAGGGCTCCAGTCTCATTTCCAGGGCTGCCAGCTCTGAGTGTCCACTTGGCCGGCAGCTTCCCCCAGCACAGCTATCCACCTGAAGTGCACTCACCATGGGCAGCCTGGCCTTGAGATCCCATCCTACCCACCCTACTTTCCTTTTAGGAGCTGTATAGCAGCAGCCTCCCTTGGCATATTCTCCCTCTTACCTACAGGGAGGTTTTGCAGGCTTGAGCTCCTCCCTGATCAAGAAAAGCAACCTGAACAGTTAAAAGTTAAGGTCTCTTCAGAGAGGAAAGCAGAGGTCACCCCAGCAGGAGATAGTACCATTTCTTTTGTGGAAAGGAAACAGGTCATGCTCCCTGCCTTTCTGCACTCTCTGCCTGCCCCTTGCCATGGAGATTCCAGATGCCCCTTTTCTCTACTTTGAGCTCGGCCTTCCATCCTCCTTCCCCAGGGCCAAACCTCTGGAGTCAGCACCCACTGGTGGGGCACTTGCTGACCAGCCCCCAGGCCATGCGAGCAGAGGAGAGGGTATCATTTAAAGGGCCCGCAGCAGCAAAGAGGCTTTCTCCGCTCTGTCTTTGACCCATCTCTGTTCTGGGTAACTTCACTAACCTGGTCCCTCTAAATCTGTGCCTACTTTGGAATCCACCAAGAGTCTGTTTCTGCCCGAATTTGCCCACATGCCAGCTCTCATCTGCTTCCCTGACCACAGTTCCAGCCCAGTGGAACCATTTCTGGTTTGGAGCTAGATTCATCTTTCAAAGCAGAGAGTGAAAAGAAAATTCTCTCTCTAACTCTTGATGCACAGAAGGAGTTCAGTAAATGTGAGTTGAATTTGATGAAGAATGAGAGAAGGGAAGACAGGAAGCAAGGGAAAGAGGGGAGAGGGAAGGAAGAATTCTGTTCTTTAGAGTGCCCTGCCATGGTAAGGACTCCAGAGTCGGGGATTCTGCAAGTTCTTATGCAAGGAGGAGGGCAGTGTCTGGGAGCTCACAGCTTCTCCTGCCAGCCTCTGATGTTCCACACCTGCCTCATGAACTTCTCTCCAGACCCTGAAAACACCAGGCCCACCACCTCCTGTCTTTATTCATGCTGTCTCTTCTGCCTGAGCTGCACTTTCCTCTCCTCTTCACTTTACTCATTCCTTCTTCAGGATCAGGTACAAATTTCTTCTGAGACCTTGCCACCCATCCCTTCCCCATCATAGCAGCTGGGGTCCCTTTCTATGGGTCTGTCTACCAGTCTTCACTCCCATTCCTTCTGTGATCTTGACGGGATATATCCATCTCTGTCTATTTGTCTCTCCCTTTCACAGCTTCATTCATCCACGTATTCATTCATACTTCATTTACTGAGGGCCTACTGTGTGCAGGAAGTGATCCTCATGCTGCCAGGTAGTTTACAGTCCAGTGAGGGAGAAGACTTAAAAAGGAGTTACCAGACGGAGAATGTTTTGAGAAGGAAAGTCAGGGTGCTAAGGGAATATATAACAGGAATTGGGGGCAGAACAGTCAGGGAAGATCTCCTAAGGAAAGTACATTGAAGTCGAAACTTGAAGAATGGAGAATCCCATGGCTGGGGAGAGAGGTAGGGGTGTGTGTGTGTGTGCGTGCATGTGTGCATGCATGTGTGTGTGTATAAATGCCTATGTGTACCTGGGAGGGCAGGGGTTCCTGTTCAGGCTAAGCATGTGCATGTGCAAAACCTCCACAGGTAAAGGGACAATATGACAGGGAGGAGTCATCAGTGGAGGGAAATAAAGCTGGAGAGTTAAGTAGGAAGAGATTGTGGAATACCAGGAAGGCCATGGTCAGTGCCAGCTCCAGAAAGGAAGGGACTGTGGCCTATTTGTTTTGGTATTATGGAGCCCCTCGGAGTGCCAGGGCCATACAGGTACTTGAGAGGTGTTTATTGAACAAATAAAGAAATGAAAACACTTTAACTAGAGAAACAGAATTGAAACAGAACATGGTGTCTAACAAGTGAAACAAAAGCACCTCTACAGGCCAGCTGTGCCATCATGAAGGCCATTTCAACCTTTAGCTGGGAGACCAAAAAGTACTGCATCCATCTGGCTGGCACAGGGACAAGTTTGTAATGAGGCACATATGGCATGATTTGAGTTTGTCAGATTTAGCAAAACAGGAGTGTCATTTATCCAAAGCAGGCCTATCTGGAGCCAGTGGGGGAAATCTAAGTGACATCTGCCAGAATGGGACTTTACATAGCAGGGGAGTCTAGCAGACTGTGACCCAGCTCCCTCCGAGAGGGCTGTCTCAGCTACTTCCTGCAGTCTTATGGATCTTGGAGGATCAAAGCATTTTGGAGCTGGGCAGGACCCTAGGCATCCTCTCTTATTCAGCCCCTAATTTTACAAGTGAGGACACTGAGTCCAGAGAGGCTGAGTTACTTACCCTAAGTTAAGGACAAGACCAGGCCAGGTTTCTAGGTCTCCTGATTCTATATCCAGCCTTCTTGTGAACACATCTAAAAGGAAAGAGGGAGGGAGGGAAAGAGAGAGGAAGAGAAGGGAGGAGGGAAAGGAGGAGAGAAAGGAGAAGGGAGGGAAGAAGAAAGTATGTGGGGGAGAGAGAGAGAAGTGATGGACAGTGTTGGGGCTCAGAAAACAATACCCCAAAGTAAGACATTGGCATGCTGAGTACCTCAAACTAAAGGAGATTGGAAGGCCTCAGAAGCAGCCCCAGTAGCAAGTTCTCTCTGACCTTCTCCCACCCTCATGTCTCTTGCCCCTCATTCTTCCCAGTCATAGAAATCACAATTCCTGCAGGGGATAGTGACTCATGCCTGTAATCCCAGTGCTTTGGGAGGCAGAGAGCAGGAGGATTATTTGAGCTCAGGAGATCGAGGCTGCAGTGAGCTATGATTGCACCACTGCATACCAGCCTGGGCTACAGAGCAAGACCCTGTCTCTACAAACAATAAAAAAAAAATTAGCTGGGCATGACAGCATGTGCCTGTAGTACCAATGACTTGCGAGGCTGAGGCAGGAGGATCACTCACTTGAGCCCAGGAGTTCAAGGTTGCAGTGGGCTGTGATTGCAACCACTGCCCTCCAGCCTGGGCGACAGAGCAAGACCTTGTCTCTTTAAAAAATATCATAATTCTTCTTCCCCAAGGCAAGTCATAGAAACTAGAATCCCTCTCTTCCAAATTAAGCTATAAAACCTAGAAATATTACTCTGACCTTCCCCTGCCTTTCTGTGCAGAAGTTAGCCATAAATAAATTCCCTGACCTAGCTTGTCTGACTGCAGGTTATCCTTGTTCCAGAGGGGTTCTCCCCTCTGCCTGGGAGGAAGGAATGCTGCACAGTAAGACCAAGAAGAATCTGAACAGACAGGCCTTGTTGGGTTCCTGCCCCTCCAGTTTATTACCATTAGATTATATCCTTTTTGTGCAATCACATTTCTACACAGCTGTTAATCTTCATCAAATCTATGCATAAAAGTGGGCAGTTTTCCCTGGGTCTTTGTGTATTCATTTTTGAAGTCTCCTGCATCATGTAAAACTTTTTTTTTGAGACAGGATCTTGCTCTGTCACCCAGGCTGGAGTGCAGTGGCACGATTTCAGCTCACTGCAACCACTGCCTCCTGGGTTCAAGCAATCCGTGTCTCAGCCTCCCAAGTAGCTAGGACTATAGGCACATGCTACCACACCCGGCTAATTTTTGTATTTTTAGTAGAGACGGGGTTTCACCATGTTGCCAGGCTGGTCTTGAACTCCTGGGCTCAAGTGATCCATCCACCTTTGAAACAGCTCTGTTGTCTGGGGTATATATCCTGGCTTTTGGTCTCACTTGAGAAAGAACTCAGGACATGGACACATACAAAGAGTGGGTTCAGGAGTGGAAAGTTTAATAGAAATAGAAGAAAAGAGAGAGAAAAAGCTTCCTCATGCTGAGAAAGCAGGTCACCCAAAAGAGGGTCTCCGGTCTGCAGTGGAACGCAATTGGTTTTGTACAGGCTTGAGGAGGCGATGACTGATTTACTTAGGGCTCAGGGGATTGGGTTGACCAGGTGTGCCATTCACATAGCCCAGGAAAAGACTGGCTCTCCTACCCTAGTCTTTCATTATGCAAATATGGCCTCCACCTGGTGGTGGCTATGATACTTGTACACGTGGTTTTACCTGGAGGCTGCTGTGACATCCATAAACCTGGTGACAAGGAAAAGAGGGTGAGAGACCTGGTGACAAGGAAAAGAGGGTGGGAGATGCCATACTGAATGTACCTGGCTTCCAGCTGTCTGCATTTACATATAAAAACTCCTAGTTTGCTTACCTATGCCTTCTCAGTCTGCTTTCTGTTAGAGAAGAAATGGTTTTGGGGCTGCTTTTTATTAAAGGAAAATTCCACCGAGAACTCCCACCCTTTCTAGCTGCCTAAAAATTATTTCTTAATAACTCCTGTATTACCTTGGCCTCCCAAAGTGCTGGGATTACAGGCACGAGCCACCATGCCTGGCCTAAAACTTTGATTAAATAAATTTTCTACGCTTTTCCCTTGTTAACTTGTCTTTTGTTATAAAAGTGTTGGCTGTGAGCCTTATGATGGGTGAGAAAAGGTACCACACATTTCTAACCCTACAATGGCTTACTTCCAGACTTTGTTACTGTAATGGTTTTGATCTGTGTCCCCACCCAAATCTCATGTTCAACTGTAATCCCCAGCATTGGAAGTGGGGCCTGGTGGGATGTGACTGGATCATGGGGGTGGAATTCTCATGAATGGTTTATCACCATCCCTCCTTGGTACTGTATAATGATAGAGTTCTCACAAGATCTGGTTGTTTAAAAATGTATAGCTCCTCCCCATTCACTCTCTCTTCCTCCTACTCTGGCCATGTGAAGTGCTTGCTCCCTCTTTGCTTCCACCATATTTGTAAGTTTCCTGAGGCCTCCCCAGAAGCCAAGTAGATGCTAGCATCATGCTTCTTGCACAGCCTGTGGAATCATGAGCCAATTAAACCTCTTTTCTTTATAAATTACCCAGTCTGGCCAGGTGTGGTGGCTCATGCCTGTAAACCCAGAATTGGGAGAGGCCGAGGTGGGTGGATCACAAGGTCAGGAGGTCAAGACCAGCCTGGCCAATATGGTGAAACCCTGTCTCTACTAAAAATACAAAAATTAGCTGGGCGTGGTGGCACACGTCTGTCAGGACTCTGAGCCCAAGCCTGCATGTATACATCCAGATGGCCTGAAGTAACTGAAGAATCACAAAAGAAGTGAAAATGGCTGGTTCCTGCTTTAACTGATGACATTCCACCATTGTGATTTGTTCCTGCCCCACCTTAACTGAGCGATTAACCTTGTGAAATTCCTTCTCCTGGCTCAGAAGCTCCCCCACTGAGCATCTTCTGATCCCTGCCCCTACCTGCAAGAGAAAAACCCCGTTTGACTACAATTTTCCACTACCCACTCAAATCCTATAAAATGGCCCCACCCCTATCTCCCTTCGCTGACTGTCTTTTCAGACTCAGCCCACCTGCACCCATGTGATTAAAAAGCTTTATTGCTCACACAAAGCCTGTTTGGTGGTCTCTTCACACAGACGTGCGTCACATTTGGTGCCAAAACCTGGGACAGGAGGACTCCTTCAGGAGACTGGTCTCCTGTCTTTGCCCTCACTCTGTGAGGAGATCCACCTACCACCTCAGGTCTTCAGACCAACCAGCCCAAGAAACATCTCATGAATTTCAAATTGGGTAAGTGGTCTTTTCACTCTCTTCTCCAGCCTCTCTTGCTACCCTTCAATCTCCCTTTCTCGCTACCCTTCAATCTCCCTGTCCTTCCAATTCCAGTTCATTTTCCTCTCTAGTAGAGACAAAGGAGACACATTTTATCCGTGGACCCAAAACTCTGGTGCCGGTCACGGACTCGGGAAGACAGTCTTCCCTTGGTGTTTAATCACTGTGGGGATGCCTGCCTGATTATTCGCCCACACTCCATTGGTGTCTGATCACCATGGCGATGCCTGCCTTGGTCATTCACCCACATTCCCTTGGTGACAAGTCAACTGCAGGGATGCCTGCTTTGGCTGCTCACCCACCTGCTTCTCCGTGTCTCTACCTTTCTCTTTAAACTTACCTCCTTCACTATGGGCAACTTTCCGCCCTCCATTCCCCCTTCTTCTCCCTTAGCCTGTGTTCTCAAGAACTTAAAACCTCTTCAACTCACACCTGACCTAAAACTTAAACACCTTATATTCTTCTGCAATACCACTTGACCCCAGTACAAACTCGACAGTAGTTACAAGTGGCCAGAGAATGGCACTTTCGATTTGTCTATCCTACAAGATCTAGATAATTTTTGTCGAAAAATGGGCAAATGGTCTGAGGTGCCTGATGTCCAGGCATTCTTTTACACATTGGTCCCTCCCTAATCTCTGTTCCTGAAGCGACTCGTCCCAAATCTTTCTTCTTTCTCTCCTGTCTGTTCCTTCAGTCTCCACCCCAAGCTCTGACTCCTTTGAATCCTCCTTTTCTATGGACTCATCTGACCTCTCCCCTCCTCCCCAGGCTGCTCCTTGGCAGGCTGAGCCAGGTCCCAATTCTTCCTCAGCCTCCACTTCCCCACCCTATAATCCTTTTATCACCCCCTCCTCACATCCTGTCTGGCTTACTGTTTCTTCCCGCAACTAACCCTCCCCCACCTGCCCAACAATTTCCTCTTAAAGAGGTGGCTGGAGCTGAAGGCATAGCCAAGGTTAATGCTCCTTTTACTTTATCTGACCTCTCCCAAATAAGTTAGCATTGAGGCTCCTTTTCATCAAATATAAACACTCAACCCAGTTCACGGCCCATCTGGCAACAACCCTTAGATGCTTTACCACCCTAGACCCAGAAGGGCCAGAAGGCCATCTTATTCTCGACATGTGTTTTATTACCCAATCCACTCCTGATATTAGAAAAAGCTCCATAAATTAGATTCCGGCCCTCAAACCCCACAACAGGACTTGATTAACTTCACCTTCAAGGTGTACAATAATAGAGTAGAAGTAGCCAAGTAGCAACGTATTTCTGAGTCACAATTCCTTGCCTACACTGTGAGACAAACCCCAGCCACATCTCCAGCACACAAGAACTTCCAAATGCCTGAACCACAGCAGTCAGGCATTCCTCCAGGACTGCCTACCCCAGGATCTTGCTTCAAGTGCCGGAAATCTGGCCACTGGGCCAAGGAATGCCTGCAGCCTGGGATTCCTCCTAAGCCATGTTCCAACTGTGTGGGACCCCACTGCAAATCGGACTGTCCAACCTGGCAGCCACTCCTAGAGCTCCTGGAACTCTGGCCCAAGGCTCTCTGACTGACTCCTTTCCAGATCTTCTCAGCTTAGCAGTTGAAGACTGACACTGCCCAATCACCTCGGAAGCCTACAGGACCATCACAGATGCTTTGGGTAACTCTTACAGTGGAAGGTAAGTCCATCCCCTTCTTAATCAATACGGAGGCTACCCACTCCACATTACCTTCTTTTCAAGGGCATGTTTCCCTTGCCTCCATAACTGCTGTGGGTATTGACAGCCAGGCTTCTAAACCTCTTAAAACTCCCCAACTCTGGTGCCAACTCGTAAAACATTCTTTTATGCACTCCTTTTTAGTTATCCCCACCTTCCCAGCTCGCTTATTAGGTCGAGACATTTTAACTAAATTATCTGCTTTCCTGACTATTCCTGGGCTACAGCCACACCTCATTGCCACCTTTTCCCCCAGTTCAAAGCCTCCTTCATGTCCTCTCCTTGTATCTCTCCACCTTAATCCACAAGTACAGGACACCTCTACTCCCTCCTTGGTGATGGATGATGCCCCCCTTACCATGCCATTAAAACCTAATCACCCTACTGGGGGAACCAGCCCCCAATATTTCAATGTAGGTTCTTTTCTATTTTCCCCAAGTGTCGGCCAGTCTGAGAAATAAAGAGAAAGAGTACAAAAGAAAGAAATTTTACAGCTGGGTCTCTGGGGGTGACATCACATGTCGGCAGTTTCCGTGATGCCCACCTGAGCTGCAAAACCAGCAAGTTTTTATTAGCAATTTTCAAAGGGGAAGGAGTGTAGGAATAGTGTGGGTCACAGAGATCACATGCTTCCAAGGCAATAAAATATCACAAGGCAAACGGGGGCAGAGCAAGATCACAAGGCCAGGGCGAAATTAGAATTACTAATGAAGTTCCATGTCCCACTGTGCAGGCATTGTCATTGATAAACATCTTAACAGGAAACAGGGTTCAAGAGCAGAGGACCAGTCTGACTAGAATTCTCCAGGCTGGAATTTCCTAATCCTAGCAAGCCTGGGGGCGCTGCAGGAGACCAGGGTGTATTTCATCCCTTATCTACAACTGCATAAGACAGACACTCCCAGAGCGGTCATTTTAGAAGCCTCCCCCAGGAATGCATTCTTTTCCCAGGGCTGTTCCTTGCTGAGAAAAAGAATTCAGTGATATTTCTCCTATTCACTTTTGCAAGAAGAGAAATATGACTCTGTTCTGCCTGGCCCCACAGGCAGTCAGACTTCATGGTTATCTCCCTTGTTTCCTGAAAATTGCTGTTATCCTGTTCTTTTCAAGGTGCCTAGATTTCATATTGTTCAAACACACATGCTTTACAAACAATTTGTGCAGATAACACAATCATCACAGGGTCCTGAGGTGACATACATCCTCAGCTTATGAAGATGACAGGATTAAGAGATTAAAAGAAAGACAGGCATAGGAAATTATAAGAGTATTGATTGGGGAAGTGATAAATGTCCATTAAATCTTCACAATTTACATTCAGAGATTGCAGTAAAGACAGGCGTAAGAAATTATAAAGCTATTAATTTGGGGAACTAACAAATGTCCATGAAATCTTCAAAATTTATGTTCTGCCATGGCTTCAGCCAGTCCCTCCATTCAGGTTCCCTGACTTCCTGCAACATCACCCTTACCCTGCTCAATGCCAATATCCCATCCCACAGCACGCTTTAAAAGGATTAAAGCCTATTATCACCCGCCTGTTATAGCGTGGCCTTTTAAAGCCTGTAAACTCTCCTTACAATTCCCTCATTTTACCTATCCAAAAACCAGACAAGTCTTACAGGTTAGTTCAGGATCTGTGCTTTATCAACCAAATTGTCTTGCCTATCCACCCCATGGTGCCAAACCCATATACTCTCCTATCCCTCAATACCTCCCTCCACTACCCATTATTCTATTCTAGATAAACCTAGCTGACCCCATAGATCCTAAATCCTTTCCCCACTCCTCTTTCCATTCCTTAAAAACAGCCCTAAAAGCTGCTCCCATACTAGCTCTCCCTAACTCATCCCAACCTTTATCATTACACACAGCTGAAGTGCAGGGCTGTGTGGTTAGAATTCTTACCCAAGAGCCAGGACTGCACTCTGTAGCCTTTCTGTCCAAACAATGTGACCTTACTCTTTTAGCCTAGCCCTCATGTCTGTGTGTGGCAGCTGCCACTGCTTTAATACTTTTAGAAGCCCTCAAAATCACAAACTATGCTCAACTCACTCTCTACAGTTCTCATAACTTCCAAAATCTATTTTCTTCGTCACATCTGATGCACATACTTTCTGCCCTCTGGCTCCTTTGGCTAAACTCACTCTTTGTTGAGTCTCCCACAGTTACCATTGTTCCTGGCCCGGACTTCAATCCGGCCTTCCACATTATTCCTGATACCACACCTGACCTCCATGACTATCTCTCTGATCCACCTGACATTCACTCCATTTCCCCATATTTCCTTCTTTCCTGTTCCTCACCCTGATTACACTTGGTTTATTGATGGCGGTTCCACCAGGCCTAATCGCCATTCACCAGCAAAGGCAGGCTATGTTATAGTATCTTCCACATCTATCATTGAGGCTACTGCTCTGCCCCCTCCACTACCTCTCAGCAAGCTGAATTCATTGCCTTAACTTGGGCCCTCATGCTTGCAAAGGGACTACACATCAACATTTATACTGACTCTAAATGTGCCTTCCATATCCTACACCACTATGCTGTTATATGGGCTGAAAGAGGTTTCCTCACTACTCAAGGGTCCTCCATCATTAATGCCTCTTTAATAAAAACTCTTCTTAAGGCTGCTTTACTTCCAAAGGAAGCTGGAGTCATTCACTGCAAGGGCCATCAAAAGGCATCAGATCCCATCGCTCAGGGCAATGCTTATGCTGATAAGGTATCTAAAGAAGCAGCTTAGTGTTCCAACTTCTGTCCCTCACAGCCAGTTTTCCTCCTCCTCCTCTTCGGTCACTCCCACCTACTCTCCCACTGAAACTTCCACCTATCAATCTCCTCCCACACAAGGCAAATGGTTCTTGGACCAAGGAAAATATCTCCTTCCAGCCTCACAGGCCCATTCTATTCTGTCGTCATTTCATAACCTCTTCCATGTAGGTTACAAGCTGCTAGCCCGACTCTTAGAACCTCTCATTTCCTTTCCATCATGGAAATCTATCCTCAAGGAAATCACTTCTCAGTGTTCCATCTGCTATTTTACTACTCCTCAGGGATTGTTCAGACCCCCTCCCTTCCCTACACATCAAGCTCGGGGATTTGCCCTGCCCAGGACTAGCAAATTGACTTTATTCACATGCCCTGAGTCAGGAAACTAAAATTCCTCTTGGTCTGGGTAGACACTTTTACTGGATGGGTAAAGGCCTTTCCCACAGGGTCTGAGAAGGCCACCGCGGTCATTTCTTCCCTTCTGTCAGACATAATTCCTCAGTTTCACCTTCCCACCTCTATACAGTCCGGTAACCGACCAGCCTTTATTAGTCAAATCACCCAGTTTCTCAGGCTGTTGGTATTCAGCTGAACCTTCATACCCCTTACCATCCTCAATATTCAGGAAAGGTAAAATGGACTAATGGTCTTTTAAAGACACACCTCACCAAGCTCAGCCTCCAACTTAAAAAGGACTGGACAGTACTCTTACCTCTTGCCCTTCTCAGAATTAGAGCCTGTCCTCGAGATGCTACAGGGTACAGCCCATTTAGGCTCCTGTACAGACACTCCCTTTTATTAGGCCCCAGTCTCATTTCAGACATCAGCCCAACTTGAACTGCATCCCCAAAACTTGGATAGAGCCTAAAAACTTGCCAACCAAATAAGTAATTATGCTGAACCCCCTTGGGCACTCTCAAATTAGATGTCCTGGGTCCTCCCAATTCTTAGTCCTTTAATACCTGTTTTTCTCCTTCTCTTATTTGGACCTCGTGTCTTCCGTTTAATTTTTCAGTTCACACAAAACCATGTCCAGGCCATCACCAATCATTCTATACGACAAATGCTCCTTCTAACAACCTTACCACAAAATCTTCCTTCAGCTTAATCTCTCCCACTCTAGGTTCCCATACCACCCCTAATCCCGCTTGAAGCAGCCCTGAGAAACATCACCCATTATCTCTGCATACCACCCCCCAAAATTTTCACCGCCCCAAGACTTTACCACTATTTCATTTTATTTTTCTTATTAACATAAGAAGACAGGAATGTCAGGCCTGAGCCCAAGCCTGCATGTATACATCCAGATGGCCTGAAGTAACTGAAGAATCACAAAAGAAGTGAAAATGGCCGGTTCCTGCCTTAACTGATGACATTCCACCATTGTGATTTGTTCCTGCCCCACCTTAACTGAGCGATTAACCTTGTGAAATTCCTTCTCCTGGCTCAGAAGCTCCCCCACTGAGCATCTTGTGACCCCCGCCCCTGCCTACAAGAGAAAAACCCCCTTTGACTGTAATTTTCCACTACCCACCCAAATCCTATAAAACTGCCCCACCCCATCTCCCTTCGCTGACTCTCTTTTCAGACTCAGCCCACCTGCACCCACGTGATTAAAAAGCTTTATTGCTCACACAAAGCCTGTTTGGTGGTCTCTTCACATGGACGCACACGACAGCATCAGTAATCCCAGATACTTGGGAGGCTAAGGCAGGAGAATCGCTTGAACCCGGGAGGCAGGGTTGCAGTGAGCTGAGACTGTGCCATTGCACTCCAGCCTGGGTGACAAAGCAAGACTCTGTCTCAAAAAATTAAAAAATAAAAATAAATAAATAAATAAATTACCCTGTCTGAGGTATGTCTTTATAGCAAAGTGAGAATGGACTAATACAGCCGCCAATATAGAATAAAGCTCCGGTTAATTTAAGCCTCAGTTGCTCTGTGTTTTGGGTTTTCTGTGTTTCACTCACTTAGTTCAATGTAATTGATGCACCTTCTTTCTTCTTCCTCCTTCTTCATTCCCCAAAACTTCAATGAGCTTCTACCCACTCAGCTCCTGTTCCTGGTCTCTCCTTCCTTTTTACTTCTCTGTTGCTTCCAAATTTTGCCTCCAGATTTACTAGAGAGCCATATTAATCCATTCTCAGTTCAAATTACTTTAAATTCTTATTCCTTCTCCAAGATCCATCTTGTTGCAGCTCTGAGACTGCTGGGTCCCACCCCTTCAAGATTCCTAGCCAATCAGGCTCCACTTCTCTCCCTTTAACCAGTCCTGTAAGTAAGCCATATCAGGTTGGGTTTTAAACATTTCTTTGTTTTCCGGCTTGCAACTTGGAGCCACATTCTCACATTCTAGGTGCCATCTGTAATGAGTGGTACAGTGTGGGTACCAGCCCAGCAGAGTGGTGGGTAGCCTGCTCAATGAGAATGGGCTCTAGCCCTTACTTCATGTTAGTACCTATGAGCTCAGTATCACCCCCAGTCATAAATGTACCTGAAGAATTAATTGATCCATCCATCCATTCAACACTCACATGAGTCACGTTCAAGGCTCTAGCATGGACTCTTGTTAGGACAGTATCTACAGGGTCTTTCCATGTATCATTATTGTTTGCCACAGGCTTAGAAATGACAAACGCTTGGCCAGCAAGTAAGATCATCCAGAGAAATGGGGGAAGGGATGGCCCCTTTCTTTCTCTCTTTATGCTCCTGGCCTTAGTCTGTTTTGTATTGCTATAAAAGAATACTGGAGACTGGGTAATTCATAAAGAAAAGAAGTTTGCTTAGCTCACAGTTCTGCAGGCTGAGAAGTTCAATGGCATGGCCCTGCTTCCCGCAAGGGCTTTTGTGCTGCATCACAACATGACAAAGCAGATCAAAAGGGAAGTGGACATGTGTGAAGGGGGAGAAAAACCTGAGGAGCATCCTGTCTTTATTACAACCCACTCCATGGAAACCAATCCATATCCATGAGAAGTAATCCAGTCTAGCACCAGTGAGAACACATGTACTACTATGAGAGTAGCACGAAGCCATTCATAAAGGATCCACCCTCATTACCCAAATACCCCCCACTAGGTCTGACCTCCAACACTGCCACACTGGGGATCAAATATCAACATGCATTTTGGTGGGGACAAACTAACTCTATCCAAACCATAGCACCTCTCCATTACTAGTTTTGAAAAACTTGATACTAAGTAGCCCTCCCCTTTCTGGTCATTTATAGTCTGCTACTGAAGATCTGAGAAAAATGGGATGCTAACCTTACCATTCTACAAATGCAGTTATTATACAATTACACTGTCAGGGATCCAGAAGTAAATAATTTGCATTCAAGGGCAGACATTCCAAGCAAGGAGGGCAATTTCAGCCGGTGTATTTGCTACTGGTTGTGACTATCTACCTGATGTCTTGAGATATAATAAAATGCACAGAATGGATCATTTCAAGGAAAAAGTGGGCAAAGACCAAAAAATAGTGAAATAGTGAAATAAGGAGCATCCCAGTGGACCTCCATGTCCTTCAGATGAACTGGGACACATTCTGAGTCTAGTTCCAAATTTCAGTTATTTAGTTATAAATAAACAAAGCAATGGCAAATAAAAACTAAAAAGTGCCAGGCATGGTGGCTCACGCCTGTAATCCCAGCACTTTGGGAGGCCGGGGCAGGTGGATCACCTGAGCTCAGGAGTTTGAGACCAGCCTGGTGAAACCCCATCTCTACTAAAAATATAAAATTAGCTGGGCGTGGTGGCATGTGCCTGTAATCCCAGCTGCTCAGGAGGCTGAGGTGGGAGAATCGCTTGAATCGTGGAGGTTGCAGTGAGCCGAGATTGTGCCACTGCACTCCAGCCTGGGCAAAAAGTGAAACTCAGTCTAAAAAAAAAGAAAAAGAAAAAAACTAAACTAAACTAAAAAGTGGGCAATGTATCTAGTTAGATTCAGAAAGCTGAATGACAAATAACAAGATCTCAATTGGGACAAGGATTGCTGGTCTCGTCTATGGGTCTATAACAGGAACATACCATGGGGAAACAGCAGAAGTTGTGAAAGCTTAGATACCTCTGGCTGGAGGATTTTCTTTATCAATCAGCTTGGTACTCAAGTATGGTCATTGCCTAACTGAGGTCGTGGGCCCGATCCTTCTGACTCAGAAGAAGGAAGGCAGCCAGGAGTTATTCATCTGCCTCTTTTAGATTGGACTGAATCTACGTTCTGTTAGACACCACTAGCAGTATAACTTTTCTTCCTCAGTTCCCTCACAAAATGAGAAGTAAAAGGTCATAGTTACCTCTGAAGTAATTTTTTTGGGCCAATATATCAGATTGATTCTGAGCTTTTTGATGGAGTTTTGAGATTTGCTTATTAAGGATTTAAATTCATGCTAGTAACAGAAGCCCAAGTGGAATAATGAGAGCTTGAATACCTAAGCCCTAAACCAGTGCATCTTAAACTTTAGTGCAAATGAGTCACTGAGGGGATCTTAGTAAAATACAGATTTGATTCAGCAGGTCTAGGGTGGGGCCGAGAGCCTGCATTTCTAATCTGCTCCCAGGTCATGCTGATACTCCTGGTTCATGGTCAGCATTTTTGCAGGAAGGGCAGAGGGCATTATTTTCAAATTTGGCTATATATGAGAATCACCTAGGGAGTTTAAAAAAAAATGCTGATGCCAGGGTCCCATCCCCAGAAATTGTGATTTAACTGGCCTCAGGGTGCATCCTGGGCATCAAGATTCTAGAGCGTGGTAGAGTTTGAAGACCGCTAGTCTAACAAGTCTGCTCCCAGTTGCTTGCTGATTCTCTCCTGATTTCTTTTCTAGGAGAAACTGCTGCAGTCCAGGGTATATGTGAACTTGGGGACAGGTGCCTGGATTCAATCCTGCTGCTTTCCCTGTGGTTTGCCTTCCCATCTGGGAATGGGGCAATGATCCTGCCTACCGTAGAGGGTTGTTATGAAGATTAAGTGAGGTCTGATATACATGAAGAACCCAGAAAAGTGCCTGGTGTGACGTGTTATTACTTCATTATTATTTTCAACTGCTAAACAATTAAGATTCACTAAGCTTTAATAGATGGTTATTTGTTGTGAGGCCCACGAGTGGGGCTCAGAATGCCTTTCCTTCCAACTATGCTTACCAGAAGAAGTCATCCTACTAGTTTGTTGAGAACTTAAAAGGCAGAGATGTCATTCTGAGGGGAAGAAATTTAAGACCTACTCCCCCAAACTGGGTCACTGAAAGCAGGAATTAGGACACTGAAGATCCACTTCTACTTCCACAAACGTATTCAGGCAACATTTATGGAGTGTCCACTGTGTACAGGGTATTCTGCTAAGCCTTGGGGAGAATTACAAAACAGCTAGAAAGCACGGATGTTTAGCTTTCAAGAGCTTCTGGTCTAATGCAGAAGATAAGCTAGGCACATAGTCAAGTAGCTTCCTTATTGCCTACAGGACTCATTCATTTGTTCAATCAATATTCAAAGCTACTTGTTGTGAGCTAGCCACAATGCTAGGGACTGAGGTTACAAAAATAAAGGAAAAGAAGACGTGCTCCCCCCACTTTCCTCCCACTCCCCCAAGATGCTTATTGTCTGGGAGAAGAGATAGAAAACCACACAGAAAATTATAGAGCTTTGAAAGTACCTTGGGAATCCAGGAGTCCCTCCCCACCACCAGCAGGCTAGGCTGCAGAAGAATGTCTGGGAAAATTCTCGGAGGAGGTGACATGGGGCTGCTCAACCCCAGGCTCCTTAGCCTTGCATTTGAAGCACTTCCGGATCTTTGCCCCACTGACTTTCTCAGCTGTATCTCTTAAGTCAAGCCCATTTCCTATACTCATTCATGCTCTGCTGTCTGACTTTGCTCAAGATTGCAAGGTCCATGGCAGCAAGGACAGCATTTGTCTTCTTCACCAAAGGGTCCCAAGAGACTTGTGGACAGCCTGGCTAGTCTCAATGCTTAAATGAATGAATGTGGTCTTTTGTTTGTACAGGGACAAGCCTGACCAGCCTTGAAGACCCAAGTAAGGCTCAGACTTTGTTTAGCCATCTCTACAGCAGAGACAGGTAACTGCCACTTACAAGATACTCCTACATCCTTCCTGAGCCCTACTAGGCTTGGAAGCCTGGTCAGCCAGGCAACCAGCCATGAGATCTGGAATTGGTGGTGCTGCCTGCCTTAGACACGATATACCTGCATCTGCCTCAGTTTTCCTTCATGACTAGACCTCTTCTCTGAATACCACTCTACCAGTCTAAGTCTTTCAATCAGCCTCCCAAGCCTTCCCCTTTCGGGACCAGATCATGTTCCCTTTATCCTTAGCTGTGTTTCTTGTCCTCTTCTGAACAGGCTGATGGCACAGAACCATGCCTGACTTTGTCACCAGTACTCTGAACCCCAGTGACCTTCTTTAGCAGCACCTGCTGCAACCAAGATCAAGTTTTTGGCACCCTTTTAAACACTGTGCACTGAACTGCTCAGCCTCCATTATTTTCCCAGCCTTGTCCTATCTTCTTCCTCATAACCCCTGAGTCTGGTTTCTACCCCTGCGCCCTAGCCACAGCATTCCTTGTACACAAGTCAGTCCTAGGTTAGATAGCCCATTTCAAATGCAGCCTCCCTGTGTAATTCCCTCTCAGAATGTAATCTCTCTCTTCCCTGAAGTCCCGTATCACCATACCTGCACCTCACTTAAAGACCTTTTTACTTTACATCACAGCTGTTTGTGTACCTGTCATCCTTTTTTTTCCCCCCCCAGAGATGGAGTCTCGCTCTGTTGCCCAGGCTGGAGTACAAATACTGTGATCTTGGCTCACTGCAACCTCTGCCTCCCAGGTTCAAGTGGTTCTCCTGTCTCAGCCTCCTGAGTAGCTGGGATTACAGGCATGTGCCACCACACCTGGGTAATTTTTATATTTGTAGTAGAGACAGGGTTTCACCATGTTGGCCAGGCTGGTCTCGACCTCCTGAGCTCAGGCAATCCACCCGCCTCAGCCTCCCCAAGTGCTAGGATTACAGCCATGAGCTACCTACCACGCCTGGCCTATCATCCTTTCTATAAGGCTTGTAAGCCAAGCACATGTGTTTTTCATCTCTGTATGCCCCAAGGTCACTACTGGACCCTCAGACGGTTTTCTGAAAAGATGAAGAAATCAGACAAATTAAATAGGATGCAGTAGTCTCCCTGAGCCTCTGGCCCCACTCCATTCTGCCTGCACATCCCCTCCTATAGTAATCACTCTAAACACAGCTTTTCTCATGCCAAATGCTTTCCCATTGCCACATTCCTTATCTTGAATCAAGTCTGCCCCTACCCCTTTTGCCATATCTGGCCTGGATCCTACCTTCCCAACCTCGTCTGTTGACACATCTTCCATCACCCCAAACTGTACTTCCATAAGGACCCATTCAACCCTCATTTTTGTCTTGATGTTATGTTTTTCTTCATCCTGGAAAATTTTCTTTTCCTTCCCCTGTTCCTGCCTGGCCACCTAATGTGGTTTGGCTATTGGCCTGGCTCAGTAATCACACTCAGCACTGAGATATTTTAGGATGAAAAAGCCCTTCATTTCAACGTTGAGTAGATTTTTCTAGCAAGAAATGAGTCTTCTTAAGTCCTTAAGGGTGGATGGTACCCTTGTCTTGGGAAACCATGTGGTGGATGGGACAAATGAAAATAAAAATGTGCCTAAGGTTCTTGAACTGAGAACTGTGAGGAATTGAAGCTGAAGGTAGATGTCTTCAGTCTGAGAAGCTAAGTGTTCTGTTCGGTAACAGAAATGAAATGTACAGCTGAGTAGGAGTGGGGTAGGGAGCTGCAGAATGTCCCTCTGGTTGCAACAAATTTAGCTGATGCTGTATCTGTACTGTCCTTTGTTTCTGCAGGATGTGGGATTTCTTTATTAAGAGCTACTTACTAATATAATAGCAAATATTTGTTACACACTTACCATGTGCCAGAACTGAGACAAGTCCTTGAGAGGATTAACTCTTGCAATTCTCATAACAATTTTATAATTTTTCAGGCAGAGAAGTTAAGGATCATGTCCTGCAAATAAAGGCTGAACCAAGATTTGAATGACAGGGTCCTGACTCCACAGGCTGTACTCTTAACCCCTACTACCACAGTTTTTGTTTGTTTGTTTTTTAAATTTCACCCTTTAAAAATTCCTTTTTAGGTATGTTTTATTAGTAGTACAATAGAGCATCCTTGTTCCTTGGGGGTCCAAACTGAAAAATTTTTACCGGTAGGAATGCCCAATCACATTATGCCACTTTTTCACATGCTACCTTGCTTCATTTGTTTATTGCTTCACATTCATAAATCGTTATTTCTCCTAGGAAATTTGGAGTGTCCTTGAAGGTAGGAATTATGTCTTAAACTTTCACTTGGTTCCCACAGTAGGCCTAACTGTATTGTCCCTACTCATTGAATTGAATAAAACTAGTACTTCAGCAACCTTATACCTCTGGAGTAAAGCAAAGCTAGTGAAAATATATACAGTAGAAGTATAGTCCATTTCCAGAGCTTCTGGGAAGGCCGAAATCACTAACCACACAGTAACTTAAAAATAATCCTGCTGGCCAGGCACGGTAGCTCACGCCTCACTTTGGGAGGCCGAAGCAGGCAGGTCACAAGGTCAGGAGTTCAAGACCTGCCTGGATAACATGGTGAAACCCCATCTCCACTAAAAATACAAAAATTAGCCGGGTGTGGTGGCACGTGCCTGTAATTCCAGCTACTTAGGAGGCTGAGGCAGGAGAATCGCTTCAACTCGGGAAATGGAGGTTGCAGTGAGCCGAGATCACGCCATTGCACTCCAGCCTGGGTGACAGAGTGAGACTCTGTCTCAAAATAAAAATAAAAATAAAACACCAACATGAAGCCGTATTTAATTTAGGGCTTTGCTGTCCAGCGAACTCAAGCTGCAGATGTGCTGCAATCAGCCTAATTGAAAGTGGTTATAACCCATGCTTTGACTCCCTCTGTTGGCAGGAAGAGGTTGCTTTCTCACTTGCGGGAATTCTCAGCTCAGGTTGTATAATGGCTGTTTACTACAGATACAGCCTGAGAAAATTCAGCCAGATTAGAAAAGGGGAAGACAAAACCCACTGAATCTTTCTCCCCAGATGGCAACTAAATACTCTTTTCATTTTTCTTACATGCTAACATTGCTACCTATAAACTGCTTAGTTAATTGTTCAGAGAACCACCACACACCTGACCTTGTTTGGCTGTGACTTTCTTCTTTTTTTTTTTTTTGGAGATGGGGTCTCATTCTGTCGCCCAGGCCGGAGTGCAGTGGCGCGATCATAGCTCACTGTAACCTCAAGCTCCTGGCCTCAAGTGATCCTCCCGCCTCAGCCTCCAGAAGTGCTGGAATTACAGGCGTGAGACACTGCACCTGGCCCCAGTCTTCTAATTGCAGGGTATAAGAAGTACAACCTTGATAGCTCACAGAAGGCTGCACAGGGAAAGCCTGGCTTTCCCACACTGTCTGCTAACACTGTATCTCTAATATTTTCCAGGATACAGGAATTTTTTTGGCTTCATCTAGTGGAATAAAATATCTAAAATTATTCGTTTGAATCATTAAGTGGAATCAAACACATACACATCTTTCCTTAGCACATTGTTTCTTTCCCAATTCCCCCTTTCCAGAATTTTTATATACGCATCTCAACTGTCACTTAATCACGTCGATGACTCCTCATCATTTGAGATTTGGCTCCAATACCCCAGGCAGAATTCCTCTGTATGGTTTTCCCACAGGCATACAGAGCATCTCTTCTCCCATTTCGGCTGTGAGCAACTCCTAAGACCAGTGGAGACCCTGAGATGCCACCAGTGCCTTGCATAGTTCAGAATTCAAAAAAGATTTGTTTAAATAAATACAATTTAAAACCATATTCCATTTTAAGGGCTAATTTTATCCATATGAGAATTCTCCCTGCATGCAATGTGAAGACATTTATTTCATTAAAGGGGCATAACAATTTTAATTATATATATCTATCTCATGTTGTCAAGAAACTTTGTTTACATTAGAGTATAATAAATAGGCCTGGCACCAATCAGGGCTCCGCCACTTACTGTTTGGAGAAGCGATTCACAATTCGCATCCTTGCACGTTCTTCCTAGATGTGCCAAGAATGCAAGACCCTGATCACGCTTTACTTGGGCTATTTCTCAGCGTTGTGTTTGCAGCGAGCAATCTTGAGGGATGAGGTAATGTCTCCCTATGGAACAAAGAGCAGGCTTGCTTACTGCTCACTATAACATGGTGGGTTCCCCAAGCTCAGCATTCCTCTTCTGTAATGCAACCCACCTTGTGTGTAAGCATGCATCTGGGCCCGTGTGCTTCGTTCCTGTGAGAACTGGAGTCCAGGGAGCCAACTCAAAAATGGTGATACTCTGGCTATTGCTTTTGTTGTAATAGTCTTTTATCTCTGACTCAGAAGTCTGGTGTGTTCTGTCAGCATTCATGAAACCGTGAAAGCTAACGTGTTAGTTTGCAAACATAACAAAATATGATTCATCACAGTTCTCCACGCTCACTAGCTGGGAGTCCCTACACGAGTTTTTTAACCTCTCTTAGCTGCAGTTTCCCTTCTTTATATTATAAAGGGGACGGTGGTGTGTATGTACCCGCCTCGTAGCTTCGTCTTGGGGTTAAGTAAGACTGTAAAATCCCTACCACACTGGACTCTTCCCGGGACTTCCCTTTCCCTCTTTGAACTCTGCCAGAGACTATTCTGCATTTGAGGCCTGGCGATGCCGGGCAGGGGCGGGTATGGGTGAAGCACAGGGTGGGCCGCGGCTGGCGGGTTTGGTGCAGAAACGGGCTGTGGCCGAGCCGAGAAAGCGCGCCCAGCGGCCGCCCTGCGAATCCTCCGTAGGCGGGGCCGGGACTGCTGCGAGCTAATAGGAACGGGGGCCGGGCGTTCTGTCTCGCCGCTGCAGTCGCAGAGCAACCACGCGGCTTTGACCGTGTATTTCAAAGGGCTTCGGGGTCTTGCGGATGGGGATCACTGCGGGCACTGGAAACCTGCCGGCCCCCACCCAGCCGCCTCTCAGATTCGTGGCGACCGCACCCTTCTGGGCAGCGGCCCCAGGCCCTCTGCTGTCCCCACCGCTCACAGCCACCAGGAAACCCCGCGGCCGCGCTCGAGCGCGCGCCCTCCGACCACATGCACCCGCACACGCATGCTCCCAGCGCTCCCACGCGTGCTGACACCCTCCCGGCTTCCGCCCACGCAGTCGCGGGCCCCGGGCGCGGGGGCTCGGGGCAGCTGCGCGCCGTCCTTGGAGGCAGGTGCTGGCGGCAAGACGAGCTCTCGGAGGATGCTGCGGCGCGGGGCGCGTCGCCCCCCTCAGTCCACCAGAGCCCGGATACCTCAGAAATTCGGCTCTGGGTCTGTGGGGAGCGAAATGCAACCCAAACCCCGTTTTTCCGAACCCCGCGCAAATAAACACGCACAAGCACGCACACAGACGTCGCCGCGGCCGGCGCTCGCCGCCGCAGGTCCAGGCCGCCGGCAGGCCCGGGCCGCGAGGGAAGAGCCCAGGCCCGAGAGGGGTCGCCGCTTACGTCTCGCAGCCCGAGGGGCGGCCGCTCGGCCTCGGCGGCTCACAGGCGCGACGTAAAGGCCCAGCGTCACCGGCCCGGCTTAACGGTGCAACGGCTGGCTTGGGTCTGCAACTCTGGGGTCCCGGCCGGGCTGGAGCGGCCGCCGGAGAGACCTGGTAGGCGGGGCGCTTGGGGCAGGAAGGGAGCCGGGGAGGGAAAAGCGCGACTGTGATTTGTACGGCTGGGCCCGGACCGTGAAGGGGACCGGGTTGCGGCTGCCCTCACACCGACCAGGTGGGACCGTCGGACTGCGGCCGCCCTTGGCTCAACTGGGTCGCCGACCTTGTTGAGGGGCGACCACTGCGGGGAGACCGAGAGCCTGCGGCCGGCGTTTGAGGCGGATGGCAGTGCCCTGAGCGCGGCGGCTGGGTCTCGGTGACACTGACGACGGGAGGGGCGGTCGGAAGAGCGCGGGGCCGTCGCCTCTGGCTTAACATAGCAGATGCGCTAAGACTCCAACAGGTGGCTCCGTGGCGCAATGGATAGCGCATTGGACTTCTAGAGGCTGAAGGCATTCAAAGGTTCCGGGTTCGAGTCCCGGCGGAGTCGTAACGCTTTTTTTCCCTCCCCCCTGCAATTTATTTTCTGCCTCCATCATGTCTCTTATTTTTTTTTGCTAAAGGGTTTAACTTGTCTCTCATTCCCTGCTCTCGCAATTCACTGCATTCGGTTCCTGCGGTCCTTTCTTCTTAAGCGGCTCGCAGGGTCCCGAGCCCCTCAGCTCCCCGGGCCTCGGTGGCCCAGGGCCCAGCTCAGCCGACTGGGCAGTCGATCTAGGTCCTGAGAAGAGCGGCGGCGGCGGCGGCGAAGGAAAAGCGACACTGAAGCGAAGGCTCGCGGTTTCGGCCTAAAGGAAAGTGCAGGGGAGGCCCGGGTCTCGGGTGACACCCCCACGCCTTGAGCGGGACTGTGGTTGCGAGGGAGGGACGAGAAAACACGCCTATGCCCTGCGTGCGCTGTGCTGACTACCTCTCCAGCATGGAGGCTTCCAGATGAGCAGACACCCGAGTCCCAGCGGGAGCCCGTCAAAAATGGAGATTTCTGCGCTCACTCTGGGACTCTTAATTCGGTCCGTCTGGGGTGGGGTCCAGGAATTTGCATTTCTGATAAGGTCACCCGCTCCCCTCCCCCATTATTCCAGTGCAAAGAGGTCTTAGGCCCAGTGCCCATCAGCTCCTCAAGACAGGAATTACTATCTCTTTTTCTGACAACTGTTAACTTTGTACAAGGTTAGCAAATAAATCCAGGAATGAATGGAACCTTAAAACTCGTAAAACAACAATGAAAGGTAATTCACACAAAAGATACAAAATCCCAAATTGTCAAAAAAGATACAGGGAAAAGTAAACATCCATGTTATTCCTATAGTCCAGCCTTGCAATTCTCTCCACAAGCCATTAGTGGTAATGGTTTCTTGGAAATATTTTCAGATTTATTTTATGCCCATATCAGCATTTTTAACATCTTTTGTCATAAATATGTCGTAAATAACAATGTTATTGATACATATCCTTTTAAAAACACAATGGTAGTATGCTATACTGGCTTGTTTTACTTATGAATATATGTAGAGCTGCCTTGTTCCATTGTACGTATGTATGGTAATGATTTAACAGTCCCTAATAGCTGGACATTTAGATTGCCAGTATTTTCCTATTACAAACAATGCATCAGTGAACATCCTTGTTCTTTTATTATTGTACACAAGTACAGGTACATCTATCTGTAGGATAGATTCCTAGAAAGTTGAATTGGTGGTTCAAAGGTTTGTGCGTTCTTAATCTGCATATTTTTTAATATATATTGGCAAATTGCCCCATAGAGATTGTATCCATTTTTCTCTCCTTAGCAATGTGTGAGAGTGCCTGTTTCCCCACAACTCACAAAAGGTGGTTTCTAGCTGTGATTTTAATTCGTCTCTTATATTGATTTTTTAAAATTTGTATTTATATTATTATTATTATTATTTGAGACAGGGTCTTGTTCTGTTGCCCAGACTGGAGTGCAGTGGCACTATCACAGCTCATTGCACCCTCAACCTCCTGGGCTCAAGCAGTGCTTCCACCTCAGCCTCCCAAATAGTTGGAACTACAGGCACATGCCAACACACCCGGCTAATTTTAAAATTTTTTGTAGAGATGGGGGTCACTCTATGTTGTCTAGGCTGGTCTTGAACTCCTGGACTCAAGAAATCCTCCCATCTTAGCCTCCCTAAGTGCTGGGATGACAGACAGGAGCTACTACGCCTGGCCTGTGTCTTTTATTATGAATCAAGATGAGTACCTTTCCATACAGAGAATAATTTGTAATTTTTTTCCTGTGATTTATCTGTTCTTGAGTTGTGTTCATTTTTCTGTGGTATGATGGAAAACAGCCCTTTGTGATATATGTTACAATTATTCTTTTTCAGTCTTTTTGTCATTTGACTTTGTTTATGGTATTTTGTTTTGTTTTTCTGTCTTACAGAAATTCATGTATTTGGATTTATCAGTCTTTTATGGCTTCTAGGTTTGGGGCCATAATACACTCAGATTATTAAGTTATTTCTTTAATGGCTTTATTTTTATGGTTTTGTTTATCTTTGCTTCATCTGGAATGTGTTTTTGTGTAAGGAGTGAAGTGGAAGTTTTGTCTCAAAATCACTTTTAATGAACACTCCTTCTTTTCTACACAATGTCATTTGAAATGCCACATTTATAATTTTTTTTTTGAGACAGAGTCTTGCTCTGTTGCCCAGGCTGGAGTGCAGTGGCGCAAATCTCAGTTCACTGCAACCTCCACCTCCCAGGTTCAAGCAATTCTCTTGCCTCAGCCTCCTGAGTAGCTGGGATTACAGGTGCATGCCACCACGCCAGGCTAATTTTTGTATTTTTAGTAGAGACGGGGTTTCGCTCTGTTGGCCAGGCTGGTCTCGAACTCCTGAGCTCAGGCGATCCATCTGCCTCTGCCTCCTAAAGTGCTGGGATTACAGGCATGAGCCACCACGTCCGGCCCACATTTATAATTTTCTAAATTCCCACATGCATATGGGTTTCTGGATTCTCTGCTGCATGTGGGTTTCTGGATTCTCTGCTCTATTCCACTGACTTTTCTGTTAATTTTGGTTCACCAGAACTGTGCTGTTTTACCATTTGGTAAGGTCAGTCCTTGTAGGGTCCAGCCCCACAGGGTCAGTGGGTTTTCGCCCCATGTGTGGAGACGAGAGATTGTAGAAATAAAGACGCAAGACAAAGAGATAAAAGACAGCTGGGCCTGCGGAACCACTACCACCAAGATGCGGAGACCAGTAGTGGCCCCAAATGCCAGGCTGCGCTGATATTTATTGGATACAAGACAAAGGGACAGGGTAAGGAGTGTGAGCCATCTCCAATGATAGGTAAGGTCACATGGGTCACGTGTCCACTGGACAGGGGGTCCTTCCCTGCCTGGCAGCCAAGGTAGAGAGAGAGAGAGGGAGAGAGGAGACAGCTTGTGCCATTATTTCTGCATATCAGAGACTTTTAGTGCTCTCACTAATTTGCTACTGCTATCTAAAAGGCAGAGTCAGGTGTACAGGATGGAACATGAAAGCAGACTAGGAGCGTGACCAGTGAAGCACAGCATCACAGGGAGATGGTTAGGCCTAGTCAGGCCCTCCACAAGAGGTGGAGGAGTAGAGTTGTCTCTAAACTCCCCCGGGGAAAGGGAGACTCCCTTTCCCGGTCTGCTAAGTAGCAGGTGTTTTTCCTGGACACCGATGCTACCACTAGACCATGGTCTGCTTGGCAACGGGCGTCTTCCGAGACGCTGGTGTTACCGCTAGACCAAGGAGCCCTCTGGTGGCCCTGTCTGGGCATAACAGAAGGCTTGCACGCTTGTCTTCTGGTCACTTCTCACTATGTCCCCTCAGCTCTTATCTCTGTATGGCCTGGTTTTTCCTAGGTTATGATTATAGAGTAAGGATTATTATAATATTGGAATAAAGACTAATTGCTACAAACCAATGATTAATGATATTCATATATAATATCTGATCTATATCTAGTATAACTATTCTTATTTTATATATTTTATTATACTGGAACAGCTCATGCCCTTGGTCTCTTGCCTCGGCACCTAGGTGGCTTGCCACCCACAAGTCCTCTCTTGTTACTCTTTTGTTTTTTTAAACATTTTTCTACTCATTCTTGAATTATTATTTTTCCTCAGTGAATAATAATAGCACTTATTTGGCATTTGTTATATGACAGGTACTATTCTCAGTGCTCTATGTATCTTCATTTAATCCTCCTGACAGCCCTACCAGGCAGATACTATTTTCCCCTTTCATGGAAGAGGCATCTGAGACAGAGAGGTTAAGTAACTTGTGCAAGGATACACAGCTAATAAGCAGCAAGCCTGGATGAGAACCCAGAAAGGCTGGGTCTATGCGTAAAACCACAATTCCTTATTATCTTTTCACATGAGCTTTAGCTACAGCTAGTCTGGCTCTAATTTTAGGAGGTATTTTTGTTGGAGTCATGTTATATTTATAGATTAAAATAGAATTGGGCCAGGTGCTGTGGCTCATGTCTGTAATACCAGCACTTTGGGAGGCCAAGGCAGGTGGATTATTGAGGCCAGGAGTTTGAGATGAGTTTGGCCAACGTGGCGAAACCGCGTCTCTACAGAAAATATAAAAATTAGCTGGGCATGTTGGCACATGCCTGTAATCCCAGCTGCTTGGGAGGCTGAGGCACGAGAATCACTTGAACCTGGGAGGTGGAGGTTGCAGTGAGCTGAGATCGCGCCACTGCACTCTAGCCTGGGTGACAGAGCCAGACTGTGTCGAGAGAGAGAGAGAGAGGGGGAGGGGGAGAGGGAGGGGGGGGGAGAGAGAGAGAGAGAGAGAAGAGAGAGAGAGAGAGAGAATGAGAATTGAACTAATTAGGATGTTGAGTCTTCCTGTGTAAGAGCAGCAGGAGGAAATAAAGAACAGCTATGCCTTTTCATTTTCAGTCCTGTGCTCTTCTGGAGTGTGTTAAATATAAATCTTGATTTTTTTTAACTTTGTTTCCAGATAGTTTATCTTTTTTGTTGGAATCCTTTTCTCCACTATATTTTGTAACTGGTTATTATTTATATATAAGAAGGCTTTTGATATTTTAAATAATTTTATATCTCATTAAATTATCTTACTATTTAAAATAGTTTTTCAGTTCTAAATCACAATGAGATACCACTTCACACCCAGTAGGAAGGCTGTAATAAAAAAGACAGACAATACAAGCGTTGGCAAGGATTGGAACCCTCATTCATTGCCAGTGGGGATGTAAAAATGTGTGGCCTCTTTGGAAAACAGTTTGGCAATTCCTCAAAAAATTAAATATTAGAGTTACCGTAGGACCCAGCAATTCCACTCCTAGGTATATCCCCAAGAGAACTAAAAACATGTCCACACAAAAATGTGTATAGGAATATCCATAACAACATTATTTTTGTTGTGGTGGTTGAGACAGGGTCTTGCTGTGTTGTCCACGCTGGAGTGCAGTGGAGTGCAGTGGCATGATCACGGCTTGCTGCAGCCTCGACCTCCTGAGCTGAAGGGAGCCTCCCATCTCAGCCTCCCAAGTAGCTGGGACTACAGGCGTGCACCACCATGCTTGGCTAATTTTTGTATTTTTTGTAGAGAATGGGTTTCACCGTGTTGCCCCAGGCTGGTCTCGAACTCCTGGGCTCGAGTGATTCGCCTGCCTCAACCTTCCAAAGTGCTGGGATTACAGGTGTGAACCACCACGCCCGGCTAGCATTGTTTTTAATAACCAGAAAGTAAAAACAATCCAAATGTCCATCAAATGATGATTGGATACACAAGATCTGGTATACCTATTTGATGAAATATTATTCAGCAAAAAAAAGGAATGAAGTAGTGATTCATGTTACAATATTAATAAGCCTTGAAAACATGCTAAATGAAGGAAGCCAATCACAAAAGACCACATATTGTATGATTCCATTTATATGAAATGTCTAAAATAGGCAAATCCATAGAGACAGAAAGTAAATTAGCGGTTGCCAGGAATTGGGAATGGGGAGAATGTGAAGTGACTGACTGCTAATGGGTATGGGGTTTCTTTTTGGGATGATGAAAATGTTCTGGAAGTAGTGGTGATAGTTGCACAACTGTGAATATACAAAAATCCGTTGTATTATACACTTTTCAAATGGGTGAATTTTATGATAAGTGAGTTATATCTCAATTTAAAAAAGGAAAAATAGTTTTTCAGTTGACTAAGTTGTGTTATCGGGAAATAGCCTCAAATTATAAGTTTACTTTTTCCTTTCTAATTTTTATGCTTACTGTTATTTTTCTTGTAATAGCATTAGCTAGTACAGTAATCCAGAAAATGTTAAATAATTTTTCATGATAATGGTGATAGTGGACTTCTTTGACTTGTTCCTGGTCATTATAGAAATAGAAATGCTTCTTCACTAAGCATGATGCTGGCTTTTGGGGTTGGTGTGGCATGAGCACACACATGTTTTATCACATTAAGAAAATACCTATCCCTATTTCTTTATAATCTATGGAGATTTTTCTTTGATCTCATATTGCATGATATATTAACAGATTTTGTAATATTTAACTCATTTTACATTCTTGAAATGATCCTACCTGGTTGTGGTGTATACTTATTTTAATATTCTAACATTTTACAATTTTTGCATAGTTAGAAAGATTGACATTTAATTATTTCTCTATCATGAAATGAATAGCATGTACAGCATTGTTTGTAATGGCTCCCAAATTGGAAATAATCTAGATGTTCATCAATAATAGTCTGTTTAAAGAAAGTGTGGTAGAGACGTAGAATTAAATACAACGCAGACATTTTAAAAATGAGAACTATCTATATATATTGCTATATCCAAGAATATCCAAGATTATGTGGAAAAAGAAGATACGCAGATGAATATTTTAAATGAGATTCCATTTGTGTTAAATAATGCCCATAGTAACAGTAGAAATTATGTATGTTTACTCCTATCATTGTGCGTGCATAGATGATTTCCAGAAAGATATTAAAACAATTAACAGTGGTTACTTTAGGGTAATGCTGGTTTGGGGGAAGCAGTGGTATGAAGGGAAGGAGCATTCCTTTTTACTGTATACCTGTATGTAATGTTTCAGGTTTTTTCTTAATAAGCCCATCTTACCTTTATAATAAAAAGTTAATTTTTAAAAAGTTAAAGGTAGGCCAGGTGCGGTGGCTCATGCCTGTAATCCCAGCACTTTGGGAGGCCGAGGCGGGTGGGATCACCTAAGGTCAGGAGTTTGAGACCAGCCTGACCAACATGGAGAAACCCCGTCTCTACTAAAAATACAAAATTAGCCTGGCATGGTGGCGCATACCTGTAATCCCAGCTACTCGGGACACTGAGGCAGGAGAATCATTTGAACCCAGGAAGTGGAGGTTGCAGTGAGCCAAGAATGCACCATTGCACTCCAGCCTGGGCAACAAGAGCAAAACTCTGTCTCAAAAAAAAAAAAAAATCTTAATGCTAAAGAGGAAGGAAAAAAGAGTACCTACGTGTTCCTGGATCACCTTCACACAGGTAGCTCTAATACTGCTTATCCATTAAAGATTTCTCAAACTTGGTTTTTAAAAAACATTTATTGACCCCTTATGCTCTACTATATGCCTGATCTCAGTGATTAATAAGCCCATTAGGAGCCCATCTGTTAAGCATCTCTAGGAACTCCTCCTGATACTATTGGAGAAACATATAAACTAAATACCTATTTTCAGAGTGATTCCAGCAGGAATCATATCCTGTAAGTCTTGTACACCATGTTGAAGAGTGTGGACTTCACCCTAAAGGCAATGGGAAACCACTGAATAGTTTTTAGTTGAGAAGCAGTAGGATTAGATGTGTGTTTTGTACCACCTGTCTGGCTGCAATGTGGATCACGGGCTGGAATAACACAAAACTGGAAGTTGGAAGACCAGTCCGAGGTAGTTGGAGCTATCTAGGTAATGAAATGATGAGGACTGGAACCAAGGAGGTGGTTTGGAGAGAAGGTTAAGTATACAAACTGGAGATGTTTCAAGGGAGGCTAAATTGATGGGCCTTGATGAATTAAGGGATGTAAAGGAGAGAGGGAGCAGTCAGAATGACTCCCATTTCTAATTAGGCAGATGGGTGGGTGCTGAAGTAGTCACTGGGACCACAAACAAAGGAGTGAGAAGTGGGTTTGGGGATGGGGGATGGAAATGAGCTCAGATTTGCATATGTTGAGTTTGAGGTCTGTGGAACATCCTGGCAGCTGGATATACAATGCCAAGCACATAGCAGGCTCTCAGTAAATATTTATAGAATGAAAGAATATCAGGAAGAGGAGAATTATAGGAAGGGAGATGTATAGGGAGAGGGAAAGAAAAGAAGAGAAGGTCTGGAGCTCAGGAGAGAGATCTATGCTTGGGATTTAAAATTCATTATCCTACAGATGGCACTTGAAGCTCTGGACAAAGATGAGATTGTGTAGGGAGAGTGTAGAGTAAGAAAAGATGGGCCAGGCGTGGTGGCTCATGCCTGTAATCCCAGCACTTTGGAAGGCTGAGGTGGGTGGATTGTGTGAGGTCAGAAATTCAAGACCCGGGGTGGAGCCAAGATGGCCAAATAGGAACAGCTCCAGTCTACAGCTCCCAGCGTTGAGTGGCACAGAAGATGGGTGATTTCTGCATTTCCAACTGAGGTACTGGGCTCATCTCACTGGGGAGTGTCGGAAAGTGGGTGCAGGACCATGGGTGCAGCACACTGAGCGTGAGCGGAAGCAGGGTGAGGCATTGCCTCACCTGGGAAGCGCAAGGGGTCAGGGAATTCCCTTTCCTAGTCAAAGAAAGGGGTGACAGACGGCACCTGGAAAATCGGGTCACTCCCACCCTAATACTGTGCTTTTCCAATGGTCTTAGTAAATGGCACACCAGGAGATTATATCCCACACATGGCTTGGATGGTCCTACGCCCATGGAGCCTCGCTCATTGCTAGCACAGCAGTCTGAGATCAAACTGCAAGGCGGCGGTGAGGCTGGGGGAGGGGCGCCCGCCATTGCCGAGGCTTGAGTAGGTAAACAAAGCGGCCCAGAAGCTCGAACTGGGTGGAGCCCACCGCAGCTCAAGGAGGCCTTCCTGCCTCTGTAGACTTCACCTCTGGGGGTAGGGCACAGCCAAACAAAAGACAGCAGAATCCTCTGCAGACTTAAATGTCCCTGTCTGACAGCCTTGAAGAGAGTAGTGGTTCTCCCAGTACGCAGCTGGAGATCTGAGAACAGACAGACTGCCTGCCTCCTCAAGTGGGTCCCTGACCCCCGAGTAGCCTAACTGGGAGGCACCCCCCAGTAGGGGCAGACTGACACCGCACATGGCTGGGTACTCCTCTGTGACACAACTTCCAGAGGAACGACCAGGCAGCAACATCTGCTGTTCACCAATATCTGCTGTTCTGCAGCCTCTGCTGCTGATACCCAGGCAAACAGGGTCTGGAGTGGACCTCCAGCAAACTCCAACAGACCTGCAGCTGAGGGTCCTGACTGTTAGAAAGAAAACTAACAAAAAGGACATCCACACCAAAACCCCATGTGTACGTCCCCATCATCAAAGACCAAAGGTAGATAAAACCACAAAGATGGGGAAAAAACAGAGCAGAAAAACTGGAAACTCTAAAAATCAGAGCCCCTCCCCTCCTCCAAAGGACTGCAGCTCCTCACCAGCAACAGAACAAAGCTGGACGGAGAATGACTTTGACATGTTGAGAGAAGAAGGCTTCAGATGATCAAACTACTCCAAGCTAAAGGAGGAAGTTTGAACCCATGGCAAAGAAGTTAAAAACCTTGAAAAAAAATCAGACGAATGGCTAGCTAGAATAACCAATGCAGAGAAGTCGTTAAAGGATCTGATGGAGCTGAAAACCAAGGCATGAGAACTACGTGATGAATGCACAAGCCTCAGTAGCCAATTCAATCAACTGGAAGAAAGGGTATCAGTGATGGAAGATCAAATGAATGAAATGAAGCAAGAAGAGAAGTTTAGAGAAAAAAGAATAAAAAGAAATGAACAAAACCTCCAAGGAATATGGGACTATGTGAAAAGACCAAATCTACATCTGATTGGTGGACCTGAAAGTGACAGGGAGAATGGAACCAAGTTGGAAAACATTCTGCAGGATATTATCCAGGAGAACTTCCCCAATCTAGCAAGGCAGGCCAACATTCAAATTCAGGAAATACAGAGAATGCCACAAAGATACTCCTCGAGAAGAGCAACTCCAAGATACATAATTGTCAGATTCACCAAAGTTGAAACGAAGGAAAAAATGTTAAGAGCAGCCAGAGAGAAAGGTTGGGTTACCCACAAAGGGAAGCCCATCAGACTAACAGCTGATCTCTCGGCAGAAACTCTACAAGCCAGAAGAGAGTGGGGGTCAAAATTCAGCATTCTTAAAGAAAAGAATTTTCAACCCAGAATTTCATATCCAGCCAAACTAAGCTTCATAAGTGAAGGTGAAATAAAATCCTTTACAGACAAGGAAATGCTGAGAGATTTTGTCACCACCAGGCCTGCCCTAAAAGAGCTCCTGAAGGAAGCACTAAACATGGAAAGGAACAACCAGTACCAGCCACTGCAAAAACATGTCAAATTGTAAAGACCATCGAGGCTAGGAAGAAACTGCATCAACTAACGAGCAAAATAACCAGCTAACATCATAATGACAGGATCAAATTCACACATAACAATATTAACCTTAAATGTAAATGGGCTAAATGCTCCAATTAAAAGACACAGACTGGCAAATTGGATAAAGAGTCAAGACCCATCAGTGTGCTGTATTCAGGAAACCCATCTCACGTGCAAAGACACACATAGGCTCAAAATAAAGGGATGGAGGAAGATCTACCAGGCAAATGGAAAAAAAAAAAAAAGGCAGGGGTTGCAATCCTAGTCTCTGATAAAACAGGCTTTAAACCAACAAAGATCAAAAGAGACAAAGAAGTCCATTACATAATGGTAAAGGGATCAATTCAACAAGAAGAGCTAACTATCCTAAATATATATGCACCCAATACAGGAGCACCCAGATTCATAAAGCAAGTCCTTAGAGACCTAGAAGGAGACTTAGACTCCCACACAATAATAATGGGAGACTTTAACACACCACTGTCAACATTAGACAGATCAACGAGACAGAAAGTTAACAAGGATATCCAGGAATTGAACTCAGCTCTGCACCAAGCAGACCTAATAGACATCTACAGAACTCTCCACCCCAAATCAATAGAATATACATTCTTCGCAGCACCACACCACACTTATTCCAAAATTGACCACATAGTTGGAAGTAAAGCACTCCTCAGCAAATGTGAAAGAACAGAAATTATAACAAACTGTCTCTCAGACCACAGTGCAATCAAACTAGAACTCAGGATTAAGAAATTCACTCAAAACTGCTCAACTACATGGAAACTGAACAACCTGCTCCTGAATGACTACTGGGCACATAACGAAATCAAGGCAGAAATAAAGATGTTCTTTGAAACCTATGAGAACAAAGACACAACATACCAGAATCTCTGGGACACATTCAAAGCAGTGTGTAGAGGGAAATTTATAGCACTAAATGCCCACAAGAGAAAGGAAAGATCTAAAATTGACACCCTGACATCACAATTAAAAGAACTAGAGAAGCAAGAGCAAACACATTCAAAAGCTAGCAGAAGGCAAGAAATAACTAAGATCATAGCAGAACTGAAGGAAATAGAGACACAAAAAACCCTTCAAAAAATCAATGAATCCAGGAGCTGGTTTTTTGAAAAGATAACAAAATTGAGACCGCTAGCAAGACTAATAAGAAAAGAGAGAAGAATCAAATAGATGCAATAAAAAATGATAAAGGGGATATCACCACCAATCCCACAGAAATACAAACTACCATCAGATAACACCACAAACACCTCTACGCAAATAAACTAGAAAATCTAGAAGAAATGGATAAATTCCTTGACACATACACCCTCCCAAGACTAAACCAGGAAGAAGTTGAATCTCTGAATAGGCCAATAACAGGCTCTGAAATTGAGGCAATAATTAATAGCTTACCAACAAAAAAAAGTCCAGGACCAGATGGATTCACAGCCAAATTCTACCAGAGGTACAAGGAGGAGCTGGTACCATTCCTTCTGAAACTATTCCAATCAGTAGAAAAAGAGGGAATCCTCCCTAACTCATTTTATGAGGCCAGCATCATCCTGATACCAAAGCCTGGCAGAGACACAACAAAAAAAAGAGAGTTTTAGACCAATATCCCTGACGAACATCAGTGCAAAAATCCTCAATAAAATACTGGCAAACCGAATCCAGCAGCACATCAAGAAGCTTATCCACCATGATCAAGTGGGCGTCATCCCTGGGATGCAAGACTGGTTCAAAATATGCAAATCAATAAACGTAATCTAGCATATAAACAGAACCGAAGACAAAAACCACATGATTATCTCAATAGATGCAGAAAAGGCCTTTGACAAAATTCAACAACTCTTCATGCTAAAAACTCTCAATAAATTAGGTATTGATGGGACGTATCTCAATAAGAGCTATCTATGACAAACCCACAGCCAATATCATACTGAATGGACAAAAACTGGAAGCATTCCTTTTGAAAACTGGCACAAGACAGGGATGCCCTCTCTCACCACTGCTATTCAACATAGTGTTGGAAGTTCTGGCCAGGGCAATCAGGCAGGAGAAGGAAATAAAGGGTATTCACTTAGGAAAAGAGGAAGTAAAATTGTCCCTGTTTGTAGATGACATGATTGTATATCTAGAAAACCCCATCGTCTCAGCCCCAAATCTCCTTAAGCTGATAGGCAACTTCAGCAAAGTCTCAGGATACAAAATCAGTGTGCAAAAATCACAAGCATTTTTATACACCAATAACAGACAAACAGAGAGCCAAATCATGAGTGAACTCCCATTCACAATTGCTTCAAAGAGAATAAGATACCTACGAATCCAACTTACAAGGGATGTGAAGGACCTCTTCAAGGAGAAATACAAACCACTGCTCAATGAAATAAAAGGATACAAACAAATGGAAGAACATTCCATGCTCATGGGTAGGAAGAATCAGTATCGTGAAAATGGCCATACTGCCCAAGGTAATTTATAGATTCAATGCCATCCCCATCAAGCTACCAATGACTTTCTTCACAGAATTGGAAAAAAACTACTTTAAAGTTCATGTGGAACCAAAAAAGAGCCCGCATTGCCAAGTCAATCCTAAGCCAAAAGAACAAAGCTGGAGACATCACGCTACCTGACTTCAAACTATACTACAAGCCTACAGTAACCAAAACAGCATGGTACTGGTACCAAAACAGAGATATAGACCAATGGAACAGAACAGAGCCCTCAGAAATAATGCCGCATACCTACAACTATCTGATCTTTGACAAACCTGACAAAAACAAGCAATGGGGAAAGGATTCCCTATTTAATGGTGGTGGGAAAACTTGCTAGCCATATGTAGAAAGCTGAAACTGGATCCCTTCCTTACACCTTATACAAAAATTAATTCAAGATGGATTAAAGACTTAAATGTTAGACCTAAAACCATAAAAACCCTGGAAGAAAACCTAGGCAATACCATTCAGGACATAGGCATGGGCAAGGACTTCATGTCTAAAACACCAAAAGCAATGGCAACAAAAGCCAAAATTGATAAATGGGATCTAATGAAACTAAAGAGCTTCTGCACAGCAAAAGAAACTACCATCAGAGTGCAGGCAACCCACAGAATGGGAGAAAATTTTTTCAATCTTCTCATTTGACAAAGGGCTAATATCCAGAATCTACAATGAACTCAAACAAATTTATAAGAAAAAAACAAACAACCGCATCAAAAAGTGGGTGAAGGATATGAACAGACACTTCTCAAAAGAAGACATTTATGCAGCCAAAAGACACATGAAAAAATGCTCATCATCACTGGCCATCAGAGAAGTGGGAATCAAAACCACAGTGAGATACCATCTCACCAGTTAGAATGGCGATCATAAAAAAGTCAGGAAACAACAGGTGCTGGAGAGGATGTGGAGAAATAGGAACACTTTTACACTGTTGGTGGGACTGTAAACTAGTTCAACCATTGTGGAAGTCAGTGTGGCGATTCCTCAGGGATCCAGAACTAGAAATACCATTTGACCCAGCAATCCCATTACTGGGTATATACCCAAAGGATTATAAATCATGCTGCTATAAAGACACATGTACACGTATGTTCATTGCAGCACTATTCACAATAGCAAAGACTTGGAACCAACCCAAATGTCCAACAATGATAGACTGGATTCAGAAAATGTGGCACATATACACCATGGAATACTATGCAGCCATAAAAAATGAAGAGTTCATGTCCTTTGTAGGGACATGGATGAAGCTGGAAACCATCATTCTCAGCAAACTATCACAAGGACAAAAAACCAAACACCACATGTTCTCACTCATAGGTGGGAATTGAGCAGTGAGAACACACGGACACAGGAAGGGGAACATCACACACCAGGGCCTGTTGAGGGGTGGGGGGAGGGGTGAGGGATAGCATTTGGAGATATACCTAATATTAAATGACGAATTAATGGGTGTAGCACAGCAACATGGCACATGTATACATATGTAACCTGCACATTGTGCACATGTACCCTAAAACTTAAAGTATAATAAAAAAATAAATAAATAAAAAGAAATTCAAGAGCAGCCTGACCTACATGGAGAAACCCCATCTCTACTAAAAACACAAAATTAGCTGGGCGTGGTGGCGCATGCCTATAATCCCAGCTACTCGGGAGGCTGAGGCAGGAGAATCACTTGAACCCGGGAGGTGGAGGTTGTGGTGAGCCGAGATCGCGCCATTGCACTCCAGCCTGGGCAACAAGAGCAAAACTGTCTCTCAAAAAAAAAGAAGAGGGCTGAGTATAGAAGACAGAAACCCAGCACAGACATTTGAAGGACAGGCAAATAATGAGTCCTTCCAAGAGACCAGGAAAGGTGTACAGAGAGATAGGAAGAGATGCAGGGAAAAGGTGTTTCCCCAAGAACCAATGGAGCAAGTTTCCTCTGGAGGAGAAGGGGGTCAAGAGGAAAAGAGAATCACCTAACATTTTTTGAACACCTGCTTTATGCCAGAAAGTTTATTTAACCTTTACCATTTAATTATCCCCCAATTCTAAGAAGTGTGAATTATCCCCATTTTACAGATGAGAAAGTTAAGATGCAAAGATATTCTGAGAGTCAGGTGAAAGGATCAGCCTAAGAATGGTAGAAAAATGCCTGTCCTTCTGAGGCAAGTGGGAAGGGGGCAGAGATAAAAGCATGAAGGTAGACAGGGGACAACTGAAGGTGTTCATGTTTGAAGACCTAGCTTCTGTGTGCTCTCTTTTACAGCTCTACTCATACCTAGGACCCAAGGAAGGTATTGACAAAGTGGAAGCTGCCTTAAAGGATGAGACACTCCCACCTTTTTGTCGCCTATGACCAATACAGATTCTAAAAGACCAGAGGTCAGGAGCGGTTTCATATCAATTTCCTCCTTATCTGGGACCTTCTACATCCATCAGTTTATATTTTGTAACCTACTCACCCTCAGTATGTAACTTTTGAGTAGTAGTTTGTGCGAGGAACTATGCACGAAGGAAATACAAACATGAGTGAGATAGAGTGAATATTCTTAAAAGTTGAGCCTAGTGAGGGACAGAGAGCATGGATTGGTGATTTCATTAATTAGGATTGGTTTCAGCTATGAGTGTGACAGGACACCCACAATAATGGTGGACTTTACAAGATAAAGGCTTTTTCTCTCTGGTAAAAATAACAGCTACCAGGGAATAGCAGCTACTTAATCATGAGAGATCCAGGTTCTTTCTTATTCTTCCATCCTCAAAATGCATATTCTTCCATCCTCAAAATGCAGCTTCCACTTCCTGCTCCAAGATGGCTGCTTCTGGTCAACATACCAGGAGCCATCAGGTCAATGTACTAGCTTGTGGGAAGGAGATGGAAGGGCAGAGAAGGGCCCTACAACAACCTCATCCATCTTTGAAGAACACTTCCTAAAAGTTGCACATACCACTTTTTTCTACTCACATCCCATAGGAAGGTGGGAATTACAGCTTTTTTCCCCCAGGTGGCCACATTCTCAGCCAAAAATGAAGTGTCCTGTAACTACAGAAGAAAGTTAAAGTCCAGCAATTTTTGCCAGTGATGCTGAAACAGGTGTGCAGATAGCTGTAGTGCAAGACAAGAATAAAAGTGTGACAGAGATTTACACTTACTAGTTCTGTGACCATAGGTTAATCTCTGTGCCTCAGTTTCTCACTTATAAAATGGGATAATAGCACCTACCTCATAGGTTTACCAAATGCCTAAGTTATTACATACAAATATAATGTTACATATGCACATATGAACTTAGGTACATAAGTGTAACATAAAAATAAGTTATATGTGTAAGTCCTTAGAACAGTCCCTGACAATAAGTGCTATATAGACATTTGTTAAATAGAAATAAGTGGAGTAAAAATAAGCACAGGCAAATAGGAGTATATACATCCGTGTAGAGAATGTGAAAAAGGCTTTCTGAAGCATGTAGACTGTCAGCTCTGTGATGGCTAGGATGACCTCCTTTCCTGTGCACCCCTAGCACCTAGTGTGGTGCCTTACACAGAGGAGATGCTCAAAGTATTGGTTGCTGAATAGGCTTCAGGTCAGTACTATTTTGTTAGGTGAAATGGAGGCAGGAAAGATATTTTAGGTGGAACTAACCATATGAACAAAGACATAAAAGGTGAACCTGTCATGGTACTTGGTGTGCATGGAACTCAGTATATGTTGATTGAATGAATGCTCAGTATCAAGTAGTTTGGTTTGGCTGAAATGTATCAGTCTGGTTTGGACAGAAAAACACATCACTCTAGAGAATTTAATATAGGGAATTGTTCCACAGGTGACAGAAATGCTGAAAGTGTTGGCAACGCAGATACTGCAACAGTAGGAAACGTCTACCACCTCTAGTGCCAGAGGGACAATGGGAGATGGTGTTACCGGAACCTGGAAGCCTGAGTCATCTGGCTGGTGGGGGCTGGGAGCATGGTGGGGCCACAACCCAAACCAAGGCAGAGGAGAGAAATACTCTGGTTTCTTTCCTCTTCCTGCCCCTCTGTCTTTTGTCAGTGTCTTACTGTTAAGCTAGTTGGCAAGGGAATCTGGGAAATGTAGTTTCCTGCAATCCAGACACTCCAGAGCAGACCAGAGAAAGGGTGTGAAAAGAGCTGAGAGAGAAATAGGCAAGTAAGTAGCACAAGTGAAGTTTAGGGCATGAGTAGGGAAGCAGTGAATATAAACCTGTGGTGGCGTCATTTTGTGGAGGGGCTTGAATGTCAGGTCTTGAATGTAGGGTTTCTGTATGTGTCATTACGCAGAGGTGAGCCATAGAAGGTAAAATGCAGTATGGCCTCATTAAAACTGTTCAATGGGGAGGTTGGGGGAGAAAAGGGAAACAGTAGCTTCCCTTTGAGTACTTGTTATTTACTAGGCATGGTGCTAGTTTTTATTTAATCATCTCAGAAAGATGATGTGTTTGGTTCCAGATATGTTGAATTTGAGATAACTTACTAGTACTTCATATGGGTAATTTGCACAGTTAATTGGAAATGTGAGTCTGCAACAGAGGGTGGGGGATAGAGATGTAAGGATGGAGACTCTGGTGTCATCTGAAGAGATGAGAGCAGAAGTTGAAGGAGAGGGAGGACAAGATACTCAAGTCAAACAGTATCGAGAAAGAAGATGAGGGCAGGCATTAGGGAAACCAACAATTTAAGTGATGGACAGAGTAAGAAAATAAAGAGTAGGTAGGAGAAGCAGAAAAGCTGATCTTCCTACCGAAGCAGAGTAGCTCAAGCCTCAAGAAGGGGAAGATCAGTAGTGTCAGATGACATTGTCTGGTTAGAAGGGATGAAGACTGAGAAAAAAATTGAATATAGCAGCATGTAGGAACAGTTTCTTTAGACTGGTGGGGCCATGAGGAGGTAAGGCAGCCTTCATCAGATGGCCATGGCTGGTTTAGCGGAGGAGGAGTAAGTAGTTTGCTGAGGCTAGGCGTGGAAGTTGGGTTCTGGGAGAATGGAAGTGTCCTGTATCTCCTGCGTGCTCTTTGGGTGTAGAGGCTGCATTAGCTTCCCTGCTGTACCCAAGTGCTTACATAATGCACAGGACTCAATTATTTGTGTTAGCTTACTCACAGGATGAATGACTGAATTTGGCAGAAAGTATTTAAAATTGAATAAATGGATTGTGGAGTAGCAGTGAAAACCCAGCTGAGTCAATAGCTTCATTATACTTTCCTGAATCTCAATAATCCAGACTGGTAAGAATAAGAATAGTGAGTGTTTCCCTGACTGGGATTGGTGAGGCGAGAGTAACAGAAACCAAAAGACTATTAATAAAGAGACTAGCGGGGCATACAAAGAATTTTTGAAATGTCTGATGAATTGGGTCTAGATTGGTTAGGGAGAAAAATGTATCTTCATGAGGATAGAGGATTCAGAGAATGAGTGGCTGAAAGGCTTGAAATCATGATTTCACAATGTTTGGGGGGTGAGACCTAGGCATCAGCATTTTGAAGCCACCATAGGTAATTCCAAATTGCAGCCAAGGCTAAGTTGGAGACAACTGAAGGGAAGACTAACAGGATAACAGATAACAAGATACGGATTGGGGTAATCTGAGTTAAGAATCTTGACCACTGAATTCTCAAACAACGAGTCTAAGGCCATGATAGTGATTCGCTAAAGTGAACTGGAAATGAGGGTAACTGGAATTGATAAAATTGAGCTTGAGGAACTACAGGGCCATCTTGATTTGAAGGTATGTCTTGTATGTCCTCCTAGAAAATCGTCTATGCACAAACTTACCTAATTTTACATTTCATAGTTCATTGGAGATGTCTCATTTCTACAGTGATAGAACACTGATCCACTTATGACATTTAATTATAGGTCATGGTATTGACCCTACTTCTTGGAAGATTTTTCTTCACTTCAAAAACTATGTGACAATGAGAATAATTGCGCTTTACATTTTAATTAGACAGATGCTTGGGGAATTGGTCAATTAGAAAGCCCTTTTTGTTTCAACCCTTACTGAAAACTTTCAATAGATATTAATCTAATTAAATAGTAAGTACAAATTCCATTAAGTAAACAATTAGGCATTTTTCAATGGTTTGGGATCTATTGTAGGTAATTATTCTGAACAACAAGTTGTCACTGCCTGAGAGACTGAATACCTGGTACATCTCTCAGAAATGTTAACTTTTTTTTCCCATTATGGTATTTTCTTTAACTTGCTGTTTCTATGAATGGGATCCTATTAATGTATACCAGTTACTAAGGTTTTGTTGAACTTTTTAATATAGCCTCCCTGCTCCCCACTCCTTTTGTGACATCTAGTTATGGGACCCTAAAAAGACATTTTCCCAGGTTTCAGAAGAGGAATATTGGTGTTTCTCTAGAGCAGTTGGTTTATCATACAGCAGAACACTGAACACAGAACTGACTGTGTTGGATGCTAAGAACCTAGCCCAGAGCCCAACTTTATCAACTGTAGTCTTACAGCATCTACTTTGTCTTAAGAACATTTTGGGCCGGGCGTGGTGGCTCCTGCCTGTAATCCCAGCACTTTGGGAGGCTGAGGCCGGTGGATCACCTGAGGTCAGAAGTTCAAGACCAGCCTGGCCAACATGGTGAAACCCCGTCTCTACTAAAAAGACAAAAATTAGCCGGGTGTGGTGGTGGGGTGCCTGTTAATCCCAGGTACTCGGGAGACTGAGGCAGAATTGCTTGAACCCAGGAGGTGGAGGTTGCAGTGAACCAAGATCATGCCACTACACTCCAGCCTGGGTGACAGAGCGAGAGTCTGTCTCTCAAAAAAAAAAAAAAGCATCTTGGAGCCAGATGGTGTATAAATACAGCATTCTTTTCGAAATCTTTCAAGATCTTCTCAGGGGTATCTTGAAGGTCTCTCACCAGCACACCTGACTGTGGCAGCCCTTTGGATTCTTTATACTTTTCTGATATAAAGCCTTTAAATAGTTCCAGTTGGCTGGGCACGGTGGCTCACACCTGTAATCCCAGCACTTTGGGAGGCTGAGGCGGGTGGATCACTTGAGGTAAGGATGGCAAAACCCCATCATCTCTACTAAAAATATAAAAGTTAGCTGGGCATAATGGCATGCCCAGTAGTCCCAGCTACTTGGGAGGCTGAGGTATGATAATCGCTTGAACTTGGGAGGCGGAGGTTGCAGTGAGCTGAGATGGCACCACTGCACTCCAACCTGGGTGATGGAGTGAGACGTCTCAAAAAAAAAAAAAAAAAAAAAAAAAAAAAGTTCCAGTAGGTGAACTGAGTTTAGTGACACAGGCCAAAGTCAGTAAAACCTGTTTCTCAAAAGACTTGCTTATTAAAAAGCAAAACATAACTTCATCCATTATTTAAATATCCAGGTATTTGTAGAAGGCCAGAAGCACTAAAGGAGACAATTCTCTCATACTGGGTCCTTATTTTATCCAGTAGAAGGCAAAACATAGTATTCCAGAAACAAAAGTAGTTTTTTTTTAATAAAAGAGAACAGACATAGATGCTTCCCTAACTCCAACTATGAATGTTATTGTCAGTTCTGCTATTACTAGCTTTTGACTCCAAGCAGTAAATATGATATTTTGGACATAGGTATGGGCAGACTTCATGACTAAAACACCAAAAGCAATGGCAACAAAAGCCAAAATTGACAAGTGGGATCTAATTAAACTAAAGAGTTTCTGCACAGCAAAAGAAACTATTATCACAGTGCACAGGCAATCTACAGAATGGGAGAAAATTTCTGTAATCTATTCATCTGACAAAGGGCTAATATCCAGAATCTACAAAGAACTTAAACAAATTTACAAGAAAAAACCCCATCAAAAAGTGGGTGAGGATATGAACAGACACTTCTCTAAAGAAGACATTTATGCAGCCAACAAACATGAAAAAACGCTCATTATCACTGCTCATTAGAGAAATGCAAATCAAAACCACAATGAGATACCATCTCATTGCCAGTTAGAATGGCAATCATTAAAAAGTCAGGAAACAACAGATGCTGGAGAGGATGTGGAGAACTAGGAACACTTTTACACTGTTGGTGGGAGTGTAAACTAGTTCAACCATTGTGGAAGACAGTGTGGTGATTCCGCAAGGATCTAGGACCAGAAATACCATTTGACCCAGCAGTCCCATTACTGGGTATATACCCAAAGGATTATAAATCATTCTACTTTATATAAAGACACATACTCATGTATGTTTACTGTGGCACTGTTCACAATAGAAAAGACTTGGAACCAACCCAAATGCCCATGAATGATAGACTGGATAAAGAAAATGTGGCACATATACACCATGGAATACTATGTGGCCATAAAAAAGCATGAGTTCATGTCCTTTGCAGGGACATGGATGAAGCTGGAAATCATCTCAGCAAGAACAGAAAACTAACACAAGTTAGTTTTCTAAAACTAACCAAACCTGCATGTTCTTACTCATAAGTGGGAGGTAAACAATGAGAACACATGGACACAGGGAGGGGAACATCACACACTGGGGCCTGTTGTGGGTGGGGGACTAGGGGAGGGATAGCACTAGGAGAAATACCTAATGTAGATAGGTTGATGGGTGCAGCAAACCACCATGGCACGTGTATACCTATGTAACCTGCATGTTCTACACATGTACCCCAAACTATTATTAAAAAAAAAAAATTTCATATTTGCTGATATCTCAAGGAAGCAGTATGCTGGAAAAATAGAGGTAAAGTGAATAGTAACATAAAGGAAGCTACAACTCACCAAGTATCAACAGAAATGACCAACACTCCTTGGGTGCCAGAAACCAGCTTAGCCAGGGTGCATACTGTACCACCGGAGAAGAGGTAAGCTGGGTTAACTTCGAAGAACCCCTGGCCAACTTAAAATTATAGTTTAATCCTGTTTTACTTGGACCACAACACTTAATCTAGATAAAAACCAATTATTCCTCCGTTTCAGTTGCCAAGCAAGGAAAACAGCTCCTCTGCCCAAGCTTTCTAGGTCATATTCTTCATATCTTTGTATCCCAACTTTCTGGATCTGAATTTTATAGCTAACTATAGGGCACTGCCTCTCTACCATCTCCCGTCCCCTACACAGACACACACACACACACATACACACATAAAACTACCTATTAATTACAATAATGTTTATATATCTTTGATCATTTTTTAAAGTTCTTTGAACATGTTAGCAAACTTTATACTTCCTATCTTTTAATTAAATTTTCTTTAAATAACTAAGCATTGAAAACTTTACAAACCATCAGTTATCTTAAAATGGTTGAGATTTTTTTTCCTTTTTTCCCTTAAAGAGTCTACACCAGGGTGGGTCTTTTAGACACCCCTATTTTCTAAGGGCATGTAATCGATTCTCAAATCAACTTTTTCCAAATACGAATTCCTGTATGAACAGGGCCAGTCTATGGTAAGTTAATTTAGATGATGGTGTTAGTTTTCCAAACGTCTTTAATAAGTAAATAAAGGAGCGATGTAAAATGTTGCAGTTTGCTTGGTAAATCTTAATTGCGAAATTTCTTCTTCTTTCGGAACTTTTTTCCTGCTGCATTTGCTGCTTTTTCAGCCATGATCTCTGAGTACTTCCTTCGGTTGTATCTGAAAAAGAAAAATCAGAACTTTATGTTTGATATACCAGACATTAGAAGTTAATATAACCTTAGGGTTAAAGTTGGGAATGGAGTGGTGGACAAGACAAGTATAGTCTCTGACCTCATAGCACTTGCTTGCAATCTAGGGAGAAAAAATGGCAACTGTAGTAGGAACACTTTCCTACTATATGCACTCTATCCATATATCCATATATGATCTATATATGCACGATATCCATCCACCAGGCTGTATCAAATGGTTTAAACATTTTTGAGGGATAAAAACACAAAAATCAGGACTAAGCAAAACAAAAAGTCACACTTAACCTGAAAATGCACAGTATGATATATATATTTCTTAGAAGCGACCAATGGTTTTCAAAGTGTGGTCTGTGGAGTAGACCCTTTCAAGGGATTCATTAGGTAAAAACTATTTTCTCAAGAATACTAAGGCATTAATCGCTTTTTTCACCCTTGTTCTCTCATGAGTGTAGTGTTTTCCAGGGGCTACGTGATGTGTGGTATCTGCAGAAGCAGGTATGAGCCTCTGTCTTTAGTTAAGCCAGACATTAAAGAGATTTGCACTAAATTATTTTTCATAAAAATATATATTCATGTTAATATGTTATGGGTTATTATAAATGAGTTATTTTTAAATTATTTGAAAATTTATAAGTTTATACATTTTTAAAGCAAAGTATACATATTATAAAATAAATATGAATTCCTTTACCTTCTGAATTCAGAATCAGCCAGCAGTTCTTCCACAATAGTTCTTTTCCTTTGCTTCTTGGGAATTCGTGAATGGTAGAAATCAGCTGGATTGTCAACAATGGTTCCAATCTGTGAACAATTGATTGAAATAAGTCATGCATTGACTGCCAAGATGCTTTCATACTTCAGTGTAGCTCTAATTATATTTAGAGAAAGGAATGGAAAGAACAAGCTTACATTACACTAATAGTAATGTAAATTTTGCCATTTATTTAAAGCAAAAAAAAAAAAAAGTAGCACAGTGGTGCTATTATGTTTCTTCAGTAGTTTATAGTAGATCCAAAATTTCTTTGCTAAACACTAAATTCATGATGCACAGTGTAACTAAAGGAGAAAAGTGGAACAGATAATATATACTTTTTGTTCTAGTTTCCCAAATCAATGAATTAGACACGTAAATTCTACTACATACCTATTTGGTTTCCTAGGTCATCACAAAGGCTGCCAGCTTGGCCTACTTAGTGATCATTCTGTATTTGTTCAAACACTCAACTGAATAAAATTTACAGTGATCACTATGCACCAGGCACTGTGTTACATGTTAGGGAAACAAAGAACATCTGGTTCACTCACCAGGCACTGTGTTACATGTTAGGGAAACAAAGAACATCTGGTTCCTGCAGTGCAGAGCCTGCAGTCTTAAGGAAGCTCCACAAAAAGTAACTAAAATATTAAAGCATAACATGTGCTGAACAAAACACTATAGATGCTCTGAAGACAAAGTGACCAATTGTATCTAAGAGAGGTAAGGAAGATTTAACAAAGAATGACAATTTAGCCTGAATTTGTATGGGTAAAATTTCACCAAGCAAACAAGAACCATGGATATGCAAAGTCAAATTATGCAGGGACTGGTACGTACGTGTTCTGACAAGACTGAGTAGCTAAGTGTGTTGGAATTTGTTGGGCTATATGATGAAAGGCAGGTGAACTCGTTTGGGTATGGATTATTAATGGCTAAATTAAAGGATACAGACCCAATCCTATGTCATAATTCATCACTGAATGTTTCTGAGCAGAGGTGTAACATGAACAGATGAAAACATTTTAAAAACCAACTTGGATTAGTACACGTGATACCCTTTTACCCCTCCATCCCGTATGGACTCTTGCTGTTAGGCTGATACTATTCATACATTCACATAGTGAACTTTATGGGTTCAACATGTTTTAGCTGACCTGGAAACCATTTGTAACACCATCTCTCTAAATGTGATCAAATTAAAAGTTAGTGGCTGAATTGGGTAATGGCCATTCTTATATGGCCTATGCAGATATGGTCCATACATTAGGCATGCACAATGGAAATATCCTCTATTTTAGGAGTAAACTTTAAAGAACACTATAGTGCTTTCCAAACTAAAATTCACAGATCATCACCACTATTCTGTTTGTTTCATACCTGGAAGTACTTGGGGAAGCCATCTCTATCATTTTTCTTGTAAAATCTTTTCGGGTCCATGCTGGCTCTCATTTTCAGTGCTTTGAGATCATTTTTCAGTTCATTTGTCATTTCTGGAGCTTTCATACCAAACCAGCCATCCCCTGCTGTTTTTTGTCGTTCTTTCTGAAATTATGATTTCAAAAATAAACATTCTAACAGCCAAGAGTATACATTATAATTCATTTCCCCTAAAGTAACACATACAGAAAATTTTGTAAATTAAAAACAAATGGTTACCTTATTGAAAACACTTAAATCCAGAATCATAAAGATAAAAGGAATTAAATCACAAAAAGTGACTTCTCTGCTAAATTAGGCACAGGATTATCAGTTTCATAAATGAGGGCTCCGTAAAATCTATTTTCTGTCTCAGAGAGTAACTGCTGACTTGCTGGGAGAATAACACACAACTTCAATTTTTATTGTCTAAAACAGACTATATGTGGTAAGAAAATGTATAAAAACACTTTCATTTCTAGAGCTTATATGTAAACATTTTTATTCAGTCACCCAGGAGTCTCAGAAAGCCACTCATACAAGGATCCAGAACCTTGTGTTATTTCTACAATAAAACAAAATACTATTCTTTTGAAAACTCCTACAAGTTATTTAATTTTGTTTCATTCATACAACAAGTATTTAGTTAGTGCCTACCATGTGCCAGGGTGCTCCATATTATAGTAACATTACTAGAATACCATCCTCAACTTTCCTTCAAGCTCTCTGGATAACTAGTCGAAATGGCAGATAGAAGCAATCTATATATATATATTTTTAAAAAACCTCTACTTATAGATGCACTATTGTGGCTGCAAAGATGTGAAATCTATACATAATGTGTTTATGGTACTATATTTTACAGCCCTTAGAAATCCGTGATTATTTTCTTTGGACTCATATATAGACCAACAGATACAGTTTAATTGTCCAGTTATGTTGTATAAGCTGAAAATATATAGCCAAACATATCTAAGCATTTTAATTAAGTCACTGTACTTACTCTGCGTTTTTTCTGAAGTTGATACTTTGATTCACTATATGGTGGAACACAGTGGTTTTTTTCAAAATCAGGTGTAATGACGGCTTTCTGCAGAAGCTATAAAAACATAAAATTGGTTTTAAAATAATGTCAGAATGTTATGTAAGTTTTTCAACAGTTTAAACTTCTGTAAGTTTTACAATTTTTAGTCAGCCTGGCAAAGTGGCTCACACCTATAATCCTAGTGCTTTGAGGAGGCCAAGGGAGGAGGATCACTTGAGGCCAGGAGTTTTAGACCACCTTGGTCAACATAGCAAGACCCTGACTGTAAAAAAAAAAAAAAAAAAGAAATTAGTTGGGCATGGTGGCACACACCTGTAGTCCCAGCTACTCAGGACGCTAAGGCAGAAGGATCACTTGAGGCCAGGAGCTTGAGGCTGCAGCAAGCTATGACTGTGCCACTCACTCCAGCCTGGGTGACAGAGTGAGACCCTGTCTCCCCCCCTACCCAGCTCCCTCCCAAAAAAAAGAAAAAAGAAAAAAAAGGCCAGGCACAATGGCTCATGCCTATAATCCCAACTCTTTAGGAGGCCAAGGCAGGACAATCACTTGAGGCCAGGAGTTCAAGACTAGCCTGGGTAACATAAGAAAACGCCATTTCTCCAAAATAAATAAATAAATTTGTGCAGTCAAATCTGTTTATCTTTTCCTAAATGATTTCTGTACTTTTGTTACTTGACTAGGATGATTATATTCTCCTAAAACTCTGTGTGATTAAAGGAACCTCAGGTTAATTAGTATTTTTCTCAGTACAAGAACCAAGTAAGACTGCTCTGTAGACCTCAAAATAGTTTACAGGAATATAGTACAAGCATTAATTTGGGACTGACATTTGAAATGATCAACTCAGAAATTAACAGTCAGGCACACAATTCAGGTTCAGGCCTAGATGTTTCTGTGTGGTATAGGTAGCCGTCTAGACTTTCCTATCACTCATAAAAGGGGGCATGATATTTACTTAACAAATGATTAAGAGTTTGCTGTGAGTCAAGTATTGTAGTACGCTCAAGGACAGTGGTTCTCAACTGGGAGCATCTGGCAATGTCTGGAGACATTTTTGGTGGTGGTGAGGATAAGGAAGAATGCTACTGACATCTAGTGGGCAAAAGATAGGGATGCTGTTAAACATCCTACTATGCACGGAACATCTCACAACAAAATTATGCAGCCCAAAACATAAGTAGTACTGAGACTGAAAAACCCTGTTTTAGGAATATAAAGAAAAGATGGTAAGTTAACATATCACATGATCAATAATGAATCAGATCTATGCTAGATGTTATGGAAACAGAGGGGTTGTGAGAAGGACTGGAGGTAAAATATTCCCCAAGGGCAACGATCAATTATTTTGCACTTGCTTGGGGAAAAGCAGGGTAAGTTCAGGCAACTACAGTAGTCTTCAGTGGCAAGAATAGAGCAGATGACAGCTGGGTGGGGTAGAGAGGTACTTTGAAGGATTTAAGAGAATACTGTCACATCTGTGTGTGTGGTGTGTTTTTTGGGGCAGGGAGGAGATGTGGTCTAGCTATGTTGCCCAGGTTGGTCTCAAACTCCTGGGCTTAAGCAATTCTCCTGCCTCAGCCTCCCAAAGTGCTGGGATTATAGATGTGAGCTACCCTGCCCAGCCAGATTTGTTTTTTTAGACAGAGAAATCTAGAAGTGTGGAGGATGGCTTGAAGAACAAGATGAAAACAAGATCAATAAGGAAGCCACTGGAGTAGTCTAGATGAGAAGCAAAGGCCTGCACTAGCTGGTGACAGTCGCTTGAAATGGAGGAAGCAGAGAAACATCTTCCCCTAGAGGCTTGGTGACTGACTACAAAAGGAAAAGAGATTTTGGTTTCATTAGCCAGAAAAAAGAATACAAAAAGAGGATTCCTGGTTCAGGCAGGGAAAGGGGAATTAGTGAGGTCAAGTGCCTGAGGACATCTAAATGAACAAATAGGTACTTGGATTTAAAGGTCTGAAAGTGACAGTGAGAAGCATCAAGGCTAGAAAATATAGATTTAGGAGAAAACAGTGCAAGATGTTCGCTAAAGCTAAGGGTTTGGGTAAAGTTACCTTAACAGTAATTCCTTCTGAAATTATATGTAAAATGTCTATATGCACATGTGCATTTTTTTCCGGGTGGAAGAGGCAGGCAGGCATTCACAGCTTTCAGATTCTCAACAGTCTACACTAGTTAAGAACTTAAGAACTAAAAGTATAGCAAGAAAAAGGAAAAAAACAAAACCCCTGGGATCATAATTGGTGGGTGTAAGATGAGGAACACTGACCCTGTATTGATTTATTTTTAAAGCATTATCATTCATAGATAGGATTTTATTGTAAAAAGAAACGACTGTTTTAGAGAGAAGGAAAAAACTAACACATTAGGCCAATGTGGTTTCACTGTAGGAAAATTAGTCTTTTACCAAGGACTAATTTCTAAAAGTGATTGTTAGTTCTGTGAAAACCTAACAGCACAATTAACTTACCTCATTTTTCTTTTTCTCCTTGATCTGTGTTAGGGTTCTCTTGTTAGACTGTAGTTTATCTGCATTGAAATTAATATACAAACCACCCAACTGCTTGATACTCAGACCAGGGTCTATGCTGCTGCTTGTCAACTTCAGACTGAAAAAGAAATCATCACTTAAAGATCAAGTAATTAAATCAAAATGGAAACATATAAGATGGCATTTTAAAAAATCACTTATTCTTCTCTTCCCTTGTATTGTCCACGATAAAGAAAAAAAAGCATCTTATTTTTATGAGGGATTCCTGAAAAAAACTCTAAATAAATATATTTTTCATCATTTTATTTTATTTTTTGAGACAGGGTCTCACTGTTGGCCCAGGATGGAGTGCAGTGGTGACCACTGCAGCCTTGAACTCTTGGGACTCAAGTGATCCTCCCGCCTCAACCTCCCTGGGTGGCTGGGACTACAAGTGCACACCCCACACCTGGCTCATTTTTTCTTTTCTTTTTTTTTGTAGAGACAGAGTCTCAATATGTTGCCCAAACTGGTCTTAAACTCCTGTAAATATTTTCAATCTAGTAAAGTCATTTAGAAGAAACTCTGGATGAACAATGAATTAAACAAAAAAGGTTTTGGGGGAACACATCCAAATTTATTCTCCAGATTTTCTTTCTTTCTTTTTTTTCTTTTTGAGACAGAGTCTGGTTCTGTCGCCCAGGCTGGAGTGCAGTGGCGCGATCTCGGCTTACTGCAAGCTCCGCCTCCCGGGTTCACGCCATTCTCTTGCCTCAGCCTCCGGAGTAGCTGGGACTACAGGTGCCCGCCACCACACCCGGCTAATTTTTTTTGTATTTTTAATAGAGACGGGGTTTCAACGTGTTAGCCACGGTGGATATTCTCCAGATTTTCTTAGAGAAGATTAAGGCACCGGGCGCGGTGGCTCATGCCTGTAATCCCAGCACTTTGAGAGGCCAAGGCGGGCGGATCACTTGAGGTCAAGAGTTCAAGACCAGCCTGGCCAAAATGGTGAAACCCTGTCTCTACTAAAAATACAAAAAATTAGCCAGGTGTGGTGGTGCACGCCTGCAATCCCAGCAACTAGGGAGGCTGAGGTAGGAGAATCTCTTGAACCCAGGCGACTGAGGTTGCAGTAAGCTGAGATCGCATCACTGCACTCCAGCCTGGGTGACAGAGCAAGACTCCGTCTCAACAACAAAAAAAGAAGATAAAGGCCATATAAAATACCAATAGATTTCATAAAGAGATTTTATAAATTACAGAAAAGGAGAGAAGAGAATACACCTGACAATTCAACTTCATATATAGGTAGTGAGTTAATAAATGTACACATCTCCATTTCTAAAACTAATGAGAAAGGCAGGTTCTTGAACTTCCAAGTTATCAAAACTTAAATGTTTTTTTCCTGGGTGACTAAGGGCATTTGCTAGTATCTCTAAAGTGAGTCTCGAACAGCAATGAGCATCCATCCCACAGGAGTGTTTTAAAAATACAAATATCATACCCCAGACCTACCAAATTGGGATCTTCTAGGGTTGACCTGGGCTCCTGCTATATTTATGTAATAATTTCTACTTTATATTATGGAAGGGTCCTTTTAAGAAGTACACTTGGACTTACAGTAACTTTCCTCCCTAATTATCCATATACACTGAGTAGTTGAAAGCATAATCAACCTCTACTGGAAAGTGAAATCATTCTAGTGCAGTGTCTTGGCAGTAATTCTCAACCCTGAATGTATATATGTAGTCCCCTGGCTGGAACTACTGGCACATGACACCATACCCAGCTTAGTGTGCACTAAATCTTTTTTTTTTGAGACCAAGTTTTGCTCTGTTGCCCAGGCTGGAGTGCAATGGCATGATCTCGGCTCACTGCAACCTCCACCTCCCGGGTTCAAGCAATTCTCCTGCCTCAGCCTCCTAAGTAGGTGGGATAACAGGTGCGCGCCACCACACCCAGCAGCCAGGCTAGTCTCCAACTCCTGACCTCAGGTGATACACCCATCTTGGCCTCCCAAAGTAAGTTTGCACTCAATCTTAAATGATCATTTGACATTATGGAACTCTAAGTTCCCAAATACTCACAATATTGAAAAATGGATACAACCCAAATGTCTATCATTACTTGAATGAATGGATAAATTCATTGTTGTATAGTCATACAATGGAATACCACTCAGCAATAAAAAAGAATGAACTACTGGTATATACAGTAACATGGATGAATTACAGAAATAATATTCTGAGTGAAAGAATGCAAGCAGAAGAGAGTACTTTTTTTTTTTTTGAGACAGGGTCTCACTGTCACCCATGCTGGAGTGCTGTGGCGCGATCTCGGCTCACTGCAACCTCTGCCTCCTGAGCTCAAGTAAGTGATCCTCTCATCTCAGCCTCCCCAGTAGCTGGGACCACAGGTGCTTGCCACCATGCCCAGGTTTTTAAAAAAATTTTTTGTAGAGATGGGTTTTTCCCATGTTGCCCAAGCCAGTCTTGAACTCCAGGGCTCAAGTGATCCACCTGCCTCAGCCTTTCAAAATGCTGAAATTACAGGCACGAGTCACTTACTGCTCTTAACAATCACATACAAAAATCTTAACATATGATTTTTTTTTTTTTTTTGAGACAACATCTCCCTCTATTGCCCAGGCTGGAGTGCAGCGGCACAATCATGGCTCACCGCAGCCTCAATGTCCAGGGCTCAAGCAATCCTCCCACCTCAGCTTCCCAAGTAGCTGGGACCACAGGCGCACAGGGCACCACACATGGCTAATTTAAAAAAAATTTTTTGTGTAGAGATAGGGTGTCCCTGTATTGCCCAGGCTGATCTCAAACACCTACTTGGGCTCAAGTGATCCTCGTGCCTCAGCCTCACAAAGTGCTGGGATTACAGGCATGAGTCACTGCATCCAACAGATTGATTTCTAATATGTCACCAAAAGGAGCACCTTTAGCTATGATTGGTGGGAAAAATATGACTAAAATAGGTATCCAAAAAGACAAGGGAAATGCTGGATAGAAGAGCCACTCCATGAAGAACCCAAGGCAGTGATTTTCTCATTCCCCAGGCTAACATTTCATATTTTTATGGTAAATTAACCACTTGAAATACATGTATCAAAAACTTATAAAAATAAAGGAAAAACTTACAGTTTAGCCTTTGTGTTATTTAGGAAGTCTTCTTCATCACTAAACTCATCTTCATTTTCATCATGGTCTGATGAATCGTCTTCACTTTTTTCATCCTCTTCCTCTTCTTTTTCTTCCTCAATGGCAACCTCACTTGCCTTGTCTTCCTCTTCCAAGTAAAAATTTTTATCAGCACTCATTCCAGGAGTTGTGTCAATTACAAACAATGCATTGTCACATGACAGACTTCCTGTGTCTCCACTTAATGACTCCCTTTGGCCACTATTTTCAACAAAACATAAAGTATCCTCTTCATTCTCACTGTTTTCAGACTGTTGGCTTTCATCACTGCTGAGAACTAATAAGACAGAATTATCTTTACCCTGAGATGTGTTGGGCGCAGACGTGTATAGTTTGGTATCACATTCAAAATCTACATTCCCTTCACTGTTCATGTCTTCACTGACACTTATAACTGTGGACTCTTCTCCATCATCACTACCACCACAATCATCAAACTTTGTCAAGTCACTTGCTTTTATGGGGCTTTTTTTATTGTTATTCCATCTGCCTACTTCCACAGTTGCAAATGTTTGAGTTAATGATTTCATTACAGCCTCAGAGTTCAGATTAGAGTGCACTGATACAGCATTTTTATTTTGGGGGGTTGAATGTCTCTGAGAAACTAACTGTTGAAGGCTAGTGTCCTGAAGTTCAGAAAGATTCTTCAGCTGAGAACTTTTCTCATTAATTTCTTTCCCCTCATCTGTTATTCCATTGGCATCTTCATCCAAATCCTTACAATTCTGTTTTGTTTCTTTAAGAGATTCAACATTGGCCTGTTCGTGCACTGTTAATATATTTTCTGAACTTCTGTGGGAGAAATCATCATCAAAGTCATTATTATAGAAATGTGGCTTATTTATCTCAGAAAGAGATCTTGCTTGTAAATGGGAAGTTTGTCTGGTATCTGAATCCTCTGAATTCACAGGTGTACCCACGATCTGTTTCTCATTTCCTGGTACAATCTTACTATCTTTCTTTTCAGTTTGTGCCTTTAATTTCCTCTGCATACTCCTGGTTCTTCTAGTTGCAATTCCAGAGAATGAAATGTCTGAGCTTGATGTCTCAGCATCAGATACAGCTTCTGTATGAGATTCTTGGCTTGGATCTGTCAGAGATTTAGCCTTACTTCTTCTGGCTCCTGTAGTTTTTTCTGTGGGAAGCACAATTCTAGAAATACCTGAAACATGAGATTCTGCTTCAGACACTATTTCTTCAGTGTAAGACTCCTTTGTTGGAGTTACTTTCGGCTTTTTCCTAACACTGGACACTGGGGAGCATGCAATTAAGATCTGCCTTCTCCTAGTTACCCTTAAAATGGTATCATGGTGCTCAGACACAGAATAATTTGACTCTGCCTCAGAGGTCTCTCCATCCGTAGATGGTTCAGTCCCCTTTGGTAGTGAGCCTGTAGTTCTGCTCTTCCTCTTTCTAGCATCAGGAGTTCTAGGGATTAAACTTTGCTTCCCAGTGGTCTGTGATTCAGCAGTAGTTCGGGCATCAGATCCAGTACTACTTTCTGGAGGCGCTTGAATCCCATTAGCAGCAAAACTCTGCAAACCAGAGAAAACACACTGTAATTTAGGTAGGGCTGGAACAAGGGCAAAGCAAATGAAATACTGACCCCAAAAGCTAAAACCCAGTAAACAAGATTACCTTTAAAACAAAAAACAAAAAAACCTGCCCAACTCATGATTTTTAAAAAATCAAAATTTGGCCGGGCGCGGTGGCCCACGGCTGTAATCCCAGCACTTTGGGAGGCCGAGGCAGGTGGATCACAAGGTCAGGAGTTCGAGACAGCTTGGCCAACATAGTGAAACCCCATCTCTACTCAAAGTAAAAAAATCAGCGGGGTGTGTTGGTGCGCACCTGTAATCCCAGCTACTCAGGAGCCTGAGGCAAGAGAATTGTTGGAATCCGGGAGGCAGAAGTTGCAGTGAGCCGAGGTTGCGCCACTGCACTCTAGCCTGGGCGACAGAGCAAGACTCCGAATCAAAAACAAACAAACAAAAAAATCAAAATTTAAACACTGGATCCAACCCTGCATTTACTTCACTAGCCTCATCCTTCCTAGATGTAACTTCAGAAGCAGAACAATTAAAATTTTTCTGTTTAAAGTCAAATATAACGGGTAGACCAACATTCTGACCCACCTATAGAAGAGGGGAGAAAGGGAATATTAACTCTGAACACCGATGTGTTTAGGAACACACTGATGGAATCAGTCGCCGCCCTTACCTTTACGTACAGGAAAAAATCGCCGCCGCTCCGTTTCCTGCATCGCTGAGTCAGAATGAGACAGCCGACTAACGCCACTAAGAGTCACCAGGCGACGACACCACAGCCCTCCTCACGCCTTAAGGAGGTGATGCTGGACAGCTGCCAGCCTCCCCACGTGAAAACGAAGCTTTTTTTCCAGCCCCCCTAAATGGGGCTTGTGCATGGTGGCCGAAATTAACCCTCCTTGCTACCGTGTTAACAGTAAGGTTTAAAAGTTCGAACTGTGCTTCTGCATTAAGGAGTTGAACGACCCAAATAAAGTTATCTAACCTCTCTTCCATACTAAAAATTGCCTTAAGAGACAGTGGTGAGGGCTAAACAGTTTCCGTGACAGGCTTAGCACGGGGCCTGGGAGACCCAAGCGCGCGGCAAGCTCGGGTCCTCTGTGTCGGCAGGTCCTCACCCTTAACCGGACCCTTGCACCGCCCCGCCTGCCTGAGCGCGGCTCTGCGAAGCGGCGAGAAGTAGGGAAGACTGGATTTCCTACCTTTTGCCCGGAACTTTCAGCCGACGCGGCTTGGATGCTGGCCTTAGCCCGTGCAGATCTGGTAACCACCATCTTTCCGGCTCCCTCGCGACCACCACGACTTCCCTCTTCCCTGGCGCTCCGGAAATGCGTCAGAGAACTGCCTCGAGCGCGTTTTCCGCGCAGATCCGAGAATTCGCGAGAATCTCCGCCCAGCCAGTTCAGGCCAGGGCGGTCAGAGACAAAGGGCCTGGGTTTAAGTGTGCATTTCAGAGCTGTAGAAGGCAAGCCAGATTTTTGCTGGGAAAGACCTTCATCGGGGCAGTGAAGCCCGCAGTGACAGAGGGTCTTAGCGTACCCGTTCACATGAATTGTAAAAACGCACTTACATGCCATTCGTTCTTTCATTTGTTTAGTAGAATCGTTTGAACCCGGGAGGCGTTCTTTCATTTCTACGTTCTAAAGAGCTTAATGTAGCCATTGGTATGTCCAAGGGAGACGTTTGAGATATTTGTGCTTTTTTTAAAAAGACAATATTTACTCGTGTATTGTGACGCTAAATATAAATAAAATTTAAGGACTTGGTTGGGGTAAAAGGGATATAAGGTGCTCGCAGGAACTCGGAGACGAAGTGGAAAGCTGTATAATCTAAACGTGAGATGGTGTTTAGGGATTGGGAATAGCAGAAAAGAAAAAAACGTTAAAGAAATTGTAAAGGAGAAGAATAAGGTTTTGTTGTTGTTGTTGTTATTGTTACAGTGAAAGGAAGAGTATGACCAGAATCAAGAGGTTTTTTTGGTTATCTTTTGAGATAAAAGGTAGAGAACTATGTTTGAGGGGATGGGAAGGGGTTGAAAAAATAAGTAAACGCAAATTATTGTTGGAGGTGAGAAAGGATGAATGAGTGCCTCACCAAACCTAGCCTCTACTTCTTTATGACAGAAAACCAATTTTTTATTTAAAGTCACAGAACACTGTGTCGATGGACACACTGCTTCCCAGCTTAAAATAGCTTATTTTATAGTCCCTCTTGCAGCCAAATGTGGCTATGTGACTATGTTTTAGCCAGTTAGGTATAACTTGTGTGCATGTCTTTAGGGACGGCATCTAAAAGAGAGGAGGCCGTCCCTGACTTTTTTTTTTGGAGACGGAGTCTTGCTCTGTTGCCCAGGGTGGAGTGCAATGGCGCAATCTTGGGTCACTGCAACCTCCGCCTCCCGGGTTCAAGCGATTCTCCTGCTTCAGCCTCCTGAGTAGCTGAGATTACAGGCGCCCGCCACCATTCCCGGCTAATTTTTTTTTTTTTTGTATTTTTAGTAGAGACGGGGTTTCACCATGTTGGGCAGGCTGGTCTTGAACTCCTGCCTTCAGGTGATTCACCCGCCTCGGCCTCTCAAAGTGCTGGGATTATAGGCCTAAACGACCTCGCCCAGCCCTCCTGATCTTTTAAAGTGCATTTTACTTCCTGGAAAGTTGGGTTCGCTGGTTTTCAGGCAGCAAGTTTGTCCCATAAGGATGAAGGCATGCTTTAGAGATGGCATAGCAGTGAGATGGAAAAATCAACTTGTGGAGCTGCCCTATGAGCCCTCAAGAGCCGCCTTCTACATTTTTCACCTGATGGAAACACCTTGTTAAAAGCCACTGTTAATTAGAGATTTTTCTATTTGCAGCCGAGCCTAATGCTAACTGAACTGGATAATAAACAGAGATGTGGGTGTAGTCAGAAAAGAATGCACCTTCCTTTGAGCCAGGAGGAAAGAGTTGATATCTGAAACAGGAGAATGTGAATGCAAGTATGTTCAAGTGGAGTGAAGAAGAGAAGATTTTGGGTAGATAATAACCTCTGTAAGTAGGTGATACATCTCAGAAGAATGGAAATGGTTTATATCAACATTTGTGGCAAATGTGGTAAGAAGCAAAAATAAATTTTAGTAGGGCCAAGTAGCAGTGAGACTATGTAAGAAGATGAACAGAAAAGAAAGGTTAGATTTGAAGAGGAGACAAATCGTGTAGAAGGAAAGTGAACCAATTGGATGTAGGTTGTGGAGATCAAAGCATCAAAGAACAACAGCATCAATCATAATAGTATTGGCCACTTAATATCTGCTGGATACTAGTCTACGTGCTTTACATGTATTCATTTAATCTCCACATCTTTAATTTGAGCAAATGCATGAAAATAGAAATTAAGATGACAGAGGTAGGTGTAGAAAACTGGAGAGAATATTAGAAAATCATGCAATGTCTAATATTCACTTGCAAGCATGGCCCTTTCAAGTAAAGAAAAAAAAAAAAGAAAGGAGAAAACCAACTCATATACAATCTAAGGTCAAGAAACAAACATAAGATACTAAAATTGTCAGTACATAGTTATAATATGAGAAGATTGAGCTGGTCTATCAACAAATCTACCATAGGCCAAAAAAAAAAAGAAGTGTTTTTACGTGGGCTTACCAGGTTTGCCGTATTCTTTGCCTATCTTCTTTATCTGAAGTGGATTTAGGGCAAATACAGTATATTTAATTTTAGGTATATATAGTATATACAATACAATTGACCCTTGAACAACACGGGTTTGAACTGGGAAGTTCCACTTATGCAGTGATTTTCTTCTGCCTCCACCACCCCTGGACAGAAAGACCAACCCCTCCTCTTCCTCCTCAGCTTACTTAACATGAAGACAAGGATGAAGACCTTTATGATAATCCACTTCCACTTCTCTTCCTTATGATTCTCTTAAAATTTTCTTTTCTCGTTTATTGTAAGAATGCAATATATAATATATACAACATATAAAATATGTATTAATCAACTAGTTATCTGCAAGGCTTCTCGTCAATAGTAGGCTATTAGTAGTTAAGTTTTGGGGTAGTCAAAAGTTATCTGTAGTCAAAAGTTATCTGTGGATTTTCAACTGTGCAGGGGGGTCAATGCCCCAACCCCCACATTTTTTAACGGTAACCAGTACTATTACTCAGGCCCAAAAGGAAATTTACCTTAAATAATCTATATTTTACTAATTAAATCTTTAAACTAAAAGGTCAAAGCTCCCTGGAATTTTAGGCATTAACCAAAAGATGAGAGTTTTAGTGCATGAGCCTTCTAAAAATACATACTATTCATGGTCATTCTGCATTGTTACATGTAAAACATTACTATTAAAATTAAGTTTGACCTGTAAGATGTCCAGTGATCCCATTTTCTGGTCTTCAAACCTTTGAATGTGGGCTGGACTTAGTGAGTTCTAATGAAACGAGTATGACAAAAATAATGGATGTCACTTTCAGGATTAGGTTAACAAAAGGCTGGCTTCTATCTTGCTCTCTCTCAATCATTCACTCTGTAGGAACCTAGCTGTATGTTATAAGCTGTCCTTTGAAGAGAACACTGTGGCAAGGAACTGAGTGAAGGAGGCCTCTGGCCTACACCCAGTGAAGAATTAAGGAACTCAGTCTGACAACGTGTGAGGCACTGAGTCCTGCCAACAACTACACGAGTGAGCTTGGAAACAGACCCTCAATCCAGCCTTCAGGTGAGACTGCAGTCTTGACTTATCCATTGCTGCATCTGGATGCCTCAAAGTCATCCAGATACAACAATAGATAACCAGTAGTTATAGATTAACTTCATCCCTCCTAAAATTTCAAGTAAAATAAATAATACAGGCCAGGTACAGAGGCTCATACCTGTAATCCCAGCACTTTGGGAGGTTGAGGAGGCAGGATCACTTGAGCCCAGGAGTTTGAGACCAGCCTGGGCAACATAACAAAACCCCATCTCTACAAAATATAGAAAAATTAGCCAGGCATGGTGGCATGCGCCAGTGTCCCAGCTACTTGGGAGGCTGAGGTGGGAGGATCACTTGAGCCTGGGAGGTTGAGGCTGCAGTGAGCCATGATCATGCCACTGCACTCCAGCCTGGGTGACAGAGCGAGACCCCGTCTTAAAAAAAACAAAAAGGAAAAAGAAATAATACAGTATGTACTCGTGTCTAGCTTCTTTCACTCAGCATAGTGTTTCTGTAATTCATCCATGTTATTGTGTATACCAGTAGTTGATTCTTTTTTATTGCTGAGTATTTCATTGTATGACTATACAACAATGGATTTATCCATTCAGCTGTTGATAGACATTTGGGTTGTATCTGGTTTTCAATATTGTATTTGGGGACTTTCAGAATTCTGTAATGTCAAATGATCATTTAAGATTGAGTGCAAACTAAGCTGGGTGTGGTGGCATGTGCCTGTAGTCTCAGCAACTTGGGAGGCTGGAGCAGGAGGATTGTTTAGTTCAGGAGTTCTAGGCAGTAGTATGCGATGATCACACCTGTGAATAACCACTGCACTCCAACCTGGGCAACATAATGAAAACTGATCTCTATAAAAAACAAAAACAAAAACAAAAAACAAAGGTTGAGTGCAAAATAAAGACATTTCAGACAAATGGGATCTAGAAAATTTACTGTCCCTAAAGACCTTTGGTAAAGAATTACTAAGGTGGCTAGGTACTGTGTCTCATGCCTGTAATCCCAGCACTTTGGGAGGCTGTGGTGAGAGGATCACTTGAGTCCAAGAGTTCAAGACCAGCCTGGGCAACATAGCGAGATCCTGTCTCTACAAAAATAAAAGTTAGCCAGGTGTGGTGGTGCATGTCTGTAGTCCCAGCTACTTGAGAGGCTGAGGTGGGAGGATGGCTTAAGCCTGGGAGGTTGAGGCTGCAGTGAGCCATGATCATGCCACAGTACACCAGCCTAAGAAACAGAGTGAGATCCCTGTCTCAAAAAAAAAAAAAAAAGTGAACTTGAATAGAATGCAAGAATCAACAGTGAGCAAAGAAAGAGGGAAAATAATCAAAATAAGTAATGTTCATTGTAAAACATGAACCTTAAAATAATGGACCAGCAGACACATCAAAATCTTGCATGACATTTTACACATTTAGTCATTGCTGAGGAAACATGTTAAAGCTTTTGTTGACTTCTCTGGTAGCGGAACTACATATGACCATATCCTGATATATTTAGAGGAAATTAGCAAGCTTTCATCTTTTTATGACTTTTCCAAACTTAACCTACTCTTATCTCAACAGAAGCCATTCCTTTCTATAAGAATAAGCTTTTGAAGATGTTTTCCTTGAACTTCTAAAGTTTACATATTAACTACTCCATCATTCAATAAGGGCATATTTACAAACCAGGCAAACAAGGGTTTCTGCCCAGAATGCCTACCACACCTTGTCATCTGACCCTACTCTAAAGCTAATTTCTTCAGGGAAGTTTTTCTTATCCTTAACCTGCTACTCAGTCCCACTTCCTTCCACATGCCCCAATCCTTTTCATTACTTCTATCAACAGATACAGCTTTTTTTTTTTTTTTTTTTTTTTGAAACGGAGTCTTGCTCTGTCACCAGGCTGGAGTGCAGTGGCATGATCTCGGCTCACTGCAACCTCCAACTCCCTGGTTCAAGCGATTCTCCTGCCTCAGCCTCCTGAGTAGCTGGGACTACAGGCACATGCCACCACGCCCAGCTAATTTTTGTATTTTTAGTAGAGACGGGGTTTCACCATGTTGGCCAGGATGGTCTCAATCTCCCGACCTCATGGTCTGCCCACCTCGGCCTCCCAAAGTGCTGGGATTACAGGCATGAGCCACTGCGCCCGGCCTTTTTTCTTTTTTTTTGGGACAGAGTCTGGCTCTGTCACCCATGCTGGAGTGCAGTGGTGTGATCTCGGCTCACTGCAACCTCCACCTCCCAGGTTCAAGTGATTCTTATCCCTCAGCCTCCCAAGTAGCTGGAATTACAGGCATGTACCACCATGCCCGAATAATTTTTGTATTTTTAGTAGAGACAGGGTTTCACCATGTTGGCCAGGCTGGTCTCGAACTCCTGGCCTCAAGTGATCTGCCCGCCTCGGCCTCCTAAATTGCTGGAATTACAGGTGTGAGCCACTGCGCCCAGCCAACAGATGCAGCCTTTTATTGCTCTTATTCACATACAGATTCCTCCCTTTCCCCCAAAATATATCATATATTCCTTGAGTATAGGAGTTATTTTTCATCTGTGTCCATCTGTAGCACAGTGCCTAACACATAGCAGGCATTCAGTAAATCTTTGTGGAATGAATGAATGCATAAATAGCTTTATGATTTGGATGTTTTTAAATTATTAATTTATTTTCAAATCATACTCAGTTTGAGTTCAAATAGTTCAAAAATCAATATAATGCTTCAGGATGCTTCCAGCTACTGAAACAACCCAATTAAAAAATATACAACTCACACTTTATTTTAGTTAAATTCATAACGTAGGTAATATTAAAAATTATTATAAATATTTAATAATGCTTTATAATTTGCTATTATAGTACACCACTACAGACACATAAAAAGTTGACTTATCTAATTAAAACATTTTCCCTTCCTATGTTTCTAATTCTGAAAACTATAAAAATATTAAAGTCATGTTACATATTTTTCAAAAATAAAACTGCCATATCCCATTGCCAACTTTACATGAAAAAGGTATATGTTCTGGTATATTAGGAAGTTAATGATGAAAAATATAGGTTCAGAATTTTAATTTGGTGTATTTGAATATGAAAACACAAATGACACAAATGGTTTAAGTCTTCATTAAAACAAGCTTCACATTTCTCTGAATGCATATTTTGCAGAAGGATGAACTGCTAGCCAACATACAATAAATATATCAATTGTTTACATTCCCAAATATTGAAAATACGGGGTGAAAAATCTAGAAAGACAGTGTTAAAGGAGCATAATTAAATGAACCTTAGACCTTTTATCATTGAAAATTAAGATCCTAATTTTAGTTACTACTTGGCTCTGGTATGGGAAAGTCTGAACTATTCATGCAAAATAGAATAATTTTTTATTTTCCATTTTATACATAGCTGCTATCCAAATGATCTTTTTTGAAAAATGAAAAATTATTAGCTATTATTTGTGATTCAATTTCTAGCAATGGCCATCATAGTATGGTCTTTTACATCATGTGAAAATACTTGTTGCTTTTGGTGACTACAGTTTCATGGATGGGAATTCAAGATAGACTCATAACAGAACAAATTCCAAGTTACAGTACATTGTGTTAAAGTAAGGCTCCACTGTATTTTGGACATGTAATAAACAAGCTACAGCTTTTTTTTTTTTCATATTTACTGGAAAAAAAACAATTATATAAACTTTCTACCTTGGTCTCACTGGATGCACATCTCCTCAGAAAACATCTCTTATATAAACTATTGATAACTTAGCTTTCAGTTTTAAGTAATTATTTGGTAGTATTACCACTCTCTATTTTATGGCTTTTTAAACATTAAGTCCTTAAATATTTGAAAAGTGTTCACTATATTCTGATAGTTCATGAAAAAAAAGATGTGAACATCAGCTTGGAAAACATATATAAAGCCTTAAAAATCAGTGTTTTAAAAGATTATTCAATAATAGAAAATCAAGAGTAGAGAGGTAAAAGTAAAAACTCATTAAAAAATTCCATACATGATCCCCTTCAGAAAATGAATCTATAATCTTGCTTCTTTGTCAAGAGTTGAGGGTGCAGGTAGGAGATCACCAAAAAGCTCTGCTGAAGTTTAGATACATTAGCAACTAAGTTTTTTTTTTCCCCACTTTCAAAATAACCCTTCAAACAACCCATTTTTATAAGTCCAGGGTTATAAAAACAATAAATGGGATATTAAAGTTCCCTCTTAAAATATCTTGGCCAGTTCACTGTATAGATTTAAAATAAAATGAACGCTTGTTTAAGGACTTATATGAAAAAAATGTTGGGCATTTCCAAATGTAAAGATGAACTATATATATATTTAATAACATTACATACAATTAATATAAAGGCTAGAAGGCATAAGTAGCTCAATATCTAAACAAGTTTTCCCAGGCAAATCACATGATTTCACATAATTTTTCTTTCTTTTTTTTTTTTGGAGATGCAGTCTCGCTCTGTTGCCCAGGCTGGAGTGCAATGGCGTGATCTCGGCTCACTGCAAACTCCGCCTCCCAGGTTCAAGCGATTCTTGTGCCTTGCCTCCAAAGTAGCTGGGATTACAGGAGCCCGCCACCACGCCTGGCTAATTTTTGTATTTTTAGCAGAGACAAGGTTTCACCATGTTAGCCAGGCTGGTCTAGAACTCCTGACCTCAGGTGATCACCTGCCTTGGCCTCCCAAAGTGCTGGGATTACAGGCATGAGGTGTGCCCGGGCAGATTTCACATAATTTTAATGATCAAATTACCCAATCAGTAAACCACAAAATCCTACTTAGGAAAAGGGTCTATAATATTTATTTTGAATATGGAACCATAGTTCTTTTTCCCTAGGTTGAGAAAACTTGAGCAAAATTAGTTTTATTTAGGCCTGTGGTTTAAAAATATTGAGATACAAGAGTTTTTTTTTTTTTGAGATGGAGTCTCGCTCTGTCGCCCAGGCTGGAGTGCAGTGACGTGATCTCGGCTCACTGTAACCTCCGCCTCCCGGGTTCAAGCGATTCTCCTGCCTCAGCCTCCCAAGTAGCTGAGATTACAGGCGAGTGCCACCACGCCCAGCCAATTTTTGTATTTTAGTAGAGATGGGGTTTTACCATGTTGGTCAGGCTGGTCTCAAACTCCTGACCTCATGATCCGCCCACCTCGGCCTCCCAAAGTGCTGGGATTACAGGTGTGAGCCACTGCACCCGGATGAAATACAAGAGATTTTTAAAGAAGTTTTCAAACTATTCAGGTTACAGACACAAATTTATAGAATTAAGGAGATTTATAGTGTACATCAAAGTTCATAGCTTATTTATTTGCAATTTTGTGGTTCTTAAACTAATGAAGAATTATACTAAATGACCTATATAGTCTCTTTTAGCTATAAACTTTCAATTATATTATTCTGCTTTAAAATAATTAAGACCATATCTCAAAGTTGTTTAAGTAGATAATGTCGGCCCTGAATTAAGGATTTTTTTTTCATCCCCTTTCTGGCTTTTAGTCCTTCCTAGTCAGTTATTAATGGGGAATAAATATTACACATTTTACTCAACTGATTCTTAGTTCCTAGCTCTATTGCCCCCTCCTCTCTCCAGAGCCCACAGTATCCCAACATATGGTAAATACTCAATACTTATTAAGGATTCTTGAATGAGTAGCAATATATACTAAGGATGGATCAATAATTTAAAAGAATCTGGATGGAGGTGACAGTAGTTGCTTTTATAAAACCCCCAAACAATAATTTCAAAGCTTCTAGTCTCCTTTCAGATTTACTTTGGTTTGTCTTTATAAGTAATAAAAAGAGAGAATATGGCACAAGAATACAATTATTACAGCTAAACTATAAGCAAGGACACATAAAAAAATTTAAGTTTCCATTCATGTATTGAAGAGTGAATTTTATTTACACTACTAGTAAATCCCAGCTACTCCAGTTACTCTGATATATCTCATCAATAACAGGAAAAATATCTTCTTCCAGTATTTCAGTTTTAACAATTGTAATTAAATTGCTTGATTATAATAAGAGTTAAGAAGCAATTAATGAATTTTTTTGGAAATAAAAAATATGTATATACATTACCCTGATACCTAGGCCAAAATATATCTAACAACAAATTTTCTTGATTTATATTAGTCATAAAAATAAAGGAAAAATATATTGCAAGTATTTTCTTTATAGACAATTTCCATTAGAAAACAATAGTTTAAGGAAAGCAATACAGAGGTTCATGAGAATGGATTGATATGGAGGCAAGATAAGTATTTAAAACTTGACAGACAACATACTGTCAAATATGACGAAAGAATATCTGCCTCAATGACACCATTTACAGGCAGTAACTAGATTTTTACACATCTCAATTTTCTCTCATATTGAAGGAAATTACAGGTAAGTTATGCTCCTAAGTCAGTTAAGAACCCCTTCTTTTAGCTTGTAAAATGTAGCCTTTTGATTTGATAATTCCTCTACTTTTCACAATGACCGAATACCGCAGTAGCCACAGCGGCACCCACTCGTGCGCTTGAATGTCAGGAATGCTTTCCTGAAGAGCTTCTTGGAAACTTGCTTCAGAAAGCAGTTCTAAAAGAAACAACAACAAACAAAACTCCAGCGTGTTAAATTGGAAAACAAAAAAGCACTTTAGTATGTAGGTAAGCATTTAACATAACAAAAGAAACACCTCAAAATTTAATATATAATATGCTTATTCTTCATGTGTGTGCTATGAATCTGAACCAGAATATTAGAAATTCCCAGGCAGTTATTTAAAAAGTATCTACACCTGTACCCCAGCCTATTTAATTCTTAACTTTTGGTGAGTGGAGCCTAGACATCTGCAGTTTTTTAAAGATCTCCAGGTGATTCTAATGTATAGTCAGGGAAAATACAGGAAAGTCTAAAGAAAAAAAAAGTAACTGATAATCCTATCAATTGGAGATGATATACCATTGTCATGCATTTCCTTACAACTTTTTTGGTGTATATGAGTATATATCTTCATATATATATATATATCTTCATATATATATATCTTCATATATATATCTTCATATATATATCTTCATATATATATATCTTCATATATATACATCTTCATATATATATATATCTTCATCCATATCTTGAATCTCTATATATCTCTAGATCTTATATCTGTATGTGTGTGTGTATATCCATATCTTACAAAATTAGAAATCATACTGTAGTTAAAGCCTTATTTGCTTATCTTTTTCCACTTATATTGTGAATATTTTCCCATGTAATAGTCTGTGAAAAGATCATTTTTAATAATTTCCCCACTACTATATTATATAGATATCATAATTCATATATTTCCTTATTATTGGTCAAAACATTTATGTTTTTCCTAATATTTTGCTAATAAGAATAATGCCAGGAAAAACATTTTTTTTTTTTTAAATATATATATATATTTTTTTGAGATGGCATCTCACTCTGTTGTCCAGGCTGGAGTGCAATGGTGTGATCTTGGCCCACTGCAACCTCCACCTCCCGGGTTCAAGCAATTCTCCTGTCTCAGCCTCCCAAGTAATTGGGATTACAGGCATGCACCACCATGCCTGGCTAATTTTATATTTTAGTAGAGATGGGGTTTCACCATGTTGGTCAGGCTGGTCTCGAACTCCTGACCTCAGGTGATCCACCCACCTTAGCCTCCTAAAGTGCTAGGATTACAGGTGTGAGCCACCGTGCCCGGCCTCAAAAAATATTTTCAAACCAAAATCGGTTTATTACACACACAAAAAGTTGTGTGATGGTAGGACAGAAGGACTATATATATATTATAACCATATTAATTACAGTACATTAAAATGGTGGGTTGCATTACAAATAAGTCTGTAAGTTTAAATATACTAGTGTTATCCAATGTATAGACTTTATATAATACATTTATCAGGAATGCCAAAAAAAGCCATATACACATAAATAATGCCCATTTTACAGGTGACATTTTAAAAATGAAAACACCAATGGCTCTGATGACACCTGGGGCATTGATCCATAAAAACCCTTTCTAAAAATAGAAATATTTGTACCAGCAATGCTTTCTTTAAGCATTTGAATACTTCAATCATTGCAAGACCATTTAAATAAATTTTCATTATCAACTATGTCTTACAAAAAAAAAGTCTACACATAAATTTATCTCCAAATATGGAAGAAACAAACCGTCACAATGATGCAGATGATGAACATTTTAAAATGCATGCCTGGCTGTGGAATGAAGGGCCAAAGTACAAGTACATTCTTAAAGCTAGATACACGCTATATTGCCAACTGCTTTACAGAAAGGCTATACTTTACACTTCTACCAGCAGTTGATAATTTGAGAGTGCCGCAGTGCCAATTCTTTTTTTCTTTTCTTTTTTTTTTTTTTTTTTGAGGCAATGTCTTACTCTGTTGCCCAGGCTGGAGTGCAGTGGCATGATCACAGCTCACTGCAGCCTCAAACTCCTGGGCTCAATGCATCCTTCCACCTCATTCTCCTGAGTAGCTAGGACTAGAGGTGTGCGTCACCAAGGCCAGCTAATTTAATTATTATTATTATTATTATTATTGTAGACATGAGGTCTTACTATGTTGCTTAGGCTGGTCTCAAACTCCTGGACTCAAGTGATCCCCTGCCTTGGCCTCCCAAAGTGCTGGGATTACAGGTGTGAGCCACCATGCCCAGCAAATTCCAAGTTTATAACCAAGCTCTCTATGACTGCTCTGATGCCATATCCCACCACTCCTCTCCTCACTGCCTCACTCTTCTGGCCACACTGGCCTCACCTCCTTGCTGTATCCTGAAAACCTCAAGCACATTCACACCTTGGGGCCTCTGAATTAGCTTCTCCCTTTTCCTTGAACACACTTTTTCCAGATATTCACATGGCTCACTCCCTTCCTGCAGGTCTCTGATTAATATTCCCTTAGTAGAGAGGCCTCTCTGACTGTACCATATAAAACAACAATTAACTTGGATACTCTTTCTCCTTCAGCCAAATTATCTCCATAGCATATACTACCACTTATCATATGTAACATTTATTTTATTGTCTGTCTCCTCCCATTAGAATATAAATTCCATGAGGGTTGGTTTTTATCTGACTTGATTCTTTTATCTCTAATACCCAGAACAATGGCTGGCAAATGGTGCTCAAACGTCTATTAAATGCATCAATCAATATGGAAAGATTCCACTGGGGTCGGAAGCAACCTACACATAGGGATTAAGTGAGCATCTTCACAGTTTGATTTCGGAGTGCTAAAGGACCCACCTACTCCCAAACTGCTGTGATACCTGAATAGCATTAATAGTAAACGCTCAATCAATGTTAGCTATTTTCATGTGCCAGGTACTTTTCTGAGTACTTTACATGTATTAACTCAGTTAATCCACATGCTAACCCTATGAGATAGATTCTATTATCTCTTTATGGGGGGAAACCAAGGCAGAGAGGTTCGGTAAGTTGGCCAAGGTCACACCACTAGTAAATGGTAGTTTTCATATATAGAACGCAAATGTCTCCTTGGAAAAGTAACGTTAATATGGATTTGTTTATCAGATTTTCTAACAGAGAAGACCCTGAGGGAAAGAGACATAATACAGATTGGATTTAATCAAAATGGGGGGCGGGGAACAAATAAAAATGGAAAGTTCTAAATTCAGGATCATCTACTTTACAATTTTTTTTTTTTTTTTTTTTGAGACGGAGTCTCGCTCTGTCGCCCAGGCTGGAGTGCAGTGGTGCAATCTCGGCTCACTGCAAGCTCCGCCTCCCGGGTTCACGCCATTCTCCCGCCTCAGCCTCCCGAGTAGCTGGGACTACAGGCGCCCGCCACTGCGCCCGGCTAATTTTTTGTATTTTTAGTAGAGATGGGGTTTCACCGTGGTCTCGATCTCCTGACCTCGTGATCCGCCCACCTCGGCCTCCCAAAGTGCTGGGATTACAGGCGTGAGCCACCGCGCCCGGCCTACTTTACAATTTTACTCTCTAGTTAAATTGTTATTACACTTCTAGAACAAAGGGTAATGGAAAATAAACCCATTATGGGGAGTAAGGGTAATTTTTAGAACAGGGGTAGACCTTCAGGGAATTTATAAACAAAATTCTATTTTAGATGACAAGCAGAGTTAAATGTTTTACAGTTTTACAGAGTTAAATTTTACAGAGTTAAATGTTTTACAGTTAAATGTTTTACAGTTTTTACAGTTTGGTTGCTTAAAAAAATAAAAAATATGACACAAAATCAGAGACTATGCTATTCATTTAACTGCTTTTAAAATTTAATTGTGGTTGAACTCTTTAGTCAGTAAAAATGACAAATTAAATCGAGAGTTGCTTCATTATAGATTAAAGTGTCTGAAGGTTCATTAATGATAAATGCAGGATAAGCCTATACATTTTCACCAAAAGTCTTAGAATTAAAAAAGACAACTAAGTATCAAATTATGTAATACAAAAAATATAAAAAAGGATTAAATCTCTCTCCTCATATACATATGCAATATATTTTGCCATAACAATAATGTATTAGCACACATTCTAAATGTCAACATTTAGATATGTGAAAATAAAACACTAGGAACCTTAATCTTTTCCTATTTCCTTTCCTACTAGAAAAAGGATTGAGTTTTTTTCAAGTGAAGCTAGAAGAGGGTACAGGCTGGATCATCAGCTGTTGGTAACAATTACTGTTAGAAGAGCCTCCAAAAAGTAAACAGACACATGACATCTGCCAACATATGGAAAGTTAAAATTTAAATGACTTATAGTTCAGAATAAATCAGCATAACAATTTGTTAGATTTTCACTAAAATGGCTTAAAAAATCAATTTACTTGATTGTGAAAGCTCTACTGGGAAGGCAAAAGTCACTGTATTTTATTCTGGTATGATTTAAATGAAAATGGATGAAGTTTTCAGACTGTAATACTGTAATACTAATGTTTCAAATCAAAGAGACTGTATAGTGGAAAAGGCTCCAAAATAATCCAAGACTTAGGCCAAGTTCAAACTTTGCCCAAAGCCAGCTGGGTGACCTTGGCTAGTTCCTTTCACTCTGAGGCTCTATTTCCTGACCAAAAAAATGTATAGTTTCTGTTGTTGTGAGGATTATAGATAATCTCTCTGAGGCATCTGGCATGATGCTTGGCATTCAAGGAAAAATAACTATTAAAACTCTTTCTCCTCCATCTCCCCCTCCTCTGATGAAACAGTGAAGAAATGAGAATGAAGTAGACTGCTAATAAATAGTATAAAGTCTTAATAGATTATCCATAGCATTCTTAAAATGAGCAAACTGAATCAACCCACTGATACTGTGTCATCTTTTTAGGTATGGAAATAAAAGCTGAATATTTTTTCGGCGGGAATTATCTATGAAATATAATTTCCTCTAATATTTATTAAATCAGAACTTCTATAAAAATGTCGAGAATTAAAATTTTCGCAAGACATTTCTCACTTATAACCAAACATTTCTCATTTATACCAAAAATATGTAGTAATATACATTACTTAATAATATACAGGCTCTCTGAAACATTTATCTTTGCAAGTTATGTTCAATATTATCTTCCAAGTCTTTCTAGTTATCTTATAAAATGTTGTAAAAAATTATTCTATAAAAGGCAGACAAGCCATTCTCATTAATCAAATATTTCTGATTAACAGTAAACATCTTAATAAAATACCTACTTACCTATCCTAAGATGCTTATTAAGTTTTGAATTAAATTACATGTGCCACTTTTTCCAGATATTTATCTCCTTGAATAAAGTAGCCTTTTGGCCAGGCACAGTGGCTCATGCCTAAAATCCCAGCACCTTGGGAGGCCAAGGTGGGGGAATTGCTTGAGTCCAGAAATTCAAGCCCAGCCTGGGTGACATGGTGAAACCCTGTCTCTGCAAAAAATAGAAAAATTAGCTAAGTGTGGTGGTATGTGCCTGTAGTCCCAGCTACTCGGAAGGCTGAGGCAGGAGGAGAGCTTGAGTCCGGGAGGTGGAGACTGCAGTCAGTTGAGATCATGCCACTGCACTCCAGCCTGGGCGACAGAACAAGACTCCATCTCAAAACTAAATAAAAAATCAAGTGGCCTTTTGGTCCAGTCTTTGCTATACTAGATAGGATTATATATATTACTATTTAGAATGTCTCAAAAGATCTTTTCTGTGTAGTTTAATATTTGTGAACCTCAAAAGACCAGATGTTCAGGAAATGATCCCTTCACTTTTTTTTCCCCATTGGTACAGAGATAAAGTTTTCTGAAAATAAAATAAAGGCATATATGTTTTGAACTAACCATTAAGAATAGTTCAGATAACACTGTATTTTTATCACTGTCCACATTTAAAATTATGTATCAACAAGTACCTTTTTGTAAGACAAAAGCTTATGATCAATCTCTATAATGAAAATATCAGTTTTACCTTTTGGATCATTGTGAGTCAACAGCTGTATGTCAAATTGTTTAGCAAATGCAGTCAAATCTGGTGGCATCACACAGCAGGAGGCAAGATTAACTTGGTTACTATTTGGTTTTACCTAGAAGTGAAAATAAAATCATGATATCACTACTAAATTAAATATAATACCAAAAGTAGAAAGCAATAAGCAATAAAATAACTTAATTTTAGAACATATGAAAAATCACAATCCACAGTGATTAAAGTTTACAAAATACTTTTACATTAATATCTTTATTAATATATGCTTTTCTAACCCAGGTTAGTAGTAATAGGGAATAGGAATTCCCTATTACCTTTTCCCTATGTAATAGGGAAAGGAAATGTAACACTAGGGGAACGAAAAAGCCAACAGTACTACACTTTTTTTTTTTTTTTTTTTTGAGATGGAGTCTTGCTCTGTCGCCCAGGCTGGAGTACAGTGGCGTGATCTTGGCTCACTGCAACCTCCATATACCAGGTTCAAGCAATTCTCCTGCCTCAGCCTCCCAAGTAGCTGGGATTACAGGTGCCTGCCACCATGCCCAGCTAATTTTTTGTATTTTTAGTAGAGACGGGGTTTCACCATGTTGGTCAGGCTGGTGTTGAACTCCTGACCTCAGGTGATCTACCCACCTCGGCCTCCCAAAGTGCTGGGCTTACAGGCGTGAGCCACCATGCCCGGCCTGGTACTACACTATTAAAAAGTCCCCTGCTAGAACCATTTAACAATCTAATACATCTGCCTAGAACACAAACATGATTTTTGTTAGTTTGTTAAGTGTGATGGTTTCAGCTACAGAGCAAATAGTTCTTAAAGGTAAAGGATCAAATACAAGTAAATACCTTTAATGTTAAAGAATAAAATATGGCTATGAATCAGACACATTTTGAAAGAGAAGAATTGACAGCTTCCAGTAGCTACACTGGTTAATTTACATTCTGAATCATCTAAGTCTCTCCAATAGTTTCTTGTCCTCATTCTGGCTATCATCAAGGAGAAGGGGAAATACTTTCTCTAGGTCTTCCTGTCCATAAGAAACTCTGAAAGCTCTGAAAAGGAGAAGGCTGAAGAAGAAGTAAAAGGACTAAAGAAATACTGAGAGTAAAGGTAAAATGCTAGTAAGTGACTTTCCTAATAATTTTGTAGGTTATTAGACCAGAGAGTGGGAATAATTAATTTATGACACTCACTCCATATCAAGTTGTATGTACTGACAGTCTTACACATCTTTGAATAACAGCAAAATATTTGTTATATATAAAATATTCCCTTACTTAGGAAATTAGAGCCATGGTCTAATAGTACCTAAAGAAAAAGAAGGTTTTTCTTTCTTTTTTTTTTTTTTTTGAGACAGAGTCTTGCTCTGTCACCCAGGCTGGAGTACAGTGGCGCAATCTCAGCTCACTGCAACCTCCGCCTCTGAGGTTCAAGTGATTCTCCTGCCTCACCCTCCTGAGTAGCTGGGATTACAGGTGCACGCCACCATGCCTGGCTAATTTTTTTATTTTTTAGTAGAGACAGGGTTTCACCATGTTGGTCAGGCTGGTCTCGAACTCCTGACCTCATGATCTGCTCGCCTCGGCCTCCCAAAGTGCTGGGATTACAGATGTGAGCCACCACACCCGGCTGTAAGGTTTTTCTTTAGGTATTATTGTTTTCAGCACATAAGGAGAACTGAAGGAAATGGCCTTAATTCATTTGGTATAAATGTTTTAACACACATCTTCTAGTATTTTTGTCACTCATTTTAACCGGGATTAACATTCAGTTCAATCAGAGATATATTTAAATAAAAACAAAAACCTCAAATGATTTAGATAAAACCTGCCTCAAAACTCCTGCAGAAACGAAACAAAACTCCCACATGTGGAAAAGTCACCCCGCAGGGGTGGCCACTATGTGCATGATGCTCAACAGTGTGCAGCAAAGACTGAAAAGGGCAAGTTCCTCCTGGAGTGCTCATGATCCTGCCATCCCTTACCTGTGCCCACTGATACAGCTGTTCCAACTGTGTTTTGTCTAGATCAGAGGTACCTATGGCAACAATCTTTTTGCTCTGAACTAAGTTTTCTAATTCCTCCCAGTAAGGCTGTAAATGCTCCAAGGAAAGATTAACTCCATCTTCAATAGGAGGCGAAGCAATGATCACAGAATCCAGCTGTGCAACTCCAAGGACTGAACAGGCTGATAGGAAGGAAGACACAAAGAAAATAAATGCTTACATCATAAAAACAAATATTTCTAATGTTTTCAAAGTATCCCACTGAATTCTGTCCATATTCTTCACTAGTTTTCAAAATAACAGATTATTTCATAGTTTACTTTTCATTTAGAACATTTCTCTTTCAAAAATGTGTAAGTGCCCATTTACCTACTTGCTCTGTGTGGCAGACAAGTGGGTTTCTCTGACCTGCCTTCTTCCTAGGCAGCTTGCAGCTACTACTACATGCTCCTCTTTCTAGGGAACAAAATTTCTTCTTGTTTCCTAGGTCCCAGAAGTTTTTAGTAGCTCCCTTATCTTCATAAAATTTTCTTCTCCAGTTCTACTTGCTCACTACTATCGCATATGGATGATCACAAGAATTATTACCTAATATTCTGTAACTAGTAGTCACAGCAAAGAATAAGCTTGAGACACTGAAAAACTGAATGTTTGTTCTTAATCCATATTTATAGAGGCAGATAATTTCTTAATTCTATAAAAATAATTTAAGAGCTTATTTTAAATGATTATTCATTCTAAAGTTACATTAAAGAACCAATTATTTAAGTTTTCAATATATGTAAATACTGGAATAATTTTTTATTTAAGTATTGAATAACTTTAATATCACAATAACCTAAGTGCTAAAAATAGATATACTTGGATTTTTTTTTTTTTTTTTTTTTGCCATTGTTTGGTTTTGATATTTCACCTCTAGTACCAAAAGGGCTAAGAATAAGAACTTCTATCTCCAAACGGATAGTGAACATTTAAGTACATTACACCTTTTACATCCCTCTTGCATATCAAAATATGACCCTACATAAGTCAGTATGATTTTACAGAAGCCTTAAGAAACTAGGCTAGAACTTTAAAAGGTAAAATTGGAATCAACTCATTTTCTTTTTACCTGGACCTAAGCACAAGTTATAACTAATACACCTATACTAATTTAAAGTCCACTATTAAGATAAAAAATTCAGTTTTTGCTTACCCATGTCAACTGCACTTCTAGTTGATGATGAAGAGTTTGATTCTACAATGAACAGTTTTGCTGGGTAACAAAGAAAACAAAACTGATTACTACATTTGGATACACATTTCACTATATGCTAGTATTAACACTACTATAATACTAAGATGTCAGATAATCCTGAATGAATTATTTTTCCTTTCCCAGTCACATAACTTTATAGTTTTAATTTTAAGACATAAATGTATAGTTCCACTATACTTTTAAAATCATGTGCTAGTTGCCAACAAATATATGTTTATCAAAACAAAAAGTAAATATTTATTTCCCATTTATTAGAAGGCAGGTTAGATAACTATTGGAGCTTAAATTACTTGAAATTTATATTTTTATGACTTAAACTTTAATAGAGCACATTATATACTTTATCCAATAAACCAAAATCTATATACAAAGACTAAATTGAAAATGTAATGAGAAGAAAACTGAAAAAAAAAAAAAAAGGCCACAATTCTACCTTCCCAATACAATCATTTTCATTTTCAGACACTATCTTCCAGTTTTTGGTCATATGAAGTAGGGCATAACATTATTTCCTCTTCTATTTGGTTTACCTTTATGTAATAAATATTTAAAATATATTTCTATGTAGTATTTAGTTATCTTAAAATTTCTTTAATTTTAAAAATTTTTTGTAGAGACAGGGTCTCATTATACTGCCCAGGCTGGCCTTGAACTCTTGGCCTCAAAGGACCCTCCCGCTTCAGCCTCCCAAAGTGCTGTGATTACAGGTGTGAATCACCACAATTTTTTTTTTTGAGACAGGGTCTCACTTTCAACCAGGCTGGAGTGCAGTGGTGCGATCACGGCTCACTGCAGCATCAACCTTCTGAGCTCAAGTGTTCCTTTCACCTCAGCCTCCCAAGTAGCTAGGACTACAGGCATGTACCAATACACCTGGCTAATTTTCATTTTTTTGTAGACACAGGGTCTCGATATGTTGCCCAGGGGCTCTTGAACTCCCGGTCTCAAACAGTCTTCCCAAGGTGCTAGGATTACAGCACCACACCAGGCCAAGATTTTTTTTATCCTAATAGTCATGTGCTTACTGTAGAAATAACGAAGACCTATAAAAGCAGGAAGACCAAAAAGAATTGCCAGTCTCATCACCCAAATTACTGTTTAGATTTCGGTGTATTCTGTGGCTTTTTTTCCACTTAGGGGTGGCCTTGAACGTATTCTGTGTTTTTAGTGTATAATTTTACATACTTTTTTTTTTTTTTGAGACAGAGTCTCACTCTGTCGCCCAGTGGTGCCATCTTGGTTCATTGCAACCTCCTCCTGGGTTCAAGCAATTCTCGTGCCTCAGCCACCCAAGTAGCTGGGATTATAGGCCTGTGCCACCATGCCTGGCTAATTTTTGTATTTTTAGTAGAGACGGGGTTTTGCCATGTTGTCCAGGCTGGTGTCGAACTCCCGGCCTCAAGTGATCCACCCGACTCGCCTCCCAAAGTGCTGGGATTACAGGCGTGAGCCACTGCGCCCAGCCAATTTTACATGCTCATTTTTTAATGGTTGAATATTATTTTGTAAATTTTGAAGAGTGTCATTTATTAAATGAGTTCTACTTATTGAACATTTAGGTTAGTAAATGTTCCAGTACTAGTTCCAGTTTTCTGTTTTCGCATATATAATGCCAAAACAAACATCTTAGTAACTTTTTGTTCAGCATTATACGATATAATTTCCCAGGGATGAATTGTTAGAAATGTGATTATGAGTCAAAGCATGTGACGTTTTGTGTGAGTCTTATTATATTTTAAAAGATGTGTGCCAGTTTACCACACCACCACCAATTAAGAATTGCTCTTCTAACAACATAGGATGCTATTATTAATTTTTTTTTAAAACTTAGTAGGTACAATGCATACCTACCCAAGACCACATTAATTGTCATTTCTTTGGTTACTAGGAAAGTTGAGTCATTTTCTGTATTTGTAATATTGAGGTTTTGGTTTCATTCAAATTCAACTTTATATGTACATATTTACTTTATGTAAACTCACTGTTCAAAAAAATAAATGTATTCAATAGACAAACAGGTAGAGTAGCAGAAGAGCAACAAAAAAAATCAAAAGAGGAAATGGAGAAAAATAAGGCTAATGAAATACCCTTACATAAAGTGCCTGACATTCAATATATGCAACACATTTTCTTCTACGTTTCTTATATAAGTCCCTTCCTTCCTACTGCTAGGTGATCTCCCTAAAAACACTGCTTCCCTGAGATTACTCCCTATTGAACAGCCATCCTAGCTTCTCTACTAGATGAGAGTCGATATTTACTATTTTGGTCTAACTTTAGCCCCTATAACTGTATGATAGCCCCCCCAACTACTTTTTCTCTGTCCATGAATTTGTGCCATCTGAAATGGCCTCCTCTCTCTGAAGGATGAGGCTTTTTTGGGTAGGTAGAAAGAGGAAAGCTCTTTATATGGGGAGAATTTTGATACCTATAAAAAAATCTCAAGCCCTCTAGGAACTGACGACAACTTCTAAGAGACCCAAGATGGAACTAAATCATGAATTACAGTCAACCTCAGAAAGAATGTTGCTTTACGTCCTTTCCAACACAAACAGCAATGTGAAATTAACAGGAAAAAATGGGTTTTGTAGTTAGGCATACCTGAGTGGATTCCTGGTTCAACCACTTACTGGTTGTATGACAACCTTCAAGTTATTTAGTATCACTAATGCAATGCAGTAACAGACTTAACTTGCAGGATTGTTTTGAGAATTAAATGAGAAAATATAACCATAAAGTACCAAGCACAGTGCCTGGCACAAAGCAAGACTCAATAAATGGTAGTTACTATAATTAGATTAAAAAGACAATACCCTATCTCATCTTACATGTAATTTATTATTATTATCCATCTCAATAATAATAAAATAGCAACAACCACAATAATAACAACATGGTAGCAAATAATAGCTACCTAGAACTTACTTTGAGGCAAACACTGTGCTAAGTGCTTCTTTTGTTATTTCATCCAGTTTACAAAGAAGCCGGAGAAACAGGTACATCCCCATTTTATAGAAGAGAAAACTGAGACTCAGGGAGGTTAAAGTCTTTGTTAGCCCAACATTATACTAGCCTGTAATCTGCACACCCCGAAACTTCAAAGCTCAAGCTTTTAATGACTATGCTACGCAAATTGTAAGGTGAGGGCAGAGACGGCGCATCTTTTCATTTTTGTATTCCTTGAGTATAGTACAGTTTCTGGGATTTGTCACTTACTACATTTCCTGAATGGGTGTTACAGTATTTTCTTTCTCTTCATGTAACTTGCCCAGGTTTCTTTTTATATTCCCAGGTGACCTCAGACATTGCTTACCAGTATCTTACCAGGAAGTGGGTGCTTATGCTTGCTTTGGGTGGACACTGCTTCTAAGCCTTCCCTTTATCCTTTCCATCTCCTTCATCTTAATCTTTCTACTGCTCTGAAGTTTGACACATAAATTACATGACATGATGACATCATCATGAAGAACAGCAAGTTGAAGTTCTATTCTGACTCATATAATAGCCAGCACTGACCTCTTATAACTCCATCTTGGAGTTAAAGTAAAATTATGTTAAAAAAGAATTTTTGTATTTCCCACATTTAGTGTCTGAGCAAAGAAAGGCTTATTCTAATGCCTAACAAAATCTATCACTTCTGCTATGTAACAAAATAAACAGAAAAGACTGGACTTTACCAGAAACTTTCATTTCTTCTCTCTCATCAGGATTTATCTTTTCTACTGCATGAGATACAGTGCATTCCAAGACATCTGGAAACTCCTATAATAAACACAATATTTAAAATAAATATAAAATTTAATGCTTCTGATTAATTATAAAATTTTCTATTATCCATAATGCCTTTTAGAATCAGAGAACCTATAAGACAACAGAGTTCTCTACCTGAGGTCTGGGTGGGCTTCACAAGGGTTGTAAAGCTCTGAAATAAAGGTAAAGTGGTGTGTGTGTGTGTGTGTGTGTGTTTGTGTGTGTGTATCTATTTTCTAGGAAAATGTATCTCATTTTGACCAGGTATTTAGAAAGAAGCATGATCAAAAAAATTAAAAATAAACAAGCAGTGGAGGGATATGTGAGGAGTTAGAAACAGTAGCACAGCAGATAATTTTACTCTAAAAAGAAACCAATGAAAATAATATCCACTCTAGATGACATAATAAAAACGTTCTACATTATTTACAAGCATTTTCTTTTACTTTTTAATTTATTTGGATTTTAATGTTATTGAACTTTAACCTGTAAGGGGATTTAGTTTTTGGTTTTTGTTTGTTTGTTTGTTTTGTTTTGTTTTGAGACAGAGTCTCGCTCTGTTGCCCAGGCTGGAGTGCAGTGGCAGGATCTCGGCTCACTGCAAGCTCCACCTCCCGGGTTCACACCATCCTCCTGCCTCAGTGTTCCGAGTGGCTGGGACTACAGGTGCACGCCGCCACGCCTGACTAATTTTTTGTATTTTTAGTAGTGACAGGGTTTCACCGTGTTAGCCAGGATGGTCTCGATCTCCTGACCTTGTGATCCACCCACCTCGGCCTCCCAAAGTGCTGGGATTACAGGCATGAGCCACCGCGCCCGGCCTGTTTTTTTTTTTAAATAGACTTTTTTTTTAGAGCAGTTTTAGGTTCACAAGAATATCAAGTAGAAGGTAGATTGAACAGATTTCTCATTCACTCCCTACATTCACATCCACACAGCCTCCCCCATTATCAACATACCCGCCACAGTGGTATACATTTGTTACACTTGATGAACCTACATTGACATGTCATAATCACCCAAGTCCAGTTTATCTTAGGGTTTACTCTTGGTGCTGCATAGTTTATGGATTTAGAAAACCGTATAATAACATGTATCCACCATTACAATATCATACGCAGTAGTTTCATTGACATACAAATCCTGTGCTCTGCCTATTCATCCCTCCGTCCCTGCTAACCCCTGGCAACCACTGATCTTTTTACTAGTTTTTTTTACTAGACTAGCAAAACTATAGTCTACATAGTTTTGTTTTTTCCAGAATATCAAATAGTTGATATCATACAGTATGTAGCTTTTTCAGATTGTCTTCTTTTACTTAGAAATATGCATTCAAGTTTCCTCTATGTCTTTTCATGGCTTGATAGCTCATTTCTTTTAAGCATTGAATAATATTATATTGTCTGGATAGTTTATATATGCATTCATAATTTATATATACACTCGCCTACTGAAGAACATCTTGGTTGCTTCAAATTTTAGCAATTATGAATGGAGCTGCTATAAATATCCATGCACAGGTCTGTGTGTGGAAATAAGTTCTTAGCTTCTTTGGGTAGATACTAAGGAGCATAATTGCTGATTTTATGACAATAGTATATTTAGTTTTATAATCACAAGCGTTTTATTTTTATTTATTTATTTATTTTTATTTTATTATTATTATGTTTTTGAGACAGAGTCTCACTCTCTTGCCCAGGCTAGAGTGCAGTGGCGCGATCTCAGCTCACTGCAACCTCTGCCTCCCAGGTTCAAGTGATTCTCCTGCCTCAGCCTCCCGAGTAGCTGGGATTACAGGCGCGTACCACCACGCCTGGCTATTTTTTTTTTTTTTTTGCATTTTTAGTAGAGATGGGGTTTCGCCATGTTGGCCAGACTGGTCTCAAACTCCTGACCTCAGGTGATCTACCTGCTTCGGCCTCCCGAAGTGCTGGGATTATAGGTGTGAGCCACTGCGCCCGGCCTGTAATCACAAGCATTGTAAACCAAAACTTTTTTTTTTCCTGAGTGCAGCAGAAAAAAGCAAAGGCTATTTGAATGTATTTTAATGAATAATTTACAAGGATAATGAGAAAATATTAGTACATATAAATCAGATACATATTAACTTACATTTACAATATCATACAAAGTAAACGGCAAAGGCTTTCCCATGATTCTTGAGCACTTTCACAGCACGTATCAGGGGTTCAGTAAGTGTTTACAAGTCAAGCATAAGTAGAATAAATAGTCATTTCAGAGAAACAGAGATTGATTTTAAAAAAACGATAACTCAATGTCTATATAGTAGCTATAGAGTTACATGGTTGCAGTATGCCCAGGGGAACCAGTATTTCCAGCACATGTCCTTTTCCATACTTTTAAAGTAGCCTAAGTAATGTGCTGTGAGCCTTTGACTGAGTTGGATTTCAAAGTGTGGTTTAGGGTTTTGAACATTAACATTTATGATAGTAGCCATATACTGACATTTAGTGGAACACAGTTCCTTATTGTTTCATCAGAAACTGACATTTGAAAAATTACTTCTAGTGATGTTGAGTCTACCAAAGCAACCTACCAATCACAATTGATAATCATTCCTCTCCTAGACCAAATATAAACTGAAATAAAACACTGATAGTGAGGAAACCATGGTGAGAATTAAGCATGAGAATCCTAGTATCTTGTCTGGTTAAAGAGTTGCCTACGGTCTAGATTTTCTGTTTTATGCATAAGCCTACTGGATCAGAGTGCCGTCTCAGCAAATCAACCACGGAGGGTTTATGGCTAATTGCCTATTTGACTTCCCTCACAAAACTGAAGAAATTAACTTCCTGTTTACTTAACTTCCTTTTTGACCTGCATGATTTTTGCATTCACATTTCACTTACCCTGACCAAATCTTGGTTGATTTGGGAACTCCATTCATTCAAGGTTTTTTGGATACAATCATGAAGCTGCAAAAGGAATGCATTTTGAAACTGTTAATCAAAGTCTATATACTTTTCTGTACTTCTACAATAAGAATATATTAATTTGATAAGCAGGAAAAAAAAGATAGCAACAAGAAATACCATACAAACCCCAATTTTAATCCTACAAGGTTTTTTGTTTCCTTCAACATACATAAATTCAGGCCTGTTTTCATCCTACTCTTGTTTCTCAAATGTTCTTGAACTAAAGCAGTTGTCTAATTACTTTAAAGCTTTTTTTGTACCAGTGAAAATTTAAGCTAACTGTTGAGACACAAAAGCATCCATAGGCCAGGTATAGTGGCTCATGCCTGTAATCCCAGCACTTTGGGAAGCTGAGGGGGGCAAATCACTTGAGGTGAGGAGTTCAAGACCAGCCTGGCCAACATGGTGAAACCCTGTCTCTACTAAAAATACAAAAATCATGTGGGCATAGTAGTGCATGCCTGTAGTAGCTACTCGGGTGGCTGAGGCAGGACAATTTTGTTTGAACCCAGGAGGTGGAGGTTACAGTGCGCTGAGATGGTGCCATTTCATTCCAGCCTGGGCAACAGAGCAAGACTCTATTTCCAAAAAAAAAAAAAGGCATTCATAAAGAAACAAAAATAAGGTTTATAAACAGAGGAACTTGGAGTCAAGCCCAGGCTGTCTGACTAGAATTCATATCACAACTATGCTACAATTCTCAAAGACAAACAAATTAAATTATTAGAGAATAAGTGTGGCTGGTAAATCCTACCTCAGATTCACCTGTGCTGTTTATTAAAAGTTCAGACTCCTGAGCCTAATCCTAGACCCACTGAATCATTCTCTAAGAGCAGTTTGGACTTTCATTTTAACAAGCATCCTAAGGAGAGTACTTTATCTACGTACTCTAAAGTCTGAGAACCACCAGGATAGACATGTCTTGCAGAACTCAACTTGTATGACACTCCAGAAGTCATTTCCTAACATTTAGGTGCACCTCTAACCTGTCTTCCATGTTTTCTTAGATAAACAAAAAAAAATTTATACAAATATTATAGTATGTTGTAAATTAATTCAAACATACTTTATTAAAGTGTATTTCAGACTTATTTGATAGTAGTCCAAAGTAAGACATACATTCACATAGTGAGCAAAGACCTATATACATATAATGGAACAAAACAGTCATAAAGCGGTATTTATGCTCACAACACGCCAGGCACTTTAATGGCTTCCAATATATTAATTAGAAAAAATATACTGGTCCATGACTCACTGAACTGATTTATGACCACTAATGGGCCAAACCTGGCAATCTGAAATCACTGCCTTATTAGATAACCAAGGACACAGTGTTTTGCATTCTTCTGTGGGCAATCAATGAAAACACAAATGAGTAACTAGAGGCAAGCCCCTGAATTGCAAAAGCACTTTCCTAATAGAAACAGCAGACACTAAACTTCTGAACTATCTGAACTATGACTGCTTATGATAAAAACTGATACAACCACTTTACTACGTATATCTTAGTACACATGATTACAAGAGATAACTGGTTTATCAATTTAAGGGCACAGAACTACCTATGTTAAGATTTACAATCCATAATAATAATTTACATGCTAGTCACAACAATTCACTTGAATTCAAATTATAAGGTCTAGATCTTTATGTAAAGCATATTTATAATCAAATTTAAGTCAGTGGATGAAAATGAGTTGATAATCATTCCAGATAGAATTATAAGTCATAATATTCTCTTAAAAATTAGTAAAAACTGAAGGAGCAGAACCAACTAGAGGTTAAAAATTCTATCGGAAGTGCTTTGGCTCAAATCGTGGGATAATTCTAAAAAATTTCCCTCTGGAAGGATGGCTCATTTGCACACTTGAGGCTTTCCCAATGAATTCCTCAATTCAGGAAGGTAAGTCTATTTTTATAGTATTCACCCTCTTCTTGAAACCATTTCTTTAATTAATCTTGGATTCTGCAAAATGTCAGGACAAATCATAAAACAGTCTAATGTTATAATTACGTAGGAAATTCATTGACTTTATCACAAGCCTAATTATTTTTAATCTTGTAAATTACATGTTCGCTATATTGACTAAACATTAACCTTGTACTTGGGTTAATGTTTGTCATTAACATTAATGTTTATGTTTGTTCTCTGCTCTCTTCATTCTTATAATACACACCCAATATCACTGAGTATAAGTATCACCACAACTTAGCCTATTAGATCTGGAGTTGTATAAGAATTTTTTAAATACCACGATTCAACCGGTCCAACACCCTTACAACAAAGAACTGGGCAAAACAGTCCCATAATGGTCCACTTACAAACTATTTGATTTCATAAAATTCCAGTGAGACAAAAAATCTGGGCAGAGGTCATAACATTTTTTTAAAAATTAGAACTAGAAGAGACCTTGTAAGAGATTTAACTGAACTCTTGACCCAACATGTACATTTTCTCAAAAATAAGTGATTTGTTCAGTTTATTTAATTTCTTCAGTGAAGCTGAACTGTTCCAAGTAGTACATCCCAATTTGGAGCTCTGGATGTTACAAAGTTCTTTTACATAGAAACAAAATGTGCCTCCCCTTTTGCTCTTACCAAGCAGTCATAGTTTCCCTACAGTATGATGTCATTCCTTCAAGTTTTCCTGAAATGTTTTCTAGTTTCTTTAGTTTTATCCTACCGTTATGAAGCACCCTAAATAAAACACTAGAAACCAGAATTAGTCCTTTGAACAATGTTTTACAAACTGTGGTGTGTGACTCTGAGCATCAAGAAATCAACATTTTAAAAATTAAAATAAGAGAAAAAATCAGAATATACGGTATAAGGGCTAACATCTTTTTGTGAAATCTGTTTCAGATATACTGATTATACAACTATTAACTGGATTGCAAAGTAAAATGTACTTCTTACTGTGTTTGCAGTCAGAAACTCTTTTGAGTCACTACTTTAGAGTATGCTATTGTGAGATAGCTAAAATTTCACCCAATAATATCAATATACGTGCAAAATTCTGTATTGAACTACCACCAACAGTACTGGAAGAAATTAAGAGTCTATGTACCGAATACAGAAATATTTATCTGTGGGAGAAACAGCCAAAGTAGGTGGTTTAAATAAAACAAAACATACACACTGAGCTGGAACGTGAACACAGAATATGGTACATACTCAGATTCCTACTAAAGTTACAAGCAAGAGTTCTCATCTCTTGATGGGCACTGACCCCAACAACAGGCCTGGGCACAGGTCCAGCACTTAACTCAGAGGGATGCCGTGTGCTGCTGCACGGTCTGTTACCAACATCTCATAGAAGAGAGCAGAAACCGCTTAGGAACACAGCTGATATCATAATACAACATGGTTTAGGAAGGTTTTTCTCTTAATTAAGATTTATCTTTCTGATGGAACCAGATGATAGGGAGATAGATGCCTGCATGGTGAGCGTTTTCATATATTACCTCTTAATTCTCACAACAACCTGATGAGGAAGGTGTTATTACCCAACTTTAAAGTAACTTTTCCAAAGTCATATAGCTCCTAAATCTAAAGATTTTGTTATTTTTTACATACTAAAATTGTCCCATACCACCAATATGCACAATGTGCAGTGGATGACTATCCGCTCAGAAATGGCCAACAAATAGGTAACAAGTTTGTAATTCCAGATTAATCTCTGTCACCTCCAACTAGTGACTAGTCTTTTTATTTTCCAGTTTTTACAAAACTTTTATTTTTGAATTGATAGATTATATTTGTACATATTTATGGGGCACATGTGATATTCTGTTACATGCATAGAATGTACAATGATATTCTGTTACATGCATAGAATGTGTACTGATAAAGCATACATAGATGCACAGATAAGTGCATAAAATGTGTAATGACTAAAGTCAGGGTATTTAGGGTATTTCAAAGCCAAAATTGAGTGCTTACTCATTTGCCTCACTGCAATAGTCTAATGTCAACATTCTAAAAGTTAGGTGTACTATGAATACTACTTCATCTGAATGCACCAAAGGATAATCTCCGAAAATATTCCTTTACCTGGACAGGGTGGGGGAAGGAAGCGAGAGATGTGGAGAGAGACGGAGCGACGTCCTGGCCCTCTGTGACCTCCGTGCCAGGAAGAGGGACCCAGGATGTTTGAGAGTTTTGCTACCGGCCTTAAGCACCGAGAGAGGTGTCACTCAGTGCGCAGCTGCACTGGCTAAGTTTTTTAGACGCGTTGCCCTCGGCAGCGGGTTTGGACCCAAGGTCGCGTCGACACTGGCCCCAGCATCTTCCCGCGGGCGGAGCCCAGGTGCGCGCTAGGCCCTGCCACCCTCCCTCGCCCGCGGGCGCTTCTCCCTTGCCGGAACCGCCGGGCCCCGCCCGAGGCCTGCCCCGGGAGCCCCGCGGCGAGTGTCGCCGCGCTCACCTCCTCGCTGTGCGTGGACGGGCACTTCTTCCGCAGGCGGCCCCAGTTCAGCAGGTTCCCCGTCTGCAGGTGCAGGGTGCGGGCCCGCGCCAGGAGCGCCTTGGCCGCGCGGCTGTCGGTGCCCATGGCAGCGGCCGCCCAGGGGCCGAGCAGCGAAGGGGCTGCGGGCGGGCGGGCAGGCAGGCGGCTGCCCCACAGGACGCGGTGCCCGAGGCCCGAGAGGGAGCGCGAGGCTGCCGGCGCCGCGCGGCTGGAGCCTGGTCTGCGCTCGGGCCCGAGGGAGGCCGGACGGCGGCTGGGCGGCGGCGGGAAAGGAAGGCACCAGTGACTGCGGCTCCGGCTCCGGCTACTGCGGCCGCAGCGGGAGAGCTGATTCCAAACTGAGGGAGCTGTTTCCTGGAAGACAATGACTAAGCAGAAATCGTAGCCGAGAAAGTGCTTCGTAACCGTTACTCATCCCGCGGCGGGGCAGGGGCGGGGCGCGAATGGGCTGCGGGACGCCGGCCCGCAAGTGACTGGCCCTCGGCCTGCGGCGGGCGTGGCGACGGGTGGTGCGCGGCGGGCGCGCGGGTCGAGAGAGCGTGGCGGCGCGGCCCGGAGCGCAGCGCGCGGCAGGGCTCCCCCTGGCGGTCAGAGGACAGCGCGAGGCAGACACCGCCTCCGCCTGGTGAGGTCTCCCGGCGTTCAGGTCGCGGCTCCGCCCACGGCCGCCCCGGGGTCGGCTTCCTACACGTCTCTTTAAAGGGCAGCCTGAGCGGCCACCGGGGCTCGGAAATGGTACGTAGTTTTCGTTCTCAGAAGCAGCTGTTTATGCGCAAGCGCCCCCTTCTTCTTTTCGCTTTGCTACCTTCAAGGACCTTCTCCAAACTGCTAATTTTTCTTCATCCGTTAAAGGTCTATTGATTCACATTATTTGCTGGCAGTGTGTGAAGTCAACGAACAAGACTGAGTCTTTGCCCTTGAGACGCGTACACTCTACCCGGAGACAAGTTCTAAGCACAGGAAACAAGTAATTTTATAAGAACATCATAGGGCAGTTATTCTCCAGATGAATTCAGATTAAAGAGGACACTTGAGCCGGTGAGATCACAGAAAGCTTTTATCACCCACCCCTTTAGAGGTGGTCGAGATTATTTACCCCTATTAAATTTCACGTCTGGTGGTGGACTCGGTATAAACATCAAATTGAACATGTATTGAGCTTTCCTCAACAATCTTTCACATTCGTTGAGGTGAATCAGATTATTAAAGGCAAAATGAGATTCTCGTTATAAGCAGGGACAATATAGCTATTGAAAAGAGAGATGAACCAGTTGGTAAAATGGTAAGAATTAGGGGAGGGATGGGAAAAGAGATCTTTCTAGGAAGTTAGAAATTGAGCCTGATGTTGAGTAAATATTTGTTGGCTGAATGAATGATGGTAAGAGTTCATTGAACGAGCTTGCGCTGCTTTTTTTTTTTTTTGGATATTGATTTTTTATTATAGTGAAAGAGCTACCCACAAGCACCACCACTACTTAAACACATTTTGATGCACTGTAACATACAATTAACATTTATTGTAAATAATTCAAACATATACAAAAATAGAAAGAATACTATAATGAAACCCGATATAACTATCGTCTGAACTCAAGATTGAATAAGATTTGTCTATACTTTTTTTTATAATACTTTAAGTTCTAGGGTACATGTGCACAATGTGCAGGTTTGTTACATATGTATACAAGTGCCATGTTGGTTTGCTGCACCCATTAATTCGTCATTTACATTAGGTATTTCTCCTAATGCTATCCCTCCGCCAACCCCCCACCCCATGACAGGCCCCAGTGTGTGATGTTCCCCACCCTGTGTCCAGGTGTTCTCATGGTTCAATTCCCACCTATGAGTGAGAACATGCAGCGTTTGGTTTCCTGTCCTTGAGACAATTTGCTCAGAATGATGGTTTCCAGCTTCATCCATTCCCTACAAAGGACATGAACTCATCCTTTTTGATGGCTGCATAGTATTCCATGGTGTGTATGTGCCACATTTTCTTAATCCAGTCTATCACTGATGGACATTTGGGTTGGATCCAAGTCTTTGCTATTGTGAATAGTGCCAAAATAAACATACCTGTGCATGTGTCTTTATAGTAGCATGATTTATAATCCTTTAAGTATATACCCAGTAATGAGATTGCTAGGTCAAATGGTATTTCTAGTTCTAGACCCTTGAGGAATCACCACACTGTCTTCCACAATGTTGAACTAGTTTACACTACCACTGACAGTGTAAAAGTGTTCCTGTTTCTCCACATCCTCTCCAGCACCTGTTGTTTCCTGACTTTTTAATGATTGCCATTCTAACTGGTGTGAGATGGTATCTCATTGTGGTTTTGATTTGCATTTCTCTGATGACCAGTGATGATAAGCATTTTTTCATGTGTCTGTTGGCTGCATAAATGTCTTCTTTTGAAAAGTGTCTGTTCATATACTTTGCCCACTTTTTGATGGGGTTGTTTGATTTTTTCTTGTAAATTTAAGTTCTTTGTAGATTCTGGATATTAGCCCTTTGTCAGATGGGTAGATTGCAAAAATTTTCTCCCATTCTGTAGGTTGCCTGGTCACTCTGATGGTAGTTTCTTTTGCTGTGCAGAAGCTCTTTAGTTTAATTAGATCCCATTTGTCAGTTTTGGCTTTTGTTGCCATTGCTTTTGGTGTTTTAGTCATGAAGTCCTTGCCCATGCCTATGTCCTGAATGGTATTTCCTAGGTTTTCTTCTAGGGTTTTTATGGTTTTAGGTCTAACATTTAAGTCTTTAATCCATCTTGAATTAATTTTTGTATAAGGTGTAAGGAAGGGATCCAGTTTCAGCTTTCTACATATGGCTAGCCAATTTCCCCAGCACCATTTATTAAATAGGGAATCCTTTCCCCATTTCTTGTTTTTGTCAGGTTTGTCAAAGATCAGATGGTTGTAGATGTGTGGTGTTATTTCTGAGGCCTCTATTCTGTTCCATTGGTCTGTATCTCTCTTTTGTACCGTGCTGTTTTGGTTACTGTAGCCTTGTAGTATGGTTTGAAGTCAGGTAGCATGATGCCTCCAGCTTTGTTCTTTTTGCTTAGGATTGTCTTGGCAATGCAGGCTCTTTTTTGGTTCCATATGAACTTTAAAGTAGTTTTTTCCAATTCTGTGAAGAAAGTCATTGGTAGCTTGATGGGGATGGCATTGAATCTATAAATTACCTTGGGCAGTATGGCCATTTTCACACTATTGTTTCTTCCTATCTATGAGCATGGAATGTTCTTCCATTTGTTTGTGTCCTCTTTTATTTTGTTGAGCGTTGGTTTGTACTTCTCCTTGAAGAGGTCCTTCTCATCCCTTGTAAGATGGATTCCTAGGTATTTTATTATTTTCGAAGCAATTGTGAATGGCAGTTTTCTCATGATTTGTCTCTCTGTTTTTCTGTTATTGGTGTAGAGGAATGCTTGTGATTTTTGTACATTGAATTTGTATCTTGAGACTTTGCTGAAGTTGCTTATCACCTTAAGGAGATTTTGGGCTGAGATGATGGGGTTTTCTACATATACAATCGTGTCATCTGCAAACAGGGACAATTTGACTTCCTCTTTTCCTATCTGAATACCCTTTATTTCTTTCTCTTGCCTGATTGCCCTGGCCAGAACTTCCAACACTATGTGGAATAGGAGTGTTGAGAGGGCATCCCTGTCTTGTGTCAGTTTTCAAAGGGAATGCTTCCAGTTTTTGCCCATTCAGTATGATATTGGCTGTGGGTTTGTCATAAATAGCTCTTATTATTTTGAGATACAGTCCACGAATACCGAGTTTATTGAGAGTTTTTAGCATGAAGCGCTGTTGAATTTTGTCAAAGGCCTTTTCTGCATCTATTGAGATAATCAGGTGGTTTTTGTCTTTGGTTCTGTTTATGTGATGGATTACTTTTATTGATTTGCGTAGGTTTAACCAGCCTTGCATCCCAGGGATGAAGCCAACTTGATCGTGGTGGATAAGCTTTTTGATGTGCTGCTGGATTCAGTTTGCCAATATTTTATTGAGGATTTTCACATTGATGTTCATCAGGGATATTGGTATAAAATTCTCTTTTTTGTGAATTAGGATGATGCTGGCTTCATAAAATGAGTTAGGGAGGATTCCCTCTTTTTCTATTGATTGGAAAAGTTTCAGAAGGAATGGTACCAGCTCCTCTTTGTACGTCTGGTAGAATTCGGCTGTGAATCTGTCTGGTCCTGGACTTTTTTTGGTTGGTAGGCTATTAATTATTGCCTCAATTTCAGAACCTGTTATTGGTCTATTCAGGTGTTTATAGTATTCTCTGATGGTAGTTTGTATTTTCTGTGGGATCAGTGGTGATATCCCCTTTATCATTTTTTATTGCGTCTATTTTATTCTTCTCTCTTTTCTTCTTTATTAGTCTTGCTAGTGGTCTGTCTATTTTGTTGATCTTTTCAGAAAACCAGCTCCTGGATTCATTGACTTTTTGAAGAGTTTTTTGTGTCTCTATCTCCTTCAGTCCTGCTCTGATCTGTGTTATTTCTTGTCTTCTGCTGTCTTTTGAATTTGTTTGCTCTTGTTTTTCTAGTTCTTTTAATTGTGATGTTAGGGCATCAATTTTAGATCTTTCCTGCTTTCTCTTGTGGGCATTTAGTGCTATAAATTTCCCTCTACACGCTGCTTTAAATGTGTCCCAGAGATTCTGGTACATTGTGTCTTTGTTCTCATTGGTTTCAAAGAACAACTTTATTTCTGCCTTCATTTTGTTATGTACCCAGTAGTCATTCAGGAGCAGGTTGTTCAGTTTCCATGTAGTTGTGCAGTTTTGAGTGAGTTTCTTAATCCTGAGTTCTAATTTGATTGCACTGTGGTCTGAGAGAGAGTTTGTTGTGATTTCTGTTCTTTTACATTTGCTGAGGAGTGTTTTACTTCCAATTACGTGGTCAGTTTAAGAATAAGTGTGATGTGGTGCTGAGAAGAATGTATATTCTGTTGATTTGGGGTGGAGAGTCCTGTAGATGTCTATTAGGTCCACTTGGTCCAGAACTGAGTTCAATTCCTGGATATCCTTGTTAATTTTTTGTCTCGTTGATCCAATATTGACAGTCGGGTGTTAAAGTCTCCCATTGTTATTGTGTGGGAGTCTAAGTCTCTTTGTAGGTCTCTAAGGACTTGCTTTATGAATCTGGGCGCTCCTGTATTGGGTGCATATATATTTAGAATAGTTAGCTCTTCTTGTTGAATTGATCCCTTTACTATTATGTAATGGCCTTCTTTGTCTCTTTTGATCTTTGTTGGTTTAAAGTCTGTTTTATCAGAGACTAGGATTGCAACCCCTGCTTTTTTTTTTGCTTTCCATTTGCTTGGTAGATCTTCCTCCATCCCTTTATTTTGAGCTTATGTGTGTCTGTGCATGAGATGGGTTTCCTGACTACAGCACACTGATGGGTCTTAACTCTTTATCCAATTTGCCAGTCTTTGTCTTTTAATTGGGGCGTTTAGCCCATTTACATTTAAGGTTAGTATTGTTATGTGTGAATTTGATCCTGTCATCATGATGTTAGCTGGTTATTTTGCCCGTTAGTTGATGCAGTTTCTTCCTAGCCTCGATGGTCTTTACAATTTGGCATGTTTTTGCAGTGGCTGGTACCGATGGTTCCTTTCCATGTTTAGTGCTTCCTTCAGGAGCTCTTGTAAGGTAGGCCTGGGGGTGACAGAATCTCTCAGCATTTGCTTGTCTGTAAAGGATTTTATTTCACCTTCACTTATGAAGCTTAGTTTGGCTGGATATGAAATTCTGGGTTGAAAATTCTTTTTTCTGAGAATGTTGAATATTGGCCCCCACTCTCTTCTGGCTTGTAGAGTTTCTGCCAAGAGATCTGTTGTTAGTCTGGTGGGCTTCTCTTTGTGGGTAACCCGACCTTTCTCTCTGGCTGCGCTTAAGATTTTTTCCTTCATTTCAACCTTGGTGAGTCTGACAATTATGTGTCTTGGGGTTGCTCTTCTCGAGGAGTATCTTTGTGGTGTTCTCTGTATTTCCTGAATTTGAATGTTGGCCTGCCTTGCTAGGTTGGGGAAGTTCTCCTGGATAATATCCTGCAGAGTGTTTTCCAACTTGGTTCCATTCTCCCTGTCACTTTCAGGTACACCAATCAGACGTAGGTTTGGTCTTTTCACATAGTCCCATATTTCTTGGAGGCTTTGTTAGTTTCTTTTTACTCTTTTTTCTCTAAACTTCTCTTCTCGCTTCATTTCATTAATTTGATCTTCAATCACTAATACCCTTTCTTCCAGTTGATCAAATCAGCTACTGAAGCTTGTGCATGCATCAGGTAGTTCTTGTGCCATGGTTTTCAGCTCCATCAAGTCATTTAAGTGCTTCTGTACACTGTTTATTCTATTTAGCCATTCATCTAATCTTTTTTCAAGGTTTTTAGCTTCCTTGCAATGGGTTCGAACATCCTCCTTTAGCTCGGAAAAGTTTGTTATTACCGACCTTCTGAAGCCTATTTCTGTCAACTCATCAAAGCTGTTCTCCATCCAGCTTTGTTCCATTGCAGGCAAGGAGCTGCAATCCCTTGGAGGAGAAGAGGCACTCTGGTTTTTAGAATTCTCAGCTTTTCTGTTCTGGTTTCTCCCCATCTTTGTAGTTTTATCTACCTTTGGTCTTTGATGCTGGTGACCTACAGATGGGGTTTTGGTATAGATGTCCTTTTTGTTGATATTGATGCTATCCCTTTCTGTTCGTTAGTTTTCCTTCTAAGAGTCAGGTCCCTCAGCTGCAGGTCTGTTGGAGTTTGCTGGAGGTCCACTCCAGACCCTGTTTGCCTGGGTATCACCAGCAGAGGCTGCAGAACAGCAAATATTGCAGAACAGCAAATATTGCTGCCTGATCCTTCCTCTGGAAGCTTTGTCTCAGAGGGGTGCCTGGCTGTATGAGGTGTCAATCAGCCCCCACTGGGAGGTGTCTCCCAGTTAGGCTACACAGACCCACTTAAGGAGGCAGTCCCTCCATTCTCAGAGCTCAAACACCATGTTGGGTGAACCACTGTTCTCTTCAGAGCTGTCAGACAGGGACATTTAAGTCTGCAGAAGTTTCTGCTGCCTTTTGTTCAGCTATGCCTTGCTCCCAGACGTGGAGTCTACAGAGGCAGGCAGGCCTCCTTGAGCTGTGGTGGGCTCCACCCAGTTGGAGCTTCCAGGCCACTTTGTTTACCTACTCAAGCCTCAGCAATGGCAGACCGCCCCCAGCCCCCACAACACCCTGCAGCCAGGCTGCCGGCTTTCACTCAGTTAGATCTGGGAACTGCGGCACTAGCAGTGAGCAAGGCTCTGTGGGCGTGGGACCTGCTGAGCCATGCGCGGGATATAATCTCCTGGTGTGCCATTTGCTAAGACCATTGGAAAAGTGCATTATTAAGATGGGAGTGTCCCAATTTTCCCAGTACAGTCTGTCACAGCTTCCCTTGGCTAGGAAAGGAAAATCCACCCAGCCCTTGTGCTTCCTGGTTGAGGTGATACCCCGCCCTGCTTTGGCTCGCTGTCCTTGGGCTGCACCCACTGTCCAACCAGTCCCAGTGAGATGAACCAGGTACCTCAGTTGGAAATGCAGAAATCACCTGTCTTCGGTGTCGATCATGCTGTGAGCTACAGACCTGAGCTGTTCCTATTCAGCCATCTTCGCTTGTGCTGCTTTAATTAATGTGTACATTTGATTCATATGCTCAATTTGCTGTGGCATCATTTCTTGATTGTTTGTATATTATCTGATAGCATGCAATCAATACTTGATTAAAGTTTAGAGTTTACATCTCCTAAACTATCAGACTTGCCTCTTTGCTGGGAACTTATATAACATATTGGCCAAGAATGTTGGTGCTGACATCAACCGGTATTGGCTTACCAACCTCACTTTTACCAGGCACTGGCTCTTTTATCTTACCCAAGTCTCACTGTATTTCACTTTCTCTAAACCAGCAAGAGGATAGTTTGAACCATATGAAATTGCTCATAATTGACATTTTTTTTGTTTGTTTTTTTGAGACAGAGTCTTGCTCTGTCGCCTAGGCTGGAGTGCAGTGGCGCGATCTCGGCTCACTGCAAGCTCCACCTCCCAGGTTCATGCCATTCTCCTGCCTCAGTCTCCAGAGTAGCTGGGACTACAGGCGCCTGCCACCACACCTAGCTAATTTTTTTTGTATTTTTAGTAGAGACGGGGTTTCACAGTCTCTGTGACTGTGAGACAGGATGGTCTCGATCTCCTGACCTCATGATCCGCCCACCTCGGCCTCCCAAAGTGCTGGGATTACAGGCGTGAGCCACCACGTCCAGTGATAATTGACCATTTTTAACCAACAGAAATGGAAAGTCCCATGGTTCCACCAAATAGAATACTTACCACATTGGGCAGGTGTGAGGAGTTAATGATGAAGAGGCATGAAAAGCCCTTAGTAAATGTCCAGTAAGTGAGAGCTCCTATTATTAATGCCCCTACTGTTTTCCCATTACAATGCAGTTCTCACAATATTGGTAAATTTATAACATGAATTCACGGCAGGCATCGTGTTATGTTTTTAAGATTTGCATATGTAAACTCATTTGCTCTTCGCAGCAACTCAGTTAAGTAACTTGTCGAAAATCTCAGTTAGTAATTAGTATTGTGGCCACGATCAAAACCTAGATCCTTCAACTTCAAATTCTTTACTCTTCCATACTATAGATAATTTAAATTCTTGAATGTGCTTATACATGATTTATATGTTTTTAATGCCTGTATGGCTTAAATTTACTGCATGTTGTACTTAATGATACCCTTGCCATAACACCGCAGTTCTTAGGGAGGGAAATTTAATCTTCTAAACTTATTTTGGGGGAAAAACCAGGGAATGTAAATCAGAAATTGATTATGTAGTCACTTTTAGTAAGTTATTTTTCTCCTGTCTAGAAAAGAGAAATAATATTGATAACATTTCTATCTTTGGGAATATATTTTTGTTTTTAGGTGCTTTAAAGCGCTTCTACAAGTGCTGTATAAATACAGTGTCACTAACACTGACTGCTTTTTTTTTTTTCATGCTTGACATTTATAGGATCTGATATTCAACTGTTTATGTTTTTCTTTAAAAAAACCACTCTTCCAGGCCAGGCGCCATGGCTCACACCTGTAACCTCAGCATTTTGGGGAGGCTGAGGTGTGAGGATCCCTCGAGTCCAGGAGTTCAAGACCAGCCTGGGCAATAAGAGAGACCCCATCTCTACAAAAAATGTAAACATTAGCCAAATGTTGTGGCACGTGTCTGTCATCCCAGTTATTTGGGAGGCTGAGGTGGGAGGATCACTTGAGCCTGTGAGGCAGAGGTTGTAGTGAGCTGTGATTGTGTCACTGCACTCCATCCTGGGGGACAGAGAAAGACCCTGTCTCAAAAAAATGAAAACAAGACAAACCAGTCTCGTTGTGTGTCCTGTAATACCCTGCATCAGTTTCCCCGATGTATTTGATCACAGAACGCTTTTGAAATTATAATGTACTGTTGGAAGCCCAACAGGAGCTCACAAGCTTTAAGTGTTTAGAACAAAGCAGGCAGCAAAAAAAGTCTCGCAGATTAATTAATTGCTGTAGAAGTGATCACATTTTTATTCATAGTCTTTTTGCTTTATCAAGACAAACAAAATGAATTAAAATTAGTTTTACTTTATTAAAAGACCACCTGGTGCATTTTATTCTTAATAAGGTAAAATGGATTTAAATTCTCAAATTTTAACTCCTGGAATGAGTGTAACTGCTACATTTATGTTGCCATATTCAGAAGCCACTAAATGGATCCTGCCCCATCTAGAGGTGAAGGTTCTTTTTTTTTTCTTTTTTTTCTGAGACGGAGTCTCACTGTGTCGCCGAGGCTGGAATACAGTGGTGCAATCTTGGCTCACTGCAACCTCAGCGTCCTGGGTTCAAGCAATTCTCCTGCCTCAGCCTCCCGAGTAGCTGGGACTACAGGCATGCACCACCACGCCTGTCTAATTTTTTTGTATTTTTAGTAGAGATGGGGTTTCACCATGTTGGCCAGGCTGGTTTTGAACAGCTGACCTCAAGTGATCCACCCGCTTCAGCCTCCCAAAGTGCTAGGATTATAAGCATGAGCCACCACACCCAGCTGAAGGTTCTTTTTTTAAAAGGATTTTTCTGAAACCTAAATCCCTTGAAAATAATACAGCTGTCATGACCTGTTACCATCTTAAGGATTTGGAGGAACAGAGCCGTGGTTTGGAATAGAACATGAACAAGTGCAGAGGAGTGGAAATTACCACAGTTTGTTCTGAAGACTGGATACAGCGGCACCTTCCTGGAGCAGTGGTACCCCTTAAAGGTGAAGGGAACGTGGGTGTTGCAACAGAGGACCATTATCAAGAAGACTCTTTTGGGTTTGGTCTGAGAGGCATTGGGAAACCTCTTAAGCTTGAGTAGGGTAGAGTCTTGACTCAAAGTAATAAATTGGCAAAAAACTCCACACCCCTATATTTTAAAATGCTATTCATTTACTCAATAGATATTTCTCCAGTGTCTAATACTTAAGGTACTGAGCTAGGCACTGCAAATTCATAGTGAGCAAACACATTGTTCCTATTCTTATGTAATTTACAGTCTAGTGGTAGAGAAAGATTTTAATCATATAATTATAGTAAATGTAAAATTATACTCTGGTGGTTATTATGAAAAAGGAGTACAAATATAACAAATCAGCAAGTGGTATGTAAAATTGCAGTGGAGAATGACTCAATGCTAAGAGACCAGTGAGAAAACTCTAATAATCACCTAGACATAGGTTAGTGAGAACATGACCCACACTGAATGCAGGCTGTGAATATGAATCAAGACAGAGCTCAGGTGCCTTTGTTTTGCCCTAGTTAGTGGGAAGGAGGGAATCAGGTTACCATGGATTTACTTAGACGAAGCAAAATAGTTTCTTTTCTCAATAGGGAGCCATGGGAGAATGTCCCAGTGGGAATATCAGGGTTGGGGTTGAGCAAGAAAATTTGTTAAAATTCTCATATGTTCAAGTACAATAGAAATCATTCCATTGATAATATGAATCCAAAATATCCAATACTGTTATGTAAGATTGCCTGGAGGGCTGCTGTATTTGCATCTGTTTGTCTGTGTCATCGTCATCATCTGCTAACTAAAAATGATACAATTTCTACTCCTCATCTGCTGATGGAAGAGGTTGTTGGCAGTAACTAAAATTTGTATAGTGATGAAAAATACAAGTAGATATTTAAAGAGTCAATATTTGGGTCTAAATGTATACATCACATTGAAAATTCTTTCTTTTTTTTTTTTTGAGACGGAGTCTCACTCTGTTGCTCGGGCTAGAGTGCAGTGGTGCGATCTCGGCTCACTGCAACCTCCACCTCCCGAGTTTGAGCGATTCTCTTGCCTCAGCCTCCCAAGTAGCTAGGACTACAAGCATGTACCACCATGCCTGGCTAATTTTTGTATCTTTAGTAGAGATGGGGTTTCACCATGTTGGCCAGGCTGGTTTTGAACTCCTAACCTCAGGTGATCCACCCACCTTGGCCTCCCAAAGTGCTGGGATTACAGGCGTGAGCCACCGCGCCCTGCCCACATTGAAAATTCTATGATTGACCATGTGATGAAGAGTGCTACTAGTACAGATATCATTGAGAAGTAATGTAACTTGGGGATGAGTGTCTTTTTTTTTTTTTTTTAAGAAAATCACGACCAGGTGCAGTGACTCATACATGTAAGTGAGCACTTTGGAAGGCTGAGGCAGGAGGATCACTTGAGCCCAGGAGTTGGAGACCAGCCTGGGCAACATAGTGAGGCCTCCTCTCTACAAAAATTTTTTTTTAAAAGAAAATCACGTTATTCCAACTAACTCCGCAAACAATAACACCACAATGGCAGGTTTAAGGAGGCCACACAAACATTTGCCCAGCCCGAAATTCTATACCATCTCAGTGAACTTGTATACAGTAAGAACGCTCTTTTCCATTGCAATTCTGAAGCAAGGAAGCTATTAATGAAAGAGAAGTTTAACTGATGGTTTTGCACTTTATACTTTTATTATCAACTATATTTTTATGCTGAATTAACTTGGTCAGGTGAGCCGATTTTTCATTTCTTCAATCTGAACTTTTTGACTAGGCTAATTCATCTGCAAGTCTGCACTGTTTCAACACCTTAGTGAAACCCTCACAGAGCTTTATGTCACCCTGGTTCTGGGCACACTCTAAAAACTGTTTATCTCATAGAAGCAAGGGCCAAACTGCTGCTGCTGTTGCTGCTGCTGTGCCAGCTGGGTTTCTGAGGGCCCTACTTAGAGACGTTAGGCTTTGAGGGCTCAGCATTACTTACTCTTCTGAAGCTCCCAGTGATGGCCTGACCCAGTATGTGCCTGACAGCCTGACAGCCATGCCAGCTGCAGCAGTTGTCATTTGGGTCATCAGACCTGGCTGTGGGGTACAACAGCAGGTGAGCCAACTGCAGATGATGGGGCTGCTGCTAGTGCTGGCCTGGGTGCACTTCTCATCTGAGGTACCTGCTGGAGACGCCCAACTGGCCCAGGCAACCATGAGGAAGGTGCTTTGACTTCTGCAAGCATCGTAAGTGTGTGTGGTAACTTTGCCTCTAGAAGTGTGGACCTCTGTCTGAGTGTCAGTTTTAAGATTTGAATAATCATCCAGTGTGAGTCTGAAATAGTTATTTCTTGGCCTGAATAGATGAATATTAGGATTGGAATTAGACTCATAGCAAAAGCATATGAAATAGTTTTTATGTAGTGAGGATAAGAGGTATCTTAGGAAATGTTAGTAATTAAGATGGTAAGTGAAATTATGATAGAAGAAGAGAATAAATTTATTGCTTTTATTTGGAGTTACACTCATTTTTTTAGCTCCTAACTCCAGCGGATTATTTCTATGCTTTAAAAGTTGAAAAACAATATTATTCTACATGGAGGCATGAGTTAGTAGTTTTTGCTTACTTTCTCAGTAAATAAGGAGTTTTAGCCTTCTGTCGTTTTAGTCACAATATAATGTTTTGTTTAACGATATTTATAATATATGGGTACTAGAATAATTTGGGGGTTGTGATAGGAGAAGAAATGTATAAGTATTATAATATTTTTCTCGTGTGAATGATGGTTTAATGTTTTTTTGTTTTGTTTTGTTTGTTTTTTTGAGGAGTCTCGCTGTGATGCCCAGGCTGGAGAGCAATGGTGCAATCTCGACTCACTGCAACCTCCGCCTCCCAGGTTCAAGCGATTCTCCTTCCTCAGCCTCCTGAGTAGCTGGGATTGCAGGTGTTTACCACCACACCTGGCTGATTTTTGTATTTTTAGTAGAGACAGTGTTCACCATGTTGGCCAGGCTGGTCTGGAACTCCTGACCTCAGGTGATCCACTTGCCTTGGCCTCCCAAAGTGCTGGGATTATAGGCATGAGCCACCGTGACCAGCTGGTTTAATGTTATTAATGTGGTATGTACAGTTTCCTCATCATATTGTGTTTAATATGTAGGGTAAATATAGGGCTCTAATTAGTATATTAAGTCCTATTAGGATAGTGGTAAAACCAGATCACAAAAATAATGCTATAACTACAAATAATTTTCCAATTAGGTTCATAGTGGTGGTAGGGCTAGATAAGTTAGCTAGCCAGTATTCATCATGTTGCTGTTAAAGGCAGTAATATTTGTAGTTTGAGAGCTAATAGTATAGTTCAAGTATGGATTCGCTCATAGATTGAGTTTTTGAGGCACAGCAACATTGATGACATTAGGCCACGGACAATTATTAGGGCTGTGGCTCCTGTAAAACTTCATGGCATTAGAATAAAAATGGCTAGTTTTACTAGTGCTACAAGACTTATGGATGAACAGGTAATGATTGATTTTAAGTCTTGTTTGGTGTAAATAAATAGAGCTGTTACGATAGTTCCTCCTAGGGATAATATAAGAAATGATTAGGTTATGTATTCTGTTAGTGGATTTAAAATTGCAAAATTTCATTTTATACTACAGCCTCCTAGTTTTAGTAATGTGGCTGCAATTGGGGCTTCTACATGCACTTTTGGTAGTCAGAGGTGGAGGCCGTAAAGGGGTATTTTTACTAGGAATGCTATTATGTAGGCTAATCATGGGAGACATTAGATCAGGAGCTTGGTCATGTTTGAATTCAATAGTGGTTCTTAAAAAAATTAATGAGTCTGAGGAATTTTGGATATAGATTAATGCTATGAGTAGGGTTGAACAGCCAATCAGTGTGTAGGACAGGAAATAAAGTCTTGCATTGAATTGTTCTCTTCAGCCTCCTCATCAAGTGACAGTGATTAGAGTAGGGATTAGGGTTGCTGCAAAGAGAATATAGAATAGAATTAGTTCTGTGGCAGTAAATGTCATGATTAAGAATATTTGTAGAAAAATTAATATTGGCCAGGCATGGTGGCTCAAGCCTGTAATCACAGCACCTTGGGATGCCTGAAGCTGGAGAATCACTTGAGGAGTTAGAGACCAACCTGGGCAACATGGCAAAACCCTGTGTCTACAAAAAATGCAGAAAAAATAGCCAGGTGTGGTGGTGCGCACCTGTGGTCTCAGCTGTTCAGGTGGCTGAGGTGGAAGGATCGGCCGGGCAGGGAAGGCTGCTATGAGCTGTGATCACATCACTGCACTCTAGCCTGGGTGACAGAGTGAGACCCTGTCTGGAAAAAAAAAAAAAAAAAGAAAAGAAAAATTAATACTGAGAAATATAGTTTTTTTCATGTATCTGATTTTTTTGAGAGATGGTGTTGATTTCTTATAATTATTAGGGAAAGTAGTCAAGTTGGACTTGGATGGGGTGGGATAAGATAAATATTTAAAATTATGGCCAGATGCAGTGGCATGTATCTGTAAATTCCAGCCACGCAGGAGGCTGAGCTGAGAGGATAGGGTGAGCCCAGGAGTTTGAGTCCAGCCTAGGCAACATAGTGAGGCTCTGTCTGAAACAAAACAAAACAAAAAACAAACAAAAAATTGTAATGAAACAAAACAAAAAACAAAAAATTATAATTTTACAATAAATAATCATAACATTATGCCTTCGAAACATAATAATGAAAATAGGTGTGACTGGTATACTGAAAGCTGTATTAAGTATGCAATATAAGCTAGAATAATGTTAATATAAATGAAGGTATATTGGTAATTATGAAATATAATTTAATGGGTTGAAATTGTTTGTTTTAATTTAAACTAAAAACCATATTTAATTAATTCTAGTCCTTTTTGCATCCATTCATAAACTAGGCCTGGGGATAGGATAAGGATTAAAATTAGTGCTATAATGAGTATGAGTTTTGAGTTGTTTATTTGAGATGCTCATGGTAATGGTAATTAGAGGGTGATTTCTAGATTGAATAATCAGAAAGCTGTAGCTACTAAGAAAAATTTTATGGCAAATCATAGCTGGGCAGATGCTGTTGGATCAAATCTGCATTTGTATATCCTTGATTTTTCTGTATAGATATTTAATTGTGGTAATCAGAATGCAATGATGATAAGCAGTAGTGCTAGTAATGTATTAGTTAATAAGGTTAATGTAAGATTGATTATTCTTTTTCAGGTTGATACTGAAGTTAATTTATTGGAGGTCACTTGTGCTGATTAATACTAAAATAGGATCCTCATCAATAAACAGAGATGTATACAAATAGTCAGACTACATTTACAAAATGTCACTCTCATGCAGCAGCATCACATCTGAAAGGGTGATTAGATGTGAAGTGAAATTGCAATTAGCCTGGGCAATATAGGGAGACCTCATCTCTACAAAAAATACAAAAATTAGCTGGCCATGGTGGTCCATGCCTGTAGTCCCAGCTACTGGGGGGCTGGATGTGGGAGGATCACTTGAGTCCGGGAGGTCAAGGCTGCAGTGAGCCAAGATCACGCCACTGCACTCCAACCTGGAAGACAGAGTGAGACTCTGTCTTAAATAAAAGAAAAGGAATTGCGATTGACATAAGAAGGAAAGGATAAAAATGGTGACACCAATAATTACATTGATAGAATAAAGAGAATCATTTTGCATCATACGCCTTTTTGAACAATTAATGTGTGGTGGCTTTGAAATGTGTTTTCTTTGACTACATTTTGTTATCATTGATATACGGTTAATGTATCAGTTAGTACAACTAAGGATAGTAAAATAATTGAACCAAAGTGAAATTATACTACTAAATGCTATGAGCAGAACTGATAAGTGATCAAGAGCTGGTCTGGTGGGTGACTAAGCATTATCATCTAGGTAAAGCCTAACTAGAAGCGTGAAGATGTTAGCCTGAATTAGGGCAACCATAAATTCAGGAGTGGTAAGTAATGAGAAATGTAACTAAGGCTGTTGCCAGACAAATGGATATTAGGATTAAGGTGGCTCCACTGATTAAGCATATGGTAGATGGCCACTGTAATGTTGGCTGTTAATTGTACTGCTAGGGCCGTGGGTTGAATAAAAAGGCTAATATTATAGTTTCAATAATTACTAGCATGGGGATAAGTGGAAAGCTGTTCCTTGTGGTAGGAAGCGAGCCATTAATAATGCTTTGTTTTGTGGTGAAAGCAGGTAATTACTGCTCCTGCTGATAGTGGGATAGTTATACCTAGATTTTCTGATAATTGGGTGGCTGGTGGGAGTGAGTGGGGTAATAATCCTAGTGAATTTGTTTAGCTGATAAATAAGTGAAATTAATATTAGAGATCAAATGTGTTCTTTGATATTATGTATTGTTATTATTTGTTTTAGTATGAGTTGCACGAATTATTGTTGAACAGAGACTGTTCAATAGATTATTGATTAGGTGATTGGGGGCAGGAAACATGATATTTAGAAATGAAATGATTAGAATAACAATAGGTAGTCCTGTTATTGTAGGGGTAGTGAAAGAAGTGAATAAATTTTTGTTCACTTTTTTTTCTCAAGGGATCTAGTGTTTTGATGCTTTGATGTTCTTTGGTGATGGATTTAAAGAATAAATATAGTTCAAAATTTTTAATTGAGATAGAATATATAGTACTAGAAATATTGAAACAAGGGTGATAAATTGGCAGGGCACAGTAGTAGCTCATGCCTGTAATCCTAGCACTTTGGGAGACTGAGGCAGGAGGACCACTTCAGCTTAGGAGTTCGAGATCAGGCTGGGCAACATAGTGAGATGCCCATCTCTACAAAAAAATTAAAAAATTAGCCAGGCATGGTGGCACACGTCTATAGTCCCAGCCACTCAGCTGGCTGAAATGAGGATCTCTTGAGCCCAGGATGTTGAGGCTGCAGTGAGTCCTGATTGTGCCACTGCACTCCAGCCTGGGCAACACAGCAAGATCCTGTCTAAAAAAGAAAAAAAACCTGATAAATCATGTTGATGTGTCTGGTCATAGCATTTCATTATGAAGACATTAATACTCTCAGTCTTGAACTTAAAAGATTAAGGTTATTTAGCTTCACACAATGACATTATAACAGATGATCAGTTTTCAAAGTGTTTTAGTGGAACTAATTCAAGTACTATAGGTATAAAGCTGTGATTTGATCCACAAATTTCTGAGCATTGTCCATAATACAGGTCTGGTTGTGTGGGTGTTAGAGTTGCTTGATTTAAACGTCCTGAGAATGTGTCTGTTTTTAGTCCTAATGATGGAACAGCTCATAAATGTAATGAGTGTAGGATATTTTTAGAGAAGATTAGTATATGAGTTGATATTTCTATAGGCAGGACTACTCAATTATCAACATTGAGTAGTGGTACTTCTCCTGGTTTAGATTTGTTATAGGGATTATGTAGGAATCAAAATTAGGTCTTTGTAATGTGTGTATTCATAACTTCAGTATCATTGATGGACTATAGTTTTTATAGTTAGGGAGGAGTTACTAATTACATCCATTATCTATATTAATAGGATTTGTAAAGATGGTAAAGCAATTAGGATTAAAATAATAGTGGGTAAAGTAGGTCATATCAGCCGGGCACGGTGGCTCATGCTTGTAATCCCAGCACTTTGGGAGGCCGAGGTGGGCGGATCACCTGAGGTCAGGAGTTCAAGACCAGCCTGGTCAACATGGCAAAACCCCATCTCTACTAAAAATACCTGTAATCCCAGCTACTTGGGAGGCTGAGGCAGGAGAATTGCTTGAACCTGGAGGTGGAGGTTGCAGTGATCCGAGATTGCACTCCAGCCTGGGCAACAAAGAGTGAAACTCTGTCTCAAAAAAAAAAAAAGTTTATATCGTCTCTACTTCTTAAACATCCATAGTACTTGTGTGGGTTAGTTTAATTGTTAATAAAATAATGTAAAGAAATAAAGGGATAACTAAAAATATAATTATTAAAGCGTGATCATGGAAATGCAAAAGTTCTTCTGTAATAGGTAATGCTGCATCTTGAAGCCTAACTGGAATGGGTATGCCATAAGGATATAAAGGATTTTAACTTGTAAGTTAACTTCAACTAAGTTATTTAGTATTCTTACTAATATCTCACTTGTTGAGAAAGCCTAGTGGTTATGGGTCTGGCTTGAAATTGGTTATGTGATTTTGATTCCTCCCTTTCTTATCTTAAGCTTTTACATAAGCAGGCTCTTCAAATGCATGATATGGGGGTGGGCAGCCATAAGGTCATTCAAAGTTTGTAATGAAAGCCCCACTACTGAGGCTTCTCATTTTGAAGTAAAGTCTTCTCAAATTAGGAAAATTTTTAATATTCTGTTAGTGAAATAGAGGAGCCTATTGATAAGATGATTTTTCATGTTGTATATGCATCAGGATAATTAGACTATTGTTATGATATGCTGGATAAACCAAGGAAATGTTGCAGAAAGTCAGGTTTATACCCACAAATATAATTGTAAAATGAATTTTGGCTCAGGTTCAGTGTGTAACCCAAAAATTGTGAGAATCAGTGAACAAACCCTCCTATAATAATGAAAACTGCTTCTGTTGATAGAACATAGTAGAAATGTGCTACAAAGAACAATGTCTAGTGATGAGTTAACTAGTACAATTCCTATTAGGCCCTCAACTATAAATAGAGAAATACAGCCTAAGGCTCAAAATACAGCTGGAGATCATTTAATATTACCTCCATGTAGTGTTGCTAGTCAACTAGATACTTTAACTCCTGTGGGAATAGTGACATGGTTTGGATTTGTGTCCCTACCCAAATCTCATGTTGAATTGTAATCCTCAGTGTTAGAATGGGGCCTAGTGGGAGGTGATTGGATTATGAGAGTTGATCCTTTGTGAATGGTTTAGCACCATCCCTTTGATGCTATCCTTGTGATAGAGTTCTCATGAGATCTGGTTGGTTAAAAGTGTGCAGCACCTCCCACTTACCCTCTCTTCCTCCTGCTCTGGCTGTGTGAAGACGTGCCTGCTTTCCCTTTGCCTTCCATCATGACTGTAAGTTTCCTGAGGCCTCTCCAGAAGCTGAGCAGAAGCTGCTATGCTTCCTATACAGCCTGAGGAACTATAAGAAAAAAGAATAAGAAAATATGAACTTAGTCTCCAAGAAGTCTGGGATTATGTTAAACGACCAAACCTAAGAATAATCAGCATTCCTGAGGAAGAAGAGAAATCTAAAAGTTTGGAAAACACATTTGGGGGAATAATCAAGGCAAACTTGCCCAGCCTTGCTAGAGACCTAGACATCCAAATACAAGAAGCACAAAGAACACCTGGGAAATTCATCGCAAAAAATCATTGCCTAGGCATATTGTCATCAGGATATCTAAAGTTAAGATGAAGGAAAGAATCTTAAGAACTGTGAGATGAATGCACTGGGTAACCTATAAAGGAAAACCTATCAGATTAACAGCAGATTTCTCAGAAGAAACCCTACAATCTAGAAGAGATTGGGGCCCTATCTTCAGCCTTTTCAAAAAAACAGTTATCAGCTAAGAATTTCGTATCCAGTGAAACTAAGATCATCTATAAGGAAAGACACAGTCTTTTTCTGACAAACAAATACTGAGAGAATTCTCCACTACCAAGCCACCACTACGAGAACTGCTAAAAGGAACTCTAAATCTTGAAACAAATCCTGGAAACACATCAAAACGAACCTCTTTAAATCATAAATCTCACAGGACCTAAAAGAAAAATACAATTTAAAGAGCAGAAAAAACAAAAACAAAAACAAAAAACCAAGGTACACAGGTAACAAACAGCACAATGAATGAAATGGTACCTCAGATCTCAGTACTAACATTCAATGTAAATGGCCTAAATGCCTAAATGCTCCACTTAAAAGACACAGAACTGCAGAATGGATAATAATTCACCAACCAACTATCTGCTGCCTTCAAGAGACTCACCTAACACATAAGGACTCACATAAACTTAAAGTTAAGGGGTGGAAAAAGGCATTTCATGCAAATGGACACCAAAAGCAAGCAGGAGTAGCTATTCTTACGTCAGACAAAACAAACTTTAAAGCAACAGCAGTTAAAAAAGATAAAGAGGGACATTATATAATGGTAAAAGGCCTTCACCAACAGGAAAATATCACAATCCTAAACATATATGCACCTAACACTGGAGCTCCCAAATTTATGAAACAATTACTAATAGATGTAAGAAATGAGATAGACAGCAACACGATAATAGCAGGGGACTTCAATACTCCACTGACAGCACTAGACAGGTCATCAATTCAGAAAGTCAACAAAGAAACAATGGATTTAAACTATACCTTGGAACAAATGGACTTAAAGGATATATACAGAACACTCCATCTGACAACTGCAGAATACACAATCTATTCAACAGTGCATGGAACATTCTCCAAGATAGACTATATGACAGGTCACAAAACGAGCCTCAATAAATTTAAGAAAAATGAAATTATATCAAGCAGTCTGTCAGACCACAGTGGAATAAAACTGGAAATCAACTCCAAAAGGAACCATCAAAACCATGCAAATACATGGAAATTAATAACCTGCTCCTGAATGATCACTGGGTCAAAAATGAAATCAAGATGGAGATTTAAAAATTCTTTGAACTGAATGACAATAGTGACACAACCTATCAAAACCTCTGGGATACAGCAAAGGCAGTGCTAAGAGCAAAGTTCATAGCCCTAAACGCCTACATCACAAAGATTGAAAGAGCACAAACTGACATTCTAAGGTCACACTTCAAGGAACTAGAGAAACAAGAACCCAGCAGAAGAAAGGAAATAACCAAGATCAGAGCAGAACTAAATGAAATTGAAACAACAACAACAAAAAATACAAAAGATAAATGAAATAAGAAGCTGGTTCTTTGAAAAGAAAAATAAAATTGATAGACCATTAGCAAGATTAACCAAGAAAAGAGGAGAGAAAATCCAAATAACCTCAATAAGAAATGAAACAGGAGATATTACAACTGACACCACAGAAACATGAAAGATCATTCAGTGCTACTACGAACACCTTTATGTGCATAAACTAGAAAACCTAGAAGAGATTGATAAATTCCTGGAAAAATACAACCCTCCTAGCTTAAGTCAGGAAGAATTAGATACCCTGAACAGACCAAGAACAAGCAGCAAGATTGAAATGGTAATTAAAAAATAACGAACAAAAAAAGTCCGAGACCAGGTGGATTCACAGCAGAATGCTACCAGACATTCAAAGAAGAATTGGTACCAATCCTATTGACAGTACTCCACAAGATAGAAAAAGTGGGAACCTTCCTTAATTCATTCTATGAAGCCAGCATTACCCTAATACCAAAACTAGGAAAGTACATAACCAAAAAAGAAAGCTACAGACCAATATCCCTAATGAACATAGATGCTAAAATCTTTAACAAAATACTAGCTAACTGAATCCAACAACATATCAAAAAGATAATCCACCATGATCAAGTGGGTTTCATACCAGGGATGCAGGGATGGTTTAACATACACAAGTCAATAAATGTGATACACCACATAAACAGAATTAAAAACAAAAATCACATGATCATCTCAATAGATACAGAAAAAGCATCTGACAAAATCCAGCATCGCTTTATGATTAAAGCTCTCAGCAAAATCGGTGTACAAGGGACATACCTCAATGTAATAAAAGCCATCTATGACAAATCCACAGCCAACATAATACTGAATGGGGAAAAATCAAAAAGCATTCCCTCTGAGAACTGGAACAAGATAAGGATGCCCACTCTCACCACTCCTCTTCAGCATAGTAATGGAAGTCCTAGCCAGAGCAATCAGACAAGAGAAAGAAATAAAGGGTATCCAAATCAGTAAAGAGAAAGTCAAACTATCACTGTTTCCTGACGATATGATCATTTATCTCGAAAACCCTAAAGACTCCTCCAGAAAGCTCCTAGAACTGATAAAATAATTCAGCAAAGTTTCTGGATACAAGATTAATGTACACAAATCAGTAGCTCTTCTATACACCAACAGTGACCAAGCAGAGAATCAAATCAAGAACTCAACCCTTTTTACAATAGCTGCAAAAAATAAAATAAAATACTTAGGAATATACCTAACCAAGGAGGTGAAAGACCTCTACAAGGAAAACTACAAAACATTGCTGAAAGAAATCGTAGATGACACAAACAAATGGAAACACATCCCATGCTTGTAAATGAGTAGACTCAATATTGTAAAAATGACCATACTCTGAAAAGCAATCTACAAATTCAATGCAATCCCCATCAAAATACCACCATCATTCTTCACAGAATTAGAAAAAACAATTCTAAAATTCATATGGAACCAAAAAAGAGCCTGCATAAGCAAAGCAAGGCTAAGCAAAAAGAACAAATCTGGAGGCATCATACTACCTGATTTCAAACTATACTATAAGGCCATAGTCACCAAAACAGCATGGTACTGGTATAAAAATAGGCACATAGACCAATGGAAAATAATAGAGAATCTGGAAATACACCCAAATACTTACAGCCAACTAATCTTTGACAAAGCAAACAAAAACATAAGGTGGGGAAAGGACACTCTTTTCAACAAATGGTGCTGGGATAATTGGCTAGTCACATGTAGGAGAATGAAACTGGATCCTCATCCCTCACCTTATACAAAAATCAACTCAAGATGGATTAAGGACTTAAATCTAAGACCTGAAACTGTAAAAAATATAGAAGATAACCTTGGAAAAACCCTTCTAGACATTGGCTTAGGGCAAGGATTTCATGACCAAGAACCCAAAAGCAAATGCAATAAAAAGAAATATAAATAGCAGGGACTTAATTAAACTGAAGAGCTTTTGCATGGCAAAAGGAACAGTCAGCAGAATAAACAGACAACCCACAGAATGGGAGAAAAATCTTCACTATCTACGCATCTGACAAAGGACTAATATCCAGAATCTACAACAAACTCAAACAAATTGGCAAGAAAAAAGAATTCCATCAAAAAGTGGGCTAAGGACACGAATAGGCAATCTTCAAAAGAAGATATGCAAATGGTCAACAAACATATGAAAAGATGCTCAACATCACCAGTGATCTGGGAAATGCAAATCAAAACCACAATGCGATACCACCTTACTCCTGCAAGAATAGCCATAATCAAAAAATTAAAAAAAGCAGATGTTGGCATGGATGCAGTAATCAGGGGACACTTACACACTGTTGGTGGGAATGTAAACTGTAACAGCCACTGTGGAAAACAGTGTGGAGATCCCCTAAAGAACTAAAAGTAGAACTACCATTTGATCCAGCAATCCCACTACTGGGTATATACCCAGAGGAAAAGAAGTCATTATATGAAAAAGATACTTGCACACACATGTTTATAGCAGCAATTTGCAATTGCAAAATCGTGGAACCAACCCAAATGCCCATCAATCAATAATGAGTGGATAAAGAAACTGTGAGATATATATATATATGATGGAATACTACTCAGCCATAAAAAGGAATGAATTAATGGCATTCCCAGCGACCTGGATGAGATTGGAGATTATTATTCTAAATGAAGTAACTCAGGAATGGAAAACCAAACATCGTTATGTTCTCACTGATATGTAGGAGCTAAGCTATGAGGACACAAAGGCATAAGAATGATACAATGGACTTTGGGGACTTGGGGGTAAGAGTGGGAGTGTGGGGGCGAGGGATAAAAGACTACAAGTAGGGTGCAGTGTATACTACTCAGATGATGGGTGCACCAAAATCTTACAAATCACCATTAAAGAACTTACTCATATAAACTGCTGGGTGTGGTGGCTCACGCCTGTAATCTTAGCACTTTGGGAGGCCGAGGTGGATGAATCACCTGAGGTCAAGAGTTTGAGACCAGCCTAGCCAATGTGGTGAAACCCCATCTCTACTAAAAATACAAAAATTAGCCGGGCTTGGTGTCACATCCCTGTAATCCCAGCTACTTGGGAGGCTGAGGCAGGAGAATCGCTCGAACCTGGGAGGCAGAGGTTGCAGTGAGCTGAGATCACGCCATTGCACTCCAGCCTGAGCGATGAGAGCAAAACTCCGTGTCAAAAAACAAAAAACAAACAAACGAAAAAAAAAACTCACATAACCAAACACCACCTGTACCCCAGTAACCTATGGAAAAATAATAAAAATAAATAAATAAAAAACATTATTACCAGCACATAGGCAGTGATGATGACATTATAAAATTTGATCATCAACTATCAGGGCCACTGATTGACCCATTTCAGTTCAAATTAAAAGATTTAGGAAAGTTTCTACTATTCCAGCTCAAGCATCAAATAGTAAATGCAGTGTGTTAATACCTTTGTGGTTTGTCAAGATTAATGAATGTAGACAGTAAGGTAAAATGGCTGAGTAAGCTTTAGACTATAAATCTAAAGAGAGATTGAGCTCTCTTTTTACCAAGTCTTGTGGTGAATATTTAAAGTGAATTGCAAACTCAAAAGAGCTGCTCTAATTCTTCCAGGGTTTCTCCCACCGTTTTTCCCTTGATGGCAGAAGTAGATTAAACCCAGTTGATTAGAGTTAGCAGTTAACTAACTCTCTGCGGGATTGGATGCCACTGATCTGTCTAGTAAGGATTTAGCTTAATTAAGGTGTTTGATTTGCATTCTGCTGATGTAAGATAGAGTCTTGTGTCCTTATTTTTCAGGAATTAAGTATGGAGTACTTTCTTAGTCTTTTTTTTTTTGTAGAGACGAGGTCTCGCTATGTTGGCCAGGTTGGTCTTGAACTCCTGGCCTCTAGTAATGCCTTGAACTGTCTTGGTCTCTCAAAGTGCTAGGATTACAGGCATGAGTCACCATGCCCAGCCTTAGGGATCTGAAGGTTCTTGGTCTGTCTAAATTAAATTCCTAGTCCAGTGTTGAGAATGTTGGTGCAAGTCAGAGGGAAAAAGGTTGGTAGTATAACAAGTAATGATAGAAAGAATGTTTTGTATTTTTGAATTGTCTCTTTGTTTTCATGTTGTTGGTTGTTGGGAACATTGTTAATGATGCTCAACATCACAATTGTATATAAAAATGTAAGTTGAATAATGCATGATAACTATAAATTTTGGTATAATAATGCTATTTTGGGGGTTAATTCCAGAATAATGATTAATTTGGGTAAAAATCCTGTAAGTGGTGATTGTAACCCTAAAGATAATAGGATTACAAGGATTGTGGAAGTTATTAGTGATAATTTATTTTATGTATGTGGAAATGATAATGTTGTGATAGTTGTGTTTAAACTGAATATTATGAATACAGTAATTTTTAGTATAATGTAAATTCGTAGACAAGATTATTGTAATTGATGAATAGGTTAAGTTTTTTTGTCATTGTGTCTGATTTAGTCCTCAGCCTCCTACAAGAATTAATATTATAGCAATGGTTGGTATTATGTTTAGGTCAATTGATGATACTTGGAGTAGAATTGAAATTGGTACCCGTTTTGGTCATGTTAATGGGATTATGCCTGATATTAGTGGAATTCCTTCTGTTATTTCTGGGACTCAAAAATGGAATGGGGAGAGTCCAAGTTTTATAACTAGTGCCACAGTAATTATTAGGGATGCTGTTGGGTTGGGGATTTTTATGATTGTTCATTACCCAGAGTATAATGTATTAATAATAATAGCAAGTTATTCAGAAGATTTGGCTAAGGTCATTGATGAAGGTAGCTATGCTAAACATTTTCAATGTACATGAAACAGCCTTATATCGGAAGAAGATGCCATCTAAGACTTTCATAGCCCGAGAGGAGAAGTCAATGCCTGGCTTCAAAGCTTCAAAGGACAGGCTGACTCTCTTGATAGGGGCCAATGCAGCAGGTAATTTTAAGGTGAGGCCCATGCTTATTTACCATTGTGAAAATCCTAGGGCCCTTAAGAACTCTCCTAACTCTACTCAGCCTGTGCTCTATAACTGGAACAACAAAGTCTAGGTGACAGCACATCTGTTTACAGAATGGTTTACTGAATATTTTAAGCACACTTTTGAGACCTTCTGCTCAGAAAAAAAGATTCCTTTTAAAATATTACTGCTCATTGACAATGCACTTGGTCAACCAAGAGCTCTGACAGAGATGTACAAGGAGATTAATGTTATTTTCATGCCTGCTAACACATCCATTCTGCATCCCATGGGTCAAGGGGTCAATTTGACTTTCAAAGTCTTATTATTTAAGATACATTTTGTAAGGCTATAGCTGCCACAGACAGTGACTCCTCTGAGGTATCTGGACAAAGTAAATTGAAAACTTTCTGGAAAGCATTCACCATTCTGGATGCTACTAAGAACATTCATGATTCTTGGGGGGAAGTCAAAATATCAACATTAACAGGAGTTTGGAAGAAGTTGATTCCAACCCTCATGGATGACTTTGTTGGGTTTAAGATGTCAGTAGAGAATGTAGCTGCATGTGGTGCAAATAGCAAGAGAACTAGAAGTAGAACCTCAAGATGTGACTGAATTGCCAAAGCCACCCCAACTTTCAGCAACCACCACCCTGATCAGTCAGCAGCCATCAACATGGAGGCAACATCCTCTACCAGCAGAAAGATTGACTTGTGGAAGGCTTAGATGATTGTTAGCATTTTTTAACAATACATTGTTTTAAAATATAGGTATGTGCATTTTTAAGGTCTAATACTATTGCACACTTAATAGACAATAGTATAGTGCAAATATAACTTTTATATGCACTGGGAAGTGAAAGAATTTGTGTGACTCAATTTATTGTGATACTTCTTTATTGCAGTGGTCTGGAACTGAATCCTCAATATCTCTCAAGTATGCCTGTAGTTAGAAACCAACCTGGATTGCTCCTATCTGAATGCATATCACATAGGACTTTAATTGTTAAACAAATGAACAATTAACAATGTTTACGTCAAAGGGATGTTCTGATTCAACATCAAAGTTGTAAATCCTATTGTCAATATGGACTCTAGAATAGGATTACACTGTTATTCCTAGGGTAACTTTTTCTGTTGATCGAATTGTTTGGGTCAGTTGGTGATTATGCTACTTCAACTGGATAGGTCTAAATGTTAATCATTTGGAGGTTATGTTGTGCTCTGAGGTCACCCCAGCTGAAAGTTTTAGTCCAGTAAGTACAGTGTTATGCTTTATAATTGGGTTGTTTGCTTTTATATGGTCTCATTAATTTAACCTTCATAGGGTCATCTTGTCTTATTTTTATATCCTTGCCTCTTCATGTGAAGGCCAATTTCATGGAAAGTAAGAGACAGTTAAGCCTTCCTGTGACCATTCATTCAAGTTCCTATTTAGGGAACCAGTGATTATGTTGCCTTTGCATGGTCAGGAGACCAAAGCTGTTAAACATGTCACTGAGTAGGCAGTGCCTCTAATACTAGGTTGCTAGAGGTGATGTTTCATTAAACAGGTGGCATTTATGTTTGCTGAGATCCTTTTACTTTTTGAGATCTTTCCTTAGGTGCATGCCTGTGTTGTGGTAATAATTATTTGAATAAACAGTCAATTAATTAATTTAGTTTTCTTTAGTCATTAACTATCAGTGGATATCCGATCTAAGTTTCTGCAAGGAGATTCTGTTTCTTGTTATTTATATTAACAGTATTTCTTCTGGTTATAAATAGGTTAATCAGTAAAATGTTAGGGGCTTATGGAAATAGTTGGGATTAAGATATCAGAATTGCTGGGCTTGAATGAGTTCTTAATTAGTGGCTGGCTACTTTTAAGCCACCTATGACAATTTAATAACTTACACTTTATTAAAAATTATTTGTTTATAAAGAGGTGTCCCTTTTTAGATTAACACTTAAACTTACATTAAGATTAACATTTCTTTAGGTGAATTTAAAGTTGAACTGAAATTCTATTCGGAATAACCAGCTATCACCATATTTGGCTGACTTTTCACCTCTACTCAGGGATTTTCTTACTATTTTTGCTACATTCATGAGTTCTTACAACCATCCATGAGTATCCTGTCTAATTTCAGCGTTTTTAGCTAAAGTTCTCTTTATGAAGTTGTTCTAGTTAATTCATTATGCGAGAAGTATAAGCCATTAGCTTTGCTTTTTAAATTTTATCTTTCCCTTATGGTACTTTTTCCATAGTGTGTAAAGAAATTTCTGTCTCCTATACTTTTTGTTGTGAGTGAATGTTTTGTTCTAAATAAATATAATTATTACTTTTTGTTTGTGTGTATGTGTGTGTGTGTATATATGACATAAATGTGAATATACCATTATTTTATGCAATTTATTTTTAACTTAATAATGTATTATTGTGATATGTGTAGGTCTGTACATAGAAGTCTACCTTGTCCATATTAAAGATGACCTAGTCTACTGTATGGATATATTATAATTTATTCTGTGTATTGATGGCATCATAGATTGTTTTTGGTTTTTGCTAGAATAAACAGTGTGACAACATTCTTAGTACTTGACTCTTTGTACATAGGGGAACATTTTTCTCAGATACCTAAAGGTAGAATTGCTGTTCTGAATGGTGTGTACATTTTCTACTTTAATAACTACCACTGACCCAATTTGCACTCAAACTGAAATTCTGTAAGACTCACCATTTCCTCCGCCATCACCAATACTAGATAGTATCAGTCTTTTTATTTTTTTGCCAATCTGATGGGTGGTAAATAGTATCTCATTATTCCTTAATTACTAGTAACATTTTGTTGTTTTATGATGTATGGTGCTTTTACTCTATATAATTTTGCACCGTTTTAACACTAAGGTTGTATCATAAGGACTTTTTCCCTGTTACTACAATGAATTATTTTCTAGTCTCTGTTGACACACACACACAAGGACATTGCCAATTTTTGTTATACTTTTTGGTCTTAAGACATATTTTGTCAAGGTAGCTATCATGTATCTATTGATAGTATGTAACCTTTGGGGACAAACAGATTTTGTTTTTTGCAAGAGTGATTTAAACAGGTTAAAAAAAGAATCCACAAACCAAGTTTCGTCTCTCTTGATTCCTGTTTCTGTAGCAATTCCAGTGGAACTTGTCAGACAACATCACATATCTCTTCATGAAGTATTGGAGGCTGCTGTCCAATTACTGAGTTGGTGGTTTGCCAGTGGGACATAGACTACAGTGGCTTATAGCTATAGGAATCCCAGTTACATTATTTGGTAATGCACTCCGTGGTGGAAATCTTAAATTGACATTCAACCTCCAGATCTCTTCTAGTGTGTCTTCCTATACAGAGCTTGGGGGGCTAAACACTATAATTCCCAGAACCCCTTGCAGCTGTTTCTGGATACAAATTAGTTGACATCAATTCCATGTACTGTCTTTAGACTTCAAAGATTGGAGTGTAATGAAGGGCACTTCCTACTGATTCAGCTGTTGAGTTTTGCTGCAGCTGTGGTGTGACGTCCTAGCTCCAGATTTACAGGTGTCAGAGGGTGGTTAGAGTTGTTTTTCTGATCCCTGGAACACAGTGATGGCCATGCACTCTCAAACTCAGGAGATTCAATGGTAACCTCCTGCTTACTCCCCCCACTTTTTTTTATTATACTTAAAGTTCTAGGGTACATGTGCACAATGTGCAGGTTTGTTACATATGTATACATGTGCCATGTTGGTGTGCTGTACCCGTTAACTCGTTATTTACATTAGGTATATCTCCTAATGCTATCCCTCCCCCCTCCCCCCACCCCACAACAGGCCCTGGTGTGTGATGTTCCCCACCCTGTGTCCAAGTGTTCTCATTGTTCAGTTCCCACCTATGAGTGAGAACATGTGGTGTTTGGTTTTCTGTCATTGTGATAGTTTGCTCAGAATGATGGTTTCTAGCTTCATCCATGTCCCTACAAAGGACAAGAACTCATCCTTTTTGATGGCTGCATAGTATTCCATGGTGTATATGTGCCACGTTTTCTTAATCCAGTCTATCATTGATGGACATTTGGGTTGGTTCCAAGTCTTTGCTATTGTGAATAGTGCTGCAATGAACATACGTGTGCATGTCTCTTTATAGCAGCATGATTTATAATCCTTTGGGTATATACCCAGTAATGGGATGGCTGGGTTCAAATGGTATTTTTAGTTCTAGATCCTTGAGGAATCGCCACACTGACTTCCACAATGGTTGAACTAGTTTACAGTCCCACCAACAGTGTAAAAGTGTTCCTATTTCTCCACATCCTCTCCAGCACCTGTTGTTTCCTGACTTTTTTATGATTGCCATTCTAACTGGTGTGAGATGATATCTCATTGTGGTTTTGATTTGCATTTCTCTGATGACCAGTGATGATGAGCATTTCTTCATGTGTCTGTTGGCTGCATAAATGTCTTTTTTTGAGAAGTGTCTCTTTATATCCTTTGCCCACTTTTTGATGGGGTTGTTTGATTTTTTCTTGTAAATTTGTTTAAGTTCTTTGTAGATTCTGGATATTAGCCCTTTGTCAGTTTGGTAGATTGTAAAAATTTTCTCCCATTCTGTAGGTTGCATGTTCACTCTGATGGCAGTTTCTTTTGCTGTGCAGAAGCTCTTTAGTTTAATTAGGTCCCATTTGTCAATTTTGGTTTTTGTTGCCATTGCTTTTGGTGTTTTAGTCATGAAGTCCTTGCCCATGCCTATGGTCTGAATGGTATTTCCTAGGTTTTCTTCTAGGGTTTTTATGGTTTTAGATCTACCATTTAAGTCTTTAATCCATCTTGAAATAATTTTTGTATAAGGTGTAAGGAAGACATCCAGTTTCAGCTTTCTACATGTGGCTAGTCAGTTTTCCCAGCACCATTTATTAAATAGGGAATCCTTTCCCCATTTCTTGTTTTTGTCAGGTTTGTCAAAGATCAGATGGTTGTAGATGTGTGGTGTTATTTCTGAGGGCTCTGTTCTGTTCCATTGGTCTATATCTCTGTTTTGGTACCAGTACCGTGCTGTTTTGGTTACTGTAGCCTTGTAATATAGTTTGAAGTCAGGTGGCGTGATGCCTCCAGCTTTGTTCTTTTTGCTTAGGATTGTCTTGGCAATGCGGGCTCTTCTTTGGTTCCATATGAACTTTCAAGTAGTTTTTTCCAATTCTGTGAAGAAAGTCATTGGTAGCTTGATGGGGATGGCATTGAATCTATAAATTACCTTGGGCAGTCAGCCAATATCATACTGAATGGGCAAAAACTAGAAGCATTCCCTTTGAAAACTGGCACAAGACAGGGATGCCCTCTTTCACCACTCGTATTCAACATTGTATTGGAAGTTCTGGCCAGGGCAATCAGGCAAGAGAAAGAAATAAAAGGTATTCAGTTAGGAAAAGAGGAAGTCAAATTGTCCCTGTTTGCAGATGACATGATTGTATATCTAGAAAACCCCATCGTCTCAGCCCAAAATCTCCTTAAGCTGATAAGCAACTTCAGCAAAGTCTCAGGATACAAATTCAATGTGCAAAAATCACAAGCATTCCTATACACCCATAACAAACAAACAGAGAGCCAAATCATGACTGAACTCCCATTCACAATTGCTTCAAAGAGAATAAAATACCTAGGAATCAAACTTACAAGGGATGTGAAGGACCTCTTCAAAGAGAACTACAAACCACTGCTCAGCAAAATAGAAGAGGACACAAACAAATGGAAGAACATTCCATGCTCATGGATAGGAAGAATCAATATTGTGAAAATGGCCATACTACTCCCCCTTCTTATTATGACCCAGGAACAGCTCTCCTGGAAGAACAGTTGAGCAGTGTCATTCTGTGAGTGATTCTTGGAGGCCCAGCCCAGAGTTTGTTTCCCAACCTTCAATTATGTAAGTACCTAATTCCCTGTACTAAATACCTTCTGCTTAAAGTGGAGTACTTTCTGTTTCCTGCAACTGAACCCTGACTGGTATCATTTCTGTTCTTATAACCACATTTGAAATATACTACTACATAGAAAATATCATGTATTTTCTTCTCCTCTCTGACAAAAGCAAGCATTACTTTATAATTTTTAGGTATACATTGGTAAGGTGTTTATACATTTGGGCAAAATGCCAATATTATTTTGCAATTTGTACACAGAATAACACCCATAAGTGTGCTATACATATTTAAAATTATTTTTATATAAAACATAATTGCAAAGTTCTAGGAAGATTAAAATAAGAAAAAAGTCCCTCATAATCCTGATATACATATTTGAGGATTATATTCACAGATAGATAGAAGAATGATAGATGATAGCTATCTAGAGAAGCACATGGTAGAATTGTTAGGAGAATAAGGATGTGGTGTCAGATAACGTTAGTTCAAATCTTGGCTCCAACACTTGCCAGCAGCATGTGTTTGGGTAAGTTTTTTTCTTTTTCTTTTTTTTGAAACAGAGTCTTACTCTGTTTCCCAGGCTGGAGTGCAATGTTACGATCTCGGCTCACTGCAGCCGCCACCTCCCAGGTTTAAGCGATCCTTCCATCTCAGCCTCCCGAGTAGCTGGGACTACAGGCGCTCACCAGCATGCCCAGCTAATTTTTGTGTTTTTAGTAGAGACGGGGTTTCACCATGTTGGTCAGGCTGGTCTCAAACTCCTGGCCTCAAGTGATCCACCTGCCTCGGCCTCCCAACTTATTGGGATTATAGGCATGAGACACCGCACTCAACTGTGTTTGGGTAAATTTGTAATCTCTCCATGGCTCTGTTTTCTCGTCTATAAAATGGGGGTAATCTTAGCACCCAACCTGTATAGTTATTATATAAAAGAGAACATATTTAAAGTTCTTAGCATAATGCCTGGCATATGTAGCTCAAATAATTAACTGTCATAGGAACAGGTATGTGATTATCTTTTTTTGCATGATTTATTCAGAAAATACGACTATTAGTCCAAAGATTCTTAAACTTTCCTTCAAGGAAGTGATACTTCTTGATTTCTGCTTTTAGTTATTTCTACATATAATTTCATATAATCTATGGTACATTGGCTGTCTTCCTCAAAGACTCATCCAAGGAATACTAGATAATAAATGACCTTCAAATGTATTCAAAACTTGCCAGTACTTGCTAATTCTCTACAAGTTATATTTAAGAACTGAACAGTGTTGATCCTACTTTGGGTTTGTATTAAATTGCTTGATGTTGGTTTGGGGACCAGTGGACTTTAGAACTAAGTCTAACCTGTGAGTTACACAGAGGAAAGTGGAAACCTAGATTCTGCCTTTACTGTCCCCAGAGATGGCTCTGTCCAAAGATGAACACAGACTAAATTCAGAAAACATGTTCATCTTTAAAGGAAGAATTACCATTGAAAAACAAAAGGTGGCCGGGCGCGTTGGCTCACACCTGTAATCCCAGCACTACGGGAGGCCAAGGCGGACGATCACGAGGTCAGGAGATCGAGACCATCCTGGCTAACATGGTGAAACCCTGTCTCTACTAAAAATGCAAAAAATTAGCCAGGCGTGGTGGCGGGCACCTGTGATCCCAGCTACTCGGGAGGCTGAGGCAGGAGAATGGCGTGAACCTGGGAGACGGAGCTTGCAGTGAGCCGAGATCGTGCCACTGCACTCCAGCCTGGGCGACAGAGCAAGACTCCACCTCAAACAAAAAAAAAAAAAAAGAAAGAAAGAAAGAAAGAAAAACCAAAAGGTTAGAGAGAACCCCAGGTTGCTGGGGAATCAGGAGCCCATTGTTCTAGCAGAGGCTCTCACAGAACAGAGGAGCGACCTCAGGCAAGCCATGAACTTTCCCTAGTGTCAGAATCTCATTTGTGAAGTGAAGGAACTGGTTTGGATGGTACTGTTTCCCAATGGCTGGCTCACTTGTCAAAAAGAAGAACTTTCCTGAATAATTGGCAACTGAGAAAGCAAAGTTGTAAAAGGTTTATTATCATAACAGTTTTAATTCAGATGTGACAGTGTTATAATAGAAATACAGGCCAGATAGAGTGGCTCACACCTGTAATCCCAGCACTTTGGGAAGTCAAGGTGGGCAGATCCCTTGAGCCCAGGAGTTTGAAACCAACCTGGGCAACAGAGCAAGACCTTGTCTCTACAAGGACTAAAAAAATTAGCCAGGCATGATGGTGCATGCCTATAGTCCCAGCTATATGCACGTTATAGGCTGAGGCAGGAGGATCACTTCAGCCCAGAAGGTCAAGGCTGCAGTAAGCTATGATTGTGTCACTGCACTCTAGCCTGAGCAACAGAGAAAGACCCTGTCTCAAAAATTAAAAAGAAAAAGAAAAAGAAAAAGAAATACTATGAGAAAATTGTCTGTATTAGAAGATATTAAGTTGAGATATTCATATTTGCCTATACTCAGATATTGCATTGTCAAATACAGTTTTTGTATAGTAAGAGTCAAAGACTGGCAACTGTGTATGGCTAGGTGGATTATCTTGGTTTTGGGGCCTGGGGACCGGAAGTTTACTTTTTAAACAGGTTTTTAAAAAAAATTTAGACACTTTGGCTGGGTGCGATGGTTCACGCCTGTAATTACAGCACTTTGGGAGGCTGAGGTGAGTGGACCACCTGAGCTCAAGAGTTTGAGATCAGCCTGGCCAACATGGCAAAACTCCGACTCTACTAAAAATACAAAAATTAGCCAGGTGTGGTGGCATGCACCTGTAATCCCAGCTATTCAGGAGGCTGAGGCAGGAGGATCATTTGAGCCCAGGAGGTCGAGGCTGTAGAGCTGACATGGCACCACTGCACTCTAGCCTGGGTGACAGAGGGAGACCCCCTCAAAAGAAACCCCTTACCCATTAGTTGTCATTCACATTTTTCCCCAATTCCCTAGTCTTAAGCAAAAACAAACCTTTCTGTTTCTATAGATTTGCATATGTTGGACATTTTATATAAGTTAAAAATATACAGTAATATAACACAAATATTTCCCCCTATTTTCCTCTAGTATTTAAAAAACTTCTTTTAAAAATTTACTATGTTTAATTAACACATTGTAATTGTGCATATTTAAGGGGCAAAATTTGATGTTTCCATAAATGTATATGTTGTATAGTGATCAAATCAGGGTATTTAACATACTCACCACTGCATGCATTTATCATTTCTTTGTGGTGAGAACATTCAAAAGCCTCTCTTCTAGTTATTTTGTAATATACAATACCTTACTGTTTACTATAAGTCACTCTACTGTGTAATAGAACACCGGAACTCATTTCTTCCATCTAATTGTCACTTTGTTTCCATTGATCAACCTCTTTGCCTTCTCCCCCTTCACCTCCCTTCCCCAGGCTATGGTAACTACTGTTCTACTCTCTGCTTCTATGATAGCAACTCTTTCATTTTTTAGATTTCACCTGAGTGAGGTCATGAGCTATTTTTCTTTCTGTGTCTGGCTTGTTTCACTTAACATGATGCCCTCCAGGCTCATCCACGTTGTCCCAGATGGCAGGATTTCATTCTGTTTTATGACTGAAAGTTCTCCATTGTGTATATATACCACGTTTTCTTAATCCATGCCTCTATGTTGGACACTTGGGTTGATTTCATAACTTGGCTGTTATATATAGTGCTGCAATAAACATGGTAGTGCAGATATCTCTTTGATAGACAGATTGCATTTCTTTTGGATATACACCCAGTAGTGGGAGTGCTGGATTGCATTGTAGTTCTATTTTTAATTTTCTTTTCTTTTTGAGACAGGTCTCACTCTGTTGCCCAGGTTAGAGTTCAGTGGTGTGATCACGGCTCACTGCAGCCTCCACCTACTGATTCTCAAGCAATCCTCCCACCTCAACCTCGTGAGTAGCTGGGACTACAGGCCAGCACCACCATGCCTGGATAATTTTTTTGTATTTTTTGTAGAGATGGCCATGTTGCCCAGGCTGGTCTGAAACTCCTGGGCTCAAGTGATCTTCCCACCTCAGCTTTCCACAGTGCTGGGATTACAGGTGTGAGCCACCACATCCAGCCTATTTTTAATTTTTTGAGGAATCTCCATCCTATTTTCCAGAGTGGCTGTACTAGTTAACAATTCCACTAACAGTGTTTAAATGTTTCCTTTTCTCCACGTCCTCACCAACACTTACTTTCTTTCATCTTTTTGGTAATAGCCATTCTAACTGGAGTGAAGTGGTATCTCTTTGTGGTTTTGATTCACATTTCTCTGATAATTAGTGATGCTGAGCATTTTTTCATGTGCCTGTTGGCTATTTGTATATGTTCTTTTAAGAAATGTCTATTGGCCGAGCGCGGTGGCTCACACCTATAATCCCAGCACTTTGGGAGGCTGAGGTGGGCGGATCACCTGGTTAACATGGTGAAACCCCGTCTTTACTAAAAATACAAAAAGTTAGCCAGGCGTGGTGGCACGCACCTGTAGTCCCAGCTACTTGGGAGGCTGAGGCAGGAGAATCCCTTCAATCTGGGAGGTGGAGGTTGCAGTGAGCCGAGATAGTGCCACTGCACTCCAGCCTGGGCGACAGAGCGAGACTCCATCTCAAAAATAAATAAATAAATAAATAAATAGAACTGTCTATTAAAGTTTTCTAATTTTTCATTGGTTTAATTTTTACACTAAATATTTATCCCATTTGGCATCTATTTTGAAAAAAGACATGAGTAGGCATGTATAATTAATATACATGCTTAAATCTGTTTCTAGTCTTTCTATTCTCTTCATTGATGTGTCCTCTATCCAGTAGCACTATAGTATTATTTATTTTATTTCATTTGTTTTTGTCTCACAGTGTAACTTCATTTACATAGATAAAACTATGCTATGCCATTGAAGGACGCACACATATATGTCAAAAGTGGAAACTAATGGAAGAAAATATTAATCACAAAATTCAGGACAGTAGTCACTTCTTAGAGTGATGGTGAGGTTGTAAATTAGGAGGTGCCACGGCTTGCTACTGGGGTGCTACTAAAGTTTTATTTACTAACCTGGGGGGAGGTTACTCAGAGGCTCACCTTAAAATAGCTTTTTACACTCCACATGTGTTTTTCTAAAAAATTATTAATATATAATATTTGTCCATTTTTATGGGGTACATGTAGTATTTTGTTATATGTATAAAATGTGTAATGATCAAGTTAGGGTTTTTAGGGTATCCATCATCCATAGAAATTTATCATTTCTATGTATTGGGAACATTTCAAGTCTTCCATTCCGGTTATTTTGAAATATCCAACACATTGTTGTTAACTATAGTCACCTTACACTAATTGGAACTTATTCCTTCTACCTAACTGAGCGTTTGTACCCATTAACCAACCTCTCTTCATTCCACCCCCAACCCCACACCCTTCCCTGCCTCTGGTAACTTTTTTTTTTTTTTTGAGATAGAGTGTCACTCTGTTGCCCAGGCTGGAGTGCAGTGGCACGATCTTGGTTCACTGCAATCTCCGCCTCCCAGGTTCAAGCAATTCTCCTGCCTCAGCCTCCTGAGTAGATGGGACTAGAGGTGCCTGCCACCACACCAGCTAATTTTTGTGTGTGTGTTTTTAGTAGAGATGGGGTTTCACCATATTGGCTAGACTGGTCTTGAACTCCTGACCTTGTGATCTGCCCACCTCAGCCTCCAAAAGTGCTGGGATTACAGATGTGAGCCACTGTGCCTGGCCTCTGGTAACTATTATTCTACTCTCTGCTTCTGTGAGATCAACTCTTTTAGCTCCCACATGAGTGAGAACATGCAATATTTGTTTTTCTGTGCCTGGCTTATTTCACTTAACATAATGACCTTTAGTCCCATCCATGTTGTTACTGCCAATGACATGATTTCATTCTTTTTTAACTTCTGCAGTAAACATGGGGGTGCAGGTAACCCTTTGGTATACTGATTTCCTTTCCTTTGGATAAATACCCAGTAGAGGGATTGCTGAATTGTATTGTATGGTAGTTCTGTTTCTGTTTTTTGAGAAATCTCCATACTGTTTTCCATAATGGCTGTACTAATTTACATTCCCACTAACGCTGTATAGTAGTTCCTTTTTCCCCGAATTCTTGCCAGCATCTGTTATTTTTTGTTTTTAAAATAATAGCCATTCTAACTGGGGCGAGATAATATCTCATTATGGTTTTGATTTGCATTCCCTTGATGATTAGTGGAATTGTGCATTTTCATGTACTTCCTGGCCATTTGTATTCTTCTTTTCAAAGATTTCTGTTCATGTACTTTGCCTGCTTTTTAATGGTATCACTAGGGTTTTTTTTTTTTGTTTTTTTTTTTTTTGCTGTTGAGTCATTTGAGTTCCTTGTTTATTCTTGATATTAGTTCCTTATCAAATATTAGTTCCAGTAGTTTGCAAATATTTTCTCCCGTTTTGGGTCTCTTTACTCTGTTGATTGTTTCCTTTGCTTTTTACCTTAATATAGTCCCATTTATCTGTTTTTAGTTTTGTTGCATGCCTTTTGAGGACTTAGCCATAAAATCTTTGCCCAGACCAATGTTCTGTAGGGTTTCCCTTATGTTTTCTTTATAGTAGTTTCATAATTTGGGGTCTTACATTTAGGTCTTTAATTCACTTTCAGTTGATTTTTGCATATGGTGAGAGGTAGAGGTCTAGTTTAATTCTTCTCCAAATGAATATTCAGTTTTCCCAGCACAATTTATTGAAGAGGGTATCCATTCCTTAATGTGTGGTCTTGGTGCTTTGTAAAAAATTCATTGGCTATAAATATGTGGATTTACATCTGGGTTCTCTATTCTGTTCCATTGGTCTATGTGCCTATTTTTATACCAATACCATGCTGTTTGGTTACTATAGCATTGTAATATATTTTGAACTCAGGCAGTGTGATGCCTGCAACTTTGATATTTTTTGCTCAGGATTGCTTTGACTATTCAGGCTCTTTTTTTGTTCCATACAAATTTTGGAATTGTTTTTTTCTATTTCTGTGAAAAATGACATTGGTATTTTGATAGAGATTGCATTAAATCTGTAGATTGCCTTGGGCAGTATGGTTATTTTAACCATATTAACTGTTCCGATCCATGATCATGAGATATCTTTCCATTTGTTTGTGTCATTGTCAATTGATTTCATCGGTGTTTTGTAGAGTTTTTTCACTTCTTTGGTTAAATGTATGCCTAGCTATTTTTTTTTTGTAGTTACTGTAAATGGAATTGTTTTCTTGCTTTCTTTTTCAGCTATTTCATTATTGGTGTATAGGAACAATATTGATTTTTGTCTGTAGATTTTGTATCTTTTCTATAACTTTACTGAATTTGTTTATGAGATCTAAGAGTTTTTTGGTGGAGTCCTTAGGGTTTTTTAGACATAAGATTATGTTATTTGTAAAGAGGGGCAATTTGACTTCTTCTTTTCCAATTTGGATGCCACTTGTTTCTTTCTCTTGCCCAGTTGCTCTGGCTAGCACTTCTAATACTATTTTAAGTAGGAACAGTGAAAGTGGGCATCCTTGTCATGTTTCAGTTCTTAGAGGAAGGTCTCTCAGCTTTTCCTCATTTACTGTTATATTAGCTGTGAATTTCTCATTTATTATTGTATTAGTCCATTTTCACACTGCTATAAAGAATACCTGAGACTGGGTAATTTATAAAGAAAAGAGGTTTAACTGACTCACAGTTCTGCATGGCCGGGGAGGTCTCAGGAAACTTACAATCATGGTGAAAGGTGAAGGGAAAGCAAGGCACATCTTACATGGTGGCAGAGGAGGGAGAGGGCAAGAGGTGAATTGCCAAACACTTTTAAACCAATAGATCTCGTGATAACTCACTCACTATCATGAGAACTGCATGGGGGAAACTGCACCCATGATCCAATCACTTCTCACCAAGTCCCTCCCTTGATACATGGGGATTACAATTTGAGATGAGATTTGAGTAGGGGCACAAAGCCAAACCATATTATTCTGCCCCAGGCCTCTCCCAAGTATCATGTCCTTCTCACATCTCAAAACATAATCATGTCTTCCCAACAGTCTCCCAAAGTCTTAACTCATTCCAGCATTAACCCAAAAGCCTAAGTCCAAAGTCTCATCTGAGACAAGGCAAGTCCCTTCTGCCTGTGAGCCTGTAAAATAAAAAACAAGTTTTTCCTTCCAAGATACAGTGGGGGTACAGGTGTTGGGTAAATATTCCTGTTCTAAATGGGAGAAATTGGCCAAAACAAAGGGACCATACCACATGCAAGTCCAAAACCCAGCAGGGCACTCATTAAATCTTAAAGCTATAATCTCCTTTCACTCCAAGTCTCACACCCAGGGCACATTGATGCAATGGGTGGGCTCCCAAGGCCTTGGGCAGCTCCACCCTTGTGGTTCTGCAGGGTACAGCCCCCATGGATACTTTCAGGGGCTGGTATTGAGTGCCTGAGGCTTTTCCAGGTACATGGATGAGCTGTCAGATCTACCATTCTGGGGTCTGGAGGATGGTGGCCCTCTCCTCACAGTTCCACTAGGCAGTGCCCCAGTTGGGACTCTGTGTGGGGGCTCCAACCACACATTTCCCCTGTGCATTGCCCTATTAGAGGGTCTTCATGAGGGCTCTGCCCCTGCAGCAGACTTCTGCCTGGACATCCAGGTGTTTCCATATATTCTTTGAAATCTAGGTGGAGGCTGGCATGCCTCAACTCTTGTCTTCTGTGCACCTGCAGGACCAACACCATGTGGAAGCCATCAAGGCTTGGGGATTGCACCCTCTGAAACCATGGCCTGAGCTGTACCTTGGCTCCTTTTAGCCATGGCTGGAGCTGAAGTGGCTAGGACTCAGGGCACCAAGTCCTAAGTCTTCATAGAGCAGTTGGGCCCTGGGTCCAGCCCACTAAACCATTTTTCCCTCCTAGGCCTCCAGACCTATGATGGGAAGGGCTGCTATGAAGATCTCTGACATAGCCCTGGAGACATTTTCCCCATTGTCTTAGCTATTAATATTCAGCTCCTCATTACTTATGCAAATTTCTTCAGCTAGCTTGAATTCCTCCCTAGAAAATGGGTTTTTCTTTTCTACCTCATGGTCAGGCTGCAAATTTTCCAAACTTTCATGCTTTGTGTCCCTTTTAAATAGAAGTTCCAGTTTCAGATAATCTCTTCATAAACACATATGACTGAACAATTTCAGAATCAGCCAGGTCACCTCTTGAATGCTTTGCTCCTTAGACATTTCTTCTGCCAGATACCCTAAATCATCTCTCTCAAGTTCAAAGTTCTATAGATCTCCAGGACAGGGACAAAATGCCACCAGTCTCTTTGCTAAAGCATAGCAAGGTGACCTTTACTCCCATTCCCAATAAGTTCCTCATCTCCAAGACCACCTCAGCCTGGACTTCATTGTCCATATCACTATCAGCATTTTGGTCAAAACCATTCAATAAGTCCCTAGGAAGTCTCAAACTTTCCCACATCTTCCTGTCTTCTTCTGAGCCCTCCAAACTGTTCCAACCTCTGCCCATTATCCAGTTCCAAAGTCAGTTCCACATTTTCAGTTCTCTTTATTTCTGTACCCATCTCTCAGTACCGATTTTCTGTATTAGTCCATTTTAACACTGCTATAAAGAATAGCTGAGACTGGGTAATTTATAAAGAAAAGAAGTTTAATTGGCTCACATTTCTGCATGGCTGGGGAGGCCTCAGGAAACTTACAATCATGGGGGAAGGTGAAGGGGAAGCAAGGCACATCTTACATGGTGGCAGGAGAGAGAGAGAGCAAGGGGGGAACTGCCAAACACTTTTAAACCATCAGATCTCATGATAACACATTCATTATCATGAGAACAGCATGGAGCAAATTGCCCCCATGATCCAATCACTTCCTACCAGGTACCTCCCTCGATACGTGGGGATTACAATTTGAGATGAGATTTGAGTGGGGACACAAGGCCAAACCATATCATTAATGTTGAGGTATATTCCTTCTATGCCTAGTTTGTTGAGAGTTTTTATCATGAAGGGATATTGGATTTTGTCAAGTGCTCTTTTTTTTTTGCATCTGTTGAAACAATCATAGTTTTTGTCCTTCATTCTGTTGATATGATGTAATTACATTTATTGATTTGCATATGTTGTGCTATTCTTGCATCCCTGGGATAAATCCCACTTGACTGTGGGGTATAATATCTTTTGATGTATAATTTGCTAGTATTTTTTTGAAAATTTTTGATCAATGTTCATCAGGGACAATTTATCAGGCAAAATTCAGCCCCGATATTTCATGTAGGTTATTTTCTATTTTCCCTAAGTGTCGGCCGGTCTGAGAAATAAAGGGAAAGAGTACAAAAGAGAGAAATTTTAAAGCTGGGTGTCCAGGGGAGACATCACATGTCGGCATGTTCTGTGATGCCCACTGAGCCGTAAAACCAGCAAGTGTTTATTAGTGATTTTCAAAAGGGGAGGGAGTGTACGAATAGGGTGTGGGTCACAGAGATCACATGCTTCACAAAGTAATAAGATATCACAAGGTAAATTGAGGCAGGGAGAGATCACAGGACCACAGGACTGGGGTGAAATTAAAATTGCTAATGAAGTTTCAGGCATGCATTGTCATTGATAACATCTTATCAGGAGACAGGGTTTGAGAGCAGACAACCGGTCTGACTAAAATTTATTAGGCAGGAATTTCCTCGTTCTAATAAGCCTGGGAGCGCTACGGGAGACCAGGGCTTATTTCATCCCTCCACTATGACCGTAAAAGACAGCCGTCCCCAAAGTGGCCATTTCAGAGGCCTCCCCTCAGGGACATATTCTCTTTCTCAGGGATGTTCCTTGCTGAGAAAAAGAATTCAGCGATATTTCTCCCATTTGCTTTTTAAAGAAGAGAAATATGGCTCTTTTCCACCTGGCTCACCAGCAGTCACAGTTTAAGGTTATCTCTCTTGTTCCCTGAACATTGCGTTTATCCTGTTCTTTTTTCAAGGTGCCCAGATTTCATATTGTTCAAACACACATGCTCTAGAAACAATTTGTGCAGTTAACACAATCATCACAGGGTCCTGAGGTGACATACATCCTCCTCAGCTTACGAAGATGATGGGTTTAAGAGATTAAAGTAAAGACAGTCATAGGAAATCACAGGGGTATTGATTGGGGAAGTGATAAGCTTCCATGAAATCTTCACAATTTATGTTCAGAGACTGCAGTAAAGACAGGCATAAGAAATTATAAAAGTATTAATTTGGGGAACTAATAAATGTCCATGAAATCTTCACAATTTATGTTCTTCTGCCATGGCTTCAGCTGGTCCCTCCATTCGGGGTCCCTGACTTCCAGCAATAGATATTGGCCTCTGGTTTTCTTTTTTTGTTGTGTCTTTGTCTGGTTTTGGTGTCAGGTTGATGCTGGCCTCCTAGAATGAGTTAGAGAGAATTCCTTCCTCTTTAATTTTTTTTGAATAGTTTGAGGACAATAGGTGTTAGGTCTTTATAAATTTGGTAGAATTTGGCAATGAAGCCTTCAGATCCTGGGCTTTTCTTTGTTGGGAGTCTTTTTATTATGGATTCAACCTTGTTACTCATTATTGGTCTGTTCAGGTTTTCTATTTCTTTCTAATTCAATCTTGGTAGGTTGTATATGTCTAGTAATTTATCCATTTCCTCTAGTTTTTCTAATTTGTTAGCATATAGTTGTTCACAATAGTCTCTGATGATCTTTTATATTTATATGTTATCAGTTGTTATGTCTCTTTTTTCATTTCTGATTTTGTTTATTTGGATCTTCTCTCTTTTTTCTTGGCTAGTCTAGCTACTGGCTTATCAATTTTATCTTTTTAAAAAACCCAGCTTTTTGTGTCACTAATACTTTGTGTGCTTTTTAAGTCTCTATTTTATTTCTATTCTGATCTTTATTATTTCTTTTACTAATTTTGGGTTTGGCATGTTCTTGCTTTTCTAATTCCTTTAGGTATATTGTTAGATTGCTTATATGAAATCTTTTTACAGCTGGGTACAGTGGCTCACGCCAGTAATCCCAGCACTTTGAAAGGCCGAGGTGGGCAGATCATTTGAGGTCAGGAGTTCAAGACCAGCCTGGCCAACATGGTGAAAACCTGCTTCTACTAAAAATACAAAAATTAGCCAGGTGTGGTGGCGAGCACCTGTAGTCCCAGCTACTTGGGAGTCTGAGGCAGGAGAATCGCTTGAACCTGGGAGGTGGAGTTTGCAGTGAGCCAAGATCACGCCACTGAACTCCAGCCTGAGTGACAGAGTGAGACTCTGTCTCAAAAAAAAAAAAAAAAAAAGAAAGAAATCTTTTTACTTCTTTGATGTAGATGTTCATTGCTAATTGCTATAAACTTCCTTCTTAGCACTTCTTTTGCTGTATCCCATAGGTTTTGGTATGTTTTATTTCTATTTTTATTTGTTTCAAGAATTTTTTTATTCCCTTCCTAATTTATTCACTGAGCCAATGGTCATTCAGGAGCATGTTGCTGAGTTTCCATGTATTTGTATAGTTTCCAAAATTCTTCTTTTTATTGATTTCTAGTTTTGTTCCATTGTGTTCTGAGAATATTCTTGGTATAATTTCAATTTTTTAAAAATGTATTGAGACTTGTTTTGTGGCCTAACACATAGCCTATCCTGAAGAATGTGCCATGTGCTGATGAGAAGAATGTATGTCCTGCAGCTGTTGGATAAAATGTTCTTTAGATGTCTTTTAGGTCTATTTGGTCTAAAGTGCAGTTTAAATCTAAAGTCTTTTTGTTGATTTTCTGTCTAGATGATCTGTCCAGTGCTGACAATGAGGTGTTGAAGTCCCCAGCTTTTATTGTTTTGGAGTCTATCACTCTCCTCAGATCTAATATTTGCTTTATATATCTGGGTGCTCTGGTGTTGGCTACATAAATATTTAGAATAGTTATTTGTTTTTGCAAAATTGATCCCTTTATCCTTATATAATGACCTTCTTTGTCTCTTTTTACTGTTTTTGACTTAAAGTCTGTTTTATCTGATATAACTATTCCTGCTTGCTTTTGGTTTGTGTGGAATCTGTCTATTTCTTTAAAAAAAATTTTTTTTAATTTTCATTTTTTGTAGACAGGTCTCACTATGTTGCCCAGGCTTGTCTTGAATTCCTGGCCTCAAGGGATCCTCCTGCCTTGGCCTCCCAAAGTGCTAGGATCATAGGCATGAGCCACCACACCCAGCCTTTTTCTATTTCTTTACTTTCAGTCTATATGCCTTTACAGGGAAGTGAGCTTCTTGTAGACAGCATATAGGTGGGTCACATTTTTTATATCCATTTAGTAGTCTATCCTTTATGTGGAAAATGTAATCTGTTTACATTCAAGGTTTTTATTGATATGTGAGGACTTAATTCTGTCACTTTGTTCATTGTTTTCTGGTTATTTTGCATATCCTGTGTTTCTTTCTTTCTCTCTTGTTTATCATTGAAGTTTGGTGGTTTTCTGTAGTGATAAAATTTTGAGTCCTTTCTCTTCTTCATTTGTGTGTGTTCACTGCACCAGTGAGTTGTATACTTTGGCATGTGTGTGTGTTTTTTATTTTTGAGTTGGAGTCTCACTCTGTCACCCAGGCTGGAGTGCAGTGGTGCGATCTCGGCTTACTGCAAGCTCCGCCTCCTGGGTTCACGCCATTCTCCTGCATCAGCCTCCCAAGTAGCTGGGACTACAGGCACCCACCACCATGCTTGGCTAATTTTTTTTTTTTTTGTATTTTTAGTAGAGATGGGGTTTCACTGTGTTAGCCAGGATGGTCTCGATCTTCTGACCTTGTGATCCACCCGCCTCGGCCTCCCAAAGTGCTGGGATTATAGGTGTGAGCCACCACACCTGGCCTTTGGTGTGTTTTTATGATGGTACTTATGGTTTGAGTTTTGTTTTTGTTTTTGCTTACAGGTATAGGACTCCCTTAACCATTTTTTGCAGGTTTGGCCTAGTGGTCATATGGTTGTTGTTGTTGTTGTTTTCTGGGAAAGACTTTATTTCTCCTTCATTTATGAAATGTAACTTGGCTAGGTATAGCAAAGTTTTTTGTGTTGTTGTTGTTGTTTTGGCTTGGCTGAAGGTTCCTTTCTTCTTTCAGCACTTTGAATATATCAACCTATTGTCTCCTGGCCTGTAAGGTTTCTGCTGAGAAATCTGCTGTTAATCTAATGGGGATTTCCTTATATGTGACTAGATGCTTTTCTCTTGCTGTTTTTAGAATTCTCTCTGCCTTTGAATTTTGGTGGTTTGATCATAATGAACCATGAAGAAGACCTTTTTGGATTGTATCTATTTGGGGATCTCTCAGCTTCCTGTATCTGGATGTTTAAATCTCTTGCTAGACTTCAGAAGTTTTCAGTTATAATTTCATTAGAAAGGTTTTTTATGCCTTTAGTCTTCTCTTTACCTTTTGGATTACTCAAAATTTGTATATCTGGTCGCTTTATGGTGTCCTATATGTCATGTAGATTTTGTTCATTTAAAAAAATTAGTTTTTGTCTGAATGGGTTATTTCAAAAGACCTGTCTTGAAGTTCTGAGATTCTTTCTTCTGCTTGCTCTAGTCTATTGTTGAAGCTGTGGAAGGAATTTTTTATTTCATTCATTAAATTCTTCAGTTCCAGGATTTCTGTTTGGTTCTTTTTTATGATATCTATCTCTCTGGTGAATTTCTCGTTCAATTCTGAATTGTTTTTCTGATTTTTTTGTATTGTTTATGTTCTCTTGTATCTCACTGAACTTCTTTAATATCATTATTTTGAATTATGTTTCTCATGTTTTATAAATTTCTTTTTCATTGGAATCTGTTATTGGAGAATTATTGGTGGTGCCATGTTTCCTTGTTTTTTTTCATGTTTCCGGTGTTCTCATGTTGATATTTGCCCATCTTGTGTAACAGTAGCTTCTTCCAATTTTTTGGATTGACTTTCATTGGGGACACATCCCAAAGATGTGTCTATGGTATTGGTTAAGTAGGACATTTTAGCTTTGCTTCTGGATACATGAAGTAGTGTAGTCTCCATGTGATTTCTTCAGCTGTAAACAGTGTCAGTGGTGTCTGTGATTTCCTCAGTGGCTTAGAGTGTGGTTATTCATGGAGGCAGTGATAAGGTTTTGCTGGGGACAAACCTGAGGACCTGGGATACCAGGTAGGCTGGTCCTTAGGCTCCAGTCATGGCAGTGGCTGTCTGAGCATGCCTGTCCTTGGGTCCCTGGGGAGTATACACCGGCACTAGTGTTAACAGGTCTCAACAGGCCAATTCTTGGGCCTCCAGATGTCTTGCTTGGGTGATGGCAGTGGCAGTGGCAGTGGGAAGCCAGGCAGGTTCATGGATCCTCTGGGCAGTGTGCATGGTGTGGGTGATGGCAGTAGCAGTGATGGCAGTAGCTGCTTGGGCTCCAAAGCAACATGTGTTGGTGTTTGCAGTGGCTGCAGCAGGCTGGATGGGCCAGTCTCCAACCCCTCAGATAGTATATGCAGTGGGTTCTGGCTGTGGTGGTAGTGGCAAGTTGGGTGGGCCTATCCTCAGGCCCCCAGAAAGAATGCACAGATGCCAGTGGTGGTCAACAGGCCCCCAGGCAGTGTGCTCAGGTACGGGGGTGCATGTGGTACCAAGCCAGGTGGGACTGTCCTCAGGCTCCCTGCTGGTATGCTCAGGTGCTGACTGTGATGAGCAGGGTGGGGTGATCCCCACACACCCCCTCCCTTGCTAGAAGATGCACATACATGTTTTACTTACTCTTTCTGGAGAGATGATATGTTTAATAATTTAAGAATGTTTTTAGAAGTTCTTACTGTCCTATGAGTACCCTTTAAGTATGTATGTAGGGAAAATTTCTTAAAAAGCCAAAGGTATGGATCCTTAAACTTAGAAAGGTTCAGTGCCATCAATATAAATGTTATGCTGTGCTGAGCATTCACAGTTCACAGAAGCAGAAGGTCTATGAGGGTGTTTGTTCAAAATCTTCAAGCCATAGCTTGCAACTTCCTCTCCTCTGTTACACCAGATGGGCAAATATCAACATGAGGACACAGGAAACATGAAAAAAACAAGGAAACATGGCACCACCACAACACATTCAGTCTTTCAAGTCAGACCTTCACAATGTCCCTTCCATACTTCCTTCCTGCTCTTTCTAATGCCCACATTCCAATTTAGGTAGGCACTGCCTTGTGCTTGGATCTTGCCACCCCTTCTGCCTGGCCTGAGAAGCTTTTTCTGACCTGTCTTGACCATGCTTACTACCAAATGTAAATGCCATTAATACTGCAAATACTGCAGTAGAGCTATCATCAAATGTTCCTCAATACAGCTTGTGATCTAGTAAGTCACTTTTAGGAAATCTCACTACCTGTTGGGTAAAATCCAAATTCTTGGTAGCCCTGCACTCATGGCCCCAGCCTGCCTTCTTCCTCACCTCCTCTGACTCCTGACTCATGCCCTACATTTAAGGCAATTGGACCTTGTGCCTTTGCCCCTTCTGTGCCACATTTTCCAGCCTCCATGACTTTGCTCTCCTATCTCAACATCCAAAGCAGCCCAAACTACAAGGCCTGTCTAACATGCTCTCTTCTTCATGAAGCCACCCTTACCTCTGTTCTGCTCTGCCCCTCTCATGACCTGATTCTTTTCTGCCCTAGCTTATGATTGGTTGGCAGTCCTGTCTAGCAGTTTGTCTTGACTCCCACCCTTCCTATGCTCCATGTCTTTTCCTGCCCAGAATCCGTTCTGGGATTGCCCATTACCTCAGTTAAAGTCCAACAGGGGGAAGGCCCTCAGACCCCTCCAGTCTGGTCTCAAGTCATCCCCATGTGTAAACTCTGTGCTCCATCCAAAGGCTTCTCTTCTTTGTGTTTTGAAACTCCCAGTGGTTTCCATGGCCATGTCTTGAGTCCATTCTCTCTCTCCCTCTTTGCTGGCCTCTCCTTTATTTGCTTAGAGAAACCCAGCTCTCCCTTTTACACTAAATTTAGATGGCAGCACTCCTTTGTGAAATGTTTCTTCATTATTCTGGTTAAACATTATATATCCCACCTCTGAACTTTTGTGACATTTAGCTTCTGTTGACATTTGTTACATATTTCTGTAAATTGTCATTATTTTTGTATTTTGCATACCTAATCAATTAGTAATCTGCTCCTGGAGTTGATGTGCTATTTCTTAGACTTATATTTTTAACATCTGGTTTTGAGTGTTGTGTTTCAGTGCCATAGATTACTTGGTGAAGATGTGTTGATTGAATTCAACTGTGAATAATCACAGGATTCCCTGGCTTAGGCAGCTATACATTTACCTTCTTCATATCTTACTTTTCTTGCTTGCAAAATTGTGCTAATTTTATTCTGTAAAAGAATGGCATGGAACTAAATTGGACAGACGCTCTATATTTTTTCAATGTGGTATATTTTTATTGTTGCTTAAATTAAATTTGCTTCCTAGCTTAGATGCAATAGAGGAAGCCAGTTACTCGGGTGTTGCTGCAATCCCCAGCTAACTTGTGGTAAAAGCTGATAGGGTTCTACTAGATAGATTGGAGAAAAAGAAAACAACAAACACACAATTTCAGTACATTCTACTTAGTAAAGCCCTCAGAGTAGAAGCCTAAAACAAGCTCTGTACACAACAGGGGAATCAGGCTGAGGCTTTTCCTTGGGAAGTTAAAGCTGTGACACAGACCCAGCCCTGTGCTGCTGGGATCTCCACCTGGAGCTCCCATTAGCACCTTCAACTCTTGACAGCTAAGATGGGCTCCTTATTTTCCCTCCCAAACTTTTTTTTTTTTTTTTTTTAATTCTGGTTGGTGATACCACCTGGCAGTTTCTGGGAGCCATGGGAGCCAGGGAAGGCTTTATCCCTCCTGCTCCCCATGCTGATTTTCCTTCTGAAAACCACCATTTTCAACCATCACAGAAGCCTCCTCATGCCATGGGTTTCTACAGTGCCACCTTGGTGATCTCTCTAAACTACAAATGAATATCTTTTGCCTCGTTTGAAAGCTGTTTCTGTTTTCTATGAACAAGATGCCCCACTTCCCCTGTCTTCCTGGTGACAAGCTCATCCTTGGAAACGCTACATAGATGTCTTTTCTTCTGGGCTGTTTGATTCTCCCAGTGACTCAATCTGTCTCCCTCCTCCCTCTGGTTGCATAGCTACCCTAAAGGTCCATTAAGTTAAGGGCTTCCCATCTGTCTTCTGTACTGGGTGGTGAGTGCTGGGATAGTGGTGGTAGTGGGTTGGTGTTTGCTAACTCTGTCCAGCACACTGCCTAGCAGCTAATAACAGAAGCTCAGTTAATACCTGTTGACTTGAATATGCAAACAAATCATCCCATCCTAGTAATCCAGAGAAGATGGGATATGCTGTCTCCTAAGTAGGCATCTTAGAGCCCCCCAGGCAGCTACAGATCGGGTGTCCCTAATCTGAAAACCTGAAATCCAAAATGCTTCAAAATCTGAAATTTTTTGAATGCTGACATGGCTCTCAAAGGAAATGCTTATTGGAGCACTTAGAATTCTGCATTTTTGGATGAGGCATGCTCAACTGGTAAGTGTAATGCACACATTCCAAAATCTTAAAAAGTCTGAAATCTGGAACACTTGTGGTCCCAAGCATTTAGAAGAAGGGATACTCAACCTGTAATAGCCACTGCATGACTTTGTCCTGCCCTGTTTCTGTGTGTATTCAACAGGGTGACCCTCTTCCTCTCATGTCCCATCTACTTTCCATCATCCACCCCTTCCACATCAGTAAGTGTATTTCTCATACCATCTACATGTCATTGAATTTGGAGTAAGTAGACCTAGGAACTTATACTGGCTCTGTTAGCAATTAGTTGTGTGACCTTGGAGAAGTCATCTATTTTTTTCTCAGCTTCAGGTTTTCCATCTGTAAAAGGGAAGAGTGGTTATTAGACTAAAATTAGTAGTTTTAGATATGTTCTGGGGTTAGGAGGCAACAATATTGGGGCCTAGTCCCTGCCTTCAACCAGAATAGTTCTGTCATGGTGTGTTTTATTTACATATCTTGGTAATATTTAGTTTGAACAAAGCTTTCAAAAGGTGTTTGAAAATCCCTGGCTTTGATGAATTATAAAATCCCTTTCCTCCTATTATCTCAGGAACCACAGTTCCTCATTCATTAATAAAGAACAGGCTTTGCTAGTCTTCTGAAAAGGATTATTGCTTGCTGGGAAAATTCCTCCCCCTTTAGTTTTCTTAAAATCGAAATTTAATCATAGGTCCCACTGCTTCTCTGAACTGACTTGGCATGTAAAACCTGACTTGCTTGTTTGTTTGTTTTTAGAGACAGGGTCTTGCTCTGTCACCCAGGCTGGAGTGCCATGGTGCGATTCTAGCTCACCACGGCCTTGAACTCCTGGGCTCAAGAGGCCCTCCCACCTCAGCCTCCCCAAGCACTGGCATTGCAGGTGTAAGCCAGCATGCTTGGCCTCGTTTCTATTTTTATTGTCTTTCCAATCTTTGCTCTCAGTTTATGCTGAGATTTGATAGCTAATCATAAAACTCAGCTCTGTGGGGATGTCATCTTGGAGATAAGCTGCTACTCTAAGAGGCTGGAGGCAGGCCTAGGCTTGCCTTTTGTGAGGTGAGTGGGAAGAGAAGTGCTGGGCATTGGCAGGATTCATTTGAACATACATCATTTAAAAAGCGTTTGTTAAAAAACTAGTATGCAAACTAAAATGCAGTGCATTTGAGTATAAAAGGAAAAAGAATTTATTGGGTGCCTCCCACAAGCAATGTGCTGTGGTGAGGAGTAAAAAACAAAGACTACACTGTGTTTTCTCTTCCAAAATCCTCAGACCAAACATCTTCTAAGAAGCCATTAAATTAACCTAACATTTGGGGTTCATAAATGTTTGTTTCCT